>NC_140949.1:50426395-51026395 GCF_014529385.1 Adiantum capillus-veneris | reverse complement strand
GGGATCCATCGCAACATTTTCTTACTTTTCTTGGAGCGAGTGGTACGTTTCTTACAAGGCTTCTGTTTTTTAGCACTAGCTATGGTCACTAAAGAAGCTTTATGGACCCACTTGTATGTTTTTTTCGTTACATTAGGATGAGTCTTGTCGGAAGCGATATGCATCGCTTGTAGCATATTTAAGGGTATAGGCATTTCATCCCCCTCAGGTGTTACCCATGTTGTCCCCCTATTTCCCCAAGTGTCTATGGTTGATGCTAGGTGGACCCAATCCACATTGTCTGATTCCGTCATACCCGGTAACACATCCATGTAAGGAGAATCTTGGCCAATGTCTGTATCCTTCTTACAAGTGTAACAATATTGTAGTGGGGCCGAGTGAACTGTGGTGTCAGAGCGATGATCAATAATGGTTTTACTCCCTAAGGGGTGTACCTTACCAGTCACCAAATCCACTCTAAGGACAGAGTCTTGGAATTGCAAATAGACATGATTTTTAGACCAATCATGAACCATTTGTGCTTCCCTCATGAATGGTCGTCCTAAAATCATTTCATATGACATAAGGTGTTTAGAGAAATCCATTACAATGAACGTATGTCGTACCTTGTGTCCTAGAACTTTGATCTTAAGATCCTTGAGCATCCCCATAGGTTTGGCTATGGTACCATTTGCCATCTTTACCACAATGTTAGTAACACTGAGGCGGGGTTTTCCCATGGATTCCCAACAATCTTTTGTAACGATGCTAACTCCCGCACCACCATCAAGAATTCCCTTTATAGTTAATCCCTTGGTAGTGATGGGTAGGGTCGCATTAGACTCGTCGCCTTCAAAATACTGCCCTAATTCGTTAATGGGTACCTCGATCACAGACTCGTGTCCATCTAAGTCAAGTGATTGCACATGATTTTCCTCATCAATCATAATCGAGTCAGGCCTATTTGGTTGCGCAAACTGCGGTAATCCCGTTCGTAGCTCTCCGTTAAGGAATGCTCGAAGTGCAAGGAATAACTCAGGATCTCCATACAGCTTTGCTATGATCGTGGTTCGGACCTCAGAAGACATGAAGTCCACTAGTTTGGCAACATTCATTGGCGTTTTGCAGGGTGTAGGTCCTTGACTAGGAACTGGTGAGGATGGAATCTCATATTCCTCAATGGGATCAGGTATTCCTTCGTTAAACATCCTTTCCAACAAGAAGGGTGTATGCTCACTTTCTGATGTCCTGTCCTCACTCCCTTCTTGGATGATACTAGATATGGCTAACGGTCTATGGTTCATGTGGGGTGGATGAACTTGCGTGGGAAACACTGTGTCATGAATTTTTACATGCATGGGTTCTGGTTCTAGTTTCCTTTGAGTCTCCTCCACTAAACCTCTTAGATGTTTCACCTGCTTAATCTCGTCTACAGGGTTTGGGTACGTCCCAATCTTCTTTTTACGATTCTTCCCTTTTTGCCCCTGCGGTTTATCTTGGGGGTCTTGGATTGGATTTGGAAACACTTGTGGTGTTTTCAGAGGCTCTTTATGGTTTTCTCTCATTCGGTTTTCATTTGGTTCCATGTTACGGTTTTCTTTGTCGGTCTTTCCCTTTGTGGTATTGGTTCTAGTCTCCATTGTCTCGACTGAATCTGAATCATCCTCGAGGTCATTCATATACACGGGGTCATCTCCTGTTCCTATGTTTGTTTTGGAACTTGGCTTTGAATTTTCCGTATTCTGCGACTTCTTCCTTCGTGTCTTCTTTTTCTTTGCTTGGATAATTGACGCGGTATCTCTCTCTTCGAGGATATGTCCTGGCCCTTGAAGCATGGACCGTGTAATCGCATAAGCGGGTGCGACGGGTGGTATTGGTGATGTCACAGTAACAATTTTGACCAAATTCAGGGGTGTGATTTTAGGCGCATTTGGGTTATAGGGGCATTGGGCAATCAAGTGATCTATGCCACAACGATTACATGTGAGTATTGGCATTGCAGACGTGCTCCCTTGATTCACTTGCATCTGTGCAGCATTCTTTTGCAGCCTAATAGGGCATTCCGCTACTCGATGTGGTCCCCCACACTCGTAGCATTGAAGAGGTGGCCTCCTAGCCTGGGTGTTGATATTTTGACCTCTGGGTGCAAGAGCAGCAGCTTGATAAACCGGCTTGACTTGTCCCCAACAATCTTCCATGTAGTATATAGGACATTTTTCCAATGTATCAAGTCCGTAGGCAATACTAGTGTCTATTTCCTCCTCACAGCCATCTGCATAAGCATTTGATGGCTCGCAACCCACTTGGTTCATAGGGGCGACTCTTGGATGCGGGGGCTGCGGTCCTAGCACAGGAGGTGGTAGCGGTGTAGCTTGTACAACATTTTGAGATCTAGGGACCATGTGTTGCGGTAGTTTCTCAACAGGTGGAGTAGGCATCAATACAGGAGCTCGAGGTGCATCCGTCCAGGCTACAGGTGGTCTATTTGCCATCATACGTTTGATCATTAAACAATCCTTAGCTTGGTGACCATACCTACCACATGCGTTGCAAGTTCCATTAAATTTTACTCTAAACGTAGGGCACTCACTAGTGCTATGTGGACCTAAGCAAATGGAACACCATTGTTGCTCCCTTCTTGGATACATGTGACTATTTTGAGGGGGTCGATTATCCTTAAGAGACTCTTGGATTGCCTTGGTGAGGTCTGTCAAGAATGTCTCAAATACCTTTGGCTCATTGGCAATGGGCTTTGCAGTCATGGGTTCATACTCAATGGCTTGTGAGCTAGTGGATCTCGTGTCAGTAGACACCCTCATGCCTGCTATCATCAAGTTGTCCTCTAATTGGATTGCATTGGCAGTGACATCTTCCCAGGTTGTGATACCTCTAATCACTAGTCCATTATAGATTCCTTCATTCCTCAACCCTCGAATGAATCGATCAAGCAGTTGGTTATTGTTGAAGCGCTCATTTACAGAGCAGCGAGAGTTTAAGTGCTTTAGACGACTAATGAAGTCCCTTACTGACTCTCCTTCCTTACGTTCGGCCTTCTGTAGCTGAGATGCTACACCCCAAAGCACACCTTCTCGTATGTACTCCTTTAGAAACAACCTTCGAAGGGTAGGGTAGATTGTTTTCTCGTCCACCCTTAGGGTCCTATACCAATCTCCAGCCTTCCCACTTAATGTCAAGCTTAAGGCATTGCACTTATGTAGTTCGTTGCGTTCCCCTAAGGAATCACATACTTGTTCAAACACTTCAATGTGTTTCCTAGCATCTTCGTCCCCATTGAATTTTTGCGTGAGTTTGGCAATTTGTACTGCCTTACTTCTAGGCTCTCTATCAGATGCATGACGCATATTTTCCGCGATAGATCGACCTATGGTTTGAGCAAACGCTGCCAAGTCACCTATGTGAGGAGGTAGGGCCGGTGGAGGTACTCTTGGAATCATATGTGGGAGAGGAACGGGTATCGGTCTTGGCATATGTGTAGATGATGCAGGATATGGAACATAACCGGGCATAGGTCCACTCGGATAAGAGCTAGGGAGCGGCACTCGAGGAGCATAAGCAAGTGGTACAATTGGAGGTGTGGGGGCCATGTGTGCATAAGGGGCTAGAGGCACATATGGTCGAGGCCCCATATTAGGTACTACGACACTAGGTAGTGGCACTGCGCTAACCGTAGATGTCATCGGTACATTCTCTGTCAGGCTTATCCCTGGAGTGAGCACTGTGTTTTCCTTGATAGAGGGTTGAGCCAAGTTAGGGAAGCTAAAGTTTTCGCTCGGAGGCTCAGATTGCATAGAGACCCCAGGTGAAATGACGTAAGATGGGTCCATGGGGCTCATTAGAGGAGTCTCCATTTGAGATAGAGTAGGCTGTTGAGCCTTGCTCGTATCCAGAAACCTCATGGGGCCAGTTGAGAGTATATTTACCCCTCGGTTTTGCCTTTCTGATTGAATAATGCCATGGATAACATTACAGATCATTTTCTGTTGATCTTCGATGCTCGTGGCACTAGAGGTGGATTGTACAATCTCTATCCATCCTACATGGTAGGCGTGGCCAGAGTATAGATCCGTCAACACCTCAGTGTGGAGGTCGTATGTCCAATGATCATTAATGAACAATCCTTCTAGAGTCGACGTGGTAACGGTTTCTTGTGAGGTAGAAGCAATGTTGCTCCCCGTGGTTTTACTTGCCACCAACGGTACTCTAGAGGGAACTTCTGAAGGAGGCAGCTCAACGGGGCCTTCTTGGTAAGAAGTTGGCAGGATATCCACATGGACACTCTTTGGGGGTGTGGGGTCCACGTGCGATGTGAAAGGAGATTCCACTTCCCCACCCCCTTCGTGTGCTTCATTTGCCTCAGGTTCCGAGCGAGTAGCTCTACCTAATGTTTCCATGAAACGGCTAAACATACTAGTACTAGGCTGTGGAGCTTCGGGAGGTGCATGGCCTTCTCTCTCAGTGTTTTGGTTAGGGTATGCTTCCATGATTTCTGAGTCGGAGGAGGAATCACTAGCGGCTATTTTAGGGTCTTGGGTGGTGCTACCTTGTGTCCCCGCTGAGGGTCTAGAGCTTATCGTGGATGGGTAATGGGTGTCCGTATGAACAGAGGCACCCTCAATATGCTCGTGTTCTAGCACCCGCCCAGAGCGTAAGTGCATGTGCTTTTGATACCCTAAGGTGTCAAAAAGCTGCTCTAGGAGGCCTTGTGACTAGTTTTTAGCGTGTTTTTTGTTTGTTTTTTTGCTAGATTTTTTAGAGCGTGTCGTGGAATGGGCTGTGTGATAGCTCGAAACGAGCGTATCGGTCAGAGGGTCGTGCCGTGCTTTACAGCCCTCCGTTTGGTCACTCTATGCCCTCGGAATCCCTAAAACTGTCAATTTCCAGTAGGGAACTAGGCCCAAACTAGAAAGTCTAAGGATGCAAGTGGGAAGAGAAAGGAGGAGAGTGGAGGACTTGTCCCACATGCTCTCATTCTCTCTTGAGGGAGTAGGGTATATATATAAGAGTGAGTCTAGTATATATCATAGGACTGAGGCTTGGGCTTGGGCTTGGGCTTGGGCTTGGGAAAATGATCCCGATCCCGATCTATCTTTTATACAAACCAACCCGTCCGTTTTAAGAGTCACGTTTTTTATTTTCGAAAAATTTCGCCGCCCGCTCACTCGCGTTTTTTTATTTCCGAATTGAAAACGCAGGTATGCAGAAATTGTAGGAAAAAACGCAGAAAATGCAGAAGTTGCAGAAAATGCAGAAATTGCAGAAAATTAAAAAAACGCAGAAATGCAGAAAATTGCAGAAATTGAAAACGCCGAACTTGAAAATGCAGAAATTGCGGAAATTGAAAAAACGCAGACAATAGCAGAAATTGAAACTTGACAGCAATTGCAGAAAACGCAAAAAACAGAAATCTCCACACACTCCTTCCCTGCCTTTCCTATGATAGAAATTGCACCACAAGGAAGCGTAAAGTGCTAACCGAGCTTAGTGTAGGGCATATCCCCGGCAGCGGCGCCAAAAATGTGCGCTCCTTGCCGCACTGTCGAAGCAAGGGACTTGCCAATACACCGTATGCGAGCCACAAACGGCTCCAAGCACACAACAAGCCTAAACTAGCAAGCTCAAGAAAACAAAGGGTGTGTCACTCACCGCTCTACGCTCGCCTTCGTGGTGGATTCCTCGCCGCGATGAAGAAGAAGCTACAGTCATGCCGCGCTCAACCGCTTCGCCGCCGTCGTGCCTTCGTAATGCTCGATCGCACACACACTCTCCCTCTCTCTCTCTCTCACACACACACACACACACAAGGAGGTGAAGAAGAAGAAGATGGAGATGGAGCAAGAGCACTCTTCAATTGCACAAATGAGAGAATGAGTAAAAATTAGGTTTAGTTGGCTTTTATAGGAGCTCACCCCATTCACACTTGGCCGCCCATGCTTAACCAACTAATCCCTTGAATGTCCAAGTTAAAGTGCGCCTCTCATCGGCGATCACTCTACCTTTCCCTATTGGTCCGACAAGCCCTGTACCTGACTCTATCGAATACATAATACACGTCCGTCGTAGGTGATGGGGTGTCCGTGAGCCGTGAGGGTTAACAGAGCACAAGTAGGATAGATTGTGGTAGCTCCTCTCAATGCCATAGAGGATATGCTAAAGCGGTTGCATGATGAGAAACATGCAAACAATTTCAGTGAGAAGGCCAAGACAAGGTACCATAAGGGCAACCCATGGGACCAACAAGGGCACCTAAATGGCATGCTATCAAGAACAATTGGACAAACTATGTGACTAACAAGTGTTATTATCAAGAAAAGTACAATAAAAATGGCCAATATGTGCCAATGACACCATTGAGACAACCTATTAGAGGTATCCACCCAACATGGGACAAATGCAAAACTATGGAGAGACCAATTATGCCATACAATGAAGCTAGTTCATTTAACATGGTAGCATAGGAAGATTGGTATAATCAGCCACAAACTTCTATGGCTGAACCAATTTACCAAGCACCTACAGAAGTGGCACCTGTGAACTTCATTGCCAATCAAGGGGCTATGATACCCATGATCAAACCAATGCCTAAACCAAGAATGAAAATTTGTCATAATTGTAGATCAGATGATTATTGAAAAAATGATTGCTTAGATCCTAATAAGTGTGTCAAGCCAATTCAGGATTATTGCATTCAATGTGGTAAGAAAGTGGAAAAATAGAAAATGTCTATACACATAGTAAACATCCAACCAATCACAACTCCTCTGACATGGAAAAAATAGCTCCAATCAAAGTAGCTACTAGGTGTCAAAAAGTACAAACAAAATGGTGCACATGAGTCAAAAATACTCCCAAGATCTCAAGAGAAGGAGAAATCAACACTACAAGCTTAGGGAATAGAAAAAAAGAAGAGAAATAGAGGAAAAAGCTCAAATGTTGTTCCAAGAAAGAACCAAGTCAACTTTGACAGAGTTCAAGGAACCAAAACTAAAATTAGGTGGTTCCATACTTGTTTATAAAGTCTATGAACACATCAATGCAGCCTTAGAAGGATTCCAAGTGGGATTAAAAGCGAGTCAAACCATAAAAACCAAATGGACGAATTATCTAGCTTGATATGGAAGTAGAAAACCTGGAAGCCAATTGGAATCTATTGAGAATTAACACAAAGAATGCTTTGAAGCACAAAAAATAAATATTAAAATAATTGAAAATCTTGTAAAAATGATTAAAACAATTAGGACCAATTGAGATAAAAGACACTAAGGAATTGACGGAGTATTAAGTTGAAAAAGAAGAACCTGAAATCATGGTACCTGATAGTGATGATGGGTTAGAGGGAATCCCTTTAGTAGAGGAAGACTTGCTTGAACACCTAAGGGAAAAAGTGAGAGAGGTTAACAATGGAATCTTGACTTTGAAATCAGCTCCAATTGAAAAAGTATGGCTAGACCATCCACCTATGGAACTGGACGGACAATCTTTGTATGGGGATTGGGGATCAGAGGAGTAAAACCTTTCCAAATCCCAAATACTCAAAACGCTACTCTCGTACCTAGGAGAAAATGAAGAAAATTTCTTGATGTGTGAAACCACA
The DNA here is from genome assembly GCF_014529385.1 of Adiantum capillus-veneris. Classification (NCBI taxonomy): domain Eukaryota; kingdom Viridiplantae; phylum Streptophyta; class Polypodiopsida; order Polypodiales; family Pteridaceae; genus Adiantum; species Adiantum capillus-veneris. The sequence goes on along the minus strand of NC_140949.1, from coordinate 51,018,804 downwards.
AAGTTGAGTAGAGCAAAACAAACCTTATAAGTGAAAAAAATTCAATCACTACTGTCAAAACATCAAGTGTACTATTACATTGGGAGAACTAGATGATACCTATAAAAAGATCTACAACATATCCAATGTAATAGTACACATCCAGTGTACTATTACATTGGGAGAACTAGACCACACCTATGAAAATATCTATAGAATACATTGAAAAAAGTGGAGATCTCTAATTTAATGAAGGAAAAAGACAAAAAATTGCAATAAGAAGAATCTTGAGATAAGCTTCTTATATCTATTCTAATGAACATGGTAGGAGATTATTGTGAAGGGGACAAAGGAAATACATCTTTTTTTATGGAGTTTAATGAAATCAAAATCATGGTAGTACTAGACAATGGAATTTCCATAGCCACCAAAGAAGTATGGGAAGCTTGGGAGGTAGACCAACAATAAGGCAAACAAGAATGAAACTGCAAATGGAAAATGGTCACATTGAACGACCAATCAGATTATTAAAAAATGTAATAGGTAGCTCTTGTGGGATTGCCTACCAACATACTTTTGCCATTGTAGATTTTGAAAAGGAATTGAATTATGAATTCATTTTGTGATAACCTTTATGAGACACATTCAATTAATCTAGGATTGGAGAAATGACATTTATGAGACATGTTCAATTAATCTAAGATTAGAAAAATGATTGAATATATCTGAAACAAGTAGGATCAGTTACAGTGGTGAACCTGGAAGATCATTCTTACAAGGATGTCCTTAAAGCACCCATCCAATAATTTGACTTTGAAACTTCAACTGAAACTAAACTGCCACCATGGTTAAACAAAGACACTCTTATTTGGATGTGTCGGGGCTTCAAAAAATGGCAATTTAAAGCGAGAAGATTGTGTCTTGGATTGAGACGTGAATGATACAAATTACATGCTAGAATCATTCTTTAAACATCTTTTCAAGCCATTTTGGGTGGACTCAAATATTGGCAACCATGGATGTTTGTGTCAACTAGTGCACAACCACATTATTTTGTGATGAAGAGGGGTACAACATCATTTCTATCCGAATGATAACCATCATGAAAGTTGATGATCAATAAGTTTTCTCTAACCATTACTATGATACTACAAACAAATTAGAAGAGGAAACTCTTACAGGAATCCAACTTAGAGAAAGAGCACATAAGAACAAAGCTACTGCTACGAAGAGGAGAGAAAAATACATTTTGATTTTTCAAATCAACACCGTTAAGAGACGTAGAAAAAGAAATGAGAGATTAAACCGTTGAGAAACAAATTTATACCAAAGATTAAAGAAAAAACACAATTTTTGTGATGGTTAATGGTGATGATTGTATTAAGGACAAGATGATAGGCAAATACTCCATCTGGAAAAAAAAAGAAACTTGAGAAAGCAGACTAGAACAAAATGAAAATCTCAAAAGAAAACCATACCAAAGAAAAAGGAACCTACCATGGAAAAATTAGAGAAGAAAACTAAGTATCAAGACTTGAAATGGACCTTGAAAGAGGTATGGACCATTGAAATGGAGTCAAAGATTGACAAAGGCAATGAGGCTATGAGTGTTTCATCACGTTATAAGAAGTATACACTAAAGGAGAAGAATCCTTGTGGAGCAACCTATGAGATAGCCTAGAGTATCAAGAAAACCTTATGAAACACTAGAGCATGCCAAGAAGATTAACCTAGTAGAACCTAGGAAGGGAGACCAAAATTTGCATATATTGCTACAAACTTGTCTTAGGAAGAAGAATAAGTTCTCATATAAACTTTGAAGGAATATAGGATGTCTTTGCATGATCATACAAAGATCTCAAGGGAGTGGATCTTGAAATTTTTTAGCATAATATCCATGAGTAGACAAATACCCTATATCTACTAGTGTCAAGGAAGTTCAAGCTTTCATGGAATATTGTGGATATTATCGGATGCTCATCTACACGTATGATGTTATTACCAAAATCATGTATGGATTGATCACATAATTTGTCTTAACTGAAGAATGCACTATTGGAGCTCAGTAGCTCAGTGAACTACTAGGATTTACTTGCTAATGCGACAACTAGCTTTTCTTGTTTAGCATACAATTGCATGTTGCATTCAATTAGTTTGCAATTGAGTGTGTTTTCCACAAGATTGATGACCTCTTGTAGCCTCTATCTACTCGTTGTGTCAGCTACATCCCACAGATTGAAAATTATGTATGTGGTTCTTGCTATGTCTGCAATAAGATAGAGTGAAGCTTGGCCGTCCACTCATACACGCCCCCCCCCCCGGCTGTGTGTGTGTGTGTGTAAAACACAAAAATAGGAATGCATGCAAAGATGGAGAAGATGATGGAGAAGCTCAAGAACACACAACACTGGAAGCAATATTAGTGATTGTGCCAATCCAAATATAAGACTTTCCCTCCTAGAGTGATGAGCATATATACAAGTCGCGGGGAAAAAGCCTCTTAAAGAGAGGAAAATTGGCATGGTGTTCTTAAGTGTGTTCACACACATCACTACCATGATATGATATTGAATTCCCCTAAGGAGTGATGTGGCGAATGATCTCGAAGTGTTCCCACGCATCACTACCATAATATGATAATAAATCCCCTTGGGAGTGATGTGGTGATATGTCATAGAAATGAGCCTAATCTAATTCTAAAGAGCATGTGACTGGTGGCAATTATCCCGCCTTGGGATAAAATAACCCAAGATGTATAGTGCCACTCAAGTGGTGAGAGATTTACTTAACTGCCTTCCAATGCATAGGCCTAGGGATATGCATAACTCTACTCACCTCTACAAGATCTCATACTAAACATGTGGCCTATCATTTGCAAATAAATGAGGTAGACAATAGTTGATTCCAATTCCCGAGATTATGAGAATGTCCCTAGAAATGTTTGTTATTTGTATTGTTCTTTGATGATAATTGTATACAAACTCAATGATTATAATTTGTCATTCTTTACAATCTAATTTTTGTCTTTTTTACGAACTCTAATTCTTAATTTTTGTACATATATATGATCTAATCTAGATCCATTGTATGATTTGGTCCAGTTCCATTGTATGGTTCAATTTTTGTACACATTATAATATGGTATAGTTCCATTATATGGTTCAATAGTTTGCACATGTCAAAATATTGTTAGGTAATCAATCATAAACACACACACACCAGTTCCTAACTAGACTTTGTTTGGGCTAGTGCCATACAATGGACTTAGACCGTTTATAAATCATGAACTATCCAATCCAAGAGGATAGGTTGGGGCCATGTACGCTTAATAGGTCCAGGTACACATTAGCTTGAATTTAGAGTCTCATCTTAGTTTGAGCCACCTAGTCCAAGCCACTGGCTTTGGGGCCCTTTGGCTTTCTAATTGGTCAAGGCAGGGTAGGACTCTTAATTACTTTGCCATACCTAATTTTTGAAGGTTGGTTTAATATTTTAATCATATTTATGATTTTTGTCTCATTTTTTGACTAGTTGTTTATACTTGGCCTCCCTAATCCAAAGGGATGGGTTGGGACTTATCAAGACCATAAAACCAACATAATTGCATACCTGGCAAACCATATATACACACAATCAAGAGGGACACATGATATTTGAGAGACAAAGAGTGAGGTAGAGCATAAAAACACGTGCAAGTGCACCTTCTAGAGCGGAATGCTACACAGACACAAAGAGAAGGGAGGGGTGAGAGAAGAGAAGAATGACACAGAGCACTAGGTGCAATGTTCCCCCATGCAACAATAAGTATTTTTTTCTTGCATGTTTTTATTTATAGATTTCTTGAATGCTCAAAATTACTATAGATTGTTTATGTGGACAAAATAATGACTACAACTCATAAGGAGCACTTAAATAATGAAATGTCCATAAACATGCTATTCTTTTGCATAGTCCACTGTTCACAATTCTTTTGCCACTTGTTAGTTGCAATAGATAAATTATCAATTTTCATTACATACCTCTCCGTTAGGAAGCAATTGTCCATAGTTGATAATTCAAGCATTTAAAAATCATACTTGTAAAAAAAACGGTTAAAATTATGTGTCTAAAATATCACATTTTAAATAAAAAGTCATAACTCAAACAAAAGAATTTTTTATGCCTATCATCATCCACATACTAGTGGATATTCTATTGTCCCATACCACAAGAATAAGTAGTATATCTCATATCCTAATGTATCAAGATATCATTAGTCACAGTCATCCTTCAATGATCACTTTTTAAATTTTAAGTCCAATTTCATAAACATTGTTGAGTAAAAATCATCATAGGTCAAATTCAAATCCAAATCCAAGTCCAAATGCAAGTCGATATCCAAATCACTTCCATCATATCAAAATCACACTAAGCGCATTGGTGGTCAGCCACTACAACATGATTTTGTAATTGGTGTTGCCTAAATTAGTGAATCGGCACCAATGAAAAGTGATGTATAAACCAACAAATCTACACTAATATTGTTTAAACTAGTAAATCTATTGTTTGTTGGTGTGTTGTCCAAATCAACAAATCTGCACTCGTGCTGTCTAAATTGAGGGATCTGCATAGATAATTGGTGTTGCCTAAATCAGTGAATCTACACTAGAATGAGCATTTACACACTATCTAAATTGGCAAATCTATGTGAGCGTGACCAATGGACTAGGCAAAGCATAAAAGACAAAAAATTTACCACCCATTTGACACAAAATTGGAGCATGCTTGAGTAGCAAAATTCTTACAAACTATTTTTCACTACATCAAAGTGCCATAGATCATGTGAGTATCTATATAAATTAACGTCAAATGATCTCAATAGCAATTCCATTCAATACAATTTGTTATTGACCATAAGCAGTAAACTTAGCCATGGAGACTCGTGTGTGTGTGTGTGTGTGTGTGTGTGTGTGTGTGTGAGAGAGAGAGAGAGAGAGAGAGAGAGAGAGAGAGAGAGAGAGAGATGACAAGCCTTGAGAAGAGCATGGAGATCTTACTTTAGATTGAGGATTACATGGAGCTTCAAAAGCAAGGAACACAGTAGTCCCTCTACTCTCTCCAGTGTAGGATTGCCAAAAAAAAAAACTCTCTTTTGTGGCCCCAAATAAAAAAAACTTTGAACATGAAAGTTGTTCATCTCACCATTTCTAGTAAGAATTTTTTAAAGAGATGCCTTTCTTTTTTAGTTATTCTAAAGATGCTCACACTAGGTCCTTTAGAGATAGTTTTTTGTTTTAGAACTACTCCTTTTACCTTCTTTCTTGCATGGGAGGCTTGTGGACCGCATCCCTTATCTCCACATAGCTTTAGGTTTGTATGTGGGGATAATACCACCTTGGATCTCATTCCCACAACCATACTGACCACTTTCAAAGGATTTTGGGATCTATTTTGGACTGTTTTGGACCCGTAATATCTCGTTTTTTTTCTCATAAAATCTCAATTGAATCCTTATCAAATTCCTTTGGAACTTTTAGAAGACGCATTCATCTTTTGGAACTCTTAAGTCTTAAAATACATTTTGCTACTCATTTACATTATTAGCCATATTTTTTAAAACAATTTTCTCTCACTAGAATGGCCAACTTTAAAGGAAAAAAATTATTTTAGTAGACAAAAAAAGAAATTTGGTGACATTACCTTACCCTTGAAATCATAATCATCCTTGACTATGCATATATACAAAAGAGGTATCCTTGGTCCTTTGGCTTTTTTCTCATGATCCACTTTTAGCACATTGATATCTTTTGAGAGTAGATGACCAATCTCCTTGGCATTTGGGAGAAAAAAATTTGCAAGTATGTCTACCCATGTAGCTCTAGCACATTTCCACATAGTAGCTTGCAAAGCTACTCGGTGCTTGGAAGAAATTCTATCGCAAGTGTGCCACATTTTGTATGCATACACTTACAACATCTAAACATCAAAGAAGAACATGAGAGAATACATTTCAAAAAGGAGAATCATGCTATTTCAGTACATTTTCCATGTAGTACATTGATGTAAATACATTGAGAATTTTTGTGCAATTCATTATAGATATCTATGTACAAGGGTCATGATATCCTTTAATTTTGGCTCTTACATCCATTTAACATCTTCAAAAGGATTATTTTTGAATTTAGCTAGATATTTACATAAAACCTTACCATTACGTATTATTTTGTGTTTGTGACAAAGAATATAGGCAAGTTGTAACCTCTTCTCGGCTCCTTCAAATTCATGACTATTGGCTCTTATGGTGGATCACCCTTATAGCCTTCAAATAGACTGACATGAAAAGCATTATGGATCAACCAATAAGAGGGAAGCTTAAGTTAATAAGCCATTTCATTGACTGGCATGTGAATTTGAAAACGTCCATAATATGTGTGTGCTAGTTTAGCTTAGTACTTTTGATGAGTTGTGAGCTCACCTTGCTAACTTTTTCCCGTAGTGTGCCTTAAACAAGCTTCGAAATTTTTTAGGAGAACCCAATCATTTTTTTAAAATTGGACATCACATCTGTGCTTGTCAGTAGCAACTTTGTGTTAAGAGATAGAGAAGAAGAGAGTTTGAGCTCTTGCAAGCACACACACATACACAACGATGGAGGCCAATTTTCTACTTCTTCTTGTTCACTACTCAAGATAAGAAGTCTATAAAGCATAAAAGGGAAAATACAACAAAAGAGAAAACTAGTATAACACTCTAGTGTAAACTGTTAGTGAGTGAGTTGGATGGATAAGTATGCTATCATTCCAATAGGTAGACCAAGGCGATGTAGTCCAAATGTAGTATCACTAGCAAAGATATGTATATCCACCAAGGCATGCCAATGATGAAAACAATTGGTGATAGTCATCCAAGAGTAGTACATGTTGATCTTGACATCTCAACACTCCCCCTCAAGCTCAATAAAATCTCCTGTATATCAAGTATCCCTCAAAATCATTGTATCTTCTGCACTCTAAGGGTCTTCATGAAGATATCTGCAACTTGCTCATCCATCATCACATACTCAAGGTTGACGTTTCCTGTCAAGACCCACTCTCTGATGAAGTGGTAATGCAATGCAATGTGCTTCATCCTCGCATGAAATACTAGGTCCAAGACAACTATATGCTACCAAGGTTGTCGCAGTAGATGACAACGAGTCTCTATGCATGTACTCCGAAATCTTTAAGTAGCGATCCAAGTCATGCTACTTCACATACCACCACTGTAGCACCCCTTTACTTTGTCCATATACTTGATAGATTTTACAAGTTTGGGCACCCTCTTGTTGTATGTGGTTAGCATTAAAATTGGGATATCTGGCATGTAATGGTTAGTTATGGTGCTATCTTTTCATTTTTACTAATAGTGAGACTGATGCTATGTAGATTGGAACTTTGAGAACTGAGGAGAAGGTGCCAAATAATCTCTCTCTTTCGTTTTTATTTGCAGAGTATTTTATTTATCTTTTTCCAATAAGGTTTCATTGTATATATCTGTTGATAACTCACTAGATATATATTTTGCCATTAAGGTTTCATTGCATATATCTAGAAAAGGGTCATGCAAGAAGTGATAGCCACCATTCATGGACTAAAGTGCAAGGAGGCACCTGAAGTACTTGACACCTAAAATAGATTTCATAATAAAATCAAATACTCAACTCCACAAGTGGTGTTTTTGAGTTTGGGGGCTAGGATAATAGGCTATTCTTGTGCAATATTATCCTCTCTTACTCTTATGCTAAGTGTTTTTACAAAAAATCATGTCTACATCTCCTCTCTTACAATCTTTCACTATCTCTAGTCTACTCTTCATGTGTGTGCATGGTGTCCTTGTCTGGTTGTATGTACTTGGGTTTTGGGAGAGATGGTGAAAGGTTGATGGTTATGTGTGTGAGGAAAGATTTGAATGGTTCTAGCTTTTGTCCCCTCGAAATTCCAACAGTGGTATCAGAGAGAAGGTTTGTGAAAAGGAATAACCTGATTTTTAATCTTTAAGGAGGTGTTTTTGAATTGTAGCATTGGGTTTGCAAATAAAATCTTAATCAACAATTAATTGATAAATCAACCAACTAATTATGTTTACGAACCATTGTAATGTGGTATGATAAAACTTTAAATTCATAGCAAGGGCAAAAAATTATGAATTGTGAAGGCGAAAGGTTGAGAATTTGATAAGCAAGAGACCTTGAAGAAATTAAAGAAGTGGTAATTCCAATTCGGCATTGGAGTCCTTTGAAGGGCCAAATCCGGCATAGGTAAAGAGAAACAAGAAGAAGCAAATTTGAAGGATTTTACGAAGGCAGATTTGATTAGTGGAGATAAGAAGAGGGAATAACTGAGAAGACGGCTTTTAAGAGCCTTCAAGGCTTTTTGAAAGGAAAAAATGAAATTGACGGCAATCAATTACATTAGAAGCAACTTGGAGTGCATCAAGGTTCTTTTGAAGCCTAAAAGTGTGGCCCTTATTGGAAATTTGAAAAAAAGGGTTTTGACTGGCCACCCAATGTCTGGGGGACCATATCGATCATCACCTATCACATCTTAGAAAGAGACAAAACCAAGACTAAAATGTCAATCTTGGGAAGCAAGTGACTCGACTAGGGATGGACGCATACCAAGAGGTTGTCAATATCTCGTTTGAACACAATACACTCCACTTTGATGCTCAAAATGCATTCTATCTATCGAAATCTCGGATTTAATCCTCTAATCCTCTCACACAACCACATGCAAATCTACAAGAGAATCAACTCCAATTGATTCCATACTCAATAAGCAACCGTGTGATGTAGTGTTGTAAAGAAATGAATTCACAGTAGAGAGAAGATAACACACGACATACCGAAAAACCTTATTTGATCATTAGTTTCATAATAATGCTCATTGTGGAAATTTTTTTACAAAAAAGCCTTTTATACCATGGATTTGGGTTTTATGATGTAAAGGCTGAATTTTTCCGCAATAATAACAAAAATTACATTTAGGCTTGAGAATTACATCATGACAATGGATACGGGTTTTGAAAAAAATATTACAATCAATCAGGATTACAAATATGATGAATTTGCCTTTGGTAAACACTTGGTCTTCAATGTCGTTGGAATCTTCCAACACTCCCCCCTTCTATTTCATGTCGTCCTCGACATGGATCAGAATCGAGGTTGTTGGTGAATAAAAGCTCGTCATTGAAAACAACACTTTGCTTGCTCTTGTAATCCTTCTTGATATTTTCTCACCAACTCTCTGTCTTCAGGGGCAAAGGGATTCATTGTGTCTATTTGGTGAAGTTTCGTTGCATGATAACTTACAAACCTTGCCCGGATGTTGTTGACTTATGGACCAAAGAGAGTGGTGTTTAATGTGAAAAATCCTGCATAAAAAGATTCTTCAAAAGTGGTCATGAAATAGGATGGCATGAACATAAGACGTGCAAAGAAGCCATGTATTATTTTCTCATTTGGTTGCTTACTGAGGTCATAGACTAAACCTTGTTTCCTTCCAAAAAGGATAACCATGGAGTTTCTGAAATCCAAGGTTTATGATAGATTATTATGCATGCAACCATCAGTCTGCATATTTTCTTGAGCATTTGGCATGATAGATTAGAAAGTCCTTCATACTGCTTGGCTATTGTTGAGAGAGTACTGAGCATATATTTATCATCTAATCTTTCTTTACCTTTGGGCCCTAGCAGCTTTGGGTATTTTAGCCAATTTTGTGGTGTCGTTTTTGTAGTGTTTCATGCTAGATCCATGTCCGCACTCGGGGCACTGGGCAGAACGTAACATCTTTTTCAAGGGAAGTGGGCACCCTCATCATATGAATTCTCCACTCCGGATGCTTCTCAAGCCAAGCCATTCTCCACTTTGGTTGTCGCTCATTTGGTTGAGTTTCTAACAGTTCCTCTTCAATGGCGGATTTCTTGCAAAGACATTCATACGTTATTAGAGGAAGAGGGAGTGAATAGGTGTACGAGTCCTCATTGATTGTTGTTGGTTTGAGGAGCTACAGATTGACTAAGTGGAGGATTTTGATCTCCCATTCCAATGCATTTCTCCAATGCTCCTCCAATGTTCATGCAATCCTCTCTTTCATTTTAGCTATGGCTTGTTTTGTTAAGTGGTGTGCTCTTTCTGCTAGGGTTTTAGGTTCATTGCTACCCTCTACTCTTGTCTCTTGAGTTGTACTTGTTCTTGGGATCTCCTGGATAGCTTGCTGCTTCCCTTTGTCTTGACCTTTATTCGATGCCATATGAGCCACTTTAGAGTATAAATTTGCTTGTTGGGTCTGTTGTTGTCTTTGCTGAGCATCAAGCTGTGTGTGTGTGTGTGTGTGTGTTTCAATAACAATATAACATATTCCTTTCAGATTACAAAAGACACTAGAAACTATGTCAATGAAAAGGAGGTATAATTACCACTCATAGTACAGAAAAGTCTTTATACACAAGTACTGAAATCAAGAGCCAAAAGATATAATAGTCCACATCTTCAAGCCAAGGAACTTTGAAAACCATAGTTGAGAAGGTAACCCTCACCTGCACCCATGGAAACAGCACAACATTTAGTTAGCATTGGTACAGTATGCAGGTGATGCATGGGTATCCCACATGATGATAGATGTCACCCAACTAGATTGCTTTCAAAGATAAATAATAAGAAAGGTCAAGCTAATCATATATTCAAAGATGAAATCATTTACAAGGGGAAAACCATATGAAGACCCTTGTGCTTTACAAGCTCTCATGAGATAAAGTTCAGCAGAAGAAGCTATTCAAGTGCCTCTACCGGCATATGAATAGGGAATACTCACAACCATCAAATAGTTTGGATAGCAGTTCATTTCAATGCCAAAAGTCACCTAAGAATGAGTTGGAGCAGCCAACTCCACAATAGCCTGCTTGTCCTTGCCCTTAACCATAGATCCGACATTTAATACTACCCCTTTGCATATAAAATCCTCACAATCCTAATGTATAGACACTTCTCCCAAATACTCACACCACTAATGCTAAGTGAGCATGTAAAGCTCACCTTTTTAAAGGGTTTGGAGCAAGTGGCCACCTTCTTTCTTAGCCATATGGCGGGCCCAACTTCAAGAGGGGGATGGTGTAGCAACACCTCCATGTGCGCACGTGCACACACACACACACACAGAGTTCTATTATCATCCTCGAAGGTCAAATATGACCTATGGGACCAAATGAACATGTCACGTGGTGTGAGTGGAGGTCATAAGTGACTCTTGATGCTCAAAAATGGCTGAAATGAGCGTCGCAATAGAGAGTACACATCGTGGTTGGGAGAGGAAGGTATGTAGGGAGAGCTCATGGCTGAATATATGGGGAAAAGAGGACCTAATGTGGTCAAAAGCTGAGCACTCAAATAGTGTGTGGTACTCACGCTCTTGCACCTGACGAGGGCATAAGGTGCAAAGTCGATGAGACTCCTCGCTAGTGCCCCAACGTCCTATCTTGCAGCGTAGAGAATGGGAGCCAAGATGAATGGAGGCAATGGTGTGGATCGCACTCAACGGGATGGGCTCAAGGATGTAGGGATGGGTTCAGTTACCTCGTTCAGAGAAGAAGAGAGATTTGTAGTTTGGGACAACGTGTGTGGTGTAATCGCTGAAGCGAGAACCTCCGGGTTTCTCCCAAGCCGTGATACATTGGCGTTGGAAGAAGGCCTCCTTAACTTGGGAGTCAATTGACGCATCCTTGACCAAGTGACATACATCCCATCTTCCAAACCATTTCTTGATGCCAAGCATCCACCCCGGACTTAGTATTTTGCCCTTGTATGTCTTTTGGACCTTTTGACTTGCTTCATATGCGATTCTAGGAAGTCAATACAAAGGGCTACGTTGTGTCTTAAGCATGTACTCCACAACCCTTTGCATGCCCAAGACCTCAATGGTAAGTGATCCGGACTCAAGAAGTAAGAGCATGTAGGGTGTTTGTGTCTTGACTTGGAGAAAGTTGGTGAGAAAACGCTTTTGGACATTCTCAAACTCTTTCCAAGTAGACTTCTTGATGCTACCACCACACACCTCCACTCCATAAAGAAGCACCGGTGTCATCAACGTATCAAAGAGGTACTTTTTGAGAGCCCAACACTTGATCTCTCCAGCATTGCACATGTTCTCAAATGGATAATAAGCCCTCTTTCCGGATTCCAAGCGACACATTGCACAATCTTTCCATTTATGATTGGATGGAACCTCAAGGCCAAGGTATTTGAAGCTATCTACCACTTCAAGTTTCTCATTGCTGTATACAATGCATGGATTTTCATCGTTGAGGGTTTTTACAAGCATAACCTTGATTTTGGATCCATTCACGATCAGCCCGCATATGTAGGCAAAAGCGTTCCAAGACACTCATAAGCATTCGTGCATCTTCTAAAGTATGTGCCAAGAGCATTACATCATATAATCCAAATTTGGATTCCATTCACCAAGTCTAAAGCTTTGTATGCATTCTAGAGTGGCTTCCAAAAACAACATATAGTCAATCAAGCTATCACCATTGTGCTTTCTACATGTAAAATCATCGGTGTCTTGCCATGAAGATACACCATTTGCAATGAGCATTCCGGTACTATTGCACATATGTAGAAGTGACTTTCCATAGTGATCCAGTTCTTTTACATCACTAGAACTTTGATTATACATGTATGAGTCATCCATTCTTCTTGAGACATGCGGCATGTTGACTTGTTGTGTGTCGTGTTGTAAGGTATCTGTGCGAGCATTCATGCCTCCAAAGATAATGACTTCACCCTGGTCCTTGTAATGAGCAATGTCTTCCTCTAGTTCAACAAAGGGCTGATCTTTATCCATATCCAAGCGAGCATAAAAGCTGGAGTCATAGTGAGGAATGTAGCAACCAACCACAAACATGAGTTGACCATTTGGTGGATTGATTTTCGGCCATAATTAGTATTTATAATTATCTTCTTTGACAATGGAAACATCTTTCAAACCCTTTTTGATCATACATGCTATGCCTCCTTGGCCTCTACGTTGCTTTGCATTTTTTGCCCACATCGAAGAATGCACATCGTATTTGTCAAATCCAAGAATTCATTGTGCATCATGCTTCCATGTTTCGACAAGAAGTATCACATCGGAGTCATTGGTAAGCTCATCAATGCCAATTCCCGCATTTCATGGATATCCGTTAATATTCCAAAAGCTTATTCGCAAGCGTGAGTTGGTCTTATAGATCATGTGTCCTCCTTGCATCCTCCTCAAGTGACTTTTCTTCTTGAGATGACACCTTAACCTTCTTTCTTCTTTCCTCATATGCTTTGCCACATACATTTTGTTGCATAAGAGTACGATCCTCATATACATTACAACCCGTTCCTTTGAGGTAAATCCAACTATTGTCAAAGATGATATTTCTCTTCACCTTATCAGCCATGGTACATACAATAGGTCTTTCTCCCGAGCGAGGGACTCCTTGTTTTCCAACTCGATGTGCACCATAAGACATAATTTTAGACATGCCAAAGTATGTAGCAAAAAAATCTTCAATAGAAACTGCAAGAGATTGGGGTGTTTCCATGCTTTCCTCCTTGATTCCATGAATGACAATGTTCTTTGAGCTTTTTTGCCGTTCTTGCAATTCTTAAGTGTCCACATTCTCTACATTCTTTACTTGGTCAACGGCTTGCATGATAGGAGATGTAGGAACCACATTATCCTTACATATATCAGCCCATGATTTGCATGCATTTCTCATCTCACATACATCATTTCAATACATGATCACTCTCAACTTTGCTCAAATGCTCTTTCAATACATTCATGTCAACAAGAGAGCGCTTACATTCTTGAACTTCAGTCTCAAGATGCATCAAGTATGTTGTTTGCATTTCAAGAACCTTCTTGAGGTGCTCATTCTCCACAACAAGAACTCTTAAAGTGCCATTCTCCATTGCAAGTGCGCGCAACTCTTCACCTTGCTTGTTGACGGTTTCTTGTAATGAGACCAAGTAAGCCATGATCATTGCTTCCGTTGTTGACGACAATGTGGTTGGATTGGCATCCAAATTCCTTGGAGATTTTGCATCATTCTCCATGGAGAGCGTGGATTTTCCACCCTTGCAATTTTTGTTCGACACTGCCTTCAAGTCAACCAAAAAAAAGCAAAATTTTGACTGTTTTTTCAATTCTGAGATCCTGTTACAGCAAAGCCTTCCATTGCTCAGAAAAATTATGTCTTTACATCAATGCGTAGAGGGCTTCATGCTCTTCAATTGAGGCTATAGATCACCTAAATCGGAGTGAAGAAGTTATGATCAAAAGAGTGAACTGTTGTCTACTAGGTCAAAAAATGGCTCTGTGTGTGTGTGTGTGTGTGTGTGTGTGTGTGAGAGAGAGAGAGAGAGAGAGAGAGAGAGCGAACTTAAGAGAGCAGTATGGCAGACCTGTCAGGAGGGATCCACCTCGCTATTAAAGTAAAAATGACATCATTTACAGAGTCGGTTAGCCCGCCCATAACCCATTTAGTATCTAAGGGTTAGGTACCATTAAGGTAAAACCTTACAAAAATTACGTAGTGAATTTAAGCGAGTTATTCACTAAAGGTACTCCATGCCAATAGTCCCAACAAAAATATACCAGGGAAATAGCAACACACTAAAAACAACCATGTGTATGTGTGTGTGCGTGTGTACCACTACCAGTACCAATATAATTCATTAGTACAGCAGGTATCAGTATCGGTACCAATACAACTCTAGTATTACCAGTAGCAGTTTAGCAGTTTAGCAGTATCAGTACCAGTAGTGTATAGTTCCAATATCAGTACCAGTATAGTCTATTAGTACCAGTAAGTAGCAGTATATATTGTACCAGTACAACCAATACTAGTATAGCAGTGATTGTACCAGTAGTAGTACCAATACCAGTACTACAAGTATCAGTAGTAGTGGTATTAGTACTCTGTGTGTGTGTGCGTCAATCACCTTTCTCATCTTGGTCATCGTCAGCATGATTATCTGTGTGAGGTATACTCCGGTTGCCTCCGGAAAGCTTAGTTTGTAATGCAACTACAAGAGCTTTCAATTCTTTGTTTTCTTTTCTGAGAGCAACATTCTCTGTTTGGAGACTCTCTTCTTGAGCTAGGGCTACTACTGTGGCATCTTGTCATATTTTCTCTTAAACTCTGACTACCCTCTCTAGCTCTAAAATTCTTGAACTTGCATTCAAAGGAGTGGCACTAGTTTTGGCTAGTCGTGTCAACCAAGGAATAGCCTTGTATTTTTTAGTATGCACCTTTGGCCCATTAATCCCTTTTTTGCACTTACTAGCTAGATTTTTGCCATTGCAAATTGATTCTCTGTGTATCTGCTTGGTCGATGACATCTGTGAAAATTGCTTGTAGATCTTCTATCACTCCTTTATGTGTTGCTATGGCTTTGTGAGTTGACACTATATCCTCATAAACATCGGCTAGTTTTTGTTGTTGTGGTAACAGCTGGCTCCTTGACTCCTAAGCTTCTTGCCTTGCTATCTGAGCCTCTATGATAATATCCTCCTGTTTATTTTTGAGTGTATGCAGTTATGCATAGGATTCATTTAGCTCACCTTGTAGTGCCAAGATGGTGTTCACATCATGACTCTTTTCTTGCAAAGCCACATTGTACATGCCGACGGCCACTCTTTACAGGGCTTGGTAGTACGGATTGGTCATGGGGACAGGTCACGTGATCTCTTATGGCACCACATGAGGGTTTCGTTGTTTAGGGGAATTGTATTGGTCTTTTGGATCTTCTTGAGTTTCTTGAGCTTGGGATGTTTCTAAATGTGTAGTTTCACATTCAAAATTTCCATAAGAAGGTCCACCAGACTGGGAATGTGAGCTCTTAGTGGAGCTATCTATCTTCAATCTCTCATCATTATTTTTAGCCTCTTTAGCTGCTTTGGCTCCTTCCTCTACTAATTTGGCTTGCTCCATCTGAGCCCACATTTCTTCTAGTTGCTCAGCAGTAATGGGAGTGGCCGACAAATTCTTTGTGTAAATCTTGTGTGGAATCCACTTCTTGGCAAAATCTCCCTCGCCCACTCTTTTCTTTTTAAACTCCTTGGCTAGTCTTTCCTCTCTGGATTTCTTTTGTGCTTTATCTTCTTTGTCGGATTTTTGCATGGAATTGGTTTTTTTACCTTTTCTATCTGTAAGCTCTTCTTTGGTGGACTTTGATTCTTACATATTTATTTTTTATACGGTGCGGGTAGTATTTGAGTGGAGCCCAATCTGGTAGGCTTCTTCATCACTCTCCTCTTCTTAGTGTTGGATCCAATTGTTTTGTGAGGGAGCCTCTTCTAATTATTGAGCAGAACCGATAGCTTGATAAGCTATCCTTATTAATACCTCTGGAGCTGATAGGTAAGTTAACTTGGTGTGCTTCTTCTTCTTAGTAAGCAGCTCAAGGATATAATGTTTACTAGTATGTTTTGTTGATACGCCCATGTATAAGTTGTAGCTATTGTATGATTTGGTGTGCTGTAGCAACCTAGTCTCTTATCGTCAATGTGGAAAAGTTGCATGAATATGGGGGTAGACAACTCTGCTTCCTGGCATGTCATGCTGGCAAATGTTGCCACTACACCCTTTTTTGCAAAGACTTCCTTTCCCATTTCTTTCTTCCTTTTCAATCAAGCAACTTGGTCTGATAACTATAATGCTTCAACTATCAACTCTCATGTGATCTTTACTTGGAGCTTGTCTTTGTCTAATGTAGATATCTCAGCTATACCCTCCTCCGTAATGTTGGTGTAGAGCTCATGAGCTCTTTGAATGTCAATCCCGCATGGAGGTACCTGGAAGTAGTTCAAAAGATCTGTCTTTTCCATTACTTCTTCTATGGGCAGCTTCCTCGCTAGATTATAAGCCTCTTGAGGTATCATACGCACCATAACCATGTTGTTCTTAACATCTCTATAGATTGCTTCATAAATTGTGGCTCCTTCAAGCTCTACTCTTTCTTTTTCAATGTATGTGGATGCGTTTTAGGAAGTCCTTGTGAGCTCTGGAATTTGTTTTAGCCTCTTTTTGCAACTCCATTTCTTGTTGCTACCCTTGGCCTCGGACTTCATAGCTCTAGTGAAAAATTGTAACATTTTAGAGATCAATTAGAGCCAACAATAGTGTTTTCCCAATTCTAGGCATCTAATAAATTTGTTAGTGGTTAACTTTGTTCAAAACACATGTATAAACCATGCAGAACCTCAACACTTGAAAAAGGTATGTTTTCATGCAAAACAAAGAAAAAATCACGTTTTTTTCAGACTTGTAATCAGGAGATTTTTCTTGAATTATGAATGCATGGGCTTGATGAATAAATAATTTAAGGCTTTGGCTTTGGTTTGATGAGATTTGGGTAGGGGGTTTGTTCGTGGTCAAGGTTTTAGGAATTTGCTTCAAGTTCTTACCATCTTGTGTGATGGAGATGTGACTTTTTTCCACTTTGGCCAAATAGGGATAATTCATGGGCTCCCACTAGCATTTTCTTGGGGTCAAATCCTCTTTTAGGCTATTGGTTGCATTTTGTGGAGAAAAATTGTGATTTTCTCCCCTTCTGCCACATTTGGCCTCTGAACTCCATCAGACTTGGTAGGCTCATTTTTCTTGGTGTTAAGAGGTCACCTACTCACTTGCATTGTGAAATTGATCTGTTGGGCAAGGTGTAAGGTAGCTTCAGTACTTTCACCAAATAGCAAAGTTATGGGGATGATATGTGTAGATCCAAAGGGTGTCAAACCTTTTGGGTAGAGTTTGATGGCTTAGTATATCACTTAGGTAGCTTAAAAACCAACTTTTGATGTCATATTGGCTCTGCAAGGAGGAAAATTGTGATTTTCTCCCTGACTTTCACATTTGACTTCCAAATGAAGTGATGCTTGGTCAGTCTCTTGTTCTTGACAATTTAAGATGGGGAATCACTTTACACTTTAATTTGGACTACTCAAACTAGCTTGGGACTAGTTTTAGGCTTTGATTCTGTGAAAATTCCGTCATGAAGGACATGGTCACTCCCATTTCGTGGGGTTTTGTTTTAGAATTGGTGTTTACCCTAAAGTGGATATACATGACAACTTCATAGCCTTAACTACGCAGTGATGCAAATATATGTGAAAAAAGAGAGATTTTCTCCCTTTTTAGCATAAAAACACACATTTTCAACATGCATTGATTTAGACACAGTTATACAATCCTTTTGAACATTTCTAAGGTGCCACTTCATTAATCATGTAGTCATGTTGACCATAGGGACATTGTGTCTACAGAAAGAACCCTCTGACTCTGATAGTTGATCACCTACCTTTCTGTGACACAATCTACTATTGGTGCCTTGATTGGAGGGAAGATCGTTTCTCATTCTAACCTCCCTTTACCGGTTTACATAGAAAAGATTGTTTCTTGAGCTACAAGAGTTTTTCTATTGTTGTGCCCACTTGAACTCCACCACTACTAAAGCTCTTTCACAAAAGTTCATTGCTTTAGTGTTTTGAAGTCATTAATCAAATTTGGTATCATTCTAAAAGCCTGGGAAAAACACGGATTTTTCCTACAACGGATTTTTAGTGTTCCAAAGCTAAAGTTTGAGGTTAGGGATATGTTAGTAGGCTCAAGGGTGACTTATCCCTAGAATTTTATCATCATTGGGTGCTCTTACCCAATGCAAGCATCATGTTTGTGTGTGAGCCTACCTAGTTCTCCCCGGGTTTTCTACCTACTATTTGCGACATGCATTGGCATCAAATGGTAGTGTACCAGCTAGGAAACATACCTCTCATATCTAGTATCGAAGCTCAAAGGGTGGGGGACGTGGGACTCGCAAGAAAATCCGCTTCAAAGAAGCTCTCTCTCTCTCTCTCTCTCTCTCTCTCTCTCTCTCTCACACACACACACACACACACACACACACACACACACACAAAAACTCACAAGTAGAAATGAGGCTTTTAATGGGGCTTGACTATACATACCCTGGGCTCTTGAGTTAGTTTTTGTTTAAACCGCATAGTTAGTCCTACCTCATGTGTTCAATGACCACCGTGGCCAAAGTTATACAAATTGGATGTCGTATGGCCCCAATCCATCCATTTTGTTAAATCAAGCCTTTTCAGCTCAAAAAGCAGTTTTCACAGATCCGAATTCGGCCACAACTTGGTCATTTTTGCCCCAATTTGACTTTTGAAAGTTCTTGTCTCTTTCTGGAGTCCATGTACCTATATCTAGTTTCTTCAACTTTTTTGGCATTTATTTCTAAGAAAATCAATAAAAATCCAAAAAATAGCTAGATATTAAAAAAAAGTTGACTTTCGAATAAAAGTACTTATTTGTACATTTTTGGTGGATTAATTCACTTTTTATTATTGATTTGAGAAAAAAACCTTATTTTATACATATTTACGTACATCTAAGGGCTCAGCTTTGGCATTTGTCCCTTACTCTTAAATCTCTTCATATTCTAGGACACAAAATCAAAAATTGTGTCAAAAGCAAGAAATCAAACATGGATAATGACACAAAAGTCAATTAAAAAAAGCCCTTTTCTCTCTGATTTCTAGTTTTGCATTCAGAATGTCTTCCCCCCCTTGTAGTCGGAATACTCTTGGACGACAGTGTGTCATCAAGGTTGTGCGATGCATGGACATTAAAACAATGCCTTATGCAAGGCCGTGTAATGGGTCGTAAGTACATATTCGGTCAATGCATGAAAAAAGTAATGTTGTGCGAGAGGTGGGTCTTAAGCAATTTGTTTAAGGGCATTTGATGGGGGTGAGATTCACTTTTGTTTGATGGTTAATGATCATTTACTATGCAATAAGCATTGTAAGTGCTTATCTCAATAGCTCATTGACAAATAGTCAAAAAGTTGTGTCCTTTTGCTGGAAGGATTTTTGGTTGAGGTTTAGGCCGCCATACCATTGTAGTGGGTGTTGACTTGGAAGAGTATTGTAGTGGCTGCGAAACATCTTGGTGGGTTGTGGCTTTTGACAATTCTTTTTGCTTTGGAATTCATTTCTATTTTGTCAATTGTGGCATGGTCTTGGGCTTTGGTATCCACAGTTTTGTGTCTGCAAATGTTCGTTCTTTTGGAATTTCAGTAGGCCGCCTGCTGACATTCTAAGTTGCAATAGTTATGGAGAAAGACCGTTGTCACTTTTTCTGAGATAAGCCTTGTAGTCTACCTTTGGTAATTCACAGGAATATTCCTTGAATTTGGGGAGTTCCTTTAGGTATATATTTCGTAGAGGGGGCTTTATATTGTTGTGACCTTACTTGAGCACCCCTCTATTTAGGTATCCACATTTTCTTTGTTTTTCTATTTTGAAACGTTTGGGAAATTTTTGTGACCCACTTTGTGAGGTGATTGTGCTTCCAAAACACGTGATGGGTCATTCATGACTTGTACTGAAGGGAGCGGATTGCTAGTAGTTGCAATTGGTAGGCTATCAATAGACCCTATAGCTATTATCTTTGGTATTATCACTGGTACTCGCTATTGTGTTTCTCTTGCAATGAAACTGGTCTTGTTGCTAGCATTCTCAAAAAGATATCAAGTATCTTCCATGGAAGAAAAATTGACATATGTTACCTGATTATCAGCTGTAAAATGCACTTGGTTGTTGGGCCAATGTATATAAGCTTTCTATTTGCATTTCCATGGTGTACCAACTATTAGCAAGGGCATCTAGAGGTAGTACAAATACAGATAGTCCCATTGAATCTTGTAAATGTTCTTTTCAAAGATTGTAGGACCAACTCTGGCATCTTTTGTACAAATCCCAATTGATTGTATTCAAATGTGTACCGAAGTCAACCATCGTATGAATAGGTACCATGTTGGCTCCTAACTTTGTGAAAATGTATGGGTTTGCAGTTTCTTCATCTTCTCAAGGCTTGTAATTTGATGAATTTGCATAATCTTATGCGTCTCAAACTGTCCTTTTTTGTATTTTCTCTTTGTTGCACGCTCTCTAGCTTCTTGTTGTACCTGTTGAATTTTAAGATCTTGCTTCTCTTTTACACAAGGCCTACAGAGAAGAAACAATGCTACTACTCTACTTTCCAAGAGATAGCAAGCAACAGATACAAAAACAATTAATGCTAGATTCAAAGTTGCAACAGTCACAAGAATCAAAGACAAATCTTGCAGACAACAGTAAAGCTAAAGTGGACCTTCCACCAACCCGCACGAAAGGTGTAACAACATATGCCTCTACATCAAAGAACCCTCATGGATCAACTTCTTCAAGCAAGCCAGGCTTTCAAAACTTCAAGTCAGTTGACCCAAACAAAATCTCTAGGGAGCCACTCAGAAAAGCAAAGGTATTTCAGCCCAAGTACTCAAGAAAGTAAAAGTTTCATGTGTCCATTCAAGCATCTCTTGAGTCAATGGAAAGTGATATTTTTTTAGCCTACACCCACTGATCCAACTTGGCATTTCATGTCCATCCAATGTAGCAAGCTTAATGGACCCACTCAATGATATGAATAAATCGGGAATGGTCTCATTCCTCACCTTTTTAATTTCTTGGTTTTTTGCTTGAGATATTAAACAAGCACCTAATCTCGTGGAGCTAAGTCTTTGGACTTTACATGCTTTTTCATGAAACTCTAGTTTTTGGTCAGACCATTCGTGTCCATTCTACTCAAGTTTATTTGTTATACATAAGGTTGGAATTAGAAACTCTTGAAGTAAAATTGCATTAAGTCCAAAAACCATGTTATAGGTTTAGTCCCTATAACATTCTTGCATGCAACTCTATAGGTTCAAACAATAGAGTGTAACTTTTGATCCCAATCCAATCTATTGTCGTTCACAATTTTATTTAGAATTGTTCACAAGACTTTGTTGGTACTCTTGGCTTGACCATTAGCATGTGGATGATACAGAGCTGACTTTCTGTGTATGACCATAAAGTCATCAAGTGAATACTCAATGACTTTGTTAAATGTGTCCCTTGATCACTACAAAATCTAGACTCCACTAGGTAAACATGCATGCTCCTATCATTGGTCTCGTATGCATTTCATCTTTTTTTTAGTGGAATTTTTGTTCTCTGGCATTCATTGCACTACTTCACGTATGCTTCAGCATACATGAAGAGTGTAGGCCACCAAATTTTAACAAACATTATAGACTTAAAAATGACCTCCCGATTGCAGTGAATGTGCTTCTTGCAAGATAGGCAAATATTCACTTTCTGATGCACAAATTTTCAGTTGATTATCTTTGCAACTCTTGTATAGTTACCTGCTAATCAATTCATTAGTTTTGGACACTTTGCAAGAAAGGAACCTGGTTCAAACAATCTACAATAAACTTACTCCAATGTGGTGTTGTTTTTACCTAAAATAGTGTAGCATACTCCTTAGAGGTTCTGCATGTACATGATTTGAAATTCTTAACACGCATGTGTGCATCAAATTTCATACTAGGCCACGAAACTCCCATTCTCATAAAATTTTTGTAGGTTCTAATTTTTACATGATGGATACAGTTCATTGTGACATGTGCTTCTTTTAAGTACAAAGGAATATCAGAGGCTTTGATACACAATTGCAAGATACCATTCGAGCCTCTATGATATAGTCATTTTCTCTTCAATTGAAAAGAACTGCTTTGCTCAATCAATCATCTGTCAGCTAGCCTCTCGATATATTGACAATTGTACTATAGTCAAAAGTGGGATTATAATCTCACTCCATCTAGGTATCATTTGTAGATTAAAGAGATATGCATTTGGTAAGCCATCTTCAACTCCTTCTGGGTTCTCTCCGTTTATTAGCCGAGAAAGGTGATCATCCCATTGATGGGTTGTCCCCTGCTTTACTACAATTGTGAAATCAAATTCAAGCAAGATGATGAACCATCTCATTATTCGTCATGTGTTGCATGGCTTGTTAACCAAATAAAACAATGCTTGATGATCCACAAAGACTATGAATTGATTGGCTAGGAGATAAAGCCTAAATTTCTTCACAGCATAAACCATTCCCAATCTTTTTCTTTTTGTAGTTTTGTAATTTCATTCAGCATTGTTTAGTTGATGGCTAGCATAGCATATGGGAAAATCCATAGTCCCGCGTTTAGTTGTTGTGACATGATACATCCAATGGAAAAATCAGAGGCATTCACATGGACATGAAAGATCTTGCTCCAATTTGGTGCTTTAAGGATTGGTGCTGATACGAATGCTTGCTTCAATTTTTGAAACGATTCCTCACAATATTCTATCCAATCATAGGTCACAATTAAACCATAAAGAGGTTTAGTAATGAAAGCATACATGTAGATAAAATTCATGTAGTATCCATAATGTCTAGTGAATGATTGAACCTCTCTCACTATCTTTGGATGTGGCATGTCCACAATCACCTTGATTTTATCCATATATGTGGATATTTCATTGGCAGATACGATATGTCCCAAGATTTTGCCTTGCCTCCCATGAAAGCATATTTTTTTGCATTAAGGCTAATCCGATAGGTGCAACACTTTCCAAAAATGTTTTTTAGATGCTCTATATGGAATTTGCATAACATTGAGTACACACATAGATCATCCATATAGATTTCTAAAAATATATGTGTTGGAATTAGGGTTGCAGGAAAACACACACAGCTTGGAGAAGACGAAGGAAGCTCAAGGCACACAATAGAGAGAGTTTTACTTAATGTGCATTGGAAAGATAGATATCCCTAGAGTGATGGGCGTATATACAATGCACGGGGGAAAAAATCTCTTAAAGAGGGAAAAAATGCCCCGACGGTCCTAAGTGTGTTTACACACAACTACCACATGTATATGGTAAAAAATCCCCCTTGGAGTGATGCGGTGAACGAGAGCTGGCACACGAGTAAAGGGAAGTGCCATGCCTTGAGGACATGATCGGTCCACAAAGGGGAGTAACCCCAAAGCTTTGCGGAAAGCTTTGAACTTCTCACAAGACAAAGCCTTTGTGAAAAGATCTGCAAGGTTGTCCTTTGTTGGCACATAAGCCAAGCTGATCTCTCCTATTGAGAGCCTCTCCTTGACATAGTGGTAATGCACCTCAATGTGCTTTGTGTGAGCATGAAAAACTGGGTTCCTCTCGCAATTGCCAATGCGCTCTAACTGTCAGTGTAGATAGTGTTGGCAGTGTCCTGTCCAACACCCAAATCAGCCATAAGGCGTCTGAGCCATACACACTCAACAGTAGCTGTGAAGAATGCCCTGTTGTCAGCCTCACAACTCAAAGTGGCCACAGTAGGTTGCTTCTTTCTCAACCATGATATACATGAACTGTCAAGCATGAAAGAAAAACCACTTGTGAACACTCATGTGTCAAAATAGCTAGCCCAATTTGAGTCTGAAAAAGCATAGGCGGTAATGATCCCCCCTTGGGATAGAACAAGTCGAGATGTAAAGTGCCACTCAAGTAGTGGAAAATCCTCTTGACATCTTGTCAATGCTTAGACCCTGGGCTTTGCGTAAATGTGTTGACCTGTGAGACTGCAAACTGAATATCCGGCCTTGTGTTGCATACATAAATGAGGCAGCCAACAGCAGTTTGGTAAAGAGTGACATTAGCAGGATCACCAGCATCATGTAGACTTGACTTCAAAACTGTTGCCATGGGAGTGGCAATAGGTTTGCAATCCTCAAGTTGAAACTTACATATAGCAATGTCTCTATGTAACTTTCCTGACACAAGGCAATACCACCATCACATTGCTTAAACTGTATGCCCATGTAATGATGCAACAACCCCAAATCTTTCATCTTGAAAGTAGCATTCAAATCAGCCTTAAATTCCACAATATGTGCCTCATTGGGACTAGTGATCAGCAAATCATCCACATAAAGAACAACAATGAGAAGTACATCGCCCTCACGCTTGACATACAATGTGCTTTCTATTGCACCAGGACGTACATCAATGCCCTGCACAATATTCCAAATGCCCTTTGACACAAGAACATGTTGCATCATGTAAGCTCACATAGGGTAATTGTTCCCATCCAATCTGTTCTCAGCAGCAAACATCTTGAACACATCTGTGTTGTTGTCAGCCATGGTAAATGTTGCACCTGATGTGAAAACTGCCCGAAAAGAGGAGAAACAAAGTGGGAACAACACATGATATATAGCACAAACCATAGAAGACTGTAAGGGACCTGTTATGCAAAAAATGGCACTGACAAAAATTTTGCACAAAATGACAAAATAGCCTGTGTAGTATTGTGCATGTAGTGAGAATGGAGGCCAAAATGAGCCCGAATCAAAAATCTAAGCGAACTGAGACAAAGCTCACTAAAATCGAAGAAAGTGAGCAAGTGTGTGCTAGAGCTGCTGACGACTAAGCCCGAGAGGACACAACCGGCTCTGATACCAATTGTAGGAATTAGGGTTGCAGGAAAACACACACAGCTTGGAGAAGACGAAGGAAGCTCAAGGCACACAATAGAGATATTTTTACTTAGTGTGCATTGGAAAGATAGATAGCCCTAGAGTGATGGGCGTATATTCAATGCACGGGGAAAAAACCTCCTAAAGAGGGAAAAAATGCCCCAGCGGTCCTAAGTGTGTTCACACACATCACTACCACATGTATATGGTAACAAAATATGCAAGTATTCTTTGAAAGCATGAGTCGTGAGTCTTTGGAAGGTGGTTGATGCATTTTTCATTCCAAACGGCATCACTTCATATGAAAAAATACCCCACTTACTAGCAAAGGTTGTTTTGTGCTAATCTTTTGGTTTAATAGCCAATTGATTATTATAACTTGAAAATCCATCCAAAAAGCTATATGCATGCTCTACCACTAGTCTTTACAAGACATGGTCAATAATAGGAAGAGGATTGTCACAGATGGTAGCTGCATTCACTTTTTTGAGATTGATACACACTCTCAAACTTGTCATTCTTCACCACAATTGGAGATACCCAATTGGTGTGTTCAATTTCGTAAATGAATTCAGCTTCCTTTGGCTTATCGATCTCCTCTTTGATTTTTTTGTGAAGGTTTCATTGTAAGTGTAAGGGCATTGTTTGCTTAGCTTAGCATCAGGCTTTAACGGAATTGTATGCTGAGACAGATGGCAAGATCAACCCCCTTCAAGTCCTTACAAGACCAAGTGAACACATCTTTATACTCCTTGAGCGTCTGAATCAATAATTCTTCCTCATCTGGAGATAGATCCGTAGCAATATAAGAAAGTTTGGATTATCCTTGAGGCTCCGCACGATCAATTCTTTTAGCATCCTCAGGTCCATAATAAGATTTCCTTGGGTCAACCTTCTCCCTAATTGGATGTTCAATAATGATTTTGCGACCTTGAATAGTGTCTCTTGTAATGAGAAAGCACACTTATCCCATCTTTTTTGACTTTTTCCCATTTTAGTTTTTACTCTCCATTTTTTTTCCACACCTCTTTCAACATACATTTGAGTTCATTATACTTCTTTTTTTGCTCAACCTTTATCCATATAGGCTCGTTGTTGGCAGTGTCCACTTTCTTCGATGCGTCCTCAGGAGGTTTTGTCATTTGTTCTTTTTTTGGTTTCACTTATTTGGTTGAGAAGGTGTTGAGGGTTTTCTAGTTACTTTGTCTTTTAAATAATTGAACGCCCCCATCAAGTAAGACTGTTTTCCATCAATGTACGGCATTGGGTTGTTTCTTACCCCCCTTTTTGTGCACTTGCTCTTGTAATGTTATTATCTCTTCGGTTTTTGATTTGAAAAATGATTTTGTTTCAAGAGAACTTTCATAACCTTCAGATTTTTCGCCATCTGCTTTAAGTTCCAAGTCCTTTTGAGTATCAAGGGTGTCATAGTAACATTCATTACTTGGCTCCCTATCATCCTCTACAATGTGGCTTGAATCATTTTCCATGGTAAGATCTCGAATGGAAACTCATTTTGGATATGCAAGTACTGCATTTTAGTCCTTAATTCTTGCATCACTTCATTATTCCCAGTTGTTCCTTGATTATCTCTTTCTAGATTCACCCTGATCATACAAAAAAGAACCAAGTCTAGGCCATTTTTATCACAAAACTTGGTAGGTGTGATCTCATTGACACACATATCTAAGGTGGCCATAATTTGATTCCACTATTTCTTCAAGAAAAGGCTCTGGGTATATAGTTGGAATCTTCAAAAGGTCTCTCTCGCTTGCAATCATCTTTGACAGAACTATCGTAGTCTAAGACTCCACACATCCATAGGTGAGGTTTAGAGTTCACCCACATAGGTATCTCAGACTCTGTAGCAATTGCCAAATCAAAATCCTCTATGGGTGCTCTTTGTATATCTTTTTAGATGTGGTCACTTGAATTGATGTGGGTAGTGGTCTCCATGTGGCACAAGTAAATATAATCATAACCCCATTCTTGAACCTTCTTTAGTTGGAGCATAAACGGCCTTCCTAGAATAACATCGTTAGTTATTCTCAGTACCAAAATCTACTATTGCAAATGTATGTTCATTCTCGAGTCCACAAGAAGTCATCACAACCTATTTTAGGTACCAATAGGCTTTGCAATATAGTCATCAGCTAGCTTCAACTTTATATGTGTTCTTCTAAGAGCTGGTTTTTCCCATTTCTCAAAAATCAGTTTTGTAGCAATGGAAAACCTTGCTCCACTATCCAGGATTGCAATGGTAAGTAAATGAAATTTTGAATAAAACTTTGAAGTTGTATAGATCTCTGATCTCTCTCTCTCTCTCTCTCTCTCTCTCTCTCTCTCTCTCTCTCTCTCTCCCCATCTCTTCCTCCCTGATTAGGTTTTTCGTGAAAATTAAGATGGAAAAGGAATGAGGGTGGGAGGTTAGAACCTCCTTGGCTATCTCAATAGTCATAATTGAAAAAGGCAAGAAACTTCTAGACATAGGTTAATTAAGTTCATCCCAAAATCGTGCACTCGAAAAACCTCTTCCTGTAAAATTTTCAAAGCAAGAGGGTGAATTCTCTCTCTCTCTCTCTCTCTCTCTCTCTCTCTCTCTCTCTCTCTCTCTCTCTCTCTCTCTCTCTCTCTCTCTCTCTCTCTCTCTCACACACACACACACACACACACACAATCATGAAGCATAATTTGGTAGACCCTCTTGCTCCCTTTCCCTTTGATGGGCGTTGGGAGCCTTTGCAATGGAGCAATGATGGATGTTTAGGTTTCTTGTTGGGCCTCCTCATGAGACCAAGCTTGCATGTCTCTCGCTCTCTATCTCTCTCTACCTACGGCCATCATTCTCTCTCTCTCTCTCTCTCTCTCTCTCTCTCTCTCTCTCTCTCTCTCTCTCTCTCTCTCTCTCTCTCTCTCTCTCTCTCTCTCTCTCTCTCTCTCTCTCTCTCTCAGTGCAGCCGTTTTTTTGACCTAGTAGACAGCAGTCCACTCTTTTGATCATAACTTCTTCATCCGAACTCCGATTTGGGTGATCTATAGCCTCAATCGAAGAGCACGAAGTCCTCTACGCATTGATGTAAAGACAAAAATTTTCAGAGTTATGGAAGGCATTTCTGTAGCAGCATTTCCGAAGTCAACAGGTTCAACAAAATTGATTCTCATCTCCTATTTTACATACAATGTCTTCCGGCACTCGCAAGGGTTCTTCTTCTTCAACAAGGTCCACAACCATTGTGGAAAATGATCCAAAATCTCCTAAGTGTGGAGATAGCAGCACAACCACCCAACCAACGACATCGGAAACCATGATCATGGCGTACTTGGTATCATTGCAAGAGACCGTAAACAAACAAGGCGAAGACTTACGAGCACTTGCAATGGAGAATGGCACACTAAGGGTACTTGTGGTTGAGAATGAGAATCTCAAGAGGACACTTGAGATGCAAACAACACGTTTGATGCAACTTGAAGAGGAAGTCAAGGAATGTAAACGCTCTCTTGTGGACTTGAATGCTTTGAAGGAGCGGATGAGCAAAGTAGAGCATGACCATGTATTGAAAGAGGAGAAATTTGACACTATGAGCCGGGATGTATGCGACATGAAAAATGTATGCACAAACAAGTCTTGGGCTGATGTATGTGGTAGCAATGTGGTTTCTAATTCCTCACTCATGCAAGCTATGGTTCAAACAAAGAATGTTGAGAATGTAGCTGTGGAGGAGTTGAAGGAACGGGAGCGACGTTCCAAGAACATTGTTATTCGTGGAATTCCCGAAGAGAAGTTAGAGACACCTCCTTCTCTTGCCATTGTTATTGAAGATTTCTTCAAAACCCACTTTGGCATGTCCGGAGTTATGGTCTATGGAGCACATAGAGTGGGGAAGCAAGGATCTCCTCGCTCGGGAGAACGGCCAATTGTATGCACCATGCCGGATGAGACCAAGCGAAAGATTATCCTTGATAATAGTTGGATCTATTTGAGGAATACAAAATGTTTTGTATGTGAAGATCGCACTATTAAGCAACAAAATATGCGTCGCAAGGCATATGAGGAAAAGAATAATAAAAACAAGGAAATCTCTCATGAAGAAAATGTGCCCAAGGAGGAGGCAAGTCTCTCAAGCAAATAGGGATGCGTGACCTATGAGACCGAGTTACAATTGAAAATATGCTTTTGGAATTGTAATGGATACCCATGGAATGCGGGGGTTGGCATTGATGAACTAACAAGCAAAGCCGATGTTGTACTTCTTGTTGAAACTTGGGAGCATGATACACAAAGGATTAACGGCTTGGAGGATTACAATGTACATTCATTGATGTGGTCAAAGAATCTCAAGCAACGAAGAGGACAAGGAGGGTTAGCATGTATGGTTAAGAAAGGATTGGAAGATTTTGTATCAATTGTGAAAGATGACAAGTACAAACGTTATGTATGGCTGAAAATTATGACACCAAAAAGAGCACCCATTTTTGTAGCCGGTTGCTACATTCCTCATCATGATTCTCCCTTTTATGCTTGCATGGATAGAGATCAACCATTTTCTGATTTGGAAGAGGACATTGCCTATTTCAAAGGTGAAGGTGATGTTATTGTATTTGGGGATATGAATGCTCGCACAAAAACATTGCAACATGATACTCAACAATTTGATATGCCATACATTTCAAGGGAGTTGGAGGAAGTTCACTTGTATGATCGTACTTCAATGGATGAGAAAGAGCCGGATCACTATGGAAAGTTACTTTTACACATGTGTAATAGCACGGGTATGATCATTGCCAATGGTGTATCTTTGTGGAGTGGAACCAATGGATTTACATGTAGAAGACATAATGGGGATAGTGTGATTGACTATATGCTACTCTCTGAAGCCATCATGTATCGCATAAAGAGTTTTATGTTTGGCCAATGGACCCCGGAATCCGACCATCGCACCTTATGTATTGACCTTTCATGTGGAGAAGCAACTAAGCACGATAATCTCAGCCAAAGGACAGAGAAGTTATCACTATGTATGGATTTCAAACGGGCACCAATGTACATTGAAATGGTTGAGCAAAAATTATGGATGACAAAGCTTCAATGTGATGCACCATTGGAAACTAAATGGGAAGCTTTCAAGAAAGCTATTTGTTCTTGTGCGGAAGAATGCTTTACCATAAAGCATCTCCATGGTATCAACAAAGATAGATCACGCAAAAGGTGGTTTGATAAAGAATGTCAAGATGCTCGAAAGTCCTTGATAAAGCTTGATGCAACTATGGACAAAGACAACTATCAAAGTCATTTGCATACATACAAGGCATTGATTCAAAAGAAGAGAAGAAGATGGGAAGTAAAGCAACAAGAATTTCAAGTCCAAGAAAAGGCACATGCATGTGGAAGATTTTGGAGAAACTTGAGAGGCAAGCGGGTTGAGAATTTTGGTAACTTGAGTCTAGTGGATATGTACACACATTGTAGGCAATTATATGAGCAAGAAAATACTGAAAAAATGCCATTTTATGGTTCACTCCCATGTATGCCGTCTTTTTTTACTATTGAGGATGTATGCGGTGGGCTTGAAAAGTTGGCCACTCGCAAAGCGGGAGATCTTCAAGGTATCAAGCCGGAGATGATCAAATGGACGGGAGATTTTACCCATGAGTGGATGTGTGATATGTTCAACCTTGCACTTCAACATGGTATGCCTTATGATTGGAGTACTAA
This sequence comes from Adiantum capillus-veneris, assembly GCF_014529385.1. Lineage (NCBI taxonomy): Eukaryota > Viridiplantae > Streptophyta > Polypodiopsida > Polypodiales > Pteridaceae > Adiantum > Adiantum capillus-veneris. Next base: position 50,987,677 of record NC_140949.1, on the reverse strand, counting down.
TTGGGTTAAGCCTTTGCATAAAGGAGGGGATGTAAAGAATGTAAGCAACTACCGGACTATAATGATTGGGTCTCTTATGGCAAAGTTATTTGGGTGCATAATGGAGATGAAATTGAGTGATTGGGTTGAAGAGAATGACAAGCGTGCAAAGGGACAAGCGGGTTTTCGTCGATGCCATAGCACCATTGATCATCTTGTCACTCTTCGTGTTCTCATGGAGGAAAGTCGATTGAAAGGCAAGCGATTGTATTGTTGTTTTGTGGACTTTAAGAAAGCCTTTGATATGATTCCACGTAACAATTTGTGGAGAAGAATGGAAGAACTCCAAGTGCCAAGTGAGTTTATGCTTGCGGTTTCTCGAATCTATGAGAAGGTGATTTGTCAATTGCGCATGGGAAGAGAAATTTCAGAAATTTTTGTAAGCACTATTGGGGTTAAACAAGGATGTCCATTGTCACCAACTCTCTTTGGTCTATGCATCGATCAATTGGAACAAATGGTACTTGACTTTATGCAAGAAGAAGGCATTGAAGAGGTCACTATTTGCAATGCGGTAATCATGCTTTTGTTGTATGCGGATGATATAGTGCTTCTAGCACACACTTTAGAAGATGCACAAAAGCTTATGGTTGTCCTTGAGAACTTTTGCTTGCATAGTGGGCTGATTGTAAATGAATCCAAAACAAAGGTTATGCTTGTGAAAACCAACCATAAGGAGAAGCCATGCATTGTGTACAACAACGAGACACTTAAAGTTGTTGAGAGCTTTAAGTACCTTGGCCTTGAGGTTCCATCCAATCACAAGTGGCATGAATGTGCTATGCGTCGTTTGGAAGCGGGAAAGAGAGCATATTATGCATTTGAGAACATGTGTAATGCGGGAAACATCAAGTGTTGGGTTCTCAAGAAGTATCTTTTTGATGCATTGGTGACACCGGTTCTTCTGTATGGAGTTGAAGTGTGGGGTGGGAGCATCTCAAAGTCTACTTGGAAAGAGTTTGAGAATGTCCAAAAGCGTTTTCTTACAAACTTTCTCCAAGTTAAGACACAAACACCATATATGCTCCTACTTCTTGAGTCGGGATCTCTTCCAATTGAGGTTATGGGCATGGAAAGGGTTGTGGAGTACATGATAAAGATGCGTCAAAACCCCTCACATCGACTTCCTACAATTGCATGGGAAGCAAGCAAAAAAGTTCAAAAGACGCATAAAAGCAAGATCTTGAGCACGGGATGGATGCAAGACATAAAGAAGTGGTTTGGGAGATGGGATGCATTACACTTGCTACATGATGCTACAATTGACTCTCAAGTGAATGAAGCTTTTCTACAACTTCAATGTATTACAGCTTGGGAGAAATCCGGTGGGTCACGCTTCATACATTACACCACCTATATTGCCCCCAACTACAAAACCATGTTCTTCGCTGAGAGAGGAAACCGTACTCACACTTACATGCTTGAGCCTATTCCCTTGTCCGCGATACGAACTATCGCAGCAATTCGGCTTAGCTCCCATGTCCTTCAATGCGAGATAGGGCGTTGGGGCAATGGAGAAGAGTCAAATCGATTGTGCACATTATGCTCACTGCAAGTTCGAGAGTCTGAGTACCACACACTACTAGAGTGCTCAGCTTTTGATCACATCCGAACTTGCTTCTCTCACATTTTTAGCCATAGCTTAGACCTACACACTTTCCTCTCCCATCCAAAGTGTGGGCTCTCCATTGCGACTCTCATCACTACAATTTTGGAGCATCGAGAGTCACTCATCAGCCGTACACATACTACATCACATGTAACTTTGGTCCCATAGGTCATATTTGACCTCCGAGGACGATAATAAAATCTATCTATCTATCTATCTCTCTCTCTCTCTCTCTCTCTCTCTCTCTCTCTCTCTCTCTCTCTCTCTCTCTCTCTCTCTCTCTCTCTCTCTCTCTCTCTCTCTCTCTCTCTCTCTCTCTCTCTCTCTCTCTCTCTCTCTCTTGTCGTGATTCAAGTCCTGCTCCTACAGTGCATGAGAAACCTGTCAATAATCTCCATTACTACCAATAGGTGGCTTCTGCAACCTCTAATCTTGTAATGGAGGGTATCCCCTTCTCAGTCCTTCACTTTATTCACCTCATCTCATTGTCATTTTTGCTGCCAAGAGATCCATCTCCTCGCGCTCTCGGTAGCTTTAGGTTCAACACTACCTCACCATGGCTTTGCCCAATGGCATGCATGAAATTGTAGGATGAATTGAGAGGGGTCTCTCTCTCTCTCTCTCTCTCTCTCTCTCTCTCTCTCTCTCTCTCTCTCTCTCTCTCTCTCTCTCTCTCTCTCTCTCTCTCTCTCTATCTATCTATCTATCTATCTATCTATCTCTCTATCTCTCTCTCTCTATCTATCTCTCTCTATCAATTTGCAAGAACAAGTGAGATATAAAGTCTCTCAAAACAACACGCGGCACCGTGGGCTGATTTTGGGGGGTTTTGTGTCTCTTTTAGCCTAGGCTCAAATGATAGATATAACAAGGGATGCATCCAATAGAGCTCGAGCTCTCTCTCTCTCTCTCTCTCTCTCTCTCTCTCTCTCTCTCTCTCTCTCTCTCTCTCTCTCTCTCTCTCTCTCTCTCTCTCTCTCTCTCTCTCTCTCTCAATTTGCACAAACAAATGATACTCTAAAGTCCCTCAAAACAGAATGCGCATCGCAGGCTGCGTGTGGGGGTTTTTGTGTTTGAATTTTGAAGCCTAGGCTCAAATGATGCTAGCAAAGGCAGAGAGAGAGAGAGAGAGAGAGAGAGAGAGAGAGAGAGAGAGAGAGAGAGAGAGAGAGAGATGTCTCCCCCTTATGCTTCATACACAGTGGAAGTGATGGTAGCAATGGCAAGCGCATGGGCGACCTTGTCTACAAGAATGCCGATATTGCAGACAAGCTTCCGGAGAGAGAAGCTTGCTCGTTTGCAGGGCCTTCTCTCCTTGCTCAAATGCAAGGGTCCGTGTTACCCTTTAGGGTTTCTCCTCAAAATGTGCAAGTGTAGGCCATGAAAAGGACCAAAGGGAAACTGGTTTGCTCTTCAAACAACAAGACGGTTTTTGTGGAGTTTGGTTGCCTCTAAACTCACCCCAAGTACAAGAAGCGCATCAGATCTTCCAAGAGATACAATACCCATGATGACGAGAATTGATGTCACGTGGGCAACTGTGTTATTCTTACCGAATGTGCTCCCGTGAGCAAGACCAAGAAGCTTGTTGTCTCTAAAGTCATTCCCAAGTGCTAGGCTAACCTCGATAAATATGTAGAGGAGGATCTTGATAGCTTGCTTCCTAAATTGTCGAGACACTAGAGCCTTCGTAGTATGCTCCCCACCAATTTTGTTATTGCTTGAGTCTTGCTCCATGATCGAGTGCTTTTCATCTGTTTCAAGCTATGACATACGGCAAAATGTAAAGAACTTTTTTGTGCCAAAAAAAAGAAAGAGAGAGAGAGAGAGAGAGAGAGAGAGAGAGAGAGAGAGAGAGAGAGAGAGAGAGAGAGAGAGAGAGAGAGAGAGAGGGATAGAGAGAGAGAGAGAGAGAGAGAGAGAGAGAGAGAGAGATATCCCCTCTTTAATGGCACAATAGGCAATGGAGACGAAGAAGATTGGGTGAGCCAAGCCTAAGAAGAATGGGGTGTCAAAAATTGTGAAGGCGGGTTTACAGTTTCCTATGGGTCGTATAACACGTTATCTTGAAAAGGGTTGCTATGCAGAGTGCATTGACTCTGGGGCCCCTATCTATCTTGCCGTCATCCTAGAATGCCTAGTTGTTGAGGCACTTGAGCTCGCTGGTAATGTGGCAAACGATAACAAGAAGAATGGGATTATTGATTCTTGCATCAAACTCATCATCAGGAATGATGAAGAGCTTTGGAAACTTTTGACAAGATTTATGATAGCCAGCGGAGGGTACCTCCCAATATTCATCGGATCCTTTTACCCGTGAAGTCTACTAAAAAATCTACCAAAAAGGAGAGGTCTCCAAAAGTTTCAAAGTCCCCATTAAAGGAGTAGACTGTGACAATATTTGGATTAAGATGTAGGTCATGGTTAGCTATTAAGTTTTTATTTTTTACAGACTTTAAAATGCAATACACAGTTACAAGAGAGAGAGAGAGAGAGAGAGAGAGAGAGAGAGAGAGAGAGAGAGTGGGGGGGGGGGGGGGGGGGGCTACATCTTTAAAGGGTCAAGTGGAGGTATTTTGGTTTCTACCTGATCATCATTTGCACCTCCATGTACTTGTTAAGGTGGGTGTTTGAGCTACTTACTGTACATATGTGGTAGCAATGAGAGTGGATTTCCTTTTTCTGAAAGGTGAGTGTGATTCAACATGCAATTCTCTAAAGAAATTTGCATAATATGAGAGGAATTCCTAGGAAAAAAATTTGGGAGATGCAAGAGGTAGATGTTATGGTGATGATCAAGCCAACTCTTGATGAACCTTGAACTTCTTCAAAGTCGTTGCGTAGAAACCTGCATACGAATGAAACTGACATTACCTCAAGAGATGAAGATTGGCATTGCAAGCATAAAGAAGATGATTGGGATAGGACGTGGATATGTCCATAGCATCTAGTCGTGCACATGAGTGTTTTGAAGATGCCCTCATTGAAGAGGATCAAGAGCATGAGGGCTTTGTCACAGAAAATTCCACCAAGGTTGAAGAAAATACATTATATGTTGCAAGAAAATATAAAGTTGCATTAGCTTGCTATGGTTGTTGCAATTCCTCATTGGATGTATGAAATCAGGCTATTATGTTGATTTTAGAGCCTTGCAATGCTAAGAATCCTAAAGAAGCATCATATTTGTATGAGTGGATTTTCTTCATTATTCCAAATTTTCTTCTTCATGAGAGAGAGAGAGAGAGAGAGAGAGAATAAATCTTGTTCTATGACAGCCATCATTAGAACCATTACCATGTACCCACATGATCCTCAACATCTTGATATTATTTTGAATTAATAAATTTTGAGTCCAAGACTTAAAGGATAGATAATTTAGATCTCTTGGATGTTGTGGGTGCGCGTGTGCATGCGTGCTATGAATAAGAAGAAGAAATTGGAGTGTGGTAGATTAGTTTTCTCTCATTCATTTTGGATAGTAGAGCTTGAGTGCAAGACTTTTTAGAAACAACTCTCAAGTCTTCAGGGATTGTTCATCTATGCAATGTTAACCCTTCCTTTCTCTAGAACTCTTCTTTTATAATCATAGTATATTAAAAGTTGCATATTTTTGTTACTTATGGCCAATAGAAAGTACACTATTAGAGCATCTTTTGCAAGCACTAATGTCCCCAAGGCACATACACACAAAGACACACACACACACACACACACACACACACACACACACAGAGAGAGAGAGAGAGACTCAAAGAACATCCACATGTATAAGAAGTAGAGTTTTTTCTTGATGGAGATTTTCTCTAAAGTTGTGTAGATTTAATTATATTAAATAAATCTACTTACTAATTGTAGCAATTTGGATGTGTCAAAGTGTTGTCAAAATATCCATAGTGTACAATGTGACGTGAATTCTTTCTTTTGTGATTGGTTGGTTTTGCTCGGCTTTTTGGGTTGCTCAAAAGATTTTGCTCGGTCTCTAGAATTTCTCGAGTTCTTGCAACCCTTGAGAATCTATGATGGGCCTCTAGGTTTCTTGTTTTGATAGTAGGATCATAATATCATATTTTCCTTCATAAGGACCCAAGTAAGAAGGAAACTCTCTAACGGCTCCCTCCTTACTATCATATGATCTCTCCGTATTTTGGTCGCCATACATGGATTGAAGGTCGAAATGCACCATGCCTTTCTCAACATTGACTTCAACAATGGGAGCCAAATCCCATTCCCAATTCTCATCTCTAGCCTTTGTGACTATGTCCCAAAGTTCTTCGGGCCCATCATCTTTGACTTTGGTGCCTTAGGTGGTATCTAGGAACACAAAGAGTTATCCGTAGTGTTCTCTGCCACTTGAATTGTCACTACTTTTTGACATGTGTTTGCTTGTTCTCCCTCTTGAAAGTGTTTCAGCTTGTTTTCCTTGTCTCATTCGTTGGTTGTTCGCTATCGATTTTCACTCGGAGCTAAAATTTTATGGCCTCTTTCTCATTCACTCTCTTCTTTCCCTTCATTGGTGTCCCTAAGGTCTCTACATGGTTGAGAAATTATTCTCTCTTGAATAGGCATACCTAGTAGAGGATCCATTTCCACCATCTCAATCAACTTTAGTCGAAGCTTTTCCTCTCCGCATTAGGATATGTCACACGTCTATGTTCCATTGTCCTTGTGGTTGTCTAGTCTAGCTTCGTATGCCTTCAAAATTGCTTCCAATGGCTCAAATTTCTTGTCGACTAGCAGCAAACCTCCTAAACTATCTTCTTTTGGCTCCCTTTCACTCAATTTTTGTACAATCTCAGTTATTTTCTCAAGCATGACACTAGACCTGGGGTTTTTTGGTCGATGTGATTGCTCTTGAGCTTGTGACAGCTCAGCTGTAAAAGCCTTTAGCTTCTTATGATACCTGGATCTCACTCTATCTTGTGTGGCTTTTTTGATTGATTTAGCACTAACACATTGGTGAGAATCTCTACCCTCTTTCTCGCTTGTCACTTTCTATTTTGCCTACGCTCTTGTCATCACTTTCAATGCTATTTTTGTCTCTGAGTCTCACCAATTAAAAGATGGTATAATCTCCACAATGTTCATTGTCACTTTTCATTTTTTATCTAGGATTTGAAGGTAGTATGAAACAAGTATTCAATTTTTGTCCTAAGTCATCCTTAGTGGTGATGCTACTAGTCTGTTTGGTTGATACTGAGGATTTGATGGCATGTTCTACTAGCACTGAGGGCTAGGTTGATAAGGCCTTTCCTTAGCTTGTCCTTGATTGTAGTAGCATTCCTCAGTGGTATGGTTTGTCCACTTATTCACAGTGGCATGCCACCTTTTATTAGAATATGGCTACGGCAACAATGTGCACTATTGTGTCGGATGGTTCCTCCACAGGTTAAGCATCACCTCAATGGTGGTACTCTCTGGTTCTGAATTCCCAACTTATGTCCCATTCTCCTCACAAGTGCCTCTATAAGCTGCTCAATATTCATGGGTGTCTGTTGCTATGGTGGTGTTTTTGTCATACTTGATCCACTAGTTGCAGATTGAGAATCTGTTGAATTCACATCTACATCTTGCAACACTTCTCCATAAATTTGGCAGTTATCCACTAAGTAGATGGCTTCTTTTGGGACCTCGCCCAGCATCATACACTTTTTCAAGAGCAAATCCTTCTTGAGGTGCTCATTCTTGAGCCCCTCAATGTACAAAACAACTTGAAAATCCTTGTGAGGTTTTTCACGTGTTGGGCATCTCTCAATGTATTGATTGAATTGCAATGCAGTCTCTCGGACTTTCTCACCCTCTTTCTGCTTGAATAAATGAATCTATGACATAGTATCGTGTTTGATTCCTCTCATGGAAAACTCCTCTATGAAATGTTGTAGCAATGCTTCTATATTCCCATAGTCTTCCTTTTTTTAGTGGTTGGAACCAAATAAGGGTTGTGCCTTGCCAGATTAATCCAAAGCCTTAAAATTGGATGTGAAAATTAGTGATGTACTCAACTCTCAATACATGTTTGAATGATTTTGAATGTGTTTGGGGATCACCTAATTCATTGTACTTCAAAACCATGCATTTTGCAACTTGGGACGGATGCATGGGCCTTGGCTCAGCAACATATCTCACCATTCCCAAAGCTCTTGCAAAAGCTTCCTCATATGGAGATACTGACATTCTTAATGTAGCTCTTGATCCTTCTCTCATAGTCAAATATGGCCTCACCCGTTTAGTATGGTGTGTCATGGATGACCTTGTAACAGTCATATAGCCATCTCTGATAGGCTCTGGTTCAAGTGACTCCTTCTCATCCAAGGATTTGGAACCTTTGATTTTCTCGATCCTGTCCTATGAATACTCTTACATGGGGTGGATTTTCAGTGACTTGGTCCATAAAATTCCTTTTCAATCTGCTTTTTGCGGGCCATTTGATTTAAGTAGATGACAGAAAATGATTCTCCCCAATAGAGAAGCTTTTACATGTCTGCCATGTATGCATACCTATACTCATGCCCCTTGCTATCTATCAAAATAGGTTGCTTTCCGTTTCAACTTGGTAGACATACATGTACATTTGCTTAATGTCGCTAAGTTCTATAGAGCTCATGTTGGGAAGGGGGAGGGGGGTACACACCCGAGACACAATCAACACACCTCTCTATAGCCCAGAATCACAGCACCCCTAACCACTAGAATTCACCTGCAAAACTTACACGACTCACAGGAAAACCACCATTTGCACACCACCGTATGCGTACACTCTATACGACAATACAAACCAAGCCCAATCATCCCATGTAGCTCAATTCAAGGCCTTCATTGCTCACACAACCTCTCTCAATCACTCTATGCACAACAGATCATCGGGGGGACACAACTACTGACACACTCTTGAAAACACACACACACACACAACCAAGAAGAGAAGGGTCAAGGGGGAATCAACACCAAATACAAATTAATGATGGCTTCCTTTCAAACACGACCATATACAACTCTAGCTCCTAGTCGACACACCCATCGGCGAGCATAACACATCAATCGGCAGCACATTGGCTCCGGACCAACTCCGTAGCCACACCTCGGCAGTGTGCAACACACCTTGACACTCCCGACGGAGCTCCGACGGTCCGAAAATGGCCTCGACCTTCAAAATGGCAAAAATCCCCTAAACTATGTGAGAACCCCCTTACAAAGCTTTATAAACAAAAAAAAATGTGGTCTTTCTACTTGTGCAAGCAACTCAAGCCTTCTTTTGCATTTTTTGTGCATTGCTTACACATGTCACACTTATTTTAGTATCTCATGCATGGCCCGACAAGTCGGCCGAGTTTCCATTCTCAACCCTCTCTTCAACTCCAAGTGAACCACCCCCTGGCTGGGTCTCAACATCCCATCTCCACATGAACAGTACCCTAGAGGGGGGCACGGACAGCGCCGTCGGTGCTCACCCTTCCTTCCTTCAAAAGAATTGGGTGCGAGACACAACTCCTTTCAGCTGCCAGGTGGGCACGTCATGTCAGCCCATCACCAGGCATCATTGAGTGCCAACAATGCCAGTAATGACCACAGTGCCACCCGTTAAGAGAGCAAAACCGCCAAAGGCCGCCCTTGCAGTGCCAACAACCGCCGGTAAGCAGCACCGGCAACCAGACTCCATAGCCACCACGTTACAAGCTCCCAAGAGCTCCTTGGATGCCCATAGTGAGCTCACATCCTCATATAAACACCCCCCATCCCCAGCCAACGTGCCCTCATGTGAGTTTTTCACATCTACCACGTGTCACTCATAGGTTCGCCGCCCGCCAAGCTTTAAAAAATTTCCAAAGTTCCCAAAAACTCTCAACAAATCCCTATTTTTTTTACTCCTCTTCCATTGCCTGCAGTTTGATGCCCGGTACTCGGATTCTTGAGATGACAAAATCCCTTGGAAGCCATCGTCTCCGACTTTGAGCTCTTCCATTTCTTTGATACTTCAACTTTTGCGGGGCCACTCAACCAAGTCGATCAAGTCTTGTAAAAATTCTCTGGCACCACCCGATGGGCAAACTCAGATATCTGATCGATCCGGACTCCGATTGATGCACAGTTACTTCCTCCTAGCTCATGTGTTGTCTGCTACCCTTGCAAACTCTATCAAGATCCAGAAACTTCCATATGGCACACTTTCCGATGTGGACAAACTGGCACCAACTCGACCCCGACAAAACTTCATCTGCTAATATCGCTCCCACCCTGGCTTCGATTGCCAATCTGAAAAGCTAGCAACCTCCATAAATCAAGCACTACACACCCACAGCTCCAAATTTATTGGGACTACATGGCATCACCTGCCACGTTCGTCTCATATCTGCAATCATCTCTAACTACAAAGCTCCATATCTTTCACAACATGGATCTGTTTGATGAGCCGTTTGGACCTACTCCTTCAGCACTTCAAGCTCTATATTCTCAAGCCAAAACCCTACACTTTAGACATCCTTCACCAGCCACCCTTGTCAAAGCCCTACCTAGAATCCTTTTGGCCCATAAAACCACATAAAGCATACATATCAACAGCTACTTGTCTGCTCAATCTCTTCTAATCTGCTCTAGCCCTCTGTTATGTACATGCTTGCCTGCATATATCTGCTTGTACCACTTTCTATGGTCGACACACTTTGCCTACAGCATCATTGCCCACCCCGTCGTTGAACATTTATGTTCAACCACACATAGGATTTATTCCATTGTCAACTGCACAAACCTGCTAACACTATTAGCAAACCTAAAAAACATATGTATAGTTTTATTATGTCCTACTGTCAAACCTCAAGTGGGTTGCCCCACCCCCTGCATTACATAGATCCCACCTTGATCAAAAACCTAACATTGGCTTCTTCCATTCACCTATAACTACATACCATAGTGTTGTACCCCAGCACATAGACCATCATGCTTATAGGCCACCCATAGCCTATCTTCAGCACTCCAAGCATCCACCTGCATAATATCCTCTCCATTCCAAGAAGCATTAAACATATCGTCGCTCAAAGTGAATGTACTTGACATATCTGACATATCATACCCTCCCTCCCAACCATAGAAATGGGAGGCCTCTCCTAAGGATTCTTGCACCTCTTGGACCATCCATCGCATAGATGTATCCATCAACCAAAACTCACATACCCCTTGAGGAAGCAAAGCAACTGCCTGGGATTATCCTTTGTCTACCATAGACACCGTCTGCTACACTAGAAGCACCACAATCTTTGTCTCCATGACCTCCCCTTCATTGCCCTTGATCTCCGCACCATCAAGCACTTTTTCTTCAATCACTAACTCTTCAAAGTCTATTTGCTCCATTGGCTTGCCAGCTTCCGCTGTCTACACTTCGATCACCTCTTCTACCACTGCGTCATGCTCTACCAAAGTGGAGAGAAACTCTCCACATACCGCATCATCTTGGTCCTCATCTAGCATCTTGGTTCGCACTACTCCCTGCTCTTTAAACCTATCCATCGTAACTTCAAGCACTTGCAAAAGACCGAACTCTTTCTACCTTGACTGGGTTGACACCATCTCCCAACTCGTATCTCCATCTGTAGAACTACAATCACTCGGCACATCCTCATCCTCGGTCTCAAGCTCAAGAATTTCCTCCAGCTTCACAGCTTTGGCTTCATCTGCAAACCGTACTCTCTCCTCTTTAGGACTCTTCAAAGGAGACTAAACATCCATACCTTGGCTTGACACCAACCGTCTTCATCTCTTGCACAATTGGAACCGCTCTCATCAGCATCCTTGGCATGGGAACAACCCCATCTCTCTGCAGCCACAACACCCTTGGCTCTTCTCGTACATGCACCTCACTTTGCACCACTTTTGGCTCAACTCTGATAGCTTCAATCTGCTTTGGCATCACCGCATCTGGCAAACCCTGTCTCGCATGCCATTTATTCAATATCTTCCATGTCCGTCGTTTTGCTAGAGCCACCGCTTTGTCATCTAACACCGGGCCATCAACCTCTACCTTGTCTCACACTTCTTCATGCAAGCAGTCCAAAAATTTGCTCATCTTTAGAAAATCCACATTTTCAATAGCATTTACCTTAATCAGCTTACCCAAAGGGCCTCGAACTCCCATGTGAACACCAAAAAATTGGCTTCAAGCCTCTGCTTCAATCCATCCAGCCTTCTCTTTAACACGTCTAGTTGCACATCTGCTACAAAATTGCTTTGAAAAGCCTCTTCTAGAGCTTCATGATCGGTATTCACTTTGTCAGGCAATTCATCAAACCACTGCTTTGCTTTTCCATGTACTAGGAGTGGGAAAACCCGCACCGCACCGTCTTCTCTAGACACACCACTTTCCAGTAGAAACAATCCATAGTCCTGTAGCCATATCTCTTTGTCTTCAACACCTGTAAAGATCGGAAATCCCAACCACGCGATGCTAGCAACATCTTCTCTTCAAATCCCGAGTCGTCTACATCAGCAAAATTGCCGCTTCACCTTTAATCATCAGCATCAGCCAGGTCCTCCATGGGGGCATAAGAAGATGGGAAGAAGGTACACACCCACCACACAATCAGCACGCCTCTCTATAGCATAGGATGATCACAGTACCCCTGGCCACTAGAGTTCACCTTCAAAACTCACACGACCCACAGGCAAACCACCGTATGCACACCACCGTACACATACACTCTATACGACAATAAAAACCAACCCAATCATCCCATGCAGCTCCATTCAAGACCTTCACAGGTCACACAACCTCTCTCAATCACTATGTGCACAACATATCATTGGGGGGGGGGGGGGCACAACTGCCGACACACTCCCAGAAACACACGCACACAACGAAGAAAAGAAGGGGCAAGGGGAAATTGACACCAAATGCACAATAATGGTGTCTTCCTTTCAAACACGACCATATACAACTCTAGTTCCTAGTCCGCACACCCATCGATGAGCGTAACATCAATCCGTAGCATATTGGCTCTGCACCAACTCCATAGCCGCACCTCAGCAGCATACAACATAGCTCGACGCTCAACAGCAGAGCTCTGACAGTCCAAAAATGGCTGCGAGCTTCAAAATGGCAAAAGGCCCCTAACCTATGTGAGAACCCCCTTTATATTTGCTTACAAATCTTTAAAAACAAAAAAAATGTGGTCCTTCTGCTCATGCAAGCAACTCAAGACTTTTTTTGCATTTTTTGTGCATTGCTTACACATGTCACACTTATTTTAGTATCTCATGCATGGCCCGACAAGTAAGCCAACTTTCCATTCTCAACCCTCTCTTCCACTGCAGGTTAACCACCCCTTGGCTGGGTCTCGGCATGGCCCTTCAAACTCCCATCTCCACATGAACAATACCCTAGAGGGGCACCGTCCGTGCTCACCCTTCCTTCCTTCAAAAGAATTGGGTACGGGACACAACCCCCATACGGATGCCACGTGGGCATGCCATGTTGGCTGTGTCACCATCCACCAACAACGCCAGCAATGACCACAGTGCCACCCGTTAGGAGCACAAAATTGCCAACAATCGCCCCTCGCAATGCCAACAACCATTGGCAGGCGACACCCGCAACAAGACTCCATAGCCACCACGTTACAAGCTCCCAAGAGCTCCTTGGATGCCCATAGTGAGCTCACGTCCTCATATAAATACCCCCCATCCTTAGCCAATGTGCCCTCATGTGGGTTTTCCACGCCTGCCATGTGTCACTCATACGTTCACCCCCCTCCAAGCTTGAAAAAATTTACCAAAGTTCCCAAAAACTCTCCTCTTCCATTGCCTGCAATTTGATGCCCGGTACTCGGATTCTCGAGATGGCAAAATCCCTTGGAAGCCACCATCTCCAACTCTGAACTCTTTTATTTCCCTGATACTTCAACTTTTGCGGGGCCACTCATCCAAGCCCATCAAGTCTAGTAAATATTCTATGGCACCACCCGGCGGGCAACTGTCGCCAACTTCAAACTGAGATATCTAACCGATCCGAACCCTAATTAATGCACAGTTACTTCCTGCTAGCTCCATATGTTGTTTGCTACCCCTGAAAACTTTGTCAAGCTCCAAAAACTTCCAGATGGCACACTTCTTGATGCGGAAAAACTGACACCAACCGACCCCCGACAAAACTTCATCTACTAATATCTCTCTCACCTTGGCTCCGATTGCCTATCTGAAAAGGCCAGCATGCTTCATAAATCAAGCACTACATACCCACAACTCCAAACTGGCTTGGACTACCTGGCATCACATGCCCCATCTGTCTCGGATCTGCAATCATCTCTAAGTTCAAAGCTCCATATCTTTCACATCATGGCTCCGTTTGATGATCCGTTCAGACCTGCTCCTTCAACACTTCAAGCTCCACATTCCCAAGCCAAAACCCTACAATTTGGACATCCTTCACCAACCACCCTATCAAGACCTGCTTCCTGGAACCCTTTTGGCCCATAAAAGCACATAAAGCATACATATCAGCTGCTACTTGTCTCCCCAGTCTCTTCCCATCTGCTCTAGCCCTCTATTACGTACCTGCTTGCCTACATATACCTACTTGTACCACTTTCTATGGTCAACACACTTTGCCTGCACCAACGTCTTTCCTAATGTAATAGTTATCCCCCTCTTTGGTCATTAACTTGTGCAATAACATTGAAGAATCATCTATAGTCACTCTTTCTAGCTCTTTCATGGCTGTAAATCTAGCTACTGAGTCATTCTCTAGTGGAGGTCTCTCAATTTCCATGGCATCTACGAGATCAAGATTATCACAGTCTCTTGCCATGGCATCTACGAGATCAGGATTATCAGTCTTGTGTGATAGGGAACCCCTGTCTTGTCAATACATCAGTCTCCATTGTTGACAGCCTCAACATGCTCCCAAAACTAAGGGTTTCCCAAGTCTTTGTGAACATAGCACTTATGATGGATGTCTACATAGATTCTTGCTCCCTTACCATTAGTGTAATGGTAGTATAGCTGAATGGTTGGTGGAATTTTTAGTTTTTGTGATGTGCCCTCTCCAATTTCCTCAATATGATAGCTCATTTCCGATGCTTTCTTGGCCATAAGAATAGTGAAGGCTAGTTCAAAGGAAGGTTTATAGACCACTTCTTCTTGCACGGTTTCTAAGTGTTCTAAGCTATCTTGATTGGCACTCTCTTCAGTAGATTCTCAACTTACTTGATCTCTCGACAGTGTGACATCCAACCGCTACCAAGTTCCTGATCTCAAGAACATGAACAATTTAGATATTTCAAACATGAACTGTTACGTGGAATTCTTTGGATCCCTTGGAACTTTTTTCGTACTTCAACTCCTCTCATGCACCAAACTCCTTTCCTGTACAAAACTCAATAAAAACTTGAGCACTCAAGGAGTTATGACAAGCTGGCAATTGATGTATACACAACTTTAGCCAATTACAAGACTTCATGCACAATTTAAATCATCTCAAGGCCCACTAATGCTCTACGGGTCTCACTTTAGGGGATGGAACCAAAGTTTGCCAAAAACCCTTGCTCCTAGCACTCTGTGGGAGAAAATCATGATTTTCTCCTGCCTGGGGGCCTTTTGAGATTTTTCACTTCAACTTTGTCAAAGATATACCACACACACCCACTAATCCAATCTTGCAACAATCTTAAGGTTCATACTCTTTTGATGGTCCCAAGGGTCACTTCACCCACTTTTGGCCTACCTTCCAGATGGAAATTGGCTTAATTTCATGTACACTGACTCAATTTTAGATTTGACTTTACAGGTGTGTTCCTTACCTTGAGGTCTTCCTCTGGTGCAAATGTTAGATCAAAATGATTGCAATAGCTAAACTCCAAGGAAAAAGCACAATTTTCCCTTGCTCTGAATGGAAAATGTCCAATTGCACTTTCAACACAATGGGGATGATTCTCACACTAAGACAACTATGGGTATCAAACTTAGCAAAAAATTTCATCTCTACCAGAATTTGAAGAAAAAATTACATTTTTTCTTTGCAATCCTGCTTTTGACACTTTTTCAAATTTTGGTCAATTCTAGAGTGTTCTACCCTTCTTCAAGAGTGCATGTGCAAATTTTCATCCCAATTTGAACAAGTGAAATGACCACAAGCACAAAGTTAACACTTTTGTCTAAAGACCAAGTTTTGGCTCTATACTCGCTTTTGATGCCTAAATTCACTTTGGACTTGATGGATGGCCTTCTTGATTCAAGGTGATTGCCTAACCTCAACCTTGCAGGCTTCTAAGCTCCAGATCTATTATTTCTACGAATCTTGAGAAGATTTAAGTGATTATTGCTTTACCAAGACCTACAAAAGTCAGGGACGTACAAGCCTTTATGGGTCATTGCAGATATTATCGGTGTTTTATTTACATGTATGCCATTATTGCCAAACCTCTCTACTCTCTTAGTACAAATTTAAGTGGACCAACAAATATGAAGAAGCATTCCAAACATTGAAGCAAAGATTGATTTTGCAATTTTTGAAGCTCTTGATTGGATAAAGATCTCTCATATCCACATTGATGAATCAGCTTATGCTATAGGATGAATTCTAGTGTAGCCTAGAGAGAACAACATGGATTTTCCTATAAGTTACTTCAACAGATAGTTGAATAGTGTGGAAAAGAATTACATGAGTAGAGAAAGGGAAGGGTTAGGAATGGTCTATGTGGTGAAAAAATTCATAGACTACCTTCTCGTAAACAAATTTGTGTTTTTTGTGGACCATCAAGCACTATCGTAGTTGGTGTACAAACCTTGCAAGCCATGATGTATTGTTAGATGATTTATTATATTGCTTGAGTTTGACTTCACAGTGGTGATGAAAAAAGAGATGACACGTCAAGTGCTGACCATTTTTTGAAACTGACTCATGGAGAAGCACCTATTGGGGTTGATGATGACTTGTCGGACTCATATCTTTTTAACATTGAAAAGTGCCAAGGTGGAGTGAACATGTCATACATTTGCTCACCATTAGATCACTACACATTGAGGAAACCAGAACACTTGTACTAATAGCTAGAAGGCTATACAAGCAAGGAAATAACAAGATATTAAGGCTATGTATAGAGCCAAATGAGAGACAGATGTACTTGAGCCAAGCTCATGTGCAAAACATGAGAGTTCACAATGAAAAAGTGCAAAAATTTTAGAGAGTGAAAAGACTAAGTGTATACTTTCCTAGAATGCAAAAGAGTGCTCATGGTTACATTAGTTCATGAGACATTTTTGCACTCAATGCACCTATAGAATGTGCGACAGTATTCATAATCACGATTGCACCTAAATGATGCTCATAGATTATGGATTACCTTACGATGGGAACCTTGCCAAAGGGGTTGAGAAAAGCAAGGATAAATTCCATTTGGAAGGAAGCAGAGAGTTATGTATTGATTGAACATCACCCCTAAAAGAGAGGAAAAGACAATCAATTGCGGATGTATGCCACAAAGAACAAATACATTCCGATTGTAGAGCAAGCTCATGCTAGACAAGCAGGTGGACATTTTTCTGTTGACAAAATGGCAAAAGAAAATCTTGTTGCAGGAATTTGGTCACCTACCTTGTTCATGGATGTAGAAGCTTACATAAAGAGATGTGACAAATGCTAGCGAGTAAAGATACCCATGCAAAGAGACAAAATGCCCTTATGAACAATGATGGGGGCCAGAGTATTTGCCAAATGGGACATAGATTTTGTCGAGCCCATCACACCTTCAACATATCATACACATGCTAAATATATCATAGAGGCCATAGACTATCTGACCAAATGGATCAAAGCAAAAGAGACACAAAAAAAATGATGCAAAAACAACAACAAAACTCCTATATGAGAATATCTTTACACGATATGGATACCTATTAAGATAGTTAGCAATAGAGGGACTCACTTTATTAATGAAGTGATTGAATTCTAGCTAGATGAGTTCATGGTAATTCATTACAAATCAATACCATATCACCCTAAAGCAAATGGACAAGTAGAGAGTACAAACAAAATCCTATGCACAATGCTCACAAAGATAGTAAACAATTGAGAGTGAACTAGAACCAAAAACTACATTCAACTTTATGGACATACCGAATAGATTACAAAACATCGATTGGAACAATACATTTTAACTTGGTGTTTGGTCTTAATGCCCTATAATTTCCCAAAGATTTCTTGATTCCCATGCTTTGAGTATCCAAAGACTTGGTCATGAGTTGTCAAAAAGGCTAGATATTCTTAAAAGGTTAGACAAGACGCGCGTACGAGTTGTCCTCACAGAAATCTATGCCCATAAAAGATGCATGAAAGAGTTTCACGATCAACATGTAATCAATACGGATTTAAAAAAGGGAGACTATGTATTGGTCTACACCCTATAAAACACTCCAAGAAATTAAAGAAACAAGGTAATGGCCCATTTGTGATTCACGACATATCATCAAGTGGAACCATAAAGTTTTCCATATTAGAGGGAAAAGAGATTCCCAATTGGATTAGTGAATGCAGGTTGAAGAAATATCAATTGCCACTGACCACCAAAATGTTGAAAATATCCATGAAGTAGTTGAAAGGAAGAGCAAGTCTAGGCTACTCAAGTACACACTCAAGACGAAGCTAAGTTGCAAATTTTAAAGTGCAATAAATGCAGCAACAACTTGCAAGTTATGCCCCAACCTACAATAATGGAACCTCCTTAAATTTAAGCAATTTAGACAAAGGAAAATGGGCTTGGAGGCATGGATATATGCATCAAAATACATCTTTGATGGACCAATAGAGCAAGCACTAGTGGATACAGGAGCTAGAGCAAATGTCATCAAATACTCTACGTACATGAAGATGAAATATGTACCACTAATAAAAAATCAAATAGAACGCAAGGATACAAATTGTGAAAAGATAGTTATCTTAGGTCAAGCTAATGTGTCAATCAATATCAATGGTTATCAATGACCGTATCAATTTCACATCATGGAAGATACAGACCTCAATGAAGTAGTCATCCTAGGTGTTCCTTGGACCCTGGATTGGCAAGAGGATACTTTAAAGTTCATGTTTGTTGACACCTCTTATATCATTTTGTTGGCACAAAGTAATCACATGCGGGAGGTATAACCCCGGATTGGCAGGAGGAGACTTTGAATTGTATGTTTGATGACACCTCTTATATCACTTCATTGGCACACAGTGCCCACATGTGGGAGGTACTATCCTTTGTTATACATCCATAGCCAGTGATGATGCCTACACTTGTACGACACTTCAATGGACAATCCACAATGAAGGTATGGGTGAAGAAGTCAATCATGACCCACAACCCTAAGCAGACCTAGATACCCAAGGTGACAATTCCACAAGTGGAAACCAAGGCAAAGTGGTAGCATTCTCCAACAGAGTCTCAACAAACTTGATGCAGTTACACTTGGTAGTGGCAACCCAAACAACAGTAAAAACCTAAAGCAAGCCCAACCAAATATCAATGGATTCCAAAGCAAACACAACCTAACCAACCCCAACTGGAGACCAAAATAGCTGGCTCAACAATCACCTCATTAGTCTCTACCAACCACAACAAACAAGTACACGTGGGTACCAAAGAATCCAGAGACAATGGAAGTCACACCAAATATACTTACACAACCCATACTCAAAGATAGAGCACAACATATTCAATCGCTGCCAAGAACTGAATGTAGACATGGTGCAGAATGTGAAGCAAATCAAGCACAATGCTTCCTATATCTAGCAATGATGGAGCAGTGGATGCTCCCACCACTCGTGCTTGAGCCTCTCCACTAGCACGAGACTCGTCATCAGTGCATCAACACTTGCCCTTCTTCTTTGATTTTTCGTAAAGAGATTCAACCAACTTTATGTGATCCATAAAGCTAGGTCAAGACTCTCAGCAACCCTCACTACTTGCATCAGAATCCACACCGCTTTGTTTGCTAGTTGTCCTTCTATCCACGCTTTGCCATTTTTTGAACCAAAGCATTGCATGTATCATGGCATAAAGCATCAAGAAAGGGCTTGAATCCCAAAGCTTGAAACTCCACAAGCATTGGAGATTATTATCTCTAGTAGAATAAAGCTACATGCATATGAATTCAACTACAAATCAACGCTCTATTTTGTGACTTTGCTGACCATGATGTATGGAGTACCTCCATCAAATATGTGACGTTCACAAAGTCAATTCTAGGCAAAAGTGACCAATAAATGATTACAAAATATTCATCATTAAAATGATGTCAACTTTCAATTTCCAAGCTAATGCGATACACTGTGATCATATAACAATGCAATCAAGCAAATACAACATGGTCAAGCATTTATTTTAAGAAACAAACACACACAATAAAACGATGATATTGTAGGTAATCTGGTCGGTTGTAAGCATCTAAGGTACTATGTGGATTGAATGTAAAGGCTTTTAGTCCCATTTTTAGAGTAATGAGGTAACTATGGATCCAAACATTGAGGAAAATTAATTGAAAACAAATCACTGTGAGCATAAACCAAGCAAACACAAATAGTAAAACAATGATATAGAATGTAATCTTGCCTTTTGTAAGTACCTAATACACTAGCAAGATCAAATGCAAGGGTTTTTAATCCCATTATATGAGCAAGGAAGTAATTGTGGATCTAAACATTGAGAAAGATTATATTGGTACACGAATAGTGACATTACTTCTCTCTTTGTAAGAAACAAGGCTATGCCAAGGATCAGAACACAAAGAGAAACATGTCATTTGATAGCTCATAGTATTTTGGAGCTATGCTAAACCTAAAAAGCATTGCACAAAATAGGAAATGCCATGGGTGAATCAAAAAACGTGCATTCTATTTATTGTTACCATATACATGTGGTAGTGATGTGTGTGAACTCACTTAGGAACGTCGGGGTATTTTTTCCCTCACTAGGAGGTTTTCCCCCCGTACATTGTATATACGCCCATCACTCTAGGGCTAACTTATCTTTCCATTGCACACTAAGTAAAACACTCTCTGTTGTGTGCCTTGAGCTTCCTTTGTCTTCTCCAAGATGTCTGTGTTTTCTTGCAACCCTAATTCCAACGATTGGTATCACAACAGGTTGCAACCTCTTGGGCTTAGTCGTTAGCATCTCTAGCACATGCCTGCTCACTTTCTTTGATTTTTGTGAGCTTTGGAGAGTGTCCGTAGGTTGACAGATATTTTAGATAAGCTCATTGAGCTTGGTCCGCTCAGATTTTTTATTCGGGCTCATTTCGGCCTCTATTTCCACTACAAGCAGTACTGCACAAGCAATTTTGTCATTTTGTGCAAAAATTTCTGTCAGTGCCTTTTTTTCCATAACAGGTCCCTTACAATCTTCTATAGTTTGTGATATATATCACATATTGTTCCCACTCCGTTTCTCCTTATTTCGAACATTTTTCACATCGGATGCAACATTTGCCATGGCTGACAACAACACATATGTGTTCAAGATGTTTGTTGTTGAGGATAGATTGGATGGGGACAATTACCCTATGTGGGCTTACATGATGCAACATGTCCTTGTGTCAAAGGAAATTTGAAACATTGTACAGGGCATTGATGTACGTCCTAATTCTGAGGATGTAGGTGATATTGAGGATGTTGCACGTTTTGGTGGCAGGGTTGCTACTGCCAGAGCTGTTTTTCCTACGATTGAGCAAGCTCATTGGGATGCAAAAGATGCGCATGCTCATGCATTGATTGTGTTGTCTATGAAGCACACTATTACTCCTCACGTTCGTTTAACAAAATCTGCAAAATAGGCTTGAAATATTTTGACTGGTATTTATGCAAGTCGTAATGATTCAAAAATCGCATTGTTGCATAAAGAGTTGGAGTCAAAGATTATGCATGAGGAAGATGACATGAAAACTTTCCTTGCTGGTGTCAAGGATATCAATGAGCAGCTTATTTTTGCAGGTGAAGTCATTTCTGATAGTTCCCTTGTGTAGACTCTTATTGATGCCTTGCCAGATTCTTACCAGACTGTTGCTAGTACTTGGAGACTTATGACCGAAGGAAATCCTGAAGTTGTCAAGTTTGATGTACTATGCACATTGCTATTGCAAGAGTCACTTTCCAAAAAAAAACAAGACTAGACAGTGTGCAGTTGAACATGCCTTTATTCTTGCTCAAAGAAAAGGTGGTACCAACAATGTAGCCACTTCTCATGGTTCTTCTGCGAGTGGTAAATCACCTGTTTCTAATGTTTTTACTGGCAACAATTTGTTTGGGAATTCCAGTGATAAGAGTAAAAAGAAGATGCCTTGCCATTATTGTAAAGCTAATGATCACTTGATCAAGCAATGTCCTAAGTTGAAGGCCAAAGAGGTTGCTTGCACTGCAAATGCTGGTTCACAACAAATGCAGCTATTTTTGAGTCTTGTGTGAAAGGAGACTGTGATGTTGATGCTGATGCAGAATGGGCTTTTAGTGCAGAGTTCACCTATGATCCTAATGTCCATGATGCATGTTTGTCAGTTGCTACAGATGCACAAGTGTGGTACTTTGGCAATGGTGCTACAAAGCATATTACCCCTCATCGTGACTTGTTTACCTCTTTCAAGGATGTCCCTCATGGGAATTCAGTCACTTGTGCCAACAATGCCTCTTATTGTGTTAAGGGAGTTGGAAAGATTGTGCTTACTATTGCAAATTGCAGTTCTTTCACACTTGTTGATGCGCTTTATGTACCTGGGATCAAGAAGAATCTTTTGTCTGTATTTACACTTGCTAGACTAGACTAGTAGTCAAATTTGTGGATGACATATGTACAATACATGATCTCAGTTTCGATCATGAAATTGTTGCATCTGGAATTTTCTATCATGGGTTGTATATGCTCACTTTGTATGACAAGTGCGGGAAGAATTTTGCAAATACAATTGTGGATTCTAAGGCTATTTCAGATGCAAAACTTTGATTTGCATGTTTTGAGCATCTGAATTTTGCCAGTTTGCTATGTTTGCAGAAATTTGATATGGTTGCTTCTTTGCCACCTCTTGAAGCACATATCAAACATGTTTGTGAAGCCTGTATTCTGGGTAAGATGCAGCGTTCAAAGTTTTCAAAGGATGGTTCAGTTAGGGTCACGTGCAAGTTGCAACTTGTGCATAATGATGTTTGTGGGCCCATGCAAACTCCATCCTTGGGCAATTACCTTTATTTAGTGACTTTCCTTGATGATTACCCCAGGCATGCATGGGTGTATCCTCTTAATGCAAAGTGCCAAGTATTCATGTGCTTCAAACAATCTCTGGCTATGTCTGAAAAAGTCTCAAAATATACTATGGGCACCCTCCATTCCGATCGAGGGGGGAGTATATGTCTCAAGAACATAATGCATCTCTAGCTAGTCGGGGGATAAAACAACAATGTAAAGTGGCTTATACACCTCAAAAAAATGGTGTGCTGAGAGGAAAAACAGGTCACTTGTGAAAATGGCATGATGTATGGTCAAAAGTTAAGCTTTGCCACATTTGTTTTGGCTTGAGGCCACGATGTGTGCCACTTATGTACTTAACAGGTGTACTACAAAAGCTTTGTAGCCTATCACTCCATATGAAGCATGGCATGATAGAAAGCCTTCTAATGAGCACATGCATGTTTTTTGGTTGTTTGGCATATGCTTTGGTGCCACAAATGCAACGCAAATAATTGGATGATAATGTTGTCAAATGTATTTTTGTTGGTTATAGTGCTGAAAGCAAAGGTTACAGGTTGTACCATCCGCAAACAAAGTGTATCTTGGTCTCACGAGATGTTGTGTTTGTGGAAGATTCTGTTTAGACCTTGTTTTCATGTACTAGAGACAGTAATGTCAGCTCAGAAGACATTTATGACACTTTGTTGCCTCTTTTCAGTGGTGGAAGTTTGAATGTAAATTCCAGTGAGGCAAAATGTACAGCCTATGGGGCTTTCTAAAAATGTTACAGATCAGGCTATTACTAATGCAGATGTACATGATGTACTTGATGAGGAAAGGGTTGAGAATGAGCAAGCTAGAGGTATGCCAAAATGACTAGTGCATACTTTGAGTGACAATAAATTGGATGCACCTTTCTCTAGTCATACTCGTTCAGCTTCTTGCCATGCATATTATGCATCAGATTCTTATGCTTTGGTTGTGTCTAGCTTACAGGATGTTGAGGAACCTCTATCTTTTGATGAAGCTTAGAATTCAAAAAATTGGATGGCTGCCATGCAATCAAAATATGATGCACTTATAGAGAATGACACATGGACTTTATGTGATTTGCTTACTGGAAAAAAGGCCATTGGTACGAAGTGAGTTTACAAGTTGAAACACAAGCCGGATGGTGAGATTGATCGCTATAAGGCTCGACTTGTTGCGAAAGGTTATGCACAACAAAAAGGCATAGATTACAAAGAGACTTTTGCTCCCACTTGTTGTATGACTACTGTACGTTTTCTATGTGCATTGGCATCTCATTTTTGTTGGGATGTACATCAATCAAACATTGTTACCGCTTTCTTGAATGGTGACATATTTGAGGAAGTTTATGTAACGCAGCCTCGCGGTTTTGTCAAGAAAGGACAAGTGGATAAAGTGTGCAAATGTAAGAAAGCTTTGTATGGGTTGAAGCAATCTCCTCATGCTTGGTATGAGAAAGCTGACACTCATTCGGTCAAATGGGGCTTTTGTAACAATCCAACAAAAGCACATGTATGTAAAGTGTGAGGGTGATGCACTTCTCATTGTGGTTCTCTATGTGGATGGTTTGTTGATCACTAGACCAAATGAGAGACATATTGCTGAATTTAAGGCTGATTTGAATACTATTTTCAAAATAAAATATTTGGGGGTGTTGCATCATTACTTGGGTATACAGTTTAAGCAGTGTGATGGTGGTATTGCCTTGTGTTAGAAAAGTTACATAGAGACATTGCTATGTAAGTTTGGACTTGAGGATTGCAAACCTATTGCCACTCCCATCAGAAACAGGTTTGAAATTGAGTCTTCATGATGCTGGTGATCCTGCCGATGTCACTCTTTACCAAACTATTGTTGGCTACCTCATTTATGTATGCAACATGAGGCCACATATTCAATTTCCAGTCTCACAGGTCAGCAGATTCATGCATAGCCCAGGGTCATTGGTAGGCTGTCAAGAGGATTTTTTCTACTAAGAGGCACTTTACATCTGGCTTGTTTTATCACAAGGGGGGATCATTGCCACCAGATTTACATGCTTTTTCAGACTCAAATTGGGCTGGTTGTTTTGACACACGATTGTCCACAACTAGTTTTTGTTTCATGCTTGGCAACTCATTCATATTTTATGGTTGAGCAAGAAGCAACCTACTATGGCCACTTCCAATTGTAACACTGAGTACAAGGCAGCCTTCATAGCTACGGCTGAGTGTGTATGGCTCAGACGCCTTATGGCTGATTTGGGTATTGGACAGGACACTCTCAACACTATCTACACTGACAGTCAGAGCACATTGGCAGTTACGAGGAACCCAATTTTTCATGCTCGCACAAAGCACAGTGAGGTGCATTACCACTATGTAAGGAAGAGGCTCTCAGCAAGAGAGATCATCTTGGCTTATGTGCCAACACAGGACAACCTTGCATATCTTTTCACAAAGGCATTGTCTCGTGAGAAGTTTGAAGCTTTTCGCAAAGCTTTGGGCTTACTCCCCTTTGTGGATTGATCATGTCCTCACAAATCATGGCACTTACCTTTACTCTATGTGCCAGCTCTTGTTCACCACATCACTCACAAGGGGGCATTTGTTACCATATTTATGTGGTAGTGATGTGTGTGAACACACTTAGGACTTCGGGGCATTTTTTCCCTCACTAGGAGGTTTTTCCCCCCTGCATTGTATATACATCCATCACTATAGGGTTGGCTTATCTTTCCATTACACACTAAGTACTGTTGTGTGCCTTGAGCTTCCTTCTTTTTCTCCAAGCTATGTGTGTTTTCTTGCCCTAATTCCAACATTCATGGTCTCCTAAAACAGCACCTCAAGTAGGACCGGTGAGTCGAACAAAAGGTGTGTCATCTAGTTTTTCCTAGATTGTTGTGGGAGTAAGAGAGTGTATTGAATCAGAACAACCCACAGTAATGTCTAAACCCCAATCCTCTAAACTACCTCTAGGGTAGGATGCGCCAAATGGTGAATCAAACATTGCAGTTAGTGTCTATCTACTCAACACACCCCATATGCAAGTAGAATATGTCAAAAATGCATCAAATAGGCATACAGGTACACATAATTTGAAAACACTTAAAAATTTCATCTTTTAAAGTGTACTTAATCATCTGCATGTAGCTAGAGAGAGGATATGTGATTGAAAGCTAGAGAGAGAGTGATTGCAAGCTAGAGAGAGTGTGTGCTTGTAAGTAGAGAGAGAGAGAGAGCTATAGAATATTGATCAAAAGAGTAATCGATCGGCATTTTTTGCACTGATATAACTACATAAAATTAGTGGTGGATACATTTATTGATTGATAACATATCAATCAATAGGTTATTGATTGATTCCAGCAACATCCAAATGTTTGTTTCTTTGAGTGTAATGAGTTGGGTTATTACAAGAGTCACTATCCTAGAAGAAACGTAGCAACAACCGCAAATGTCATTCCTATAGCACCAAATGGTAGAGGTCAACCTGTTCATCATGGAGGAAGGAACACAAGAAGAGGTCGTGGAAGAGGAGCAATGGATCAAACTCATGCCACTTATATGGAAGAGCCAACATTAGGAGACCTAGCTAATGAGAGAGTAACTTTGCACCCTTGAAACTTGAGAAAGGAAGCTTAGGAACAGAAGCATCATCAACACCTCGTCAAATGGAAAGATTTCCTTGAAGAAGATGCAACGTGGAAAGACGAAATGACTCTTCTTAAAGATCATCCGGACTTACCTTTGAGATGAGCACATTTCAATTCTTCAAGTTGGGGAGAGTGTAAGGTCTCTGCCACCCTTGCAGATGGGATTCCCATGTAAAGGATTAATATCATGATATTTATGACCAAAATGATATGATATTAATCCTTTACATGGGAATCCCGTCTGCAAGGGTGGCAGAAACCTGTGAATGGTCTTACTGACCATGCATGTGAAGTTTGACTATTTTCTAGCCTCAAGTATCATAAGAGGTTCATGCATGTCCAATATGGTGGATGGTGGTTGTAGGGAACGGGGGATTTGCAAGCATGCACATATGCACGCAATGGAGAAGGAGAAGAAAGGAGAGGTGTGTGTGTGAATCCAACCTCACAAAAGTAGAGGAGCCTCTTATTCCTTGTATACACATAAGGTATGACAAGTGGATGGCTGAACACTATGTCTGACTCGTGATAAGGCACACCATCTTTATCCCAATAGCCTCCCACTTAAAGACAAGTGTGCCGATAAGTGGATATAATAAAGAACCTAGTAGAATATGCAAGACGGGAGAATTTTCTCTCAACCTATGCTCATACATATCCTACACGTATTTTGTAATGATCGGCATAGCTCCATGATGCATCCTGCTAGTGTTGGTCATCACTCGACTAACAATGCCAACTGCAAGTGCTCCCACTACAACTACTATCTTAGATTTCAACACTAAAAGATTGTAAATGAGACTCCCGAAGGCTGATGATAATTGTGTGATATTTGCTAGCTAGTCCTTAGTATTTCTATCAATGTTCAATGGAATATTTTCCAATCTATCGGTGGTAGGCACCTCGATGCTAATTGTATCAACTCCAAGTTCCACATCTCCTAGCATAATCATATCAGCCTCTAGCATGAGCATATCTAAAAAATTCCATATCATCCATCTCCATAGTCGGAGGCATCTCTGTCCTAAGAGGGTAAACGTGATGTCTTTTGCTAGAGCATGGCCGCTCCAACTCTACATCTATAGACACATTGTGCACACAAATTTAGAGATCCACAAAAGAGACTCGTCTTGTCTCTCACTGACATGTCTGTAGAAAAATCGAGACTAAATTATCTCGTACCTGAGATACATGCAATGGACGGAACAAGCCAATCTTGGCTCCCCTCACAATCACTAGAGATCTACAATGCATCTAGAAATATTTCTCTCTAAAGTAGTATCTGTCATTTACAGTCTGCATATTAAGGTTGAGCCATCGACCAAGTGCACTCAACCAAGACTCCTACTAGAGAAAGTGCTAAATAAATCATGACAAGTTGTTATGTGGAAAGTTGCATCCTCATCTAGCAATCAATAGGAAGAAGTGTCACGTGTACTAGACATGTAAGCAAGAGAAATGTTAGAGGAAAATGTGACATCATCATCACTAGCATATGAAGCCACCTCTTTGGCCTGTGTCAAAACTGGCTCTACAACTAGCATACATTGTTGCCACTACCTCACACATCAAAAGCAATGACAACTAATGTGTCATGTGTGACCACAATGCCAAAATTGCATAAATTGGCAAGAACAAGACCGTCCTCTCTCATGAGTCGTCATTGTCGACTCATTACACAGGATGTCACATGATGTCAAATCAGTGAATATGCATATGCATCAAAATGTATGGTGATAAAACCAAAATCATGGCAAAAGATCTTGGAAAAAATCCAGTAAAGTCTCCCCTATAAATTGAGAAAAATCTCAATCAAAATCTCAACCATAAACTGCATCAAAGATGCCAAAGTGGGAGATCATCTCAATCCCCACACAACCATAAACTTGATCAACACATCAATCTGATACTTGCATATGCAACTTGTAGCTCAAGATAGCTCTACCAAAAGTTTACAAAAGCAATGTCTAAAACCCTCTGCTAAACCAAGCAGAGTCCACACATAAGCAAGCACAAACAAGAGATATGCAAGCACGAATAGAGTCACTTAACCAAGTGAGCTCAATCAGGGATAAACAACTCTCAACTAAGCATAAAGCACATAAACCATATACGCAAGTAGTGAGCAAACACAATGCTCAAAAGGCATCCCCCATAAAAACAACTTGCAAACTTTGATACATGTGAATAACCTGTACATGTATTCTATAGAACCTGTCAAAGCTCAAAACTTTTCAGGGTTCAAAAAACAAAAGTGGCTATGTGTAATTCATAGCTACACAAACATATACAAATATACACTTCTACAAGAGTGGCTACATAAACAACAATCTGTGTTTGAAATAGTTGTATGCACGTCATAGTGAGAGTAAACTCAAGCACTATGTGAGAGATAAATCAGAGGGAAAATTTGGTAGAGTTTTGCCTATATGAGGAACAAAAACTCAACTCAAAAAATGCATAACATCGCAAAAATACAATAAATCAACACAAATAAGATCATTGTACATAAAATTGATCAAAAACATATCCAAACGACTACCAACTAGGCATCCCATGCACCAAATGGATCCTCAAAAGCATACAGTGGTAGTATCTGCATATAACATACATAGACGGATAAGTCGCTACTAAACCCAAAATGACATGCGCTTGAACATACGAAAAGCTTAAGGATAGTAATCAGATTCCTATAAAGTGCTCGCAAAAGAGCTCAAAATCGTACCCTCAATGCCATACACATAACCATATGCATAATGAAATACCAAAACTACCAAAATACATGTATCCATATGTACTTGTGTCTAGAAGCCAACAACGGCTATTCACATATAAAGCCACAGATAGCATACATGATATGTGACCTAAGCATATGAAGCATGAACCAATGCTCCCTATGAGGTTGGATGATTAGAACATGTAGATCTCAACCTGTATAATCGATGCCAAAATCTACATCTTGATCGAAAAAATCCGTAGATTAAAAAATGAGCAAGTGGGCATGCTCAAGAAATCCAATTAATCTTGAAGCTCAGTCCATCATCATAGATCTATGCTCTCATCGATACGGAGATCCTATGCCCGAAGCAAAAATGGACATGTGAGGGTATATTGGAGAATACTTGGTGTGTGTGTGTGTGTGAAAGTCACCATCATCCCAGAGAAGCTCTCCAACTTGAATGTATGTAGCTCTTCGATGCCAGGAGAAGATATCAAGAGCCAAGAAGTCAATGCCGAAGTTAAGGGCCATTATCAAAATCCACCACCGACGTGCCAAAGAAGAAGCCAAAAATTGATTCTGCAAGCGAAGAGAGTAGCCGATGCCAAGTCAAACGCTAATGTTGATGGCACACAATGAGAATCCATGCTGCTCTCTAATAGTTGAATCCAAAACCAAAATAAAATCCAAATGCCCATTTCCTTGCAAAGCACTTGCGTTGGTCTTTAGATCTGTGATTTGCCTGGGTTGTCTAGATCTACCCCTTGCTTAATGCAATGACAAAGTGGAGCCTTTGTTTTTCCAAGATTCAAAAGCTCCCTCTTAGATTTTCAATTTCTCTACTATTCATCTCCTTCTCTGTTGGAATGAGGGTTGCAAGAAAACACACACAACTTGGAGAAGATGAAGGAAGCTTATGGCACACAACAGAGAGTGTATTACTTAGTGTGCAATGGAAAGATATGTAGCCCTAGAGTGATTGGCGTATATACAATGCACGGGGGAAAAAACCTCATAAAGAGGGAAACAATGCCCCGGAGGTCCTAGTGTGTTCACACACATCACTACCACATGTTTATGGTAACAAATCCCCCCTAGAGTGATGCGGTGAACAAGAGCTGGCACATGAGTAAAGGGAAGTGCCATGCCTTGAGGACAATATTAGTCCACAAAGGGGAGTAAGCCCAAAGCTTTGCGGAAAGCTTCGAGCTTCTCACGAGGAAATGCCTTTGTGAAAAGATCTGCAAGGTTGTCTTGTGTTGGCACATAAGCCAAGCTTATCTCTTTTGTGGAGAGCCTCTCTCTGACATAGTGGTAATGCACCTCAATGTGCTTTGTGCGAGCATGGAAAACTGGGTTCCTCGCAACTGCCAATGCACTCTGATTGTCATTCTAGATAGTGTTAACAGTGTCCTGTCCAACACCCAAATCAGCCATAGGGCATCTGAGCCATACACACTCAACCGTAGCTGTGAAGACTGCCCTATACTCAGTCTCACAACTTGAAGTGGCCACAATAGGTTGCTTCTTGCTCAGCCATGATATACATGAACTACCAAGCATGAAACCAAAACCACTTGTAGACACTTGCATGTCAAAACAACCAGCCCAATCTGAGTCCAACAAAGCATGTAAGTCTGGGGCAATGATCCCCCCTTGGCATAAAACAAGACAAGATGTAAAGGGCCACTAAGGTAGCAGAAAATCCTCTTGACAGCCTGCCAATGCTTAGACCCTGGGCTATGCATAAATCTGTTGACCTGTGAGACTGTAAATTGAATATCTGGCCTCGTGTTGCATACATAAATGAGGCAGCCAACATTAGTTTGGTAAAGAGTGACATCAGCAGGATCACCAACATCATGTAGACTCAACTTCAAACCTGTTTCCATGGGAGTGGCAATAGGTTTGCAATCCTCAAGTTCAAACATACATAGCAATGTCTCTATGTAACTTTTCTAACACAAGGCAATACCACCATCACATTGCTTAAATTGTATGCCCAAGTAATGATGCAACAGCTCCAAATCTTTCATCTTGAAAGTAGCATTCAAATCAGCCTTAAATTCAGCAATATGTGCCTCATTGGGACCAGTGATCAACAAATCATCCACATAAATAACAACAATGAGAAGTACATCACCCTCATGCTTTACATACAATAATGTGCTTTCTTTTGGACTGTTACAAAAGCCTCATTTGACCAAATGAGTGTCAGCTTTCTCATAACAAGCACGAGGAGATTGCTTCAACCCATACAAAGCCTTGTTACATCTGCAGTCTTTGTCCTCTTGTCCTTTCTTGACAAAATTGTGAGGTTGTGTTACATAAACTTCCTCAAATATGTCACCATACAAGAAAGTAGTAACAATGTCTGATTAATGTACATCCCAACCAAAATGAGCTACCAATGCACATAGAAAACGAACAGTAGTCATACGACAAGTGGGAGCAAAAGTTTCTTCATGATCTATGCCTTTCTGCTGTGCATAACCCTTTGCAACAAGTCGAGCCTTATGGCGATTGATCTCACCATCCGGCTTGCGTTTCAACTTGTAAACCCACTTCATACCAATAGCCTTTTTTCCAGGAGGCAAATCACACAAAGTCCATGTGTCATTTTCTATAAGTGCAGCATATTCTGATTGCATGGCAGCCATCCAATTTTTTGAATTATGTGCTTCATCAAAAGATAGAGGCTCCTCAACATCATGTAAGCTAGACACATCCAAAGCATAACAATCTGATGCATAAGATGCATGGCTAGAGCCTATACGAGTACGACTAGACAAAGGTGCATCCAATTTACTGTCATGCAATGTATGCACCAGCCATTTTGGCATACCTCTAGCTGGCTCATTTTCAACCCTTTCGTCATCAAGTACATCATGTACACCTGCATCAGTAATAGGCTGATCTGTAACATTTTCAGAAACCTCCATAGGCTGTACAGTTGCCTCATTAGAATTTACATTCATACTTCCACCACTGAAAAGAGGCAACAAAGTGTCATAAATGTCATGTGAGCTTACATTACTGTCTCTAGTACATGATAGCGAGGGCTGAACAGAATCTTCCACAAACACTACATCCCGTGAAACCAAAATACGCTTTGTTTGCGGACAATACAACCTATAACCTTTGCTTTCAGCACTATAACCAACAAAAATACATTTGACAGCCTTATCATCCAATTTTTTGCATTGTGTTTGTGGCACCAAAGCATATGCCAAACAACCAAAAACATGCATGTGCTCAATAGAAGGCTTTCTATCATGCCATGCTTCATATGGAGTAATAGACTGCAAAGCTTTTGTAGGAAACCTGTTAAGTACATGAGTGGCAGACATAATGGCCTCAAGCCAAAAAGAATGCATCAAAGCTGGACTTTTGACCATACATCATGCCATTTTCGTAAGTGACCTGTTTTTCCTCTCAGAAACACCATTTTGTTGAGGCGTATAAGGAACTGTGCATTGGTGTTTTATCCCATGACTAGCCAGAAATGCATTAAATTCATGAGACATATACTCCCCCCCTCGATCGGAATGGAGGGTGCCCATAGTACATTTTGAAACATTTTCAGCCATAGCTAGAATTTGTTTGAAGCACATAAAAACTTTGGACTTTGCTTTAAGTGGAAATACGCATGCACGCCTAAAGTAATCATCAATGAAAGTCACAAAGTAAAGGTAATTGCCCAAGGACGGAGTTTGCATGGGCCCACAAACATCACTATGCACAAGCTGCAACCTGCATGTGGCCCTAACTGAACCATCCTTTGGAAACTTTGAATGCTGCATCTTACACAAAATACACCCTTCACAAACATGTTTGATAAGTGCTTCAAGAGGCGGCAAAGAAGCAACCATATTAGATTTTTGCAAACGCAGCAAACTGGCAAAATTCAGATGCCCAAAACATGCATACCACAGTTTTGCATCTGAAACAGCCTTTGAATCTGCAACTGCATTTGCAAATTTTTGTCCACACTTGTCATACAAAGTGAGCTTATACAGCCCACGGCACAAAAGGCCAGATGCAACAATTTCATCATCAAAACTATGATCATGAACTGTACATCTATCATCCACAAATTTGACTACAAGTCCAAGTCTAGCAAGTGCATATACAGATAAAAGATTCTTCTTGATCCCAGGTACATAAAGTGCATCAACAAGTGTGAAAGAACTGTCATTTGCAGCAGTAAGCACAATCTTTCCAACTCCCTGAACCGGATAAGAGGCATTGTTGGCCAGTGACTGAATTCCCATGAGGGACAGACTCGAGAGAGGTGAATAATTCACAATGTGAGGTAATGTGCTTTGTAGCACCACTGTCGAAATACCACACATGTGAATCTATAGCAGAACCATAAGAAGTGGTTGCATTGCTGTTACCACCCTTTCTTTGAGAAGCAATAAAAGCCTGTTCAATTGCATGCTGCCTAGTCCTGTTTTTTTCTCGAAAGTGACTCTTGCAACAACAATGTGCATAATGCATCAAACTTGACAACTTCAGGATTTCCTTGGGTCATAAGTCTCCAAGTACTAGCGAAAGTCTGGTAAGAATCTGGTAAGGCATCAAGAACAGTATGCACAAGGGAACTGTCTGAAATGACTTCACCTACAGAAATAAGTTGCTCTTTGATATCCTTGACACCAGCAAGGAAAGTGTCCATATCATCTTCCTCATGCATAATCTCCGATTCCAGCCTTTACACAACAAAGCAATTTTAGCCTCATTGCGGCTTGCATAAAGACCTGCCAGAATATCCCAAGCCTGTTTTGCAGATTTTGTTGAACGAATGTGAGGAGTAATAGTGCGCTTCACAGACAATGCAATCAATGCATGAGCCTGCGCATCCTTTACATCCCAACGAGCTTGTTCTACCATAGGCAAAACAACTCTAACAGAAACAATCCTTGCAGCAAGACCTGCAACATCCTCAACATCGCGTACATCCTCAGAACCAGGACGTACATCATTGCCCTGCACAATATTCTAGACGCCCTTTGACACAAGAACATGTTGCATCATATAAGCCCGCATAGGATAATTGTCCCCATCCAATCTGTCCTCAACAACAAACATCTTGAACACATCTGTGTTGTTGTCAACCATGGAAAATGTATACACTTGATGTGAAAACTGCCCAAAATGAGGAGAAACTGAGTGAGACTAGCACATGCTATATAGCACAACCCGCAGTAGACTGTATGGGACCTATTATGCAGTATTTGGCACTGACCAAAATTCTGCACAAAATGATGAAATTGCATGCGCAGACCTGGCTGTAGTGGAAACGGAGGCCGAAATGAGCCCGAATCAGAAATCTGAGCAGACTGCGAACGCTCGACAAAGCTCACATAAATCAAAGAAAGTGAGCAGGTGTGTGCTGGAACTATTGGCGACGAAGCCCAGGAGGACGCAACCTGCTCTGATACCAATTGTTGGAATTAGGGTTGCAGGAAAACACACACAACTGGGAGAGGATGAAGGAAGCTTAAGGCACACAACAAAGAGTGTATTACTTAGTGTGCAATGGAAAGATAGGTTGCCCTAGAGTGATGGGCGTATATACAATTCACGGGGGAAAAAACCTCCTAAAGTGGGAAAAAATGCCCCGACGGTCCTAGCGTGTTCACACACATCACTACCACATGTATATGGTAACATTCTCTAGCTTGTTAAGGTATTGAATGATAGATTCCTACTGCAACCGGCTCACATGTGAGGGGGAGACAAAGTCAAAAAGTTTCCTTATCTTTAATACCAATTGTAGGGAGTGGGGGATCTACAAGCATGCGTGTATGCGTGCAATGAAGAAGGAGAAGAGAGGAGAGGTGTGTGGGTGGATCCAACCTTATAGTAGTAGAGCAACCCCTTATCCTTGTATATGCATAAGAATAAGGTATGACAAGTGGGTGGCTGAACACTATGTCAGCTTGGGGTAAGGCACACTACCTTTACCCCAACAATGGTGGCCTAGATAGCCCGTACAGTGTAGAAACACGTGAAGCAATTCGTGGTCACAAAACTCTCTCTCTCACACAAGTACCAAATACAAATGAGCTAAAGACAACCTCTCCTATATCTATCCCACTTACCCGGCTGCCGATTTGTGCTCTTTGCTCTATTACTTCACTATCCCATTCACATTACATGTGGTTGAGATGGTTTCAACGGTTGCACACCGTTAGTTTAACCTTATAAGACATGCTCAAAGTTCTTGCTTAGTGAAATTTACATTTGCTTTGAGATTTTGATTTTGACTTTTTGATCTTTATTGATTTTTTATAGTTATTTATTATTAAGTAAAAAAGGTTAGAAAATTAAGCCCAAATTATTATGATTGGGCAAAAAATTAGCTAAAATTATTATCTCACTCCTTAATCACTAGAACTCTTGAGACTTCAAATGATGGACTTCACTAGAATTCTTTATAGACTTTAGATTGTAGAAATATAGCCTTTCCAAGTCATTGTTATACAAAAATAAGAGAACCATCAAAAATTCATAAAAAGCGCAGTTTTTACAACATATACACATCAACACCCAATTCATTTCGTTGGGTTTGGGTTTATTTTCCTATTTGTTCGGTGTTCTCCCCCTTCCTGCTATATGGAGTTGTCATATCTCTTAGTGATGTTTGTCTTCTACATAGTCTATTGGCCCCACAAGAATTTGGTAAATGCGTTTTGCATTTAGTGTCATCATGGATTTTTGTTTCAATTTTTCCTCTTGATTATCTCATTTTGCTATTTATCATGCTTGTCATTTGGGTTTCTAGGGTTAGGAATTTCATAAAAATTTTCTTTCTCTCCCCACAATTATGTTTTCAGTCTCTAACACATTTCACTTTTCATCATCTGCATCTTCGTACAAATGTGTATGTTCACAAGGATCATCCTAAGGTTTCCGTTGATTTGGAGATCTCTTATGGAAATTTTGTCTCTCACTCGCATGCATAATGTTTTATTTCCCATACATTTTTCTATGTTGTCACTTAGGTCCTCTTGAACCATTTGTAGGGGAACATTATTGTACCCGTCATCCTCACAAAACGTGGTAGGAGTCACCTCATTTATGCATACATTTAATGTGGCTAGCATTTGAGTCCTTCCAAGGGGCTCAACAATATTTTTGGGGAAGGGTTCTGGTATATATCCATCGTCCCTCATTGGCCTCTCTAATTTACAATCTTCCTTGAGTAGCTCAATACATTCAGATGCACTGCACATCCAAAAGTATTTTTGCATTTGAAGCCATGCGAGAAATTTGGGTTTATTTTTTTGTAGCTCAATCAAGTTCCTCAAGTGGTGTCTTTGTGGCATTTCTATAAGAATGATCACTCAGGTTCACTCTCATAGTCGTGTTGTCATGCCTCAAATAGAGGTGATCAAAACCCCAATCTTGGACCATTTTAAGCTGTCGTATAAATGGAAATCCCAAAATAATATCAAAATTGTTGTCCTTTTCAAAATTTTCTCTTTGTGAATGCATGCTCGTATTCAATTTCACAGGATGTGACTGTTATTTTCTTTAGCATTCCCATGGATCTTTCAACATAGCCATCTAATTGTAGTTTCATGTGGGTTTTATTTGGGATTGATTTTCCCAAATATTCTTTTGTAGCTATGGATTCACTTGCTCCACTATCAAGAATAGCCAATGTTTTGAAATTTCTATATTCCACTGGAAG
The DNA here is from genome assembly GCF_014529385.1 of Adiantum capillus-veneris. NCBI lineage: Eukaryota > Viridiplantae > Streptophyta > Polypodiopsida > Polypodiales > Pteridaceae > Adiantum > Adiantum capillus-veneris. Next base: position 50,950,765 of record NC_140949.1, on the reverse strand, counting down.
GGTGGTGTTCCCTTCTCCTTCACAATAATCTTCCACTTCATCTATAGACACTTACTTGTTGGTGCTCTTTTGTTTTGCACATTTTGTTTCCTTTGGTTATGATTCCATGGTTTTGAAGGGAAAACTTAGGCCCATTTTTTCCAAGTTCTTCTCCACTGTGGCCCACACCTATGGTTTAATCTTTAGCAATTTGACTAGCGTTATGGTACATTGGATGGGAGTAGACATCAATTTCTACAAACTCTTAAAATTGATCATTTCAAGAATAACTTTCCATTTGATGGCATAACTCTAACTTTTGGCTTGGCTTCATGTTCTCTTATGTAAGAGGGTAAGGATCTCAAGGTGCATGGTTTGCTACCCTTGGATGATGAAAATCCAATGTCACCATAAAGGGACTAAATATTTAGATTTTGATGCTCTTGCTTCATGTTTATCCCCAGGATTGGAGTAGATTGGTAGTTTACACTTCTCTTCTTTGCATTTCTAATGGCTTTTGATAATTTGTTCAACCATGGCTCTTAGATATATTGGATAGGTGCTATCAAATATGACCTATTGCCATCCATGGTGTTTGCAACCACGGGATTTCCAAGTTGGATTTCCAACTCGTGGACAATTTGTGATGGGTTCCACTTTCCATTGTAGTTTTGGTTCAACTTTTTTCCGTTTTCTCATTTTGCGAAAACGGCAAAAAGACGGTTTTTATCAAAGCTTGTACTATTTCTATCAGTTTTTTACACATTTTCCACCTCTGTTTCTCGATATATCATCCATGTTTGCTCTAGTATTTGGTTAGTCTTCAGCCTAGCCTAGTATGCTTGCAATAAAGCATCTAATGTCTCCAAGACTTTGTCTACCAACATCGAACCTCCTGAAGTAATAGTAGGGGTTTTGTTTGGTACTATAGTAGAAGGCTCTTTTTCCTAATGTTATTTCAACTATTTGTGCTACCATGGTTGCTTGTTTATGCTCTTGTGTGGTTTTCATCTTCTCCCTCTTGGCCTTCCAGGATTTGCATTGAGTCATCATGGACTTGACATCCGATTCCATTGGGTTCACCTCAACAAGCTTCTCTTCATCACTCTTTTCGTTCATGGCCTCTTGAGCTTGGGCTCTTGCTACCATGTTGGCAAGAGAAATTCGCTTTGAATCCGATCCACTTGAACTCGATAAAATGCCTATCACATTCATCGGTGTCTTTCCTACTTTATCCGGATGTTTCAAGCAGTTTGGAATAAGACGTGATTTGCCACAATCTAAACAAAACCAAAGATTCTCGTTGTTTCTCCTTTGAGTGGACAATTCCAGTCATAACATGGTCCCATGGGTTGTGATGGTTGTTGCAGTTATGGGGTTTGTCCTTGTCTGGGTAAATATGCCATGTCTGGGTTGGCTATGAACATCACATTGTTTTTGTTCGCTAGATAATGATCCCTTGTTGGTTGAGGCACATACGATGGTTGGTCAACTGACTGAGTGTTTTGCCATGGAGAACATGGTGCCCATTCATATGAAATGGACTTTGTTGTTATATAAGCTTCATTAGACCCTTCATAGTATGCTTAAACAGGCACTAGAGCTGATTTTCCTAACATTCGGTTGATTGAGTGTATCTAACAAAAACTCTGGTGGTTGTTGTCCTAGCACTGATTGCGGTCTCTCGATTCCCACCACAACATTATTTTGGCCCATTGGATATCTTGGTAGCGGTGGTTGGTGAATAGGTGGAGGATTATAAGATCGCTCTCTCACCAAATTACAATTGTGATAACACTCATTGGTTTCATGATTGGTCCACATTAGTTCAATGGCAGACCATTTTGGTTTTCAAAGTACATCTTGGCTATGTGTAGCATTGAGTGGTAGGATGATCGCCCTCATATATGTCACATTTCTTCGTCTGAGCTTGTTTGATGTTTTGCGTTTGTTTGAAAATTTGATTTATGATTCTTACCACTTCCTTCGCGATTTTCTCTACATTCTTCATTGTTTGAAAATATGATTCATTTTTCTTACCACTTCTTCCATGATTTGCTCTACGTTGGCTACGTATTGTGCGGTTTTTGTTTTTCTAGGTGCATTCTTATTTCTTGTTGAGCTACTTTCATTGGTCGATGCACTAGTTTCCTATGGTACTTCACCATAAGCTTTGCAATTGTTCACAAGATACAAAGCTTCTTTAGCTAATCCTTAGAGAGAAAATGAAGATCCTATTTCAGCATTTCATTTCTAGATTCCTGTCCACGCCCTGGCATTTATAGACGAGGCCTAGTGTGCCACATTTTTTTTACTTTAGCGAGCCGGGGGGCCGGGCACGGAGCCCGGCCTACTCTCGCAAGGTGAAGCCACACATTCGATGCCTCCGTTCAGTAGGGGAGAAACGATTTTCTCATGTCTTTCAGAGTCGACTCACGATGTTGCGCGCAGACATACATAGAAGGGAGGGAGAGAGAGAGAGAAAGAGAGAGAGAGCGAGCAAGCGAGGTAGCTTGAGCTATGGCTTTTCGTCTTTTAGTAATCCTCGTAGCGGCCCTCGGAGTTTTGATAACAACGGACCCTTTCAAGCTGAGTCCTCTTGCAGAGCTGCCAAGCTTTAAGGCTAAGGCGATTACTCCACCTATCCCTCGCCCCGGCAGCCTTCCTTTCCCCCGGGACCATCACAACAAGCTGCAGCAGGCCTCGCGCGTGCGCTTCCTCTACGATGTCATGGGTCCTGAGAGCCTGGCTTTTGACTCCAAAGGTAGAGGTCCTTATACTGGGATTGCCGACGGTCGCATCATGCGATGGGATGGCAGTGGATGGACTCCCTTTGCCACGCTTTATCCAAATGGGTAAGTTTTCTTTAAAGTTACAAACTCTTCAGCATGCGCGCGCGCGCGCGCACACACACACACACACACATGCACACTCATCCTCACATATACACATAAGCGACGTGTGTCCATACCCCTTGTAATTATCTATCTCTGTATAAAATAAAAAAAATATTTTTACGCGTGTGTAATATATATATACACTTTTATGCATTCATGTACATACACATATATTTTTCGTTTGGATATCTTAAAAGGGATAACAAGCCTAGCTTTTTAAAATGACAAGCAACACCATGCCTTCTTTGTAAGTGCGCTGATTTACTCGGTAGGGAGTTTCGGGTGCGGCCGCATAATCAAAAGCTTGATGCCACCTATGGAGGTCTTATTTTGATGGTGGCGAGATTGGCTGGCCAAATGGTCCTACGGACCTTACTTTATCTCTCTCAAGGAGTTGGAGAAGCTTGAGCAAAACCAACATTCATGGATCTCAAAATGCTTGAATTTCATCTTTAATCTTTCTCGTTTGTACTCGGCAAGCATTTGGACACATATGGAGTATGACCAATGGTTGGAAGATCTTGAACCACTTGGATAAAGTCGATGATAGGGTTGGGAATTTGATTTCCTCGGAGGATATAGCTATCATCTTGATGACACTTCTCTCTTCCGAGTGTGTGCTTTCTTTTAAACCTTGATTACTTTAGGAAGGACCACTGATTTGACATGGGAGGAGCTTATTCCCGTGCAGTGTGACATGAAACATTTCGGGGTTTCGTGCGTTTTGGGGTTTCGAGGTTTCTGAAATGTTTCGTTTCAGGGCTCAAAGAAAGTGAAATACATGTTTCGTTTTACATGTATGTACCTATAATTATACATTGAATATACATATAAATTTACCTATCAAAACATGTGAAATACCAAAATCTAGATGTGAGACTTGAGTCATGAGTAAACAAGGTATCGATTTTGTGAAGCGGCCTGGCTTTAAAAATCCCCAAATGGGTGGTTTAAGGTCAATTGGTCAAAAGGGGGCAAAAAAAAAAGCTGACTCGTTTCGCCCGTTTTGCCCGAAACGTTTTGGCTGTTTCAAGGTTTCAGAGGGCCGAAACGTGTTTTTATGTCACATTGTTCTCATGGTGTTGGATAAGGAGGACTAGTTATCTAGATTTAGAGGTGGCTTTGAGGCTCTGAATAAATAGTCATCCAGATAAGCAAAGTAGAAGCAAAAGGCATCGGAAGAGGATAACTCTTGATTTGGTCGAAGATCCGAGAAGGAGTTGATATGCTGTAAGTGTGGTGAACAAGGATACATTCAAACGAATTGTTTGAAAAAGTTGGATTCAGAGTGATGGTGAGACCGCTTATATTATTTAGTGAGTGAGAGGTTCTTTGTGGCTATACCCGGCCTTGTGAGGCTTTTTTGGAATCTAGGCATCGTGGAGAATTTTACTAATGTTTTGTCCAGATTAGCATCAAAGGGCCCTTATGAGTGGGCGCCCTATTTTTGCAGGTGATTTAACATTCCCTTCATTTATTGGATGTGGAGTTTTTGTGAGCAGTTCGGCAAACATGTTTGTGTTAAAATTATGCATCTCAAGTCACCCAATGCGATCCTATTTATTTATTTTGTCAGTTTGGGTATTTATTTTACTCATTTGACACAAGTTTGGGTCGGGCAATTCATGTGTGAGGTATTTAAGTCCCCCAGGAGCGTATATAAGAAGCTCTTTGCTCCCATTGTAACAATTAGTCTAATCATTGCCGATTGGTTGGTTGGTTCGATCAATCTCTTTCTCTCTCTAGTGCACTCTCTCTCTATCTCTACACTTCTGCATTATCGACTTTGACATGGTATCAAAGTAGGCGGCGTAGTGAGCGTGTGAAGGAGAAGAGAATAAGGGGATTGGAGCTTGCCTTTTCTGAACACTATGCATGCTGATTGGGTGAGACTTGCGAGGAGCTTCCGCGAGAAGAAGTCAAGACAAGGGATCTTGCAGGGGTCGAAGACTAAAACCTCGATATGGCTCCCTCGTGTTCAAACACTAGCAACAAACTCACCGGAGATAACTATGCTCAGCGCAAATTGATCATGCGTGTCACAAAGTGATGAGGTGGTGTGCTCAACTAAAAGGAAAATGGTTGAGAGAACAAAGAGAAACTGGAACCAGAAGAACTGAAGAAGTTTTGAACTCTGAATACGTGACCAAGAGGCCTAAAGGGGGTTAGGAATTAAAAACCTAACCCCTATTTGACTTAAAGAAACTATGGAGCACCGACCGAGGTACTTATTTGTCAAAGTCTTGGGTAGGGCAATTTACTGGGATTGCTATATAAGCAACCCGTTGCCTCCATTGTATACACATTCAGTTATCTATTGCCAAGGTTGATTGGTTCAGGAGACTCGTTTTCTCTCTCTCTCTCTCTCTCTCTCTCTCTCTCTCTCTCTCTCTCTCGTGCTCACTCCCCTTGGTCTCTATGCTTCCGCATCGTCGTCTTTGACATGGTATTAGAGCTTGCTGTAGCTCGTGCTTGAAGGCCTTGGCGTGAATGAGCTGTCCTATGAAGAGAGAAGAACTTCGTCGTCGGTGTCCAATCCCTCCCACACGCTGCCGTGAGCGTTTTAAAACGCTAGGCAACCCCCTGTTCTCTCTCCTGTTGCTGGCTGTGAAGCATTGGAGAAAGCGTTCTAAAACGCTGTTTGTTTGCAAGTGCCCCAGCCACAGCGTCGAAGTCCCCCCCCTACTCCCGTGGCAGCGTTTTAAAACGTTGTCCCCAGCATCCCTTATCGGAAGAAGACCCGCCCCCTTGAGCTTGCGTTTTGAGACTCGCCCTGTCATCGACGCCCCTGCCCCTCCCATCTGCATTTCGAAACGCTGTATTGACAGCAGCTAGGCAACTCAAAGGCAACGGCGCCCTGACCCCCTCCTATCTGTGTTTTGAAACGTCGATTGGCGGCCTAACCTCCCCTCCCTCCACTCATTGACCACCCCCGTTCTCCTTGATGTGGCAGCGTTTCAAAACGCTATCCCGTAGGAGTCTCTCGGGGCTTTCGAGCAGTAGAGACAGTTGAGACGATTGCTCTCTTGGACGATTGGAGCGAGGAGATTGGAGCCTAGAGAGGGGTCGTGCCGAGCCTTAGGAGCAGCTTGGAAGAGGCTTGGAGATCGAATTGTACGGGGAGTGCCAAGCTTTGAGTGGCCAATTGGTGGGACTTTCGAGCGGTTTCGAGTTCCAAAGAAGGATAGGTGAGGGTGTGGAGCAGTTTGGCATAAGCCGTGGAGCGAATTGATATCGGCCTGGATGGAACTCTTAGCCCTTGCTATGCACAATTTATTGTGGAGCTTTGGATTTGTTCGAGGCCTACCACAAGGCAAACGTGAAAGTGGCTATCGGTGACAGAGTTTCGGATTTTAGAGATGGATAGCAGATTGTGCGGAGCCCATTGCGTGTGGAGTTCCCTTTGCGGTGGAGTTGAAGCGGCTTGGATCTTTTTTGGCTTGGTTTGTACGGATATTTTTTGGAGTGCGAGAAGGTACCCGATTACCAGATCTTGCAACTTCAAAATGACCTCCCCTTGCTCGAGCAACCGTGACGACAACAACCAAAAGCAACAAGTGGCTATGGATAACGGATCATCAACCATCCATTTAGCGGCCTATGCAATGACACAGTCCTCAAGGAACCTGACAAATTGTTTTGGCTCGAGTTCGTGAAGTAAAAGCAAATGGAGGAGTTCGCTAGAGGACAGCCGCAATGATCAGTTGGATAAGGATGGCAGTACCAGTTCTCAGTTAGCTACCTTGGTACCCACGCGGTACGACGAGAGTTGTTATAAATGTGACTTGGCGCTTTGTTTGGCTCGAGAGTTTGAAGCCAAAGGCAAAAGCAGGAACTCACAGGAAGACAAAGATAAAGGCAAGCTGGACAAAGATTACGGTAATAAAGATTTGACAGAGGAGATCAGCATGGCTTGTGGCCGTGGCCACAGTGGCCTCGACGTCAGATTTTAGTCAAATGACAGGTGTCACCACTAGCTTCAACCAGAGAGAGGCTTGTGAGTGGCAGAGAGGGGCAAGCCATGCTCCCTATAATTAATTTGGACCCTTGTGTTGGAGTTCAAGTTATTGGTGTTTGGACCCGTAGGTCAGAGTTCAATGCACATGCATCTGGCAGGGAACCAATCAGACGTCTAAAACACTATGGATGAACACGCCAATTCATTGTTGTTGGTCAGATTATGGACAAGATGTGTTCCAACAGTTCATTATCTTGGAGTTTTATATTTTGAACGTGATGTGTTCACAGTTCACGAATGGGGATTATTGGATGTAGTATGGTCTACAGTTCAAAGTCTCTACAAAAGAAACCGATGCTGAAGATGGCATTACTTTCAAGTTTAAAGTTAAAGAGAACAACACCGAGGTGTATCCAGCATCCCAGCCGGTGTTGGGGTGTCCATGGTAGCTTCTTCATCGACTTGGTCTCACTATTGATGTCCACTATGAGCTGCAGAGAGGGTTTTAAAGTTTAGGCATCTCAAGTGAACTGCCCAATGTGATCCCATTATTTAGTTTGGCTTTTAGGTATTTATTTTACTTATTTGTCAAAGTCTTGGGGCAATTTATTAGGATTGCCATATAAGCAACCCCTTGCCTCATTGTATACACATTCAATTATCTATTGCCAAGGTGGATTGGTTCAGGAGACTCTCGTTCTCTCTTTCTCTCTCGTGCTCACTCCCCCCCTTGGTCTCTACGCTTCCGCATCGTCGACTTTGACAAGAGGAGGAGACTTCATCCTCTTCTAACAGTTCACGTAATGAACTGGATAAGAAGAACAAGGAATTCAAGGATGGGGTCAAGCAGTCAAGTTTGACACGTTTTGAGGCTATTAGGACACCCATGGAGCCCTTGAATTCATACCTCAGTTTGACGTCGCCTTCTCGGGAGGTCGTTTCTAATGCTTCAAGATGCGAAGGGCAGTATCTTACTTGAAAGAAAATGCATAGACATGGTGGTCTACTCTGTTTGTGTACAAAGAAGCACTTAAGAAGATGATAAAATTCAAGAGGATTCTCACATCTTCTTGGATAATGGAAGAATATGAAGAAGATGCCATCACGGCTCGGTATCATCTGAGAATGAATAAGAAAGACACTTTGGATGACTATTGCTAGAGGTTTTGGGATCCCTATTTGCTAGTGTTCTCATTTCGGAGGGTCACTTTGAAGGACCAGATTGAGTGGTTTTGCTGTGGTTTTCAAAAAGAGATTTGACGGTATTTTTTACAGTAGACAAACTCTATTCATAGACTTATGGGACATGTCAAGCAAGGTTTTGGTATGCATGCTGGCTCATTGACTTATCCTATGGACAAGCCAGCGTCCACGTCAACAGGGCAAGAGTCTTTAACTGAAGAGAAAGAACCAAGAGAATTGGATGAAAGTTCATCAAAGGATTCCGGAGAAGTAAGGGAATGAGATGATAGTGCATCTCAAGGTTCCGACGGAGCAAGGAAATTTACTGATGGTTCATGAGAGAATTTCGACGATTGAGGTGCGTGTGGATAGGGAAGGCCAATGGGGCTACCAACAGGTCACGCGGAACAAGAAAAGTAAGCCAGGTCTACTGGATAATTTGGTCACGGGTACTTTTTGGCCCTCGATGCAAAGTGGATGAAGGAGGAGAACATCGCAAATTCTCTTCAAAGAGAGTTGTACCTTGAAGCTTTTGGAATATTAGCAGTGTCTATGCCAAAAGTTACCGATCGATAGGTTGAATCTGGTGAGGTGCGGATTGCACAAGAGGGGAACCACTTCACTTCTTTGTCACATATTGCTTAGATTGAATAAAGTCACTAATTTTTCTTCGAGATTTTACGGATACTGACAGGCTGCCAGTATTTTGCAGAATGACTGAAAATATGTGCATCAAGAGTTCTAGATGGGATGAGATGGCTAGATTGAATGATTGAAACACGGTGTTTGAGTGTGAACGAAGTGTGTGATTTTATGAACTGCATGCTATGTGGATGCACTATCTTGTGGGGATGGTCATGGTCATGGTTTACTTGATTGAAATGTGAAAAGAAAGGATGTGAATCTTTGATAGTGACAAGATTTAGTAGATCAAGACATCCGTGAAAAGATCAGCGCGGTCTGGATGTGATTGCTAAATGGTTACAATGATCATGATTTGTATCTGAGACCCTCGATAGAAATGTGAATGATCACTGGCTAATGTCTTTGTAGAAGTCTTGGATTGGTGGAGCCTAGTGCGTGAGTACATAGTCATTGCCTACTGAACAAAGTTTTTGTCCTTTGGCTGTTTTGCAGGTGTAATCGAGGGCGATTATGATTCTTTCAAGAAGGGGGAATGTCACAAAGTGATGACATGGCGTGCCCAACTGAAAGGAAAATGGCCGAGAGGACAAAGAGAAAGTAAAACTAGAAGAATTGAAGAAGTTTGAACCCCGAAGATGTAGCCGAGAGGCCTAAAGAGGGTTAGGAATTAAAACCTAACCCCTACTGACTTGAAGAAGTTATGGAGCACCGGCGGTGGAGCCTAACCTAAAAATGTCAAAAGCTTGATCTCTGGCTGAGGGCACTATTGTACGGATTTTCGCGATTTGCGCTGCTGATTTTTGCAGATTTTGCGCAAGGCTTTTGAGAGCAAAGCTTTTGGGTGTTCGTGCTTTTAGATCTGATGCTTTTGGGCATCCCTTGTAAGTTTAAAAGAGTCCAGAGGGCCACTCTTCCGTGGAGCAGCTATACGCAAAGTCTTGGAGAGAGTTGGACCCTCGAGAGTTGTACTTTGCGAAGAGCAATAATAAAGAAACACCGAAAGGGGCGCCAATCTTTGGGGCCAATGTGTCTTGGCTCAAAATCGGCAGTGTCATGTTGACTCTCCTTTTCTCTCTCTCTCTCTCTCTCTCTCTCTCTCTCTATTCTTGTTCAGTGATTTTGCAATTTTTGTTCTTGTGTTGTTATTGATTTCTCGCTTGGAGTGTCCAGGTGTGTAACAATGCATCTATGGTTCCTATGCAAAGGTTTGTGGGACATCGTCAATGGAGTGGAGATAAGCCATATGAGGTCCAGCAACAAGAGGTGGACTCGACTTGTCTATTCAATCATGCGTAGATTGGGAGGCGAGTAATGCGAGGGCAATGCCAACCACACACACACACGCAATTGATGACGTGGCAATAGTACGGACGCTCCGGAAATTACGTTGACAGTGTTGACGTGGCAAGCCGTACAGATTTCCGCGTTTTGCGCTGACATGTTGACGTGGCAGGCTGTACGGATTTCCGTAAATTACGCTGGCAGCTTTTGGGCATTGTTTTTTGAACCAGTTGCTTTTGAGTTTGAAGCTTTTCACCGTAATTGCTTTTCAAGCCAAGGGCCTAGGGCCTTTAAATATGAGGTTAGGGCTCATTCTGTGGCATGCTTCCTGGAGAAGGTGCAGAGTCTGGAGTACCGGCTTGTACTTTGTTGATATATAGAAATACCGAAAGGGGCGCCAAGGTTTGGGGCCAATACTCTCTGGGGTGGAATTCCGCCACTCCGTGTTGCGTGCTCTCTCTCTCTCTCTCTTTCATTTCAATTGTTATTGAAGTGCTAAGAGTCTGTTAGTCTGCTCTTTTCTATTGGCAAGTGGTGCTCGTCTTGTGACAGTGGTTTTAGAGCATCAGGCTTGTGCTTTTCTGAAAGCATACCGGTCCTACAAAAGAGTAGACAGAGCAAGATCGCACTTCCAAAGTTCATTGGAAATTTTAACTTTGTGCTCCGACCCCGGACGTATTAGCCAGTGCCACCCTTACTTCATCGCGCATGGGGCGCACTCCCGTCTTCACCGCTCATGTCTAACAAGGCATAAGCCAAAAAGATTACTTGCAAGAGAAGGATCCAAGATTTGTTTCGAGTCACTGTTTTTCTCAAAAGTAGTGCCATGTAGATGTTGATGTCTATAGCTACCAAGCAACACACTCCAAGTACTTGTCAAGCTTTCAAGAAATTTTTTGCGCGAAGTTATATGGTTTCTAACATCTTCCTTCGGAGTGCAACTTCTGGCAGAGTGGGGTATCCTGAAATGCTTGCCATGGAAACCCTAGCAGATTACAACTTGAAATTTCTAGACATCTCTCAGCAGGTGTCTTTTGTTGATAACCTTGGAGGTCCGATGTGATTGCTATGTTTTGGGACTACCATCGCTGCCAGAGGAACAATGTCTGTCCAAGAGCTGATGGACCATGTTATGCTCGGCTACGACCTTATGGAAGAAATCTAACCCTAATTTTTGGTGCAGGTTTCATGATGAAAAGTCAGTCGACTTTTTGAGCTCGGGTAATGTCGAGATTGCTTTTTAAGTTTGAAGTCTGTTTGAGGACTTGTTTGGTGAGCCTGCTTGGAATTTGTTTGAAATGAATGGTATCTGTTTTGAGCCTGTTTTGGTGCCGATTTGAAATGTTTGACTCTGGTTTTAATAGTGGTTTCAATAATTGGTGATTTTACTCCCGGGTGGAGTAGCGAAAAATGTTGTTTTGGTATTGTTTGAACCTCCGAACGACGCAGACGGGATGTCTGGGGAGTGCTTGATTATATGCTTGAAAAACATTATTGTTGTTACTCCCGGCCCGAACCCGGATGGTTATGTGGGAGGAATATTAAGAAGTCTGAGCAGTGGTTACTCTCAGCACCTCCAAACGACGCAGGCTGCGGTCTGGGGGGCGTTTGGTTGTAAAAGGCCTCTATATCTCCCGGCCCGGACCTTTTTAGGTTATGCGGGAGGAGTGATGAGGGAGTTGTTGAATATTTCTTGGCCCGGACCTTGTTAGGTTATGCGGGAGGAGTGTTCATCGGCATCTTTATGTTTCTATGTCTTGTAACATGCATATGTGAGCATTTGTGTTGCATTGTGATGTGCCAACTACTGAATATTCCTAAATGGATGAGATTGCCTGGCTATGTAATTTTAGTGCATCAAGACACCGGTGGAAGATCAGTGCGGTCTGGGTGTGATGGCTAATTTTACTACGCCGAAATATCAAGAGTTCCGTACAAGGTTCTTTTACTTGATAAGAGAGATGTGCAATAGACAGAGAGAGAAGAGAATGAGTACTGTGAGTGAATAAGAGAGAGAATAACACGAGATGGGGTCCCAAAGTTCCAAACCCCCTTCCAAGGGCCCCCCACTCTATTGCTAGAGTGGTAATTGCTTTAGATTGCACAAATGATGATACTATGGTTCTAGATGTTGAGATGCTGATGGGATCATGGCACATGCAATGGAGGCTTAAACTTGACGGTACGGAGAGGCTAAGGGCTGAAATCTAAAAACGCTAGTGGATTTGACTGTTAGGTGCAGCGGAGTGAATGTTTGAACTTTGCTCAAGATGAGTGCTCCGAACTGTGCTCAAGGTTCCTTTTGTTCTTATGGAAGGGAGAGCCTTTCGTTCTTAATGAGAGTGTGCAATGGACACAAACAAAGTGAATGGACACTGTGAATGAAGGGGCATGAGACTGAGAGATAGAGAAGAGAGTACGACACCAAAGACGTTGTAAAACCCTCCTCCAAAGGCCCCACTCTCTATGGCGAGAGTGGTCTACTTATGATTGCACAAATCTCTACAATGCTTGGACTTGTCGACGATGTCGACGACGATGAGGACGACGACGAGACGGGCTGAAATCTGAAAATGCTAAGGGCTGAAATCTGCAAATCTTGTATCTGCTGAATTCTGACTCTATGTCGGTGACGATGTCGATGATGACAATGCGACGACGACGCGCTGAAAACGCAGATGCTGAAATGTGCGTTTTCCGGGCTGAAACTGTAAACCTTGTGGAAACTGACCGTGCGGCGAGGAACTACTGCGGGAAGGTGAGATCTGCGAGGTTCAGGACTTGATCTGCGATGTCTAAGGGCTGAAAACTGAAAACACTAAGGTTTCTTGATGTTCCGTCGCGGTGAATCTGCAAAACGCTGGGTGATGATGCAGATGCAAAAACGCTGTTAGCCATTCCCTGTTACTATGGTCCACATTGTTAAAACGCTTGGCCATTCCCTGTTAGCCATTCCCTGTTACTATGGTCCACATGCCGTGTTTCATCGACTTCCAAAGCCAATTTTCCACCTATTTAGCGAGTTTACATATTTATTAGCTATTTCACCCATTTATGGGGTCGTGGGGTTTTCCAAGCTGAGTAGGGCAAACTTGGGTTTGTCCTATGTAGGCAGCCCCGGCCCTCCCCCCCGGTACTTATGGCATGTTGTTATGCAGATTACCAGCGTTTTTGGGCTCACACTGTCTCCCTAGGGTTTTCTCTCTCTAGCGTTTCTAGTTTGTTGCTCATCCTCTCTCTAGCGTTTTCTTGCAGGCACATCGATCTCCACACTCCAGCATTTCTGCATTTCGATCTCTCTTCTAGCCTCTAACGCTTCCTCTCCCAAGCGGTCTACACATCTTTGTGGTGGTGCTACACCCTCGGTGAGATCCTGTGCCCGTTCAGTGGGCCGTACGAGCTTGTGCCTTGACGGCGAGGAGATCCATCGCGATAGATACGAGATCTATTGACTGCTCGTCAGAGAGAGGTATCTTGATCGTGGTTGCAGACAAGTCTCTCATCCGATTCACCTTCTTTCCGTTGCACCTTTGACATGGTATCAGAGCCACGGCGTGCTCTTGAATCGGATCGGTGATTTGTGTGAGTTTGTGCTGCTGATTTTTCACGAGGGAAAGAGGCGGTAGCTATTTTTTTTTGTGTTTTTCACTCTTTTGGGGCTGATTTCGGCTGTAGTGTACGAATTTGCAGATTTTTTAATCTTCTACTTCGACCTAGTCGCATCACATGGCCAAATTTTCCAACATTATGGAGAGGAGTGATGATTCTAAGACATATTCAGCCCATGGTGACGAAGGACACCATGAGGATGGGATCGGCGGTGGTGGCAACACCGTCAATGAAGAATAAGGAGATTGGTCCCAGTTCTCTTCCGGCGTAGGTGATCAACCAATCAAGATACCTACACTCCCTACCTTTCCCTTGGATTGGCAATTGAATGGAGAGAACTATGCCATTTGGAAAGCAACCATGATGGCGGTCTTTGACTCTTACGAGCTTGGACAATTTTTCTCGAGCAACTTTCAAAAGCCAAAGGACCCAAAGGGAGCGAAGTTACGAGAGCGTGTCAATACGCGGATCCGATCCTTCATTATCCTCAATAGTACACCAGCGGTGATTGGCCACATACGGCTAATGCAAGATGCAAGGTTGATGTGGGATCGGCTTTCTTCTCTTTATGATCTAGTTTCTCCAATGAAGCGGATAGCCCTCGAGGTGCAGTTGAGAACCTTGATGTGAAGCACACTTGCATGCAGGATTACATTAACAAGATGCATGAGCTTCAAGAGGAGATACTTCATACGGGAAAGCTTATCAATTTGGAGGACATGGCCATTCAGCTTTTGGCCCAATTGCCTCCCTAGTACACCAACTTCTACTCTTCCTTCATTATGAGTGGACGACTGAATACTATCACTTGGGACGAGCTAGTTCCAATGGTTTTGAACCAAGAGGAGCGGTTCAAAACAGGGAAGAAGTCAGAGGCTCCGAAGCCTTAACCGGTTCTTCCAACAACAACAAGAAGCAGAAGGATAAGAAGAAAAGCACCAACACCAAAGACAAGAAGAGTGATGCCGAGCATGACGCCTTGAAGGCGGAGCGGCATTGCAACAATCGTGGTGAGAAAGGACATTATTGGAGCAAGTGTTCAAAGCAAGTTGGAGAGGCTTCGACTTCCTTGGCGGCAGTACTACAGCCACCGGCCTTTGTTCATTTGGAGATTCTCTCTCCGACGGACTCTCCGAGAACATCGGAGGCCATGGTGACATGCGAGTGGAGATAGTCGTGATTGGATTCTTGACATGGTGCCTCACAACACATGACACCCTCGAAGGATATATTGTCCAACAGGTGACGACACTGTGGTACCATCTTCATCGGCAACAAATCTGAAATTCCCATTAACAGCGAGGGTTCCCTGGAGCTCATTCCCGACAGCAGAGGGGTTATGGATACCTCCAAGGTACTATATGCTCCAAAGCTAGGATTTCATCTTATGTCCGTCCACGAGGTGTGCAAACTTGGCATGGAGGTGATCTTCTCAGAGGACTCGATATCTATACGGGATCGACACACCGGTATAGAAGTCAGAGGGGGCTCGGTAGAGAACGGCTGCTATCGGCTCCATGCTCTTTCTTTATCGATTCGGATACCCACGGGTGATTTATGGCATTACAGGTTTGGCCCTTTGAACAATGATGCCCTTCAACTTGCTTTTCGTGAGCACATGCTTCAAGGCTTACCGGATGTTGGGAGTAAGCATGGAAAATGCATTACTTGCATTCGTGGGAGACAACATCGTGAATCCATCCCGCGGCTTTCTACACGCTGAGCCACTGCCGTATTGGAGTTGGTTCACACTGGCCTTTGTGGACCTATGTAGACCCCTTCCGTTGGCAAGGCTCTTTACTTTATGTTATTGGTGGATGACTTTAGCTGCTTTACTTGGGCATATTTTCTACAGCATAAGCACAAGGCATTTGGCCTCTTCAAGAATTGGTGCACTCTTGTGGAGAAGAAAGCAATCATGTTTTGAAGACCATTCGATCGGACAAAGGTGGGGAGTTTACTTCCAATGCTTTCATTCAGTTTTGTATGGACCATGGTATCAAGCGAGAGCTTGCGAAGACTAATACACCTTCAGAGAATGGAGTTGTGGAGCGGAAGAATAGGACAATGGTAGAGATGGCACGGACCATGCTTGAGCATCGAGATTTACCTAAGTCCTTATGGGCTGAGGCAGTTGTGACAGCTGTCCACACCATAAACCGATCTCCAACCTCTTTAGTTCCAAAGAAGCCTACTTTGGTAAGAAGCCCGACGTCTCCCATTTTCGGATTTTTGGGGGTGATGTATCAAAGGACCAGAGGTGGAAGTTTGACCCCAAGACCCGAAGAGTGTTTTTGGTTGGCTACAACTCTCTTTCAGTGGGATATTGACTTTATGATCCAGAGAAGAAGGAGATTATTCTCAGTCGTGATGTTGTCTTCAATGGGACCTTACCTTTAGAGGGGGATTCCGCTCCCAAGCCTTCCTCTCAGCTCCTGGATGTGAAAGCAGTCTAAGGGAGCTGGCATGAGAGCATAATGTCGCTTGTGGAAGAGGTTTGGTGAAGATGTTAGGAGGGTTATCCGAAGTTGAGATATACTCTAGTCGGATAGAGCCATCCTTGGTCTTCTCACGAGCAAAATAGTATTGAATCTTTATATGCTTGGTCTGGGCGTGAAACACCGGGTTGGTCTTCTCACGAATAAAATAGTACTGAATCTCTATATGCTTGTTCCGGGCGTGAAACACCGAGCTCCTCGCAATGGCAATACAACTCTGGTTGTCCGAGTACATAATGGTTGTTTGCTGAGGAAAGCCCATCTCGAAAAGTAGCCTTCGAATCCACACTGACTCACATGTAGCACTACAAACAACACTACTTTGCCTCTGTGGAAGACATTGCTCTACAATGTAGATCAGCCTACCGCTTGCAGATTTTAGTAGATCAGCGAGCGTTTTCAGATTTCAGCCCTGTACCCTCACCGGAAAGGGCTTGGATCTGATCTTGCCGTTTTTCTCCGTTGCAGTCCGATACTTCGGCAGCCCATTGAGCCTCTCCTTGGCTATTCCCTCACCAGCATCGAGTGCCCTCATTGCTGTCCATCATCAGCATCATCGAGATCTGCGTTTTCAGCCCTTCATTCCTCTCACATCAGGAGCGCAATTCAGCCAGAGATCTACCCCTTGGTGGCCATTCGCAATCCCACATCGAGACGGATCCAATGGTGCATCAAATCAGCCGCAGAGATGCTTCATCTAGAAGAGTTGCCGTGGTGACATTCCCCATTCAAGTCAGCACAGTCTGCATTGAGGTATTGCATGTGTGTACATTCCATTTACGCAATCAAAAGCAAGTACCACATTGGCAACGGTGTAGGCGGGCCCTTGAGAAGGTTGGTTGGGACCC
This sequence comes from Adiantum capillus-veneris, assembly GCF_014529385.1. NCBI lineage: Eukaryota > Viridiplantae > Streptophyta > Polypodiopsida > Polypodiales > Pteridaceae > Adiantum > Adiantum capillus-veneris. Next base: position 50,933,868 of record NC_140949.1, on the reverse strand, counting down.
CATCGGGTGTCATTCTCCCCCCCCCTCTCTCTTTCTCTCTCTCTCTCTACACATCTTTATCGCTCTCTCTTATTTCCTCTCTTCTAGGGAAAGGAAAAGGAACCATCATTCAAGCTATAAGCAATCACTAACGTAAGGAAAGAAATAAAAGATTGGTGGAAGTGTAAAACCTAGATCTTCACCATTCCAATTCCGCTATACCCAACATTGGTATTAGTGCTTTGTGATTTTGCACTAATCCGTCCTCTCTATAGTGTCTGAGTGTGTGTTGTAGCGTTTCGCCCAGGAGGCTTCTCTTACTCAAGGTATTGCAGGACCTACCATTGCGCATGGGATCGTGCGCCTTGAGCATAGGAAATGGAAACACTGTATACTGGGGGTTACAATTGTGGTGCGCCTTCGAGAGGGTAGTTGACTTGGTGTGCACGCCCGACCACCTCGACATAAAGAAATCTTAGCATGGATATTTGTAGTCATAACTTCTTTGACATGACGAATCGCATCATGAGGCAACGTGGAGAGCTTGTGCTAGCTGCAGGAGAAGACACACGATTTTATGAAGTCCTCAAAAAACTCAAGTGATGAGATTTTGGGACCCTTTTTATTAATGGGCCATTTGGCCTCTTGGACAATGTGAAACCTTAAAAAATAGTCCAAGTGGGCCAAAGGCCAATAAATGAAGTATAATGTCTTTACAGGCTGAAAATGGTGGACTAAAAATATTTAAAAATATATCCGTGAAGCTCTCGATCGGAGCTGTACGGTGGAAACGGTTCGGAGGTGACGTCTGAGCATTTACCCCAACATTAATAAGTTACAAAACCTATTAATAAGAGGTGCTTTCTATGCAAATACTACCTAGGCTTGATATTAATGCTTTTGTATGGGAACACTCCCCAGTGCCTACACCTAGGAGACATTGGCTGTAAGGTGCAGTGGAAACTTTGCTCAAGATGAGTGCTCCGAACTGTGCTCAAGGTTTCTTTTACTTAGAGAAGGGAGAGTCTTCCGTTCTAAATGAGAGAGTGCAATGGACACCAACAAAGTGAATGGACACTGTGAGTGGAAGTGCATGAGACTGAGAGATAGAGAGAGAAGAGAATACGACACCAGAGACGTGTAAAACCCTCCTCCGAAGGCCCCACTCTCGATGGCGAGAGTGGTCTACTATTGATTGCACAAACTCGTACAACTCGGATGCAACTTGGAAACTATAATGCAATGTGTGGAGACGACGGCGACAACTCGACTTGCTACCTGCGGTTGTGGACTTGACGGCTGAAGTTCTTATTGACGGCTAGGTCCCCAAAAACGCTAATGGCTGTGTATGAAAACGCTGATCTTTGCTGTCTGCTTTGGACTCACAAAAGCTATCGGCTGATCCTCTAGAGGCTGCTGGAAAACCTTGTGGTAATGCTGTCCAAAAACGCCATAAGGGGCTGCAATCTGCTGCTTCAAAAACGCTGCATAATCTGCTGTAAAACGCTGTTTATGGTGCTGAAATCGCCCTAAAACACTGCAAATGTCTGAGGTACTGCTGCTGAAAACCGCTACATGAAGGTGCAGAAAACGCTAGCTATGCTGGCTGAAAAACGCGTTACAGCAAGGTGGGAAGATGCGGTCCTGCTGGGTCCTTCAAGCGATGGAGAATGAGGCTATGGGCGATGATGAGGGGCTGCTGAAAACGCCAGGGCTTGAGTGGAAAAAACGTTGGAGTAATCTTGGAAAATTGCCAACCAAGGGAAGGGAGTTTTTCTTGAGAGAGAGAGAGGGGAAACCTGCTACATTTGTGCCTGTGTTCTCCTTGCCCTTCTGCCAAATAGTGCTAGCCTAGGTTTGCTTATATATTATTCTACCCAAATTGCCATACTCAGTTCCCAACAAAAGTCACTTAAAATAATAAGTGAAAAATGTCAAAAATAGGGAAAATAGGTTTAATGCACTGGAAAATGCTCCTGATGGATTCTGAAGGTAATGTTGTGCAACCGGAGGATATACATCTAATCTAAGTGACTGGTCATGCACGGTCTGTGAACAGACTCACAAAAGTGCCAGATTACTTCCTATTCTAGACTGACTTGACGGAACTGAACCCTGGTCATGCTGTAGCTTGTCCACGGACACATGGGGTTGGATGTGTCACATGACATCCCCTCCTTTTCAAAGTGAGGTATTGGTACTGAACTGTATGGCGTCGAGGGAGATCGCCAATAACATCCGGAATTCTGGAAAGGACTCTTCGTCAGCCCACTCTGATGTGTGGGTCGTGCGATACTTGAACTTCATAAAGGTCTGCAATGCTTGCTTCTTTGGGCCGCGCCGAAAGCAACACAAAGTCTTCTGTGGCTCCTTCGATGCTTTAACTTCGTCTAGAGTCATGCTTCTTTCTTCTTCAAGAATCTCCATGGCTGAAAATTCATGAAACCACTTCCAACACAAAAACATGAACATACCTGTTCCATGTAAAGTGAATGGAAAAAATCTTGTCTTCCTCAAAGACTGTGCATGCAATGTAGATGAACAAAGAGACGGAGTGCCAAACCGTTCACCACACACACGCAAACAATGAGATCGAATCTTTCTCTTCTGATCTAAAGCAATCAACTGTGGCAATTCACAACGGAAATGCCCATGCTTGGTGCTCATACTTTCATGTGCTCTTTCTACAACTGTGTCGTGCCAAGGAAGAGACATGAAATGTGACTTCCTCGAATGCATACTTTTCAGCTTTGCATGAAAAATCCGCATACATCCGTGCTCATTCATGAGGGAAACGTGCTCAACGTACAATATCTCATGCCTAGGAAAAGGGATCACATAAAGACTGACTAAAATACAGGAAACGATCACGAATGAAACACTCGAACAATGCGTGCTGACGAATCATTCGAACACAGAGTACTTCTTGTAAGGGTTCTTTGGACCTAGGTTCGAGAGCCAAGATCGGTTCTTCCCGAGGGGGTTCTTTGGACCTAGGCTCGAGAGCCAAGATCGGCTCTTCGTGATTGATGGAATCTGCAATGAGGTTAGCTTCACTAGAAACAGTATCAACTAACCCATCATTCTTGTGAACAATCACATCGTGGTCATACAATCCATCATGCTCGTGAGAAATCACATCTTGATTATGCAAATCATCATGCTTGTCATTATTATTCAAATCATCATGCTTATCATCATGCAAATCCTGTGTATCATGCTTTGGAGAAGACGAAACCAAGAGAATCTCCTTCTCTTGAATCCGTTCAATCTTCACCTGCACATTAGAAATGAGAGACGGAGAATGAATAACTTGCTCTCCACGAATGACAGTGGGAGAGTCAGTTTTGGCATTGAAAGTGAACGTATTGTCCGCCCAATCAATGAGAGGGTTATGCTCACGAAACCATCGAATGCCCAAAATCATATCACATCCTGAAAGAGGAGAGACTAAAAATTTTCTTCGGAAAGCAGCTTGTTGAATTGTAAACAATACATCAAAGCACTCCTTCGAGATGAGAGAATCCATACCGGGAGCGAAGCCAGAGACCTCGAGAGGAGTTTTCTGACTAACCTCTAGGCGGGCTCTCTTAACAAGAGAGGGAGTAATCACATCATGCACACGGCCTGGGTCAAACAATATGACAAAACATTGCCCCGCCATATGACCATAACATTTAATGAGAGACTCATCAATGAGAGAGTCATGAGAAACTTGGGGCACACTCATGTTGTCATTTATTGCATTGACAGAGGAAGTGGGTTCTGTGGATTCTTTAGATTCATTAGAGTCGAGCTTAGGACATGTTCTTTTTATGTGACCCTTATTGTGACAAGGAAAACAACGACCTTCCTTAGAATAATTGATTTGCTCTTCGGACGTGATGTATCCTCCTAGAATTCCTTGTGCTACCTTTTCATCTGGAGTGAGCTTAGGTTCAGCAATTGTGTTAGCCTTACCCTTAGGTTCATTTTGAGAGTTCTTTTCCGAGAGACTATTGGAAGATTGGTTAGAAGAGTCACCATTCTTACCGTTCTTACCGTTCTGAGGGTTTTGAGAAGTCTGAGAGGTACTTGTCGAAGTCTTGTTTTCCTTGGGCATTCCCTTGTGCTTCATCTCCTGTGCAAGAGCAATCGCTACCGCCTTGTTGAGATCGATTGGATCGAGCACCTCGACATCATACTTGATATACTCGTCTAATGCATAAAGGAATGCCTCTTTGCGCTCATCATCCGACTTGTGTAATTGGGTACCTAGCTGCAAAACACGATTAGAGAAAGACATCACTGGCATACCATTTTGCTTGAGAGCGCACCAATCGTCCTTCAATTGTGCGAGGTACTGAGGTGGCATAAACCTGCCTTGAGCTTGTCTTGGAAATCAGCCCAATTGAAGGAAAGGGGCATGAATTCGTCGGCTTCCTCTAGGTGCGCGGCTAACTGTGCCTCTTGCCATGCATGGTACCAATTGATTGCATCACCGGCAAGGTACATAGCTGTCGTCAAAACCTTGCTATTTCCTGTCTTCTTAGTTGTCGCAAGATAAGCATTAAATTGATGCAACCAAGAATGAATAACCGTAGCATCCATCTTACGATCATACTTACTGAAAGTCAACTTCTCTGTGACTGGGTTATTGGAGTCCGAATCGCGGCTTGTGCAACTTGAGGAACTACCAACATCTTTGGTTGGTTCGAAGTTCGAGGCAAGAACTTGTCGAACCAATTCTTGCGTGCGGAGGTCTCTCTGAACCTCACGATCGGCCTCAAAGGCCGCTCGTCTTTCTTTGGCTTCCTCCTTTCTTTGTGCTTTTCTTTCTTTTCGTGCATCGCGCTCGCGTTCCAAAGTGATGCAAGTCGCTTTTTGTTGTGCCAGCGCAACGCGATTCGCTTCTTGTTGTTGTGCCATCATGTCCATGATCATCAGCATTACCTTCAGAATCCAACAAAATCCATCAGGAGCATTTTCCAGTGCATTAAATCTATTTTCCCTATTTTTTGACATTTTTCACTTATTATTTTAAGTGACTTTTGTTGAGAACTGAGTAGGGCAATTTGGGTAAGATAATATATAAGCAAACCTAGGCTCGCACTATTTGGCAGAAGAGCAAGGAGAACACAGGCACAAATGCAGTAGGTTCCCCCTCTCTCTCTCAAGCAAGACTCCCTTACCTTGGTTGGCGATTTTCCAAGATTACTTTAGCGTATTTTCCACTCAAGCCCTGGCGTTTTCAGCAGCCCCTCATCATCGCCCATAGCCTCATTCTCCATCGCTTGAAGGACCCAGCAGGACCGCATCTTCCCGCCTTGCTATATAGCGTTGGCACGTGGTGCCCGTCTTGTGACAGGGAAGTGGGGCACCCCTTTTTGAGTGGGGGCTGATTTTTGGACTTCATAAGTGCTACATAGTGTGTGTGAGTAGTGGGTGCAAGTGCTCAGAGCTTTAATGGAAAGCTTGCCTTCTCCCTTGCTCTATGTAGCGTGATGATTTGCTCTTGCGCATCTCTTTTTCCCCTTTGCACATATGGTAATGCCCTGTAGTTGGGCTTCTCAGATCACCATGTACAATTGTGGGGGTTTTATGCGCGTTTGCCAAGGCAAGAGCCTTCTGTATAGGAATCGGATTAGCTAATTGCTAATCCCCTTCAAGTATGCACAATTCCATCGCGAAGGAATGCGAGAACGGAGAGTTTCTCGCGTGAAAACTCGTTTGATTTAAAGGGGAACCTTCCCATTGCGTGCGGGAGCTTCTGACACACACGTAGATCTGTTTGCTCGGCCCAAATGGATGCGAAACAGAAAATTACAGCCTGCTGTGTTTTTCTACAGGTTTAGGGTTTTGCACCTAAACTACAAGGTAACGTAAGGGGAGCATTGGGAAAGCCTTGGGTGCTTGTACAAGAAAATTTAGAGAGATTTCCCGCGAGGAATCTTGTTTAATTCAACAGGCAAGTGACCCTACAGGTGCGAGAGCTCGAGGGCTACCCACAGAAGTGATTGGCACGCAAATTGGAGCGCAAAACAGGGAATCGCTGTCCCACTTTTATTGGGCTGAAATTCCCTCTACTCTAACCCAATTTCGGCAGCATAACCACAGTTTAAGTTTACAGGTTTTTCTCAAGTGTAATAAGAATAAAGAAATACCGAAAGGACGCTAGTCTTTGGGGCCAACAGGGTGTCGCTGTCTGCTTGGAAGCGCTCTAGCTGCCAAGTCGTGTTTTGTTTGAAGTGTTAATTCCCGTCACAGGTTTATTCGTGAAGTTTCTTTGTGAAGTAAAGTTTATGAAGTAAAGATTCGGGTGAATGCTAAAGTCTACCGCTCTAAGGGCCGGTTTCAAGCATTCCATTTCAAATAAGACGACGCTCTTCGTAGTTAAGAATGTTCGGAAAAATATCAAATTGCTGAATGAATGCAAGAGCTCTACGGGTGTCCTTATAGTCTGTAAACATGTCAAACTTGAGTGCTTGCCCACTCTCTTAAAATCCTTGGTCTTCTCGCTTTCCTTCTCGAGAGGGTCATACTGGTTCAAACTGGTACTGGTGTCTTCGCTTCTTTCCAAACATTGACTCATTTGAATCAAAACTATCAGAGGACGAGGTGTTCTCATCGGAACTATCAGAGCGTTTTTGATGCTTCCGAGATCTCTTATGGGATCTGCTCTTCTTGATTCGCTTGTTCTTCTTGCTCTTTTGAGTCTCTCGGTTTCTGGTGCTTCCTGTCTTCCTTGGTGGAGTCCGAGGAAGAGGAACCATTAGAAGGTGAAGGTGACGTGTGCAAAGCACACACGCTTCTTGGATTTGCTAGTTGCCTCAAAGGTAGATTTTCAACCCAAATAGCCGGGATAGCTTGCTGCACGACTTTTCTTCCGAGAGCTGTTTGTAGTCGTCATTACTTGATTTACTTGTTGCATAATAGTAGTGTCAAATTTATCTTGCGAGTACAGTTTTTGCTTGTCTACACTCGGCTTTGCTTTCTGTTTCATGGGTGACTTGAGAGGTGAGTGAATAGAAGCCTGCCATCGTGAATGAATCTCGTCAAGTGGATGATTATCCAAAAACTTTGCACACTGTGGCTCCTTGGAGTACTTGAGCGTCTGATTAGTGTAAGTGTCAACCTGTAGTTGACATTGAAACTCCATCTTGTTGAGGTAAGTTGGTAGAACAGGGCCATACTCTGCTCCCAATCCTCCGGAAAGAGGCTGACTCCCACTAGAATCTCTGTTGGTCTCTTCACTCATGTGAGTAGGTGGAACAATTTCCTACGTGCCGGATTCATTGCCAAAATCCATGCGTACTGCGGAAAAGGGATCGGATCCTTCGTAGAAGAAGAATTTTCTAAGCTCTGATATCACTGGAATAGACTTCTAACCTAATCTTAGTGCATCAAGACATTTGCTAGAGATTGGTGAGATCTGGATGTGATAGCTAGTATTGCTACGCTGGAATATCAAGAGTTCGGATAAGGATGGCATGAACTAGATGAAAAACTTGATTGTGAAATTGTATGGTGTAGAGAATGTGCTTTGATCGTGATTGATATGTATACATAGAGGTAGTGTTTGCTAGAGAATCGAATTGAGTTTTGCAGGTGTAATCGTGGGCAATTACTCTTCTTCAACAAGGGGTATGTCACAAAGTGTTGACGTGGCAATTGAAGGGGACCTGTTTTAAAGTGCGCGAGGGAACCAAACTTTGAGTACTTCATTTAAAGCTTAAAAACTTGATGTGGTATTTGAACGGACGCTCGGATTTCGCGCTGCGGATCACAAAACTGTACGAATTGTCCCATATTTTATGGGCACTAGTTTTTGGTTTTGGATGCTTTTGAGGGCACAACTGTTCATATTTGATGCTTTTGAGGGTGAGTGGCCTTTAAGCTTTGGAATTCTTGCGTGTGCAGAACTAGAGTTAGAGCTCCTTGGAGGTTGTACCTTTGTCAAGCAATATAAAAGAATCCCGGAAGGGGTGCCAAGGATTCAGAGCAAGTGCAATGACAGGGGTGTTTAAGGCACGAGGATTTCTACGTAATTTCCTTGTGACGTCCTACTCGAAATCCCTTGGTACTACAAGAACAACGCCGTGGTTGACTACCGGGCCGAGAAAGCGACTTTGACAAAAGAAGGGCTCAGAGATTGTACTTGATAAAGTTCAGTTTCTTTACTCACTTTTTTTGGGGAGAGAATTGAACGATGAATTCAGGTTGATTATGTTTTGACCTGAACAAAGAATGCCAAGATTTTTCTCCACACTCATGCCAATTGCTTTTCAGAGGGCCTGCCAGGCGAGTTGCCACCAGCTCGTCCTAAGGATCATACCATTGATCTGATACTTGGAATCACACCACCGAACCGGCCACCTTACCGTGTGAGCCGAGCCCTGAGATACACCTGTTTGGGACACATTGTCTCAGCAGTAGGAGTGCAGATGGACCCGGCCAGGATAGAGATTATCAGTGATTGGCCCCATTTGGAGAATGTCCATGAAGTTGAAAGCTTCTTGGGCTTATGTTCTTCCTACCGGCGGTTCATCAGAAAGTTTGCAGAGGTTGTTTACCCCTTTGCATTTTGTCGACATAGAAAGGAGTCCTTTTCTCGTGGGGATCCACATAAATGATTACCTTTCAGGAATTAAAACAGAATTTGACTACAGGACCAGTTTTTGACTTTGCCGGATTTGCAGAAGTCGTTTGAAGTATATTGTGATACTTGTGGTCGTAGTCTGGATGCAGTCTTAATGCAAGAAGGCCAATGTCATTACCTATGAGAGCCGATTGTTTTCAAGGCCGGAAATTGACAGTACAGATATGTGAGAAAGAGCTTTTGGCGGCTATCCATGCTCTTAATCAGTGGCGACATTACCTACTCGGAGCCGATTTTACGGTTTTCACAGATGGTTGGAGTTTACGCTACTTCTTGTCTCAGAAGCAGCTATCGGAAAAAACAGATGCAGTGGGCAAACATCTTGTCACAGTTTTGCTTTCGGATTGTCTCCATGTGCAGGGACAGAAGAAATTGGTGGCAGATACTTTGTCTCGGAAGCCGTCGGTTCTGGCTATTTCCGCGATACATCATAAAAGCTTTGAGGATATGGTCGGTCAGTATGCCACAGATATAGATTTTGGAGATGTATTCAGTTGAATACAGAATGGGGAGGTAGTAGCGGACTATTCCATTCTGGATGGCTACTTGATGAAGAAAACCATGTTGTGTGTTACACAGCCGTTGAGGGAAAAGATTCTAACCGAATGCCACTGTCCGCCTTTTATGGGTCATGGCGGCATTGCTACCACCTTGAAAGGGGTAGAGAGGTACTTCTTTTAGCCAAGACTCAAGAACGATGTGGACGAGTTTGTGCGTAGTTGCTTGGTATGCCAGAAGGTCAAGTTTGACAGGCATAAAGCACATGGATTGTTACAGCCTTTACCCATACCCACCTGCCCATGGGAAAGTATTGCAATGGATTTCATCTCCAGAGAACATAGCGTGGGCACGATTGTTTATTCCCCAGATCTTCAGATTACATGGCATGCCTGAGACGATTGGCTTCGACAAGGACCCTATGTTCACAAGTTTGTTTTGGACGGCTATTTGGGAGAACATACGCACGAGGTTGCGGTTCTCGTCATCGTTCCATCCGCAGACTGACGGGCAATCAAAGATTGCTAATTCATTGGTACTGCACGATTGTTTATTGCCGAGATCTTCAGATTACATGGCATGTCTGAGACGATTGGCTTCGATAGGGACCCTAGGTTCACGAGTTTGTTTTGGACGGCTATTTGGGAGAACATACGCACGAGGTTGTAGTTCTCGTCATCGTTCCACCCGCAGACTGACAGGCAATCAGAGATTGCTAATTCAGTGGTACTGGATTTGTTGAAGTCTTCTTCGTTGGATCAGAGGACTACATGGGAAAGGTTTTTCCCTTTGGTGGAATCTGCCTACAGAAACATTATAAACTCTTTGATGGGGAAGGTGCCATTTGAGATTATTGAATTTGCTATGAAGGTTCCACCCTTCCTTAGTACGAAAGATAAGATTTTTCTTTGAAGCCGACCAGTTCACGGTGGACTTGGTCCGGAAGGCTTTCGAGAAATCTAAAAAAAAGGCTGCAGATCGACTTTGTCGTGATTTGAAATCGAAGGAGAACTATTGGATGCTCTTACATTTTGGGAAGGCACGCTCGAGAAAGAAAAAGGGAAAAGAGCGGCTTCTTTGAAAGCTTAGCATGAGATAGTGTGGACCTTTCTAGATTTTCCGAAAAGATAAATGATGCCTCCTTTGGACTGAAGCTGCTAGAATACTTGGAGGATTCACAATGTTTTTCATGTGAGTCTCTTGAAGCCTTTTGAAGGCGATGTGCTTGATGCTGAGCAACCCGAAATGGGCGAAAACGAGGAGATACTCGTTCCAGAACAGAAATTGGCACAGAAAGAAAGAAGGTAAAGCGAAATGACGGTTCTTGGTTAAATTCAAGACCTACTCCGCATTGGATGTGAAGCGAATGGAGGAGGAGGACCTAGCAGATACTCCTCAAATTGTGAAACTTTACCTTGGAGCTTTTTGGTTTAGCCTAGTCTATTCCAAATGGAACCCCAAATTCAGCTTGGCCAGATATCTGGTGCAGTGAGTATGCACAAGAGGGGAGTTACTCTGGTCCTTTGTCAATAGATGCCTCGATTTTTGATATTAGAGTCACTGATGTCTTTTTGAGCTTCACGAATTCTGAGAGCTAGCAGTATTCTGCTGGATGACTTTATGAAATGGAATTCCAGAATATGAAACTGATTTGTTCTTGATTTGTTTTTAAGTGCAAGAACTGATAGACGAAATGACTGCAGCATTTTGGTCTAAATGATCTCGAATAGACATGGTTGCAATAGGGGTTAGTTAATCGGGCATCTATGAGGTCCCGACTGGATCTAGATGCGATTGCCAGCTACATTGCCGATAAATCATGGTCTAAGATCCAAATGAATGTTGAATGTCATGTGATGTCCTATGATGTCAAGTGATGTCCTGTGATGTCGTGTGATGTGACTGTCGATTGGTACATGTGCTAGATGTGTGTTCCTAGTGCATCGGTACTAACAGTCAGTGTCTGCTAAGATAGTTTATGGCTTCTGTTTGTTTTGCAGGCGTAATGGATGGCGATTACAATGCTTTCAAGGGGGGGGTATGTCACAAACTGGTGACGTGGTTGCCCAGTACACACACACGCACACACCCTCTTGGCATGGAACAATCCTAGGCGGACATCAATGATGACGTGGCTGGCTTGTATGGATCCGGGAGAGGCGGACAGCAATGATGACGTGGCTGCCCTGTACAGATGCAGGAAAGGTGGACAATTGCTGACGTGGCATGTTGTACGGACGCACACGTTTTGCGGAAATTGCTGGATGCAGCAATTTTTGACCAGCTTTTGGCTACGCACCAGCTACGCAAGAGAGAAAGAGAGCTTTTAATTTTAAAAAAAGCTTTTGCTTTATTTTGGCTCAAGAGAGCTTGTGAGAGAGAGAGCATGCTTTTGATTTTTGAAGCTTTTGGGCTTTGCTTTTAGCATCCCTTGTAAATCTATAAAATAGTGGTTTGGGCTCACTTCTCAGAGCATCTGGACGCAGAGTCTGAGAGTGAGTCCCGACCACTCGCTTGTACTTTGTGTTGCAGATTAGTACAAAAAGAAATACCGAAAGGGGCGCCAATCTTTGGGGCCAATATCTTAAGGCACGGAACTCCGCCAGGCCACTGCCGAATCAATTGTGAACTGTGAACTGTTTTGAAGTGAATTCTTGTGGTGTCGCGGTAGAATCTTGACTTGGGAGTGTCCAAGTCTGTTACAGGGCAGGCTCGAGTGTAACAGGGAACGGGCGGAACGTAGCCCAAACGTTCCGAAATGACGTTCCGGACGAGTCCCGTTCCCGAAACGGAGTTGGGAACGGAACACCGTTCCGGAATGGGGTGTAACTGGAAGGGTGTTCGAGAACGAGGGGGAACGCAGCGGAACGTGAGGTGGAATGGCGAAACGTGGGGCGGAACACACAAAAGTAGGCATTTGGGGGTAGATTTGGGGCTGTTTGAGGGTGGGTTTGGGGACAATTTTGGGGTTGTTTAGGAGTTGATTTGGGACTAAGTTGAATGGAGGTAATTCAAGCCTTACTATAGTCGACCATTCCGGCCCGGTTCCCGTTCCGGCCCTCCCTCCTCCTCCCCGTTCCCATCCCGTTCACGTTCCCCGTTCCCGTTCCCGTTCCCGTTCCGGGTAACTGTGGCGAGCTCATCCCACCGCTCCTCCTGGTGGCCGACCTTCTGCAGCTCAGCAGCATTGGGTTCCGACTGGGAACCGTTTTGACCCTCTTTAGCAGGACCCGCCTGAGGAGGCCCCATCCACTTTAGTTTCTCCACCTCCACCCCCTCCTCCCTCAGACGCTGCCACTCTGCCTCCCCCGCCCCCTCCCCCTCCCCCACCTCCACCTTGTCTCCCGTCCCTCCTCTCTCCCCGGTGGGGCCCACAACTTCATCTCCTGACCCCTCCACTACTCCTCATACGCAGGGGAGTGGACACGCGTGTGCCGTGAGGCGATCTCTTGGTAGTGCTTTTGCTACGATGCTTTTGAGTCCATGTCCTCTATCTTGCAGCTAGAGGCATTGAGGCTTTGGACACAGCGGTGAGACACGGGCGAAACGGCGTTCCCGTTTTTCTGTAACCGGAACGGCTGGCAAAACGGGAACGAAACGGCAGCCGGAACGGTAGTTTCAGAAAAAGATGGCCGTTGGACAGTTTGAAAAATCGGACTGTTGGGGGGTTTTTGGGCGCTTTTGAGTGGTTGGGGGCGGCGGGAGGAAAGAGAGGGGGTCTTCTCTTCTCCTATATAAGCCAAGGGTCTGAAGGCAATGAGGCATATCTATTAGCTCCCTCGAGCCTCAAGGGGCAAGGCAAGAGCCGTTTGTTTCAACTTTCCTCAAGCCTTCAAGCCTTCTCCACCTCTTCATCAAGCCAAGGCACTCTCTCTCTCCCTCCCTTGGGCCTCAAGGCTCAAGCTTGAGGCTTGCCGCTCCACTTCTCCCTCAAGGCTCAAGCTCCACCTCTCCATCTCTCCATCTCTCTCGAGTCTTTAGTCATGATTCACTCATTCATCACCTCTCTCTCTCTCTCTCTCTCTCTCTCTCTCTCCCTTGGGCCTCAAGGCTCAAGCTTGAGAGTCAAGACTCCACCCCTCCATCATCCCCTCTCTCTCTCTCTCTCTCTCTCTCTCTCTCTCTCTCTCTCTCTCAAGATTCCTTCCTCTCTCAAGTCTCATCACTTATGGCGCAATCTTCCGCATCAAGTGAACGTGACCCCTTGGGTGCCAAGAAGAAGAAGGACGAAGCATCATGGTGGGATGAAGTGCATTCCCGAGTGTTGGGAAAGTCCGGTGGTGCACGCGCATGGACGTGCAAACTATGCGGCTTCGAACGGCAATCCGGCACAACCAAAGTCTGTGCTCACCTCCTTAAGCTAGAGGGCCATCTTTATAATCTATGATCTATCATCTTTTTGCTCCAAGCTTTTGTGTGGAGTCTGGACTCTATTCTTCAACTTTGAGTTAATGTTCTTTCTATGAATAATCACGATGCTTTTGTAAAGGTTGATCCCAATTCATGTATTGTGTATTACGCAATCGCATGTAAGCCTTAAGACTGAAGAATCATTGCAGAGCAATGGAGCATGCCTAAATAGGATTCTACCTGGACTAATGGGTGTGTATGGCTCTCTATCAACATATAGGTTAAATCCAACCTAATTTAAGCATATTTAAAACTTACCGTTCCGGCCCTCGTTCCCGTTCCGCTTTTTTTGTTTTGGGGGGGGGGGGGGGGGGGGGGGGGGGGGGGGGGGGGGGCGTTCCGGAAACGTTCCCGTTCGCGTTTCCGGGTAACTTTGTCTGATTTACCTCATTCCCAAGGAGGGTGGCTCCTTGGATGAGATTCGACAGTGGCGGCCCATCACCATCCTCAACTCAGCCTACAAAATTCTCGCCAAGGCTCTGAGTTTGAAGATTGAGCCACTTCTAGAGAGCATCATACATGGGACACAGACAGGTTTTGTCAAGGAGCGTAGTATCTTTGACAACATCTTTACTTTCTGGGAGGCATCTGTCCTCGTGCGCCTCCGTGGTGAGGATCTGATGATACTTCTTCTCGATTTTGAGAAGACCTACGATAGAGTTGACTGGACTTTTTGGAGGGCACTCTACGCAAGATGGGCTTCTGAGATGCATGGATCAGAGGTGTGTTAGCTCTCTACAGACGGGCACACAGTCAGGTACTTTTGTCAGGTGGTAGAGGAGATCGTTTTATGCTTACACGTTCGGTTAGACACGGCTCCCCTTCCTCTTTCTATTCTATGATGAGGCGATGAGCAGGTTTTTGGTTTCGCAGTAGGTTGGTCTCCGTGGCTTAGCGCTCCCTATTCGAGGAGATGAGCTACTGGATGCTGAGTTTGCAGACGACTCAGCCTTGTACTTGGAGGGCGAGGAGGCCAACCTTCACAGGCGTGAGCAGGCTCTTGAGACCTTTTGTTGTGCATCAGGCGCACTGATCAAGTGGAGAAAGACATTGGCTTTCTGTAACAGACTTGCCGCGACAACACCAAATAACCACTTCAAAACAGTTCATAGTTCACAATTTATTCGACACTGGCCCGACGGAGCTCCATGCCTAGAGATATTGGCCTCAAAGTCTGGCGCCCCTTCCGGTATTTCTTTTTGTATTAATCTGAGTTCAAAGTACAAGAGTGCGGGCAGTTTCTCACACTCCGACTTTGCGTCCAGATGCTCTGGGTTGTGAGAGGCCTGCTCACATATTTAAAGATTACAAGGGATGCCAAAAGCAGAGCCCCAAAAGCTGAAAATCAAAAGCTTTGTGGAAAATAAAGCAAAAGCTCTCAATAATAAAGCAAGGCTATTTCTCTCTCACAAGCCCTCTTTCTTAAATAAAGCAGAGCTTTTAGCTCTCTCTCTCTCTCTCTTTCTCTTGCCAATTGCGTAGCCAAAAAGCTGAGCCAGCATTTGCGTAGGAAAAAGAAGCCCAATTGCGTAGCCAAAACAGCCCTTGCTTTTCAGCTTTTTTACTGTATTCTGCTGCCACGTCAGCAGTCCGTGAATGGCGCCACAATTTCTGGACAGGTCCGTACAGGCCCGCCACGTCACTGCCAGCAATTCTGGGAGTTTTCCATCGGGGAGGGTGTGTGTGTATGAGTATACTAGGCAGCCAGCAGCCACGTCTAGTTTGTGACATACCCCCCTCTTGAAAGCATTGTAATCGCCCTTGATTACGCCTGTAAAACAGACAGAAGCCATAAATTGCCTTAGCAGACACTGACTGTTAGTACCTACACACTAGGAACACACATCTAGCACATGTACCAATCGACAGTCACATCACACGACATCACTTGACATCACATGACATTCAACGTTCATCCGGATCTTAGACCATGATTTATCGGCAATGTAGCTAGCAATTGCATCTAGATCCAATCGGGACCTCATAGACGCCCGATTGACTAACCCCTATTGCAACCATGTCTATTCGAGATCATTTAGACCAAAATGCTGCAGTCATTTCGTCTATCAATTCCTGCACTTAAAAACAAGTCAAGGACAAATTAGTTTCATATTTCGGAATTCCATTTCATAAAGTCATCTAGCAGAATACTGTCAGCTCTTAGTATCCCTGAAGCTCAAAGAGACATCAGTGACTCTAGTATTCAAAAATTGAGGCATCTGTTGACAAAGGAGTGGAGTAACTCCCCTCTTGTGCAAACCCATTACACCAGATCTCCGGCCAAGCTGAATTCTGGGTTCCATTTGGAATAGACTATGCTAAACCAAAAGCTTCAAGGTAAAGATTCACATTCCGAGGAATATCTGCTAGGTCTTCCTCCTCCATTCGCTTCGCATCCATTGCGAAGTAGGTCTTGAATTTAACCAAGAATCGTGAGTTCGCTTTACCTTCTTTCTTTCTTTCTGTGCCAATTTTTGTTCTGGACGAGTATCTGCTCGTTTTCTTCCATTTTGGGTTGTTCATCAACAGGCACATCGCCTTCAAAAGGCTTCAAGAGACTCACATGAAAAACATTGTGAATCCTCTAAGTATTCTGGCACCTTAAGTCCAAAGGAGACATCATTTATCTTATCGGAAAATCTGGAAAGATCCACACTATCTCATGCTAAGCTTTCAAAGAAGTCACTCCTTTCCCCTTTTTTTTCTTTCTCAGGCGTGGCTTCCTATAATGTAAGAGTACCAAATCATTTTTCTTCAATTTCAAATCGCGACGATGGCGATCTGTTGCCTTTCTATCTTTCCTGAAATTTCTGCAAAGCCTTCCGGACCAAGTCCCTCGTGAACTGGTGGCTTCCAAGAAAAATCGTATCTTTCCCGCTAAGAAAGGGTGGAACCTTTGTAGCAAATCAAGAATCTCAAATGGCACCTTCCCCATCAAAGAGTTAAACGTGTTTTTGTAGGCATATTCCACCAAAGGTAAAAACCTTTCCCAAGTAGTCTTCTGATCGAACAAAGAAGACTTCAACAAATCCAGTACCATTGAATTAGCAATCTTTGATTGCCTGTCAGTTTGTGGGTGGAATGATGACGAGAACTGCAACTGCGTGCCTATGTTCTCTCAGATAGCCGTCCAAAACAAACTCGTGAACCTGGGGTCCCTGTCGGAGGCAATTGTCTCAGGCATGCCATGTAATCTGAAGACCTCGGCAATAAACACTCGTGCCCACGCTGTGTTCTCGGGAGATGAAATCCATTGTAATACTTTCCCAGGGGCGGGTGGGTATGGGCAAAGGATGTAACAATTCCTGTGCTTTATGCTTGTCAAACTTGACCTTCTGGCATACCAAGCGACTGCGCACAAACTCGTCCACATTCTTCTTGAGTCTCGGCCAAAAGAAGTATCTCTCTACCTTTTTCAAGGTGGTAGCAATGCCGCGGTGACCCATAAAAGGCGAACAATGGCATTCGGTTAGAATCTTTTCCCTCAACGGTTGTGTAACGCACAACATGGTTTTCTTCATCAAGTAGCCATCCCAAATGGAATAGTCCACTACTATCTCCTCTTTCTGTATTCAACTGAATATATCTGCAAAATCTGTTCTATGGCGTACTGACCGACGATACCCTCGAAGTTCCTATGATGTATCATGGAAATAGCCAGAACCAACGGCTTTCGGGACAAAGTATTTGCCACCAATTTCTTCTGTCCTTGCACATGGACAATTCGGAAGTAAACTGTGACAAGATGTTTGCTCATCGCATCTGCTTTTCCGATAGCTGCTTCCATGACAAGAAGTAGCATAAACTCCCATCATCTGTGAAAAACCGTAAAATCGGCTCCGAGTAGGTAATGTCACCACTGAATAAGAGCTTGGATAGCCACCAAAAGCTCTTTCTCACATATCTGTACCATCAATTTCGGCCTTGAAAACAATTTGTTCTCATAGACAATGACATTGGCCTTCTTGCATTAAGACCGCATCCAGACTATTACCACAAGTATCACAATATACTTCAAACGACTTCTGCAAATCCGTCAAAGTCAAAAACTGGTCCTGTAGTCAAAGTCTGTTTCAATTCTTGAAAGGCAATTACTTCTGTGCGTCCCCACGAGAAAGGGACTCCTTTCTTTGTCAAGATATGCAAAGGGGAAGCAACCTCTGCAAACTTTCGAATGAACCGCCTATAATACGTACAGAATCCCAAGAAGCTTCCGACTTCATGGACATTCTTCAAATCGGGCCAATCACGGATAGTCTCTATCTTGGCCGGATCCATATGCACTCCTGCTGCTGACACAATGTGTCCCAAAAAGTGTATCTCTGGTAGGAAAAATTCACTTTTCTTCGCATTAATCACTAACTTGTGATCTCGTAATGCCTGAAAGACTTGAAGCAGATATACTTTATGTTCAGCCTCATCCTTGGAGAAAACAATGATGTCGTCAAAAAGGTGTCAACAAATAGTCTATACTCTCGAAAAATCATGTCCATCATGCGGTTAAATGTCACAGGAGCATTGGTTAAGCTAAAAGGCATCACCAAAAACTCAAATAACCCAAAAGTCATCCGAAAGGTTGTCTTGTAGACGTCTTCCGACCCGATTCGCATCTGATGATATCCACTCTTCAAATCAATCCTGCTAAAACACGAGGATCCCTGTAATTTGTCAAGTATATCATCGATCCTAGGAATCGGAAATCTATTCTGGGTGGTGATTTTGTTGAGAGCTCTAAATCGATGCACATTCTCCAAGATCCGTCTTTCTTCAAAACCAACAACACTGGAGAGCAATACGGTGAAGTACTATGCTGGACAAGACCCTTTTCCAAGAGGTCTTTCACTTGGTTCATAATCTCTTCCTTCTGGGCTCAGCTCACACGGTAAGGTGGCCGGTTTGGTGGTATGCTTCCTGGTATCATATCAATAGTATGATGCTCAAGATGAGTGGGTGGTAACTCGCCTGACAGGCCCTCTGAAAAGCAATCAGCATGAGTGTGGAGAAAAATCTTGGCGTTCTTTTGTTCAGGTCAAAACATATTCGACCTTCATCCATCATTCAGTTCCCTCTCAAAAAAAAAAGTGAGTAAAGAAACTGAAGTTCATCAAGTACAATCTCTGAGCCCTTCATTTGTCAAAGTCACATTCTCGGCCCGGTAGTCAACCATGGCGTTGTTCTTGTGGTACCAAGGGATTTCGAGTAGAACGTCACAACCTTCCAAGGCAATTACGTAAAACTCCGCGTGCCCTAAACATCCCTGTCATTGCAAACGAAGTTTGCCAATGCTCGGTGTAATTGCAACATCCCGTTCAGGTGCCACTCGAACTACCTCCGCCTGTGGCCTGAGCCTGTCGGGCGTAATTCCAAATCGAGATTCAAGAAGTTGGCCTTGGCTCCTTCGAAAGAGCTTCCTGATCTTTCTCTTTGCCCAACAAAGTTTGTACTTTCATTCATTTGATTCGGTTCAGGCCCCACGCAATGTGGTACTAGTTCTGCTTTTTATCTGCCTTTTCTGCCACGTCCCTCAGCTGCTTTAGAACTTTCTGGCCTTTCTCCATCCTGTTCATTCGGTGCCTTTTTAGGGCACTTTGTGGAGATACGCCCAGTTTCCCCGCATTCAAAGCACTTCCCCTCCTTTATGTAGAGAGCCCTCTCTTGAGGAGTAAACTTGGGTCGTGCATCCTTTTTTTCTACTCTGGGTTGCTCTTTCTCTTTCTACTTTCATTTTTTGAAGTCTGTTCGGCACTTTGCGTCATGATCTCATCTGTGGGGTAGGTCAGACTGCCAGAGTGAATGGCAAAACCCTGTTTTGCATGACTCATCAACTCTTGAATGGAAGCTGACTTTTGTTCTAAGCAGTGATCTTGGATCTCTGTAGGTAGACCCAAGGTAAACCGCTCAATCTGCTCCTTGAACGAGATCTTCTTAAATGAAGAGGCGGGTAGAAAAGAGCTCCAGAATCTCTCGCAATAAGCGTCCACTGTATCCTTCTTGGTCATTCGAAGATGGTTCCAAGCAGTTCGTATATCACGTTCATACTCTCGAGTCAGCCAAGAAGAAATAAAAATAGCTTTTTAAATTTTCAGCCATTTAACTGGCGCTGTCTTTTTCAATAAAAGCGTGGACCACCAAGTTCGAGCATTCCCTTAAAAGTAAGAGGAAGCTCTCCGAATCTTAAGAGTGCTCTGAGTAACGCCGTCCTGCGAAAGCGATGTCAAACTGCTGTACAAAAGACAAAGCCTTCGAAGCATCTCTATAACCAGAAAACGTGTCAAATTTAATTGATTGTCCACCTTCCTTTAACTCTCGGACTTTCTTGCTTTTTCTTCCAGAAAGTCATATTGGTTGGTTTTAAAAAAATTCGTCTTCTTTGCATAAAAGTTGCTGTCATCAGAGTCTGAACTGTCTGTAGACAAGTCCTCTGTAGAACTGTCACTCATAGGGTGAGATTTAGACTTCTTTGCCTTTTTCTTGCCCTTTCCGAAGAGTTTCTTTTTACTTCGCTTTTTGCCTTTTTGGTCTTCTTTGCTTGAGTCAGATGAGCTAGAAGAACTGTGAGAAGAAGAAGAAGAAGGACTGGGTACTCCTTCAAATCGAACACGCTTCTTCTACTTTCTTGCCTTTTCAAATGTAGACTGACGACCCAAATAACCCGGGAAGTCTGTGTCTTTCTTCTACTTTTTGCCGTGCTTTTCAGCTTTGTTCTGCGCGTCAAAAAGCTAAGCAATTCGTGCATCAACCACCTGTTCTAATTCCTGCTCTATGTAAATCCTGGGAGTAGGAGGTTTCTTGGGTGGTTCTGTGGTCTGCCGCCACTGCGCGTGCACCTCCTCGAAAGAGGTCTTGTTCATATATTTTGCAAATTTTGGATCCTTCGCAAAATTGAGCATCATCTTTGTTGCATCGCCGATCAATCGTTGACGCTCCATCTCTTCGAGCTCTGCTTGAGTAGGCCGAGGCGGGCCATACTCCTTGCCTGAATCTTCGTTGTGATCCCTTCCCGCATCTCCGGATGCAGAGGGATTTGACTTATCCTTGCCTGAAGCCATACGTGCCGTGGAAAAAATTTAGGGATCGGATTTCCCGTAGAAGAGAAATTGGCCGTGCTCTGATACCACTGTAGCAGACTTGGACACTCCAAGTCAAGAATCTGCCGCGACAACACCAAATAACCACTTCAAAACAGTTCACAGTTCACAATTTATTCGACACTGGCTTGGGGGAGTTCCGTGCCTAGAGATATTGGCCCCAAAGTCTGGCGCCCCTTTCGGTATTTCTTTTCGTATTAATCTGAGTTCAAAGTACAAGAGTGCGGGCAGGCGCTCACACTCAGACTTTGCGTCCAGATGCTCTGAGTTGTGAGAGGCCTGCTCACATATTTAAAGATTACAAGGGATGCCAAAAGCAGAGCCTTAAGAGCTGAAAATCAAAAGCTTTGTGAAAAATAAAGCAAAAGCTCTCAATAATAAAGCAAGGCTATTTCTCTCTCTCACAAGCCCTCTTTCTTAAGTAAAGCAGAGCTTTTAGCTCTCTCTCTCTCTCTTGCCAATTGCGTAGCCAAAAAGCTGAGCCAGCATTTGCGTAGGAAAAAGCAGCCCAGTTGCGTAGCCAAAACAGCCCCTGCTTTTCAGCTTTTTTACCGTACTTTGCTGCCACGTTAGCAGTCCGTGAATGGCGCCGCAATTTCCGGACAGGTCCGGACAGGCCCCGCCACGTCACTGCCAGCAGTTCTGAGAGTTTTCCATCGGGGAGGGTGTGTGTGTATGAGTATACCAAGCAGCCAGCAGCCACGTCACCAGTTTGTGACACTTTCTTGGTTGGTAGTGCTCCTACGCCTGATTGGCTGCCAGTTGAGGGTTTCAAATGGATTCCCCCAGGTACTGCAGTTCGGTACTTGGGCTGTTAGGTTGGCTTGGACTTGTCTCCTGAGTAGCAGATTGCTCCCCTCCTCCTGTCCATCAGGAGGAAGCTGTTACACTGGAGTTCCGCACGACTTTCTTTGGTAGGCAGAGTTGTAGTGGCTAACCAAGTATTGCTGGCTACTATATGGTGCATCACTTCTTGTTGGATCTTTTCGAGTTCCTGCATCAGCTAGGTAGAGAGGCTGATCAGGAACCTCCTTTGGTTAGGGCGTGACACTCAAATAGCCCGAGCCAAAGTGGCCTGGCAGGTCATCATTCTTCCTTGTTCTCAAGGAGGGTTGGGGATCATAGACCCAACACAGCAGAGCAGAGCCCTTCTTGGGAAGTTTGTTGTCAGAGGATTACTTCCAGGGGAGGAGCCCTGGAAGGAGTTTTTACTCGCCTTAGTGCTAGAGTACCCGCCTTAGTGCTAGAGTACCTGAGGCTGGAGGCCCCTGGCTACCTTCGACCAGATGGATTTTCACAGAGATGCGTAGAGTTGGACTGAGCAGGAGATTGGAGGACCGTTTCGTTGTGAGTTTGCTCCGTTCTTGGGAGCAGCTGCGGAGAGGACTAAAGTAGCATCAGCCTACTTGCACGGAGGAGCGCTTAAGACAGCCCCTTGTTTGGAACCCCATGGTTAGCACTCCGAGAGGCCACTTGGTTGGTAGTAGGCCTCATGTTTCTTGGGGTCCCATGGCAGAGGGTCCAGCACGCACTTTAGGTGATTGGCTACAGTTTTCATGCTTATCATAGGAGCTTCAGAGCATCCAGCTACAGGGCATGAGAGGGGTATAGAGCATGTGTCAAGACATCACAGAGGCAGTACTAGCTGAGTGGCTCACACCTCTCGAGTCAGCAGTGCCCAGATGGACAGGGGCCTTCACGCGACTGGAGATTCTCATCGCAGTTCAGGCTTGTTCAGAGACGGTACCCTCCCTGTTTTTCGAGCTACAGGGTGAGGGTTGCTTACACCGAGTTGCAGTAGAGGCTCCAGTGTCACGAGTCTGTGGCAACTTTACTTGCTGATTTCTTTTTGGGGGAATTTTATTTGACTTGTTTTAAAGCACCCCTCTGGAAATGCCAATGCCTGAGTTGCATGGTGTGAGGCGGATAGTGAGAGTCTAGGCCGGATGGCCACTGCGCATTGAAGTTGGGCAAATGGACTAAGGTTAGCCACGGTGGGGCTACGAGTGTAAATCACTTGATAGCTGGCCAACATTGCATTTTTCGATGTGGTTCCAGTGGTGATTGATGGTCAGATGACCAATGTGAGTGCCATGGAAGCATCTCCTTAAATTTAGGGAACTGCTATTTTGGACCTGAAAATGTGTTCGCGTCATTACCTCCTGTATGACAAGGGGAACATTTTATTACTCTGCCGCGAAGTCAACTGGGCAACCGGTCGGGAGATTTTCAGGCGGCAACCTCGAAACGGAAAATGGCTTGCAAATGCGCCAAGTGGCACATTTCTGTGCACCTTCCTCATGCAAGAAGAAGTGGCGCTGAATTTATAGCTGGGAGGCTCATTTGCAAGTTTCCTGTCACAGGTTAAGAGCTATGGAGTGCTTTCTTTCCCTTTTATGTACAATGCGGTGCCAGGAGTGATGCCCTGCACGCTACACACTGCTCTCTCTCTCTCTCTCTCTCTCTCTCTCTCTCTCTCTCTCTCTCCCCCCTACGAGCAGTTATGTTATGCCCCTCGAGTGGGCTTCTCATTTGTGGGGCTGTGGGGATTTATGCTTCTGTGCCGAGGCAAGAGCCTCTCTGAATAGGAACGGGTGTAGCTAACTGCTACACCAAAGCAGGCACCGGTGAGGGTGATAACCTCACCACACAGGTGCATTTTCAGCGCTGCGTATTCGCTGAAATTGGACTGTTTTGCAGCCGTCATGATGTTGAGAGCATTGGGAACAGTGCCCCACTATTAGACGACAGTTCGGGGGCTGTTTAGGGCTGAAAACAGGGGAAAAACTAGTAATTACAGTGTGCTGTAATTACTGTTTTTGCACAGGAAATAGGGGGTCTATGCTATTGGAAACGAGTCAGAGCTTGGGAAATTGTCCAACACAAGTTTTGGGGTTGTTGTGTTGTCGAAATTTTACCTGCACAGGTGATATCTAGTCGTAGCTTGGAAGACTGTCCAGGGCAAGCTTTGGGATCGTTATACTACCAAAATTTTGCCTGTACAGGTGCCATCTTGCTGGATACACATGAAGGTCTCAAGGACTCTGGTTTTTGTAGTCTATTCCTCATTCCTGAAAGATAATAAAGAAATACCGAAAGGGGTGCCAACCTTTGGGACCTACAGTCGTCGCTGTCTGCTTGGGAGCATTCTAGCTTCCTGGCCGTGCTTTTGTTTTGAAGTGTAATTCCAGTCTCAGTTACAGGTTCCTTTTAAGTCATTGCTTTGTGTCGTATAGTCAAGTGTTAAAGAATCGGGTGAAAGCTAACGTCTACGGCCCTACGGGCTGGTTACATGGTTTCGTTGCAATAGAAGTGTACCCTGCTTGGCAATTGCCCTTGGGGAATAAAAGTTTTGTCCAAAAGCTTGTTTAGTGCTATAGAAGGAAGTATGTCTTGTCAGTTGTCAAGCTAACAGCAATTGCTTCTAATGAGTACATGTTGATGCATTTTTAAACTGCTGGTTTATTATGCTTGAAAGCATTCGAAGTGTACTAAAAGTTATGGACTCTATTAAAGCCAATGGCACAGTGTGAAAGCTATCCACTATGTCAATGGAACAGTCTCACAGGTAGACCATACATGAGTTAACAAGTGTTGAATACACAAGAGTGTTAACTATGAGCATGTATGTCTCGTACCATGTTAACCAAGTGTGTACGCACGAAAAGGTTGACAGCCGTGATACGGTGTCCATGAAGTGTTGTACACACTAATGGATTGATATTCACGCAAACGAGGACGTTCGTGATTTCAAGAAGGGGGTATGTCACGAGTCCGTGGCAACTTTACTTGCTGATTTCTTTTTGGGGGAATTTTATTTGACTTGTTTTAAAGCACCCCTCTGGAAATGCCAATGCCTGAGTTGCATGGTGTGAGGCGGACATTGAGAGTCTAGGCCGGACGGCCAATGCGCATTGAAGTTGGGCAAATGGACTAAGGTTAGCCACGGTGGGGCTACGAGTGTAAATCACTTGATAGTTGGCCGACATTACATTTTTCGATGTGGTTCCAGTGGTGATTGATGGTCAGATGACCAATGTGAGTGCCATGGAAGCATCTCCTAAAATTTAGGGAACTGCTATTTTGGACTTGAAAATGTGTTCGCGTCATTACCTCCGGTATGACAAGGGGAACATTTTATTACTCTGCCGCGAAGTCAACTGGGCAACCGGTTGGGAGATTTTTAGGCGGAAACCCCGAAATGGGAAATGGCTTGTAAACGCGCCAAGTGGCACATTTCTGTGCACTTTCCTCATGCAAGAAGAGTGGCGCTGAATTTATAGCTGGGAGGCTCATTTGCAAGTTTCCTGTCACACAGGTTAAGAGCTATGGAGTGCTTCCTTTCCCTTTTATGTATAGTGCGGTGCCAGGAGTGATGCCCTGCACGCTACGCACTTCTCTCTCTCCCCTACGAGCAGTTATGTTATGCCCCTCGAGTGGGCTTCTCATTTGACCAATGTACAGCTGTGGGGATTTATGCTTCTGTGCCGAGGCAAGAGCCTCTCTGAACAGGAACGGGTGTAGCTAACTGCTACACCAAAGCAGGCACCCGTGAGGGCGATAACCTCACCACATAGATGCATTTTCAGCGCTGCGTATTCGCTGAAATTGGACTGTTTTGCAGCCGTCATGATGCTGGGAGCATTGGGAACAATGCCCCACTGTTCTAACAACAGTTCGGGGGCTGTTTAGGGCTGCAAACAGGGGAAAAACCGATAATTACAGCGTGCTGTAATTACTGTTTTTGCGCAGGAAATAGGGGGTCTATGCTATTGGAAACGAGTCAGAGCTTGGGAAATTGTCTAGGGCAAGTTTTGGGACTGTTGTGCTGCCGAAATTTTGCGTGCATAGGTGATATCTAGTCGTAGCTTGGAAGACTGTCTAGGACAAGCTTTGGGGTCGTTATGTTGCCAAAATTCTGTCTGTACAGGTGCCATCTTGCTGGATACACATAAAGGTCTCAAGGACTTTGGTTTTTGTAGTCTATTCCTCATTCCTGAAAGATAATAAAGAAATACCGAAAGGGGCACCAACCTTTGGGGCCTACAGGTGTCACTGTCTGCTTGGGAGCATTCTAGCTTCCTGCCGTGCTTTTGTTTTGAAGTGTAATTCCAATCTCAGTTACAAGTTCCTTTTAAGTCATTGCTTTGTGTCGTATAGTCAAGTGTTAAAGAATCGGGTGAAAGCTAACGTCTACCACCCTATGGGCCGGTTACACCTAGAGGTGGCAGAGTGTTGTTTTTAGAGGATCCGAGTTGTGGGAATCTGTGGGAGGACTTGTGTCATAGATCCTGACCCTGCAGCTCTTGAGACTGGCCACTGGAGGCTATGGGCTTGATAGAGCTGTCCACTGGCATGAGTGCAGTGGGATCCTGGAGAGTGGTTTTGGAGGGACCCTTTCTCCTTAGTCGACCATCCAGGTGTTGTCACGTGACACATCCAACCCTATGTGTCCGTGGACAAGCTACAGCATGATCAGGGTTCAGTCAGTCTAGATTTAGAAGTGATCTTGCACTTTTTTGTGAGTCTATTCGTAGACCGTGCATGCGCAGTCACTTAGTGTAGATGCATATCCTCTGGTTGCGCACAACATGATCATCAGAATTCCCATGAGAATCCATTAGATTTAGTCAGGGGAATTTTCCGGTGCATTTAGCCGATTTTCCCTATTTTTGGTATTTTTCACTTATTATTTTTAAGTGACTTGCCAACAAAAGTAGGTAGGGCAATTTTGCTAAGTTAATATATAAGCAAACCCAAGTTAGCACTTTCTGGCATAAGAGGCAGCAGGAGCACATGCTCAACAGGCACCTTCTCAGCAAGAACCCATCAACCCTAGCGTTTGCAGATTCCCTCTCCAAGCCCTGGCGTTTTTGGACATCCTCAGCAGTACCTCCCTAGATTCCTAGCGTTTTGATAGCGCTACCAGATCCATCAGCATCTCCACCAAGCATCAGCGATTTTAGCCTCCCCATCATCGCGATGATCCCAACTTGCTAGCGTTTTACTAACGCTACCATCAGCCCCCACGTTTTCTATTTTCAGCCCATTTGGCCGCAGATGCAGCAGCGTTTTCAGCATTAGACACGGTAGCAGATTCAGCCCTAGTTGGTTGCAGAAGAACCCCATTTTCAGCCACCGAAACAGCCCCAAAATTCAGCAAATAGGAGACCACAGATTTCAGCCCTAAAGTCGTCGTCGTCACCACCGTCGTTGTCATTGGCATAGTCCCAAGTTGCATCAGTCCATTGCATCGTCATTGTACCACTTTGTGCAATCAATAAGTAGATCACTCTCGCCGACGAGAGTGGG
Organism: Adiantum capillus-veneris; assembly: GCF_014529385.1. Lineage (NCBI taxonomy): Eukaryota > Viridiplantae > Streptophyta > Polypodiopsida > Polypodiales > Pteridaceae > Adiantum > Adiantum capillus-veneris. The sequence continues at coordinate 50,906,943 of NC_140949.1, read as the reverse complement.
GCCTTCGGAGGAGGGTTTTACAACGTCTCTGGTGTCGTATCTCTCTTATCTCTCTATCTCTCAGTCTCATACACTTGCACGCACAGTGTCCATTCACTTTGTTTGTGATCATAGCACTTTCCATTAAGAACGGAAGGCTCTCCCTTCCATAAGAACAAAGGGAACCTTGAGCATAGTTCGGAGCACTCATCTTGAGCAAAGCGCAACGATCATTCCGCTGCACCTAATAGGTGTCCCTTTCTTTCAGTACGCTGTTCGCTTGGGACGTCACATACTGGCAACACGGAGAGAGGCTCGTCCTATTGCAACACCTCATTTGCAGGAGGAGGGCCTCACAGCTGAGTTCTTGTCAGCTTTTTGGGAGAGGTTGTGGGATGCCAGACAACCGCGGCGAGTCACTTTGTTCCAGTGGCTGGTTGCACATCGAGCTATAGCAGTTGGGAACTGGCTAGTACATGGTGGTCTCTCGGCAGCGTCCGCAGCTTGTGACCATCCGTGGAGAGTCAGTGCCACTGTCTTTGGGATTGTCCATTGGCACAGCAGGTTTGGCTTCGTGTCCTTCAGTTGATGCCAGCTCTTTCAACGGCACGACAATACACTTGGGGGGCAGCTGCTTGGTCCACTCTCACGGGCTCGGCACTTCAGTTTGAGCTATCCTCCACCAGCAGGATGATAGTGATGCAGGGGGGTCGACCTACACTCTATCCTGCTACAGAGCTTACTCCACAAGAGTGGTGTAGTGAAAGAGAGGAGTGTTGGGATCTCATTTGCGGCCTGACACTCTGGTTCATCTGGCGGGTCCGCTGCTTCCGCATCTTTGAGGCTCGCCTTGTACCACCAGTAGAGATTGTTCAAGATCTTTGGCTAGAGTTGATCCATACTCTCAAAGGACAGTTCGAGAGACTCCAGGGCAGCTCCGACCGCATGCAGGAGCGTAGAGAGGCTTTCCCTGGGCCTTTCTTCACCATGGTCCAGGATGTGCTGAGATGGCACTACCGCCCGCCTGTGTGGCTTTTTCCTCCTCCCATCTCTTGATTTAGCCTCATTGTACATATGTTGTTTTTCACTGGGAGAGTCTCCCCCTTATGATTGTTGTAGCCCTCTCTAGCAGAGGTGGTTGTAGCCCCATGGGCAATTTCAGTAACTAATAGAAGGATCTTTTTCTCCCAAAAAACAAAAAAAAAGGACCAAGTAACTCTTTTATAGGGTTTTAGCCATTTGCCCTACCTACTTTGTATAAATGTCATGTCTAAGTGACTTATTAATAAATGACTTAAGTAATTGTTCAAATCCTATATGCTTAAGTGATTGTGTTGTGCAAGTGAGGGTATGCAACTATGACTTGCTTGATCATGCACGTCCTTCTAGAGGCTCACAAGGTGCCGGGCTAAATCCTAAGCTATACTAACGAAGACTAATGCTGATCTCTAGTAGTAGCTTGTCCACGTGGCTGAAGTGCAATGCGCAGGCAACACACACACACACACACACACACACACACATTGTGAAATTCAATCTAATGTATAAAGCAAGGGTTATTTATTTAATGTGTACGAAAATATTTCATTTATTAAACCTAGGCATGATATATATTTATGTCTTGTAATGATTCAATGTTTATGGCAGGGCTCTCTTTTCCTGTAACTATCAAGTATTCAGCTTAGCATTACTTTGAATTGAGTACATCACGGATTATTAACGTCATTTTGGGTAGTTTGTGCTTATTGTTTCTTTTAAGTTTTTAGTAACTATTTAAACATTCATACCCAATGTTGTAGTAATGTATACACACACATACACATATATAGATGTATATGTACTTCTATATGTACACACACACACACACACACACACACACACACACACACACACGTGCCATGCGTTTGCTTGCATTAAAACTCCTCTTGCATGTGGGAGTGGGCACTTGCACTACCATAGGTAATTATATACTAAACCCACATGTCAATTTACTGTTTTACTGTGTGTTATCTCTAACCCATTTTGAAAAGTTTTGACGTTTCCTAGGATAGGAGATGTCCATTTCTACATTTCAATCCCTTGAAATGGCGTTTCCTTCACTATGCTTTTCACAGAAGAAGAAAAATTTCAACCTGTGATACTTCTAATAACATGTTCATCTTGTTTTGACAGGACTGAGGCATGCAAGCCCCAATCCCCACCTGCAGTTAACCTGGCTCTGGAACATATATGTGGCCGGCCCTTAGGCATTCACTTCATGAAACACACAGGAGAACTGTATATTGCTGATGCATACCATGGATTGCGAGTGGTAGGGCCAGATGGTGGTGAGGCAAAGCTTGTGGTTGGAGAGGCTGAGGGAGTTCCATTTCACTTCACCAATGACGTGGAGGTCAGCTCGGATGATGTTATTTACTTTACAGACAGCAGCAGCAATTATTACAGACGGTTTGTAAGTTTGTCCTGATCTGTTCATTTACGGATCATTGCGAACTTTGATAAGTGATGAAATTGTTTCTTTGGAACAGCGAGTTTTTTCTTGCAGCTTTCTCGGGCGATGATAGCGGTCGACTGTTAAGTTACAATCCATCAAACAAGGAGGTTAAGGTCCTGTATAAAGGGATGCAATTCCCAAATGGGCTCGCTCTCAGCAAGGATGAGTCCTTTTTGGTCATTGCGGAAACGACCACTTCCAGGTAAACTTTTCATCTCATCTTCTTAAGAGTTCTGTTGCATACTTTTGAGATAATTCATACCAATGATGCCTTTTGCATAATCTCTAGGCCAGACAAATGTGCTTCTAGTTTCTTAATTGTCTCATGCAATTGTCCTGCTTTAATTTTAGAAATGTAGCAGATTAGAAGGGAGCAAAGTGCTCCATGAGGACCCCACTCATCCAATACAAGAGCTAGAGCGATTACAATATATGCAGGACATACCATGATACAACATTGGGGTTGCACCAGCGAGGGGTTGTGTAAGACTTGGTGAAGTGGCATGCTATTCTCCGCCCATCCATCCTCTTTAAATCCCCTTGGCCCTAGAGACCCCTGAACATGCATGCCTGATTAGGGTGCCAGAGCCCTTGCCCTAGGAGCCGTTCCCCCCTTGCCACCGTAGGACCCTTGCCTTGACAGGTTGAGCCCATAACCTTGGGGCAAATACATCCCCCCCTAACCAACTGGACAAACCCGGAATGACTTGAGATTACTCCTAGGGCGTTAAATTCTTTCTTTCAGTTTATATACACTCACATTAACACATCCGTCCTTTCAGTATTAGCACAGGTTTTAGCAATTTCAGTCTTAACCTTAATCTGGTTGGGCTCAAAGAAAGTGATTTCTGTCTCACAGATATGCATGCTTAATTTTCAGGTTGTCTCGGTACTGGCTAACGGGTCAAAAAGCTGGGACACTGGAGACTTTTGTACATTTACCAGGGCCTCCGGACAATGTCCGGGCAAATGAAGCTGGAGACTTCTGGGTAGCAATCCATTGCAGGCGGAGCCTTTTTGTATGGGCAGCTTTTGCTAGTCCTTGGGTGAGGCATGCCCTTTTGAAGCTGCCTATATCCATCAAGACAATGTATGGGTTCTTTTTGGGTGGAGAGCCGCACGCCCTCATCATGCGATATGACTCTAGCGGCAATTTGCTAGAGGTACTCGAAGATCAGACTGGAAAACTTGTGAAGCTTATCAGCGAGGTTGAGGAGAGAGACGGCGAACTTTGGCTCGGTTCTGTGCTCATGCCATATGTGGCTGTGTATTCCAGATAGGGTTTGTCTGTATTTATGGGGTGAGGAGAGGCTTTGGCACCAATGGCCATGGCCTCATTTGCTAGCACCATACGCTCATCAACTTGTAGATTGGCTGCCTGTGGGCATGTGCGCGCAGAGCATGGTGCATGTGGATGTATGCTCAATTCTAGCAATTTTTAGAATGACATTACAAGTTCACCATCAATTCATATGCCTCTAAAGATGGAAGGAAATGGAATATACATAGGGCCGCTAATCCGGTTAAATGCGACTTATTCCTTCATAGATTTAGATTTGTGTGCACGCACGCACGCACGCACACGTGCGCGCACACACACACGCACACGTGCGCGCGCACACACACACACACACACACACACACACACACACACACACACACCCCACTAGAGGCTTATATTTGGAGCTATTTTTGGTGGGGAATAATATTTTTCCTAATTGAAGAAAGTAAGGCACACAACTTTAGGTCAAATTTGAAGCATTTGTTGGCATTTACACAACTCTTAAAATTTTGCTGGTTTTCTTCATGGCAACCTTGAATACAACAGGGATTTTGCAAATTTAGCTGTTTGAAAATACACTAAGCCTCGAACAGGGGGTGGGCTTATTGTCGCTGAAAAGGAATGGAAGTTACTATATTCTTGTATATAGATTTTAAAGAATAGCTTTGATGATGAGAAAAATTGGAAGATTTTAGTGTGCAAACCTCCAAATGTAGTTAATTCACCTCAAACTTTTGACATATAGGTTTTCCATGTTGTTAGTGTCAAATTTTCCCAAGCAACGAGGCTCGTGTATCAGTGTTTTCGCCTGTGCACATGGGTTAGGTTTTACTATAACGTGTGTAGAATGTTATGTAATGTGTGAACTATGAGGCAAAGAACAACCAAATGGGGTGAAAATCCACCTTACGTATGGAGAACGTGCTTGCATGTATGGCTCACATGAATGTTCCCTTATGTACATGGGTTAGGTTTTACTATGAGGTGTATAGAATGTTAGCAATGTGTGAAATATGAGGTGAAGTGAAGAACAACAAAATGGGGTGAGAAAAGAGGAAAGGGTACATGCTTTCCAACTATGTATGGATGTACATCGATGTAGGTGTAAGCACTTGTGTAGGACCAGGTGTGTGCTTTTTATTTTTATTTTTTATATTTTTTTGGGGGGTGGGGGGATAGGGGGGATGGTGGTTGTTCTCACAACTAAATCCCACCGGGTCTTCAACGAAGCTTGACGAGTGGGATCTAGGGCACCGGAGTCGTAACAACGGTGGACCCTTGGATGGGGATGGCCCCTCTCCGAATTTACTTTTCTTGTCCAACTTCCAAGTTTACTTTTGCCTACGTGTTGTGGTACAGGTTGGGAGAGTGGGGATGTTCTTGGGTCCCAAAGGTGGTCTTGTGGGCGGATGGGATAGCTATGAATTGACTTCTTTTCTTCTTTGTTTTTGCCCTTTTTCCCCCTTTCGATTTGAGGACTTGGGTGGGCTCTCACAAGAACTTCAGAAAAAGCTTTGAGCTTGAGGGCCGAGGGCACTGCTCGAAAAAAGCCTTTTTCCAAAAACTTGGCAAACCTACATATGTGAAACAACAGAGGTAAATTGACAAAAATTGAAGGTTTTTACACCAAATTACACTAAGTTTTTCAAAATTTTGTAGGTTTTCTCACCTTCAAAAATAAAATTTAGAGGCAAATTTCAAAATTTGTAGGTGGGATTACACTAAACCTAGGTTTTTTTCGAGCACTGGGCCCGAGGGCCAAGGCCAAATGGGTGGCCCTCTTGCATGTGCCCTCCACTACGAGGACCTCTCTCTCTCTCTCTCTCTCTTTGAGGTCTCTTGGGAATCCGGGATTGTTCTTCACTGTACAGGCTACGAGTCACGACATTTAAAGATCTCTCTCTTTCTCTTTTCTGTCTTTTCTCTCTCTCTCTCTCTCTCTCTCGCTGTCGCGACACGTCCTGAGTTCAAACCCTGTCGGATTGATCTTTGAGGTCTCCTTGTAGCACGCCTTAAGTTCAAACCCCGCCGGAGTGACCTTTGCGGCACACCACCTCGCTTTCAAAGGATCACAAAGTCGTGTCGAACCAGCGGCCTGAAGAGACCTTGTACTCTCACAAGAAAATGAGGAAAATGTTCGAATAAACTAATGTTTTCTAATAAATAACCAAAATGTGTGTTTGAATTTCTGGTCAGCGGTCCTCTGCCTTTTCTGACTTATTATTTTCTTCTTTGCTGCAAAAGTTTTTTTTGTTGCCAGCCACAATGTATAAATTACGTCAAATCCTGGCGAATCCTCGAGAAAAAAGCATTGATGTGATACATAATTTTGAGTTATTAATTTGCCTTGCTCGGATAGAGAAGGCTCCAGATTCAAGAGGCAAGGCAAATATTCCATAACAAACTCATTTTGGAAGGGTGAACCCAACCATCCTAACCGAAAAAAGGAAAAGAAGACACACCACCTCATTTCCCCAAATTTACATGGGTTTGCACTTACAATACCAAACCAACTTCCATTATCTTCAAGGCGCACACGTCGGTGACGTAGTTAGGACCAATGTTCGGGAAAAATTATTTTCACAAACATTCAAAAATCCCTCCAAGACAAATCTGAACCGGAAATTTTACAATACTAGCCGGTATTTTTGCAAAATTACACTATTTTCCATGTATTTTAAAGCGGATTTTTCTCCTTCTTGCCCTCCCCTCAACCGGCTACTTTGATTTTGTAACCGGCTCACGGCTAAGCTGAGGCACACTTTTCCCGAACACTGGTTAGGACACCAGACTGCCAAGGGTGACGACTTGAGTTCAAATCTTAGGGTGGGGCAAGGGGGGGTAACAACCCGAATTTTATTTTTGCCCATTGGAGCTTGATGACACACTTATCTATACAGGTCACTCACTAGCGTTTTACATTAGACCGTTTTACTAGCTTCCCTTCATGTTGTATTTTCTCTTTTATGCTTTGTAAACTTCTTATCTTGAGTTAGCGAAGAAGAAAAGATAAAAGGTTTTGCCTCCATCTTTTTGTGTGTGTGTGTGTGTGTGTGTGTGTGCACGTGTGCGTGTGTGCATGCTTGCAAGAGTTCAAGCTCTTTCCTTCTCTATCTCTTAACGTAGTATCAGAACTTGGTTATGTTTGAGGAGCTTGGAGAAGCAAGCAAGAGTAGCACAAGAAGCCGTGTCAACATTTCTGAGAGCCATCATCAAACGATCTTTGATTGAAGTGCTTCTTTTTGGAGATTTTACGTCTCGAATTTGTGTACAATTTTAGCAAGCTGCTCAGAGACTTGGTGAAGTGTTGGAAACATGTCGTCTAACAATGATGGACTTAACCAAGTTGTTAGCGAGAATCTAGACAAGAAAAAATTCCATGCTTAAAAATTTAGAATCATCAATTTTCTTATGGGTAAAGGTTCTTGGAAGTACATTGATGGAGAGCATGAGACATCACCAATTTCACTAGAGGAAGACACAGATAAAGGTGTTTCAATATTGGAACTAGAGACCTTATAAGATCATGTATTTGCTTTTCGTGAGTGTGCAAGACACTTTGATTGGGCACATATAAGAGGCTCACACCCCTAAGGAGGCTTGGGACACTTTACTGTCATTGGTTGTTACCAACACAAAAGCAAGAAGCTATAGTCCAAGATTGAGCTAAATACAGTACATAAGAAAAACCTATGAGATAATGTGGAAACAAAAAATATAGGTGCGCAACTATAGGTTTTGAGTGGGCCACAAAGGTCATCTAGTGCAAGTTATGGTGAGAAGCCATGTAGTGGAAGATTGCATGATAGAACGAGTCTTGCTAGCTTGTTAAATATATAAAGAAAAGGGAAGAAAAATGTTGACGATGCCCCTAAGCTGCCAAATCTGAGTGCTAGTCATGATGACGGTGACAACATTGATTTTGAGCAAAGTATAGACATTGAGGGTTTGCCATACCTTCTATGCAGACTCCATGTGCAAGAAGGATGCATGCAGGGAATAAGGTACGTAGAAGTAATCCTGAACCACAAAGGTCTAAGAGAGTAAAAAATTCTGTAAAGATATTGACTTATGATAGTTATGTGGCTCGTCATTCTGAATATATGGAAAAAATTACACAGGAAGTGGAGCCCCCTTGTTTTGAGGATACTGTCAAAGATGAGAAATGGTGACAAGCTATGGATGAGGAGATGGCTGCCCTTGATGAAAATGGAACATGGAAGTTGGTGCCATTACCAAAGGGAAAGAATGAAGCATGAATGTGGTGATATGCATCTATATGGATGACTTAATTACTGGAGGTGATAGTGTGACTGGATTAGAGGGTGTATATGCTCTATTTGCATAGGAGTTTGAGATGAAAAACTTGGGAGACTTGTGGTAGTTCTTGGGCATTGAAATTCTTCACACCGAAAACGGTGTATGGTTATCACAAAGACAATTTTCTTGCTAAAAAAGTATGGTATGCCATTGATTGTAAGCCAATTGCAATGCCAATAGATCAAAATTTTAATTTGGAGAATGATGCAGGTCAAGTTCTCGAGAATGCTACCATGTATAGGAAGATGGTTGGCAGCTTAATCGACTTGACATCTCACGTCCAGACTTGAGCTACATAGTTGGATTAGTGAATCAGTTTACCTAGTCTCCTAGGAAGCCACACTTGGATGTAGTGAGGCATACATTCTATGTGAGTGCTACTTTGGATTACACACTCTTTTATAGGGTTGATGTTGAGTTGCAGTTCTATGATTATTATATAGATGCAAATTGGGCTAGTGGCACATATGATCGCAGGTCTACTGACGAATTCATTTTTTTACTCGGGAGTGCAGCAATCACATGGAGTAGCAAGAAAAAACCTACGATTTCTCTATCAAGTATAAAGGTAGAGTACATACGTGTTACAATGGCGGCATGTGAGATAGCATGGTTGGCATTACTACTTCATGACTTTGGCATATGAGCATAGAGGCCGATTGTCATCTATTGTGACAACCTCAACATCATACATTTGGCTTGGAACCCACTGTTTCATTGGAGGATGAAGCACATTGAGGTGCATTACCACTTCATCAAAGAGTGGGTCTTGGCAGACGACATCGACCTTGAGAGCGTGATGATGATTAGCAGCTTGCAGATATCTTCACAAAGGTTCTTGGAATGCAAAAGCTATGATGGTTTTCAACAATGCTTGGCATATGCGAGATGATGTTGTGCTTGAGGGAAGTGTTGAGATGTGAAGCTCAACATGAACTGCTCCTGGATGAATATCACCAACAATCATCATCATTGGAATGCCTTGGTGGATACAATATGCTTACCGATCATACTACATCTAAACTAACCGACTGGTCTACCTGCCAGAGTGATGGTACATTTATCCATCTAGCTCACTCACTAGCGATTCACACTAGACCGTTGACTTGCCTTTTTCCTTTTATGCCTTGTAGACTTCTTATCTTGAGTTAGTGAAGAAGAAAAAGTAGAAGGTTTTGCCTTCGTCTGTGTGTGTGTGTGTGTGTGCATGCGTGCTTGCAAGAGCTCAAGCTCTCTCCTCCTCTATCTCTTCAAAAGCCTAGCTACAATGATTGTAGGAGTGAATGCCACCTCTGCCATCTCCATGTGTCACTCTCTCTCTCTCTCTCTCTCTCTCTCTCTCTCTCTCTCTCTCTCTCTCTCTCTCTCTCTCTAGTGCATGCACCACGAGTGCATTAACTATAATACATGACAATCTTCCACTTGGAAAACCCTAAGTATGTCTTTGATATGGCTTATTTTATCAAGCCAAAAACAGTTTAGTTGTTGTAAGTGAGACATCAAGGTCCACATATCATACATCTTGATGACCAAGCTCACCTACATTTATCATTGGATGCATTTGTTGTCTTGGGTGAAAGCATGAATGGGTGGTACACTTTTAAGGGTGGGAAGCTATATCTCAATAGCTTTTTTTAATTAAAAAAATGGCGACCTATAAAATGTTTGTGAATTAATTCAAAATTTTGCGTCCATTGTAGATTTAGGTCCTCCTTTAAAAGAGCTATCTAATGTTATATAACATGCCCTATATTTTTTATAATTTGGTCAAACATATTTGATCAAAGACTTCCAAAAATAGCTATGTCCTGGACACGGATACTTTCACCCTCCTCAAAAATTTCACCAGTGATTCCATAGTTGGACTTCAGTAACATGGTCTACCTAGTGAGATGTATGGCACACTTATCTTGCTAGCTTACTCACTAGAAGATTTTTTTGACAATTATGGATAGCTCTATTGATGTTGTTCTCACAGTAATGATACATGCATACATTTCTTCTCATCTGAATGATGAAGAAGAAGAGGAAGTTCATAGCCTCCATCTTTGTGTGAGCTCTCTCAATGGTATGTGCTTGCGAAAGCTTCAGCTCTTTCCCTCTCTATATCTGGACATTAGTAAGATGCTCAAGCTCTCTCCTTCTCCATCTATGGATATTAGCAGGCCAACAATTCTTAGAACGCAAGGGGAAGAGTGGGAAGCAACTTAGTCTACACTAGCAAGACTATGGGTTCAACCATCGTAATCTTCTTTAGTGCATTGTTAGTTGTTAATTTGCCAAGAAAAATATGTGATGCATACATACTCTTTTTTTTTGGTAGCAGCACGAACATTTCCGCTCGCATCACACACACACACACACATTATATAAACATATATACACACATATGTGTGTGTGTGTATATATATATATATATATATATATATATATATATATATATATATATATATATATATATATATATATATATTGCAGAACCCACAATGGTGAGTATATTATATTAGCATAACCAAACAATTACAAATTCAAGTCATGCTTTTATCGAGCCATGCCTTCTCCCAAGACCCATAGATTGGTGATACATCGGTTGACAGGGGAGCCACCCAGGACAATGGAACGGTCATTAGAGCAAAGATTGGCTGAACAAGGTGTACCCCTCGACTAGAGGAAGGACCCATACAATTAACCATGCAAGTCAATCTTTGCAGTGCCAATTGCCGTGTTCACTCATCAGAGTCCATTCGTTTCCCAGTGGCGACAATCGCTTCCCTACTTTCTTGTATAATCTCTGCGAACCTAGTTGTTTCCATGGCATTCTCGAAGACACGCCTGTTCCTAGCCTTCCAGACGCATTTGAAGTAACATAATCTAACAGTTTGTGTACAAATGAGCAACGCTTGGCTTTTGAACACTTTTCCTGCTAGAAAGAGATCATTCTTGAAGAATCCAATCTTCCAGGTCTTTTGAATCCATTTGCAAATCTTCCGTGCCACGCCACAGATCGTCGACCACTCCTTGAAAAAGTGAGGGAGGTCCTCACTAGCCATGCTGCATTGCGAGCATCTATCTAGGCCATTTCCTCTGGCGACAACCTTCACACCTATCGGCAAGGCTCCCCACATTACCTTCCATAAAAAAACCTTCATCCCATGTGGCACCATATGTTCTTTGCGATTGACACCCATCTTACCATTGCTTACCCCACTGCTTTTTCAGGGGAGAAGGGTGTAATACACATCCTTGGTTTGCGGACACTGCCATGCTTTCCACCCGAACTTGGATTGGCAAGTAGGCAAAAAAACATCTCTGTAGTCGTTCTAGAACTCTATTGACCTTTCTAGTTGAACCCATAATCTTCGTGACACTATTGGAGCACCATACCAAATGAGCTATGCATGATTTAAATTGCCTTAATAATTAGAGGGGTGGCCATGTGTGGATGACGGGAGGGATGAAGGAGGTTTCCATACAGATTTATACCTTCTAGTTCGTTTGGCAGCTTTTGCTTTTCAAGGGTTTGACGTTTGAATAGTAGGTACTAGGCTGGTAGTCTAGACTTCTTCTCTCTTTTCTCTGTGCAACCCATTTGCCTAATTTTTGTCTCCACTGTAGCCGGGCATCACATTTTCCATCCTTGTACCCTACTTGGCTCCCCTCATGCGCTACGCTCAAACACCCACACAGAAGTCTGAAGACTCTCTCTCTCTCTCTCTCTCTCTCTCTCTCTCACACACACACACACACATAACACACACGGACTCTCTCCGTACATGGTCTCTCTCTCTCTCTCTCTCTTTCGGCTATGGCTTAAAGCTTGTAAGTGGGTGCACAGAGAGGGAGAGAAGAGAGAGACCCACGTCAGGATTGAAGAGAGGTAGAGGAGGAAGAGGGATTACACAGCAGTAGAAGTCGATTCTCGAAGTAGATAGGCGCATAAGAGCGGTAGAAAGCAGGACGATCAGCTGAGGGGCCGCCGATGATATTGATGATGCAGATTGCATGAAAGGCAAGTTGTCGGCTCAACCATTTCCATCCCTCCCCTCCCAAGTACTCTCCTCACATGCACCCGTTTATCCCCAACGACACGCACACGCGTACACACCCTCTCCAGCTATACGTCGTCGCTGCCCCTTTCAACCTCACCGCAAGCTGTGATTCTCTCTCTCTCTCTCTCTCTCTCTCTCTCTCTCAAGCACACACAGACACACCCACACGATCATCTCTTTGACGGATACAAGAGAGAGACGCCGACCCATTCTCTCTCTCTCTCTCTCTCTCTCTCTCTCTCTCTCTCGACACACACACACACACACACACACACACACACACACACACTCGCACGCACGCACGCACGCTCACAGAGATTAGTAATGTACATATCTCCAATGTTATGTCTCAAACCATGAAAGCAGCTTCTCCTCTCTAATTATTGGCCACTTCAATCTACCTTGATACCCATTAGTTTGCCCACCACCTGTCATCACCTCCAAATTTCCACTTTCCCTACTCCCTGAAAGTAGCATGGTTGGAGGTTTCATCTCAACAATCCCAGCAGTCCAAGCCCATTCTCTGCATACAAGGAGAGTAGGGCGCTTACGGCTTTCCATTTGCACCAGCACCATCATCATGCTACTCTTGCATGCAGCTCTCATTCATCAAGCGGCGGTATCAGCAGGTAATCAATTGAATGCACCCACTTAGAACTTCTGACAGCTTGATAATTTTGATTGCGTTGTTCTGTCCATCATTTCTATGGAATCTATGCTTGCTACCGACATGAATTTGTGGACTCTGCCACTGATCTTGCAACATCTTCTTGTGCATCCGCATTCCGTATGTGCGTCTTTGTTATGCCTTAATTGATTCGATTGGTAAGCTTATGAATGTAACACATGCCAACAGTCTCCTTCACACAAACACAAACATCTCACCTTTTCTTCTGTACATGATGAGCAATCCTTTCAATTTTTCTGTTTTCTTTTCAGCATCTCCAGCTGTCAGCATGGGCATGAAGAGCAGGACTAGCAATGAATCACAAAAACTGGGATTGAGGCGATTAAACTCGCAATCACGTCCGTCGCACAACTTGCCCACAATGATTCGCCTTACTCGGTTTCATCATCGGCGTATGCTGGTATGCTCTTGCTTTGAATGAATTTCATCTTTTGAGATGGGTGTGATAATTTATCTAGAGATGATGTGCCAATGTGCTCATCAAAAAGGAAAATTTCCACATAGATTGAAATGGACTTTGATTAACGATTAATAAAAATCTACACTAGATTCAAATGAGGTCGATTAATGGAAAATGGAAATTCACACAGATTGAAATGGACTTCAATTACAGAAGTGGCTTTGCATTTGGGTCAAGTTATCAAATTGATTTCATGGTGCCTTGAAAGAGCATTAGAGTTATTTGTGGCGCATAGCCAGGGACCGGAGGTGCTAGTGTCATCGACATGATTAGGGGAATACCGAAAGCCCGATGCTACTGTGAATTTTAGTATCATGTATTGAGATGGTCATAAAACTTCTTTTGGTCAGCAGCCCTTCTTTATGCTTGTAGATGGTTAGATAAAGTCTTGGAAATCTGTCATTGATTGTCATGTGTAATTTAATCATGGATTAATGCATTGACTTGTTATAAGTAGTATGCTCAAGGTTTGAGGTTCTTCTAAATATAGAATATAGTGTTACTGCATTGGAGTTGCAAAAAGTTCGAGAGTGAAATTGCTCTTTCAATTTGCGGTACATTGTGCACTAATTGGGGCGTTCACTCTTTGTAAAACTACCATATCACGTGTGTTCGAGGGGTACTATTCTATGATTATAACACACCCTTTTCTTATTCAATCTGTAAGTATTTTGTGAAGGTCCTTATATGGTACCCCTCTGCATATAGAAATGTTGAAATTTTTAAAAATTATGTATGTCCTTCTGTTGAACACACGATAGCTTGGTCGGTCACTATTCTTGAGTATACCATATCACGTGCTCTCCATTCAAATGGAGATCGAGTCCCTATTAGGTACCTAACGCAGATTAATCTACATGTGGCATTGTGAACTTGGTTACCAGTCAAGAAAAGCATAAACATGTGTTGGTGATTTGAGAGGGGGTGAGCAATACATTGTCGCCTATAGCGGAGAAAGGGTAATAAAAATGAGCGCTTGCGTTGCTGCTTATGGCTGAACTAGGACTGGTACTGATGATCCGTGTAATCTTTGCAGGCGAGAAGAGACGGTGCAATCGGAGCTTCGGATAGTGCAGATCAGGCAATGCGCGCCCTTGTGGGATCCTCACCTCCCAAATGCATAAAGAAATGTGGAAAGTGTACACCATGCAAGAGTGTGCTTGTGCCTATTCACACAACCAACTCGCCTGCCACTCCAGCAGAATATTATCCAGAGGCGTGGAGGTGCCAATGCAAGGGAAAACTCTACAACCCGTGACTGCGCCCATTTATGGAAAGTTTCGGTCCCATTTATCGTGATTTTTCGCTCGCCCTTCGGTGTAGAAGAAGAGGATGATGGCTCCTATAAGCTAACAGGATATTGATGGCACTATATAAGCTACTTACAGGCCAATCGAAGTTTCGTTTAGCTTCTCATCATGATCCTCACTCCAAGGAAGTTTTTTGTGATGCTTTCTAGGCTGGGGGGTTTTTGATGGGGATTGAACTCGGAACTTCCCTCGGCTAACTCACATGCACAATAACCAGTTAGCCCACCACCAATTTCAAGATGGCATGGCTGATCTAATGATCAAACTTAATATGGCGAAAATAATGCTATGGTGCGGCCAAGGTACCTTAAAGACACAGATTGGATGGCATTTAGTAGCATTATGATGAGCTTGATGGCCTTCATATAAACAGATTGTAGCCAAGATTCGGTTGCAATGTCAATACGTCGGTGTTGGCGTCAGCGACACCAAATGACGTCACACAATTGCAAGGATTGGCTACACTTCCCAATGAGAAGGCCAATTTGCACATGCAAAAATAGCTCATTTGAAAAGTATGCATAGAATAAGGCAAATCATGATGGTGCTAATTTAAAGCATCATCTGAGCATGATGAGCAATAAGAAAGAACATTATGAAGGCCATGATTACATGGGCTGTATATTTAGGTTTTTTGTTGCAAGCCAGGAAGAGGAGACAAGAAAGAAAACATGAGAAATAGAATCTATTTTGGACATGATTTGACCACCAACATATATGAGTGTGCAACACTTGGGTCCTTCCTTTTGTCAGAGTAGAGGTGGCCTACCTACATCCCCAAGGCATCCACCAAAGGAAGGAGAGATTGAGAAAAGTTGCTAGTTTGTAATTTTAGCATCATGAAAGGGTATTGCTGATGTACAAGTTGAAAACATTTTTCTTTTCTTTTCCTTAGATTTGGGCTTTCATCATGGCTGGAGACACTAGGAGTCTCTCTCTCTCTCTCTCTCTCACACACACCCACACCTTTAGAAGTTTCAAACCTTGGATAGCCTACAAAAGATACCAATGAGTATGTTTTTCTTTTTCAAAGCAGAAATCATTAATTTACTTAAAGAGAGTAACTTAGTTGGTTGAGCCTTTGCGATATATTTTTTGAGATAATTGTCGTATGCATGGTCACCCATGCACTAATTTGTCTTATATGCACTAAGTGTCTTATGCATGGTCTCTCTCTCTCTCTCTCTCTCACTCTCACACACACACACACACACACACAGTTGGTTGAGCTTTAGTGATGCGACCCCAAGGAGAGGGCACGGATTTTATTAAGGTGATCACAAACACGAGAACATGTTAATAATATTGAGTGATCACTTTTTAAAACACGTGATCACATTAAAAGTTCACACCACCTTTCTATTTACCTACAAAAACCACCCAAATTGGTAGTCCCCTCGGGTTTTTTATATCTTGGCAGGCCCATTAGCCGATTTTTTGCCATATCCAAATAGACTTGCCACGAAAAAATAATAACTTGGTGTGCTTTCGATGGGTTATCCAATGACCATTCATCGACTTAAATGTGACCACGTAAAGTGTAATTATGTGAATATGATAATAATACATCGTAATCACAAAAAAATTCATGAGATCACATGATTATTAAATCCCTAGTACTAGAGGATTAGAGGCTACATTCAATGGGTGTTACCCTCTTTCCCATCATAGAAGTTGCTCCCATGGCATGGCCCCTTGTGCGTGCAAAAATGCTCAATTGTAAAGAAACACTTGGTCATGCGATGCATAGTTATCAACTATTTTTTTGAAATAACCGTCTTATGCATGGTCACCTATGCATTATTTTTTGAAAATCTTATATGCACTTATGCATGGTCTCTCTCTCTCTCTCTCTCTCTCTCTCTCTCTCTCTCGCGTGCGCGCGCGCGCACACACACACACACACACACACACACACACACACACACACACACACTCAAAGTGAGCTTCTTGGTGGGACCACTAGCTTTGATACTTACAAGACAACTTTTACAAATCTTGGTTTAAACCCAATAAGGGCGGTGCATCATGGGAATAAATGGATTTTGGATATCAAAGATACTTGATGACAATATCACATGTGTGAACCACTCCACTACCTTGCATGGAGGCAATAACCCACTTCTTTTAATCCCATCACCCCACTACAAATGTAGAAACCGCCTACCCCTCAACCATGGACCTACCAACCATATACTATTTAAAAGCAACAGCATGGAACCCTCACAGCCTAAGGATAGAAGAAATTCTCCTTGGCCCCTACACTGCCATTCTCTTTCCAACTATGGTCAATCAGGTCCCTAATATCCTCAAACCTCTCTATGCGGACATCTATAACATGTGCTTTGATCTTTTGACACCTGCACTCCATAAACTAATCCTAGTGCTCTTTGTTTATGATGGATACACGTAACATGATTGAAGCTTGCATGGTACCTTGTCGAGATTGTAACATGGTTTTGGATTACTTGAAAGGGAAAACACATAATTTTCATACTTATATTCTTGTACAATAGTAATCTTCTGAATAAAAGCATCATCTTTTTTTACTCATAATGTATACATGTATACAGACTTGAATGGTGTAGTTTTTAATTATTTATTGCTTGCGCGCGCGCGCGCGCACACACACACACACACACACACACACACACACACACACACGTCACTTTCATCCGTGGCTTACTATTCTGAGAATGGATACTTGCTGATATTTAACACTACATGGACTGTAGATATAAGTTAAAAAGGGTTTTTAAGTAGGACATGTATAGCAACTGATAGATTTGTTGACACCTGTGATACGTTGGTGCAACCAAAGCTAGTCGGTACTATAAAGGGTGCAAAGCAGGTGTTAGCGGGTCGTCGTGACGGACGTCTGCATCATAGCTATCTGACACTAACATATGTCAATACTCAAGGAAGCGATTTGGGATGGGACACGAAGACTCTTTGAGGTTGTTAATCTCAAGAAGTGAACCTAGAGAACCACACAATCAACTACTTTAGAAAATCTATCACTCTCTAATATGAAAATCTATTTATGTCTAGTCTCATTGCTCTAGGTCATCACGCCTTTTCAACATCCAAACAGACCCGGAATGCAACGAAACTTAAGGACGAGGTTTACAACACCATAGGACACAATACTACCAAGTTCTGTGGTCATCAGAGGAGTACCAAAATCACGATCCATCCCAAAAAAATGTGCAAAAAATTATAGCATAACTATTTAGAAAGATAGCTCTATGAATTAGAAACACTCTTCCAAGGTCAAAACATAAAAAAATAACCATTTTGGCACTCAAATCTACGCATTTATCTCACAAACATGCTGTCGCGAACCACAACCAAATTGAGAGTGATTACACTTAGATTCAAGAGCAAGAGACAAAGAAAACATACACTAATTAGAATCAATTTTTGATTATCAGACAAAGAGAAATATCGATTACAAATGATAACAGAGTTGCAGCTCACAGTCGACGTCCAAAAACTCCTTACAGATAATGATAATGTTACTTTAGAAACTAAGAGTTTTGACGCAAAGACTTGGGACCCTTTTCCACAGCCATTGACCACTTTACAAGGCTTGTAGATTTTGAGCAAAAAATAGAGAATAATAGGCTAGAGATTAATACACTTCAAGAATCATTACTTTCTAGTTACAAGGAATCTTGAAAAAAAAGATAAAGTACAATGAAGTGTGGCATGTAGCCGGCTCTTTAGGTACCCGTCCGCTGCATCCTCCAAACATTCCCCCCTTCCTATTCATTGTACATCCTTGTGCAAGCTGCATCTATCTGCCTTTGTGTGCTTGGGCTTGCTGGCCCAATAAGACTGGAGTCTTTAGTAGTCCAGTGTTCTTTTTTCTAGTGTCCGCGTGAGTTGTCTGAACTTCTCTTTCCTTGCTTCGATCTCTATCTTTGTTACTAGCTCCTTGAATGGGTTATTGCTTAGAGTGATTTGGTAGGTGTTATACCAAGCAGGTAGTTCCTTCGTCATGGAATATTGATGAGTCAATTTCAAAGAATCCTGTCATGAATGCCTTTTCAAAAGTTTGTATGTAGTGTGAAAGCAAAACATGACTCATGCATACAACCCCATGATTATGTTTCTGCTTGGAACTTCGGTTTCCATATTCCACAAATACTTGCTAGGGGTGCTCAACTGCTTCAATACCATCAAACATTGTGATGCATGTGACTAGCAATTTGACAATCTTTACAAGCATCTGGCATGCGAGATCTGGAATCTCCTTCATTTGATTGATGACTCCATTGAGTGTGCAAACCATATATTTCTCTAAGGGGGAGAGATTATTAGCTGGTTTTGTTATTACTGGGTAGTTGAGCACTGCGGGTCTTTTGCTTTGCCATTGATAGAAACTATCCCAAGATCGCCTTTTGTTAATAGGACAATAGGTTGGGTCGATCCTGAGATGTTGTAGGGAATTTTTGTAATATGCTTCATATGTCGGGTGTTTTTTAAACCATTTTTTCCCCATAGAGACTGGTTATCAATGATGGTTTGAACTTGTGTATCAATTACATGAACATTCCTGTAATCCCCTTTGTGATTGGGCTCTAGGGTAGGCTCGGGAGGATCGCTATGTATAAACTGTGTATGTCACGTGCATTCAAGGACTATTTATAAATCTCTTTTTTTGTGAAGTTTTTACAAACAAAATGCATCCTTTTTTTATTCAATATGTAAAAAAAAATTCAAATTCCATTTTATGGTACCCTTCTGTATGTGAAAATGTGAGAAAAAATAAAATGTAATAACCCCTTATGCTGCACTCACGTGATCGTCACATAATTATTAAGTGATCCCCCCGAGAGGGTAGGCAGCATTTTCCTTTTCCATAAGAGAGATTCCTGTCTCACTAGTGGAAGAGCAATCATTTCATGCCCTAGATTTTCACAACCTCATCAAGTGTAATCATGAGAAGAGCAGCTGATTCTAACACCTTGTGTTCGTATTCCAGATACTCTTTGTGTGAAGGACCATGCACTTTCGAGATCCGCCATTGAATTTTTTCTCTGGCAGTTTTAAAAACTTGCGTATCGGCTGGATCTTTAAAGTCAGGTAATGTTGTTTCTGTGTTAGTACTGGGCATCTCGATATGCGAAAAATCGTGTCTATTGTTTGAGAGACTTCTACAGGAGCTGGCTGGGTTTGCATGGCCTTAATGGCTAGATCTTTCTGTTGTAATGCCGCTTGATATGCTGCACTTTGAGCAGCCAGGTCCTCCTTTACCTTGGCCAGTTGTTCTTGGAGCTGTGCAATCTCCTCATCCTTTGCTTTCTATATTTCTTTATGCCCTGTTGTCAAGATTTGTTGGTCATATTTCTCTTAAGCTAGGGCAACCTTGAGATCCTTTAGCTCTTGTGTTAATGAAGATGGTTGTGCTGACATACTTGCCGATGTTGGTGTCTCTTGCATGGCTAAGAGCTGTGTAAGTGCTTTACTAATGACTGCATATGATTCTCCCAGTTTGGCGTTCTTTTTCTTTTCTTTGGCTAACTCTTCCTCTATGTTCTGTGCTCTACCATCAAATTTGCATTTACCTCATTGAAAGCTTGAACTTCCTTGTAGTATTGTTCTCTCTGCAGGTCCGACTGGAGTTGTGTTTGTATTGTTTGTAATCCTTCGATCTTTTGTTGTAGTTCCAGATTGTCCTTAACTGCTTTAGTGGCCTCTCACTTGGTATCCTCCAGCTCCAAGTCGCACAGGTTGTAGAGTGATTTTTGACATTAAAATTGTGGCTTGATTTGTTCCAAATGCGCGTCAATGTCAAAGGACTTTATCAATTGGTGTCCAGATCTCTTATGTTTATTTCTTGTGATATCTTACCTTTATCATGTTGTGCTTTAGGTGCAATTGGACTTCTTTTGATTTCTTGATCTTCAACTTTCTCCATATTTTCTCTGTTGTTTGCTTGGGCATATCTGTTGTCTGTTCCCCCTGTTCTTTCTCAGTTGTTTGGTCAGCTGATTCTTGAGTAGGGGGAGGTGCAGTTGCATCTATTGTTGATGGAGTATTTTTGGTGTGAATTTCAAAATGCTCTATGCCACCCTCCTCCTTTGTATTTCCTCGTACCATATCAATTTTGTCTGTCTCCTCTACTTTAGTAGATTCATCAGATGATTCAAGATCATCGACGCGTTGGCGCTTGGACTCTTCTCTTTCCCTTTCTTCCGCTTTGCATTTGAGCTTGTTCTGAATTCGTTGCCGCATGTCGCTAGCAATATTCACATTTTCCACTGCTTCCTTTCTTTTGTGATGTTTGATCTTTTCAAGAGCTTCAACCTTCGGATGTTCTAGTGGTCGGTTCTCATCATCCTCTCTTTCATTGTTTGCTCCAGTTTCAAGGTATATTTTTTCCTCATTTCTCTGTTGACGGAGTTTTTCTCTTTGGACTTGAGCCTCTTCCATAGATCTCTGTGTTTGTGTAATGGGTATTGTATTGGTAGATTTGTCACGACCTCACCTTTAGTCGTGTTCCTTGAGTGTATATTCTTCCTCCTCTCAAGATTGATACTTTGAGGGATTATCCATGTCCTTTGATTTGAATTGATCGTTGGGAGGCACATTTGACTCGGTCTCTTCACTATCAGCTTTATGTTTTTTTGAGCGTTGTCCAGTTTGTTTTGTCTTTGAGGGCTGTAGAAGGTCTTGCCACCAGCTTCACTACTCTTTTGGATTTATGAAGTAACTCCAATTGTGTTTCTGTGGGTGGTAGTTCATCAATCATACCTAATTCTTGATAGGCAATTTTGGTTAACACTGGTCCAACATTCATGTATGTTTTGCTTTTATCACTCTCCTTTATGTTTGCTTCTACTAAATTTTCCAGGATGTAGGTTCCAAAGGCACATATGACCACCCTTCTTTCTGCCAGCCCCATGGCCATCACCACTGCCATATGCAACATCGATTTAGTGTATCGGGGTGGCTTTTTCACTTTGAAGTGTTGGGATATCAACCACAGAGGCAACTTCGTCTTGGAGTAGATCAGATCTTGATAGGTCAACTTGTGTCCCCTCTGCTTCAGGAAACCTAATATCTATTGCCTTGGTTTTGCACAATAGGTTGTGGGTCCCTTGCTGCAAGTGAAGAGCTTCATTAATTATCTCCGAGTGATCTTCACTTTGACTGTTAGTGTTGTTTCCCCATCGTATTGAATGGAGCTAATCAGTTCATGGGCTCTCCAAAATTCTGTTTCCCATGGTGATAATCGGAAGAAGCTATCCAGATGTAAGCATCTGGCCCCTTCTAGTACTTTAGATTTTTGGTGTACCATCCACAATTCCTTGGGGAATATGGTGGTCTTGACTATCGTTCCATCAGTCGCTTGGAACTTTTCAATGAAGATATTTGTTGGTATTGCTTCTAGCTCCTGCATGATCAGTGATGTGAGCCTTCTCATTTGATGAGATGTTGGTGATCTCATAAGGTGGCACCTCTCATTCCTTCTGGGCTTTCTTGCGGGGCATCCTGTGGCCAATTTCAAGCTGCTTTTAGAGTTAGGAGATGATCAAAAGGTTGTCGAAAAAAGGGAAAAACACAAACTTTGACCATAAAATGAGAAATGAGCATAACTTTATCAAAACTACTCCAAATTTGACCAAATTTTACCAGTGCATGTAGGACAACTATAGTCACTAGGGCAAGAGATCACAAATGAAATCTGGCTCTCCATGTACATGGATCGTGATCTATGTTGGAGCACATTTTGATGATTTGATGATATCACCTAGTAGGGCACATCAAGGTGATGCTTTGATCCAATTTTTTTGGGGTTATCATTCATTAAGATTTGAGGTCAAATTTTGGAAAATTTGTGAGACTCAGAGAATTTGAGCTCTTTGGTTGGGATTTTAGATCCAAATGGCTTGATACTTCAAGACTAGACTTTGTATATTGTCCACTAGGACCAAATGGTGATGTTACTTCTTGGATGGGTGAAAAAGGTATATGGACCGCGATGTTTGGCAGGGTTTTGAAATTCCATTTGGCTCACATGTTCCTATAGTCCATCCTAGCACACTGGTGAAATTTTTTCAAGTTTGGACATGTTTTTCCAAAGTTTACTCTATTTCTAAGTTTATGATCAGCTTTGTACGACTTTGACCATATCTATTTTTTGGACCCCTTTTCAATCATTACCCTTGGTTACCAACTGACATTTCCTTGACTTCTAGTGATTTTTGTCTGAGGATCACCTTGCTTCCCAATTGCTTGTCAATTTTCAATACTTTCTTATTCCATTTGAGATTCGAGATTTGACCAAGCAAATTCAATGACTTTGAAAGCATTTTTTAGTTCAGTTTCACAAAATTTGAAACTTTGAATGTTTCTTCTTTGGCACTTTGGTTTGTCACACATCTGCTTTGAAGATCAAAATCGACATTTATGTACTATTCTCACATCCTTTTCCCTCTATTTCCCATGTATAGGGCTATTGATTGTCAACTATTGAAATCTGTCACAATTTCCCTTGGAGGTACATGGATCATGATCCATGTTCTGAGGTCAAATGCTAGCAGACTTGGTGGGTTAGTTTTTGGTACATACCCTAAGCCATTTGACATAGAATTTTGGAGTTAAGCACTAGTTAGATCCAAAATGACCATTTGCAGAGTGCAACTGCTAGATCTCTTGGTTCTTGGTAATTTGGTGATCCATTTTGTGCCCAATTTTCATTGCATGCTCCTCTTTGCTACCTCTATGCATAGGCTGAGTTTTTTTTTTGAATCTTCCATTAGGGTACGGAGCATGAATTGCAGAACCAAATAGCACATCGTGTTCTTGGGTTTATGGGTAGTCTACTATCCATTTTTTAATAAAATTAGGGGTTTGGAAACATGAATCATGACAGTTTGTAAATTTTCGTCCTTTGATTTGATGTGTTCTATTGATTTGATGTTTTTGGTGCAATGTAGCATATACACAAGTGTTCTTGCTGGGTTAGTGATCATATCTGACAAGTATGGTGCAGTAAGAGATACTATGGTGGTCGCAGTAAGAGCATATACACAAGTGTTCTTGCTGGGTTAGTGATCATATCTGACAAGTATGGTGCAGTAAGAGATACTGTGGTCGCAGCAGGCAAAAATGCGACAGAGAACTCTAGGTTTCCTACCTCCCTCTCTCTCTCTCTCTCTCTCTCTCTCTCTCTCTCTCTCTCTCTCTCTCACTAAATACAAATGAGCTTGATTTTGCCCCATTTTGACTACGTGTCCCCGACCTAAATAGAATGCCTTATGCATACTTACCTTGATTGCTTGTATCTTTCTGTCATACCACTTGCGGTTCGAACAGTTCATCATTTGAACATTCAATCGCCAAATGGCTTCTAATGTGTAGTTTTGATCCGTCAAAGGTTGGCCCAACATCCGACTAGTGCCAAACCTTTCCATATTTTCCATGTCTGAAGCCCTTTTTTTGTAGATTTGGCGTTTGCTTCCAGAACTCAATTTCGGCTAACTTGGCTCAAGTCATTATTTTTTAAAGCTTTTTTTAGTTTTTAGCTTGAAATTAAAAGAAAATTACCGATAATAATAATAATTATTTGGCAAGAAATTTACCAAAATTATTATGCTCACTCATATACATACTCTCAGTCTTGCATCTTACTTCTCATGAATTTTGCAATATGGCTCAGTAATATGCTTGTTAAGAAATAAAAATTCATAAAAGAGCTCATGAAAAGGCAAACAATAAACAAGAAGACATTATGTACAAAGTTAAGATCATCTTGTTGCTAATCCGTGTTACTCTCCCCTTCCCATTTTGAGTCGTCTCAAGAGAAGGTGTGGCATGGTGCATGGGCGCGAAGTAGGTGTCTATTCAAGGCCGTGGAATGTAGCCCTATTATGAAAATTGAAGAGATGCATTGGGTAACAAAATGCTGTGCAAGATGTTGGTTCTGAACTGTTTGTTCAACGACTGCTAATGGCGAGGTTGATTTTAAGCTACGAGGCACGAATAAAAGGATTTTAAGAAGATGTGCGCGTTCTTTGATGGCGAAGACTGGTAATCTTGACCTAATATCCTCTGTAGCTAGTTTGGTTTTTTTTGGAATCCATTGGAGTTTCTTTGAGGGGAAGAGTGGAGAGTGTGATCCATTTTGTGGTTGACGTTGTTTTGGTCTGCATTGCCATATGGTTGTTGCGTGGTGCTTGTGGGTGGGTTGGATTGGATTTGATATCCAATGAGAAGTGACTGATTGGGCATGAGAAGCTTCATGTTCTTTTGGAATGAGTAGGTGTTGTGTTTGAAGAAGAAGGTCTTATTATCGAGGGTTGAATTTGAGTACAACTACTTTTGGGAATCCAAATTTTCTTTGAATTTGACTGCATCATACACTTCTTGACCTAAACCTTTTTTATTTCTTTGGTTGAATGTGCCCGTGTAGGTTTAGGTGTTTCTAAAAAAGACAGAATTTTCCAAAAGTGACCTATTTGCAGCAATGGAGTGGTGAAGGATGCGTCATGGAATTTGAGTTTTAAGGTGTCATCTTGCCAGTTTGGTGTTGCTTTGTACGTGCATATCCAAGGTACTACAAGAATCATTGCTTCATTAATATTGGTATCTGCCATTACATAAAATTGATGAGGGAAGTTGTGACCCTCAACATTGATTGATAAATTGGCTTGACCCAAGCTGAGCATTGTCCCTTGATTGGCTGCCTTGAGATCAATTTGGTTTGGTGTTAAAGGTTTCGTGGTCCATTCTCAAGAATGTTGAGTATCTGATGACATTGGCTTGTGCTCCGGTGTCCACTAGTACTCGTTCGGTGGAACCATCAGGAAGTTGAAGGATAATTCGTACATCCATACCACCAATCCATGTAGGCTCCATTTGAATTGATGTGATTGGAGGAGGATTGGGACCTTTGCATTCCGACCAAGTTTCCCTATAGTTGGATTGTTCCTTTTGCTTCAATATCCTCAGTCTGGCTTCCTCCTTGGCCTGTGCTTGGATAGCATGGGCTTGGTTCTTTTGCTCAGTTGCTGCTGCATAAATTGTTTCTAACTCCGTTTGTGTCAGTGGGAGAAGGGAATTTTCTAACTTGCATCCACTTATCGAATTCGGAATCTCCTCACCTGCCAATGTTGCAAATTTGATGGCACCACTTTGCGATATATCGTGGATCACAAAAGGCCCTACCCTCACTTTTTGAGTTTTTTGGAGTGTTTCTTTAGGGTATATACCAACACGTAATCCCCTTTTTGAAACTCCTTGCTTATTATATGTTGGTGAGGGAAAGCCTTCATTTGTCATTTCTGGGCATATATCCCTAATACTGCCTTCATTTGTGCTTTCTCTAGTCGTTCCAAGATGTCTAATCGTTCAAAGAGTTCGCGTCCCGTCCAACCTAACGGTGCTACAATTTTAAGTATGGGAATCAAGAATTCCATGGGAAGAATAGCATTTATTCCAAACACAGGATTAAATGGAGTGGTTCCAATGAAAGTTTTAAATGCTACCTTGTAAGCCCATAACAATGAGTGTAGCTTTAGGTCCAATCAGTTCTTGAGCCATTCACTATTTTGATAAGCACCATGCATAAGATTTTATTGGTACTCTCTGCTTTTCTGTTAGCTTGGGGGTGATAGGGGGCCGATTTACAACGAACCACCATGAATTCATCGAGAGTTTCCATAACAATGAGTGTAACTTTAGGTCCCAATTAGTTCTTGAGTCACTCATTTTTTTGGTAAGCACCATGCATAAGATTTTATTGGTACTCTCTGCTTTTTCGTTAGCTTGAAGGTGATAGGGGGCCGATTTATGATGAACCACCATGAATTCATCGAGCAAAATCTCAATAATAGTGTTCACAAAGTGGGTTCCTCGGTCACTCACAATCTCAATCGGTAGCCCGTATTTGGTAAAACTGTTTTCAAATATGAATTGTGTTGTAGTCCGTGCATCATTTTTCTGTGTTGCTTTTGCTTCCACCCATTGGTCAAATAATCTGTTGTTGCTATAATATATTGAGCGTGTATGCGATATTATGGGGCCTACAAAATCTATGCCCCACTTGGAAAACGCTTTAACTACAATGGGCAAGTTTAGCAAACAAGCACATTTCATACCTGTCAAAAAGACTATCAAGGCCCATCAAATGGCAACCCTCTTTATATCACAAATCTTCAAGTACCACGACTTGCCAATGTCCATAGTGTCAGATAGAGATCCTAGAATGACCAGTAATTTCTGGAAGGGTCTCTTTGAGAATTTAGGTACAAGGCTAAACTTCTCTTCGGCCTATCATCCCTAAACGAATGGCCAAAGTGAAATAGCTAACCTAACAATTCTTGATCTACTGAAAGCTTATGTCACAAAAGTAGATCAAAAGTCCCAATGGGAGAAGTACTTACCTTTAGTGGAGTATGCTTACAATAGCACTGTACATACTTCCACGGTAAAAGCACCTTTTGAGGTGATAGAGGGAAGATCAAAAAGTCCCCTGCTACTCAAGGTACATGGGAAGATCTTTGTTGCAGATGAATATAGCCGAGACCTGCAAGATCTTTGTTGCAGATGAATATAGCCGAGACTTGCAAGAATCTTTCCAGAAGATTAAGGATGCTATATCCATCTCTCAGCAAAGGCAAAAGGCTATTGCTACTGATAAGCACAAAAGATCTCTAACCTTTAAACAAAATGATTGGGTCTTGCTTAAGTTTCCCAAGGCTCAATTAAGGCACACGACGGGCAAGAATCCTACGGGACAACAAAAGTACTATGCTAAGTTAGCAAAAAGGTACTATGGTCCCTTTCAGATTCTTAGACCGATCAATGAGATGGCCTATCAACTCAAGTTGCCCAACCATAATCTCATACACAATGCTTTCCATGTGAGCCTACTAAAGCTTTACAAAGAAGAGCCAGCTCAAGAAGCAACCATTGAAGACCCATGGAGATCAAGGACCAAGAAGAGGTGCTGCAATCCGAGTCCATTCTCCGACACAAAGACAAGGTATTGAGAGGGAGTAAGACTATCGGACGATATCTTATCAAATTTAAAAATTATCTTTTTGATGATGCTAGATGGATGCAAGGCATACAATTAAAGGGTAACCTAAACCTTGTCAATGCTTACAATGATGGGCCGTAGAGTAAGAAAATGTAAATATGTATAAATAAACAAAGTTTTGTCTTATAAAATCTATTTTTCTTTATTGTGCACAAATGTTAATAAGTATGTATGCTTAGAATCAAGTGTGTGGAGATGATGTCTCTCGAACACCAAGTAGAGTTTGTCACTCTACTATGGAAGATTGATACGGACTAATGTGCAGACATGCTTGCGGTAGCTAAGTCTCTCAAGCACCAAATGGAGTAGTCATCCATTCTGGAATGGTGTCATAGGGTAAAATAGGGATCCTCTACCCGCTAGCAAATGGACTAATGACTAGGCTTTATCTTCTCTATCTCATAGTCAAGGAAGACTATGATTTCAAGAGAGAAGTAATGTCATAAAAAATAATATCTAATTCTTCCAAATGAATTTCTCATGTTAAACTAATCATTTAATATGGGGAGGTACCAAGGGAGTAAAAGCTAGAATATTGGTAAGATTGCCAGATCGTCTCAGTAGGCAGGGATCCAAAGGAGGGAAAATAGGGATCCAAAGGGGGACAGTCTGCAAAAGAGAAATGTACATCAATGGAGCTTAAAATACCTAAGGTTCAGCTCCATTAATACTTCCATAGGCTAAGGTTCCAAAACCTAAATTAATAAGTCCAATGGCCAAAAGGGGGAATATTGGATGGTTATGGGAAGACTAAAAAGTATTCCCACATCCCTAGGAAGGAGGGGGCGAGCCCTAAAGGTAGGGGACGAGAGAGAAACACACACACACACACACACACACACACACACACACACACACACACACACACACACACACACACACACACTCCCAAGCTCTCCCTTTACACAAAGGGAATAATAGACACATGGTAGGCTCCTAGCTCAGATGCCCCCAATCTCCCTGCAAATCCTATTGGATGGCCATAGAGGTGGACCAATGAGAATTAGGCTAGAGTAAAATTAGTCTAATCAATTTAAAAATTCTTGATAAAAGAACCAACAGAAATTAAGCTCCCTAGAAGACTATTGGACAGTCTACCAGGGGGTCCAGCGGCCCAATGGCTTGCTTGATTCTTATTGGCCAGAAGACTAAAAGAGCCAATGAGAGTTTAAATAAAATATTTCAATTACTTGAAGCTCTCACAAGAGGGAAAGGGGGACACTTGTCACTAGGCTATCAACTATGATTCTTAATTGTTATTGAATAAGCTCTGTAGGAGCCAATGGGAAGTCAACAAGAGCAAATGGGAGGAGGAATTGACCGAGAAGAGAGAGAGGTTTGCACTTTAGACTAACCAATTTTTGCTACACACACACACACACACACACACACACTACTCATGTGTTGAGTAAGTACTCCATCTCCTTCTCCAAGCATTGAAAAGTAGAGGCCTACACCAACAACTCTTGGCTATGTAATGCAAATCCAACCAAGAGCCAAGATTCAATGGCATGCTCATCTCCTCTACCATGCTAATTACTAAGCTAAGCTATGCTATTAGAGTGATTATGTGAGGAGAATACTTCTTTTGCATAAGATACATCTTCTTCCTCTCAATCTTTCCTCATTCCCTGCTAGCTCTCACCATCTTTGAAGGTGTTTGAGGTCTTGGGAGGACTGAGGCTAGGCCCACTAGGTCTTGGATTGAGGCTAGGCCCACTAGGTGTGTTTTTCAAGAATAATTTGGTGCATGAAGCTTCTATCTTTATTGCACCAACTAGTTTTGTCAAGGAACACAAAGATTGTATTGTACAAAAGTCTCCTTTGATGGGAGAAGCTATAATACAAAGCCTTTTTGGAGGGGGGACCGGCTCCATGTAAATCCGGTCCTCAATTGTTGCCAATTGTTCTATTTCTCTCTCTTTCCAAGTATTGTCTATGCCAAACTAGCTAGGCGTAAATTGCTATGTTGCTTTATCCAATCAAGTACTCTCTCTATGCTCATTTGGAACTTGTTCTTAATAGAATGCTCACTATGTTATCATTTTCCGCTACACAAAAGTTACTAGTGCATTAAATGTCTCTCTCTCTCTCTCTCTCTCTCTCTCTCTCTCTCTCTCTCTCTCTCTCTCTCTCTCTCCGGAGCTACCCCGTATGAATCAGAGGCACGGCTCTTGGAGACCTTTCAAGAATCCTTGGCATCCAAAATCCTAGGGAGCAACCATTACTGCTCCTCCTACAAGAAGCCTTCATTGTCTAAAGAGACCCAAGTGGAGGTAGAGCTCTGTGCAGTTAGCAAGCTATGTGTTTTTGCTTAAGACATAAATTCACACTCAAATCAGGTCCACAATCACTTTGAAACTAAATCCAAACAGCGTGCTAAAACTATACAGTGCTCTTTCTAGCATCGGAAATATGTTCTTCATAATTGTGTGCTACATGACGAGTTCGCCTGATTTCCATGCTTCTTCTTGGCGGTGTTGCGGAGCTCAGCTTTGGTCTCTTTGCCATTCCCAATGCTAATTGGCCTCCTCAAAATCTACAGCGTTGCCTTGTAATCATCTATGCCATGTCCTGAGACCACTGTCAAGCTCCAGCTCATCTTTGTGTGCACCCACTTGTTATCATCACACCCTCATGCTACGTATTGGCTACAATTACAGTTCATCTTTCAGCTCCAAGTATCACACAAGCCTTACAACACGTTCTACCGCTGCATTCCACAACACACCCATGCACTCACTCATCTTACACTGCAAAAATGGTGCAGAACCTCACTGTGAAGCTCCCACTACGACACTCATGCTGAGCACATCAAAATTTTGACAAGTTGCAAGCGATGATGTCCTGTTTATTGACAACTTGCCTGCTACAATTCTGACAGTTTCCCACCATCGACATCAACTGGTTGCAGAGTGCAGTCCACAAGCCCTTTCCATTGCAAACTTACGCCATTGAGCTTGACATCGCTGCCTCGTTAAGGCCTATAAAACGTGTTGCAATCATCGGAGTAGCATGTGGAGCCTTCTTTACTTTATCTATTTTATATTTAGAGTTTTCTTTTAAAGGCTTCATTCCCACATAAGATCTCCATGACCATTCAAGCTTTATGAGATTTTTAATGAAGTTCATCAATTTTGATCACCTCGAGCTTCTAAGGGTGAAGGGATCATCCTCACACCAATGCAACAAGGAGAAGATAAGACGATGTGCTTATTTCTGTGAAGTCCACTGCCACGAGTCAGGATGACGACGTGGAGATGTAAATTTATGTAAGCATGAAAGCAAATCACTTTTAAGCAAGTGCAATAGCATAAAAAGAACAAGAAAACATTATCTTAGTGTGTGTATGGTCTAGTCTTCTCTTTACTTTGGATGTAGTCAACTCTTCACTTCGCTTGAAGACCACCAATTTGGCTACTTGGAATGATAGAATGGAAAGAGGAAAAGGGGATTCAAGCTATGGAAATGTTCAGAATTAGGAGAGAGGAGAGAGGAGAGAGAGTGTATTGTGAAGAAGAAGATCAAGTTTTTGACAAACTTGTTAGGGTTTTGGCCATGGATTCTCTTGGAGAGATATGTGTGTGTGTGTGTGAAAGAGGTTTGGCTATGGATTTCTCAAGCTTTCTCTCAAGTTTGCACCTTGAGAAATGAAGGAGAGAAGTGAAAAATGAGAAGAGAAGCCCTCTTTTTATTCACATTTTTGGTAAGTGCTTTTACTTATCTTGATAGCTTATTTAGCTTGATAACTTATTTTTCTTTGATGATTTATCTTGATTACTTATTTTACTTATCAAAACTTTCTCAACAAGCTACTTACTCACCTTATCCTTATCTTCTCTTTTTCTCCTTCATCTTTTTCTTTTTCCTTTTCCCTTGTCTTATCTTTTCCTTTATGCTAATTTTTCTCAAAATGAAAAGCTAATTTCCTATACATTGATTATGTCCATGTTCCCAAGACATAAGCTGGGAGTGTCTTGTGAGTATACTTTGGTGCTTAAATTGAACCCAAATTTTTATCGAACATTTTCTCTTCTTTTTATTATTTTCTTCTTCTTTTTCTTCTTTTAAGTTGGTGGCTTAGATGTGTTGCCCTTGTGTAAGGGCTAGGAGAAGGCCCTCACAAACTCCCCAACAAAAAGAAAGAGCTATCCTCAATTCAAAACAATAAAGGAAGGTGATAAATCATCAACAGCAAGTTACACCTTTAACTTCTAGATAACGCTAATTCGTTCTTCTCTAGCTGGTTCATCTATATAAGGGATAATCTATCGTCATCTCTTACGGTATTTTTACCTTCCTCTTTCTCTTTTCTTCCCATCTCCTTGTCAAGAACTTCTTAGGATTGTCTCTTTTAACCCTTTCCGCTGTCTCTTTTCTCATTATCTTACTTTATTTATCAGTGGCAAGAGTTGATCTTATCTGTGGCCATTACTCATTTGCAACAAACAAGTGAATCAGTCACGAGAGATTTTCTGAAGCGATATGAGCGTTTGTTTTTTTCTCAATTGGGAACTTCAATAGCTCAAACCAAATGGTGGACGTTTTGAGACATAACAAGAGTGACACTTTGGGGTCGGGATCATTTTTGCAACAATGTCCGCTTGGCTATGGTAATTGAAGCAATGGGTTTGGGTCCTTGATACTACTGTGTGATGAGGTTGATGTATCGTGGTTTCTTTGAATGAGTCTTTTTACTTGCACTCCCCTTTCACAATTGAACATCACAAACCCACAACGTCAACATCAATTCCACAATTCATAGATACATGCCCTCCCAATTTGTTTGCACACAATTTGCCACTAGGCTGCCATAGCCATAACCCTGCAGAGAACTTGTCGTAACTTGAAGAGCACAAGTCTAGCTGGGGCACTTTAAAGCTTGAATTTTTTTTTGAAAAATTAATGGCAAGAAAGTTAAGATGAAAAAAAATTGAATCTACATGCCGCTACATGAAAAATTGACGCGAACAGAGAGTTGTCCCGATACAACTACACATAGAGAAGGCAAGGCGAGGGAAAAAACTACATCAAAAACCATCAAGGAGGCACAACGAGCTAAAACCTGCAAATTTTTGGACTTTGGACGAATTTTTTTAAGTTTGTACATGAGTTTTAGCTATATACAAGTCTCACTTCAAAAAACTCACTAAACGGGTACATATAGTAACCCGACAGCTGGCGCTATGCTAGTGACTTGCCCTGCATGTGCATGTGCTTGCTCTAAAAAAACCACAAAAAGAAATCTCACACACCCTTTTGACATCGAGTGTCATGTCCATATGTACAAATTTACAAAAAATGGGGTGTCAAAAATGCGCCCACAAAAACGCACCCAACAATGTCATTGCTTTTTGCATAGCCAACTATGGACGACCTTTGTTTTTAACTATGAGTTCACATCGGCCTCTCTTTTTGGAGTTCTTTTCTCTTTTTTATCTAGGAGCCACAAAATAATCAACCCCACTTTCCTAAAAGTAAAGTCTTTAGAACCTTCTCTTTATTTTTTAGATGTAAAACTAGAATTAACATGACTTATGCATAGAATGTCCCATAGAATGTCCAATTTCAGAACCGATTGTTTTGGAAACCTCTCTAATTATTAATACACTTTAAAATTCTCAAACTTAGAATAAGAACCTTGAGTGGAAGAAAAAATTAGTGAAAATAATATCAAGGAGTTTATCATCACTAGGAATGTAGGGTTTCATAAGCTTACATGGAACACATCGTTAACTTTGATTTGATTTGGAAACTTCAACTTGTAATCTTGAGTACCTAAACATTTGATTACTTCATGCACAAACCACAATAGAGTGGGTTAAGATTCTTGTACTTCCCAAGTGATAAGTTACTTCTCTTTGGATGAATTTGAAGGAAAACTTTGTTTGTCTCCTTGAATCTTCTTTCTGATCTCTTACGTTGACATACTACTTTTGGAGATCCTGATCTACTTTAATATCCCTTTGGATAGCCTTTGTTTGTTTCTCCATTCCTTTAATCATCCTCTTAGATGCTTCAACTCTTATGGTAGGATCTAATGAGTGGAGATACACATTCTTGACCGTACAAGGCACAAAATGGGATCATACCAATGCTTTGATGATGTGAAGCATTGTAAGCATATTCCACTAGAGGTAAAAATTGAATCCATTGTTTAGGTTCCCTACTACAATAAGCTCTAATAATATCTTTACAAGGGTTTAATTATGTTCCAATCGCCTTGAAGAGAGAGGCCCAAAAATTTGAAGTGAGCTTCACATCTCAATCACTTACAATCTATTTGGGCAATCCATGCAACCTGAAAATCTCTTTAACAAATAGTCGTGAAATGTCAGAGACAGTAAAGGTTGCTTGAATGATATGAGATGTGCAACCTTAGTGAGTAAGTCAACGGCCACCATAAGTGAATTATATGCTCCTTGTATTGTAAGAAATCCAATGACAAAGTCCATACTTATACACTCTCGCTTCATTTGGGGAATGTGAAGTGGTTGGAGTTTACTTGGGGAGCGTAACTCTCTCTGCCTTAATCCTTTGGGGGGTATGTCAATGAATTAGCAAAAATTTACCTTTTTCCCAATCCAATAAAATATTTTGCATACCACGTTGAGGGTCTTTGCATACCCTGGGTGTCCTAAAGTAGGACTATCATGGGCCTCAACCAAGATAGCCTTTTATAAGTTAGGATCCTTTGGTACATATAACCTATCTCTATAATAGAGACAAGGTTCATCATATGAGAAGTGTTTCATTGAAGGTATATTATTTGATTATCTAGATCAAATGAGGGTAAGGTGTCTAGGATAATTTGGATCAGATAATACAGCTTCCTTAATCTTTTCAATGACTAGGTTGTTGGGTATAGATATGAGGCTCAAAAAGGGTTTTTGACTAAGTGAATCTGCAATGATGTTTTCCTTTCTAGGGTGATAGATAATGTCAAAGACATACTCTTGCAATAGTTCTACCCAATTCCTTTGCTGCATATTCAAGTTTTCTTGTGTGAAGATCCACTTTCAGCTAGTCAAAACTTCCTTCCCGATAAGTAATGTCTCCATAGTTTTAGAGCGTGATTGACTGCAAGTAGTTTGAGATCATGCGTTGGGTAGTTATTTTCATGAATCTTTAGCTTATGTGAGGTGAAATCTATTCATTTACCTTCTTGAGCTAATACTCCTCCAATTGCTATACCACCAGCATCGATGATGACATCAAAGGTTTGGTTGAAATCTAGCAACTTTAGACATAGTGTAGTAGTGACATATTGCTTAATTTTGTCAAACCTTTCTTGGTGTTGTGGTTCCCAATTTATATCTTCACTTCTTTCTTCAGAAGGTCGATCAAGGGTGAAGCGATCAACGGATGATCCTTTATAAAGATTCTATACTTGCCTGTGATTCCCAAGAATCCTCTAAGCTCGCTTATATTAGATAGCTCGGGCTATTTGACAATGTCTTCAACTTTAGCAGGGTCCATTGAGATGCCTTGTTGCGAAATAATAAATCCCAAATATTCAATCCTTGGAGAGAAGATTGAACACTTGCTCATCTTTGCATATAGCTTGTGTTGCTGAAGAATATCTAGCACCTTTTGTAGGTGCACTCATATTCTTCCAAATTCCTTGAGTAGATAGAATATCATCAAATAAAACAATGACAAAATCATCTAGGTAGGGCCTAAAGAACTCTTGCTTCAATCTATTGAATGTAGTAGGTGCATTAGTCAAACCATAAATTCAAAGTGGCCATATTGGGTGCTAAAGACTATCTTTGGGATATTTGAATCCTTTATTTTGATTTGGTAGTAACCAAATCTTAGATCTATTTTTTAGAAGACCTTCAATCCATGTAACCTATCTAGCAATTCATTGATTCGTGGTATAGGATAGTTGTTCTTAATTGTTACTTGGTTTAGTCCTCTATAGTCAATGCCAAGGCAAAGAGTCCCATCTTTCTTCTTTTGGAAGAGTATTGGTGCTCCACAACTTGATTTACTCGGTCTAATAAATCCCTATTCTAGAAGTTGATGAAGTTGCTCCGTCAATTCAATGGCCTCGTCTCTTTGATACAGGTTCACTTCCTGGCAGAATTTCTATCTCAAGGTCAATTTCTCAATTAGGAGGAAGAGTGGTGAGATCTTGGAGAAAGACATATAAATATTCTTGAAGCCACATGAGGGTTCCTTAACTAAATGAATCCTTGAATCCCATTCTTCGCTTGCACTTGAACTTTCCTTGCATGAATCTCTAAAGTTCAAACTACCTTGGCCATAGTGGATGCTAGCCTTATTTTTAGATAACCAATCAATTCCAAGAATCACATCATACATCCCAACTGGGAGGTTTCTGAAGAAAGATGAGGTAGCATTCCTCTAATTTGAAATCAAGAGTTCCCATAGAATGTCAAGATACCATGGTTTTTCCATTAGCCAATTCTACTCTTATAGGTCTAGCTTGTTTTTTATTCAAGTTCAACCTTGCCAGGGTGCTATAGCAAGTATGAGGGTCTAGGGTAGCTAAGGGTATCTGCAAATGTATGCCTATGGTGAGCTTTTAGGCTAAGAGGTCTGTATATGGAGCTAAATAGGTTGGTTTATTAATTTGTCTAAAGTTATAGAAATATGTAGCAAGAGATGTAGTGTTCAAGGTGTCCTCTAAGCTAGTATAGACTGCTCCTCAAACGGAGCTACAAAGTAAAAGAAATCGCATTTTGAAGGTGAAGGGCTTGGCAGAACCCTGACAGATTGATCGGGTGCATATGGATGGCTAGAATGGAGGTGAATGCATGAGTCAAAGGTGATCAATTTATGGAGCGTATTGGTCTTTTTGGATCGTCAATCAGAGTTTATATGCCCGTCAACCAAAGTTTTGCCAGGGCTAGGTCTGTGTCGATTGGACCATCTCGGTAGGCATGCCATCAAGAGTCTTTTTGGGCTTGCCAAGATCCTCAAGGGTAGTTTGTAGTGTGAGACGTTCATTGGAATTGAA
Organism: Adiantum capillus-veneris; assembly: GCF_014529385.1. Classification (NCBI taxonomy): domain Eukaryota; kingdom Viridiplantae; phylum Streptophyta; class Polypodiopsida; order Polypodiales; family Pteridaceae; genus Adiantum; species Adiantum capillus-veneris. The sequence goes on along the minus strand of NC_140949.1, from coordinate 50,870,315 downwards.
AGTGCATCGAACGGAGCTGCAGAGGTTGAGATACTGAAGATCAAAGTCGGGAGAACTTATACACGAGTTTGCCTTTTGGAAGCATTGATATGCGACCTTGGGATGGTTAGAAATTTTATTCCGCTAATGGTTAAAATCTTCCACGTTTGGATGTTTGATGCTTTGAATGTGGAGAGTTGGGACACTATCAAAACATGTGCCCACGTCTTAGTAATAGAGCAACAGTGGAAACTGAGGCAGACCAAAGACACCATCCTCCTAGACTTAACGGTGGACAAAATGGTGGACAAGGGAGAGGGCGGGTAAGATCAACTAGGGCCTTTGGAAGAGGTCAAGGTAGGAAAGCCCATGCACATGCAGTCATAGGAGAGACTACTCTTGGTGAAGAGGAAGAGAGAGCAACTATTTATGGAGATATTGATAGCCCCAGAGCCCAAAGATAATTTTTTGCTATTCAAACTCCATTCACCCACCAAGGTGAATGTTTAATCTCCTCGTTGACTGTGGTAGTACTCATTCCTTTCTATCTCCAAAAAGCACCCATACCTCTACTTGTGACCACTCTTATCTTTGACCATCTTTGACATCATTGCCTAACCCCCTTGTTGAACATTCATGTTCAAAATGTGATATAAGACTTAGGTCCCATTATAGATTTTGTCTTATTTTGCTTCATTGAAATGGAGTAGGTGTCATCAATGGAACTTGAGAATAAAGGAAGGCAAACTATCAAGTCGCCCCCCAATCACCTAGTTGGGGACTTTACTCTCTCTCTCTCTCTCTCTCTCTCTCTCTCTCTCTCTCTCTCTCTCTCTCTCTCTCTCTCTCTCTCATGTGCATTCTCTCCTTGGTTCTTTGCTTCCACGTTGTCAACTTTGACATGGTATCAGAGATGGGAGGATTCAACCTGCACTCATTTTTTAGAAGAGGATTGGTAGTTGGCACTTGAAGCCTTGTGAACATTTTCAACGACTTGAGCAGCGACGGGCTTTGCGCATGAGCGGTGAGCATTCTAAAATGTTATCGAGCACTATTTGTCATTGCAACTCGGACCCACTGCTACCTTTGAAATGCAACATCTCTTTCAAGTATCACCACCTCAGCATTTTGAGACACCAACAATCTAATGAGCTTGGTGGCCGTGAATTTTGGAATGCCCTTTCTCCTTGGTGGACCCTCTCTTTGCCCTCAACTAGTAGTTTTTCAAAATGTTGCTAGTGGAAGATATCTCCCCTTAGGTGAGCATCTTGGAAAGCTTTGCATTGGGTATTCTCCAATGACGTTGAAGGCGGTTTGAATCCATAGCGACATTTTTGAGCATCTTGAAAGGGGTTTTCTAGATAACTTTTGAAGGTCTTTTGGAGTGTGACAAGGTAGACAAATAACTCTCTAGATCTTGTACCTGCAACATGGGCCCCCCTTGCTCAAGCACCAACAACAAATTGAATGGGGGTAATTACACTCATTGGAACTTGATCATGCAACTCTAGTTTACATGGAAAGGCTTATGGGATATTGTTGATGGCTTGGAGATGCATCCTATTGGGGATAGCAACAATAGGTACCCATGCCTTTTGGATGATGAGCACTGAAAATCATGTGTTGATTGGGGTGCGAGCCATGTGAAGTCGAAGTTGGCTATTGTGGAATCTCTTATTAAGGAAATTTATCCAGCCATATAGACTTTGAAGACTATCAATGCTATGTGGTCCAAGGTCGTTGGAAATTTTTATCAAGATTCTTCGATGCTAGCGATCATCCTAACAGTTATTTACCATCAATTTTCCTACCAAACGTTCCATGCAATAGTTTCTTATGAAGCCAAAGGTTTTTCATGGTCGGCTAGCTATCAGCTTTGAAAAGTGCATTGACCAATACTCAATTAGTTGCGTTGGTACTCAGGAAATTGCATGAGGAGTATGAAATGATTTCTAGGATGCTACACTTGCAAATCACGGCGGACAAAAAGCTGGAATATGGTGATCTAAGCTCTTTTCTCATTGAGGAGGAAGTCATGTTAATCACTCAAGTCAAAATTTGATTATTTGACAAAGGTGGTGAACCACTTGCTACTTTGAATTTCAGAAAGAAGTCCACTAGCCATTGTTATAGAGATTGCACCTCCAAAGGCAAAGACAAAATCTCGACAAATGAAAAAGGAATAGGAAATCATGATGAGGAAAGCAATGATAATGACTCAGTTAAGGATGCCAAAGAGTCTCCCACTCTGGTGGTGACTACACTCGCAAGGACTCTAGTCAAGTGGATGTTGTGGCCACTAGCTTCAGCTAGGAAGGGGCTTGTGAGTGGCAGAGAGGGGCAAACGTGCTCCCTACAAACACTTTGGATCCATGTGTTGGAGTTCAAGGTATCAGTGTTTGAACCTATGAGTCTGAGTTCAATGCACATGCATCTTGTAAGGAATCAACGTGACTTATACAAAACACTATAGATGTGTTGCATATTGTGATAAAACTTATTTTTCAAGTTTTAGGAATGAATTTTGTTTGAAGAAAAATTCGGTCATTTAAGAATTTTTCCACAGTCTAGGAGTTTATTCTGCTGATTGTTTTCCTTCAATTGCAAATTTTGACTCGGGACATGCTTTGGGAGCCTTTTTTAAGGGTGTTAAGGTCATATTTTGGAAAAGTTTTGTATGTAGGAGTTCTAAACATAAGGAAAAATATTGGTTCTTTAAGTATTTCCAGATTCCATTGTTTTGGTTCTCGTTTCAGTCCATAGGAGATAACTCCGAATGAGCACTGCTTTTCATCCTCAAACGGATGGGGAAACTAAACGGATAAATCAGGTATTGGAGGACATGCTTAGGATGTACGTCAATGAGAGGCAAACTAATTAGGTACACTACTTGCCTTTACTTGATTTTTCTTATAATAGTTTTTGGTATGCGTCTATTCAAATGGGACCTTTTGAAGCCATGAATTGTTGTAACTCTAATGTTCAACTCCTGTAAACTTTCAAGATACTGAGAACAAGGTAGAAGTCTCTAAGAAGATGCTTGAGAGAATGGACCTAGACCTTTCCAAGATTAGATGTCACATTAAGAAAGCCCAAAAAAAGTAAAAATTATATTATGATAAGCATAGGAGACCATTTTCATTGTTCCTCTTGTGTATGAAACTCTATTAAGTTATTGAAACCAAGGAGTCTTCTGGTGTGGTGGTGACTATGCTGGCAAGGACTCTAGCCTTCTAGTCAGGTGGATGTTGCAGCCACTAGCTTCATCCAAGGAGTGGCTTGGGAGTGGCAGAGAGAGACAAACAGTGCTCCCTACAATCAATTTGGATCCATGTGTTGGAGTCCAAGTTATTGGTGTTTGAACATGTGTGTCAGAGTTCAATGCACATGCATCTTGTAAGGAATCAACGTGACGTATACAAAACACTATGGTTGTGCTGCAAGTTGTGATACGACTTATTTTTCAAATTTTTAGAAATAACTATTGTTTGAAGGAAAATTTGGTCATTTTAGAGTTTTCCCACAGTCTAGGAGTCTATTCTGATTATTTTCCTTCAATTTCAAATTCTCACCCAGGGCACACTTTGGGAGCCGTTTTTGAGGGTGTTCAGGTCATATTTTGGAAAAATTTTGTATGTAGGAAACGAAGTTCTAACCACAAGGAAAAATATTGGTGCATTGAGTATTTTCAGATGCCATTGTTTTGATGCTCATTTCAGACCATAAGAACATAACTAAGAATGAGTATTGCTTTTCATCCTCAAACAAATGGGGAAACTAAACAGATAAATCGGGTATTGGAGGACATGCTTAGGATATATGCCAATGAGAGGCAAACTAATTGGGTAGACTACTTGCCTTTAATTGAGTTTTCTTATAATAGTTTTTGGCATGTGTCTATTCAAATGGCACCTTTTGAAGCCATGAATTTTTGTAACTCTAACATTTAACTCCTCTAAAATTTTTAGATCCTGAGAACAAAGTAGAATTCTCTAAGCAGATTCTTGAGAGAATGATGCTAGACCTTTCCAAGATTAGACATCACATTAAGGAAGAAAAAGCAAAAACTGTATTATGATAAGCATAGGAGACCATTTTCATCGATCCTCTTGTGTATGAAACTCTATTAAGTGGTTGATTTATGTGTGTGTGTGTGTGTGTGTGTGGGAGAGCTCTTTTTTTATAATCTTACACTTTGTTTAATATTATGAGATATTCTCTTTAGCATCTCTAGGAAGTATGGTCATATAATCCTCAAGCATCCTTTCCCTAATGAGATATGTATGCTTCAAGCTGATTTGAAATGGCAGGATTAGGTACACAGTTCTTCTTTTGGCATTGAGAATCTGTTTTGTAGCTTTGTCTTTAAAAACCCTCCTAGTTTGCATCAGGGAAAAAGTCCTTCTCTTTACACAAGAGGGGCAGAAGCTTCATCAATCGTGGGCTCTAATAGGGATTTCAAATTTTTTGCTTACCAAGAGACAGTACAACTTCTTGTATTATGGATCCAAAATTTCCTGGAATTCTTATGTGCTTGCATTAACAACTTAAGTTTCCTCTTATAATGACAAATACTTAAAGGTGCGTAGATTGGTCACTTGATAATTCATCATTAAACTGGGGGTCTACTAGTAGTAAAGAATTTCATCAAATAACATTACCCAAATCTAAAGCTCAAGAGGATGTAATAAGAATTAGGGCCTCACACAAGATGAAGCATGGAGGCATAGAGGTTTTTCCCAAATAGAGCCATCTAAATGCATATTTAAGTAGAAGGTCTTTTGTTGGAGAATTATTATCGTCCATCTTTTTTGGAATTGCAAGGTAGTACAAGAATGGTAGAAATGTCCTAATTATGGTAAATCTAAACCTTTCCAACATCCTTTCTTAAATTCTAGGGTAGCTTTGGTGGTAGGATACTTGGGGAGTCAAAATCGCCAAATGCAACTTGACCTTTAAATTTATTTATTATCTCTATTGATGCTCATATTTAGTTTTGTTTACCAAGTTTATGGTTTGGTGCTCATATTTAGTTTTGTTTGGTACCTATAGTTGACATGGAATGTAAAAAATACTTCCATATATGAAGGTTGTCATGCCTATTAAATCTCTCTCTCTCTCTCTCTCTCTCTCTCTCTCTCACACACACACACACACACACACTCACACACACACACACACACACACACACACACACACACACATTATTTAGGAGATTTGGTTTTCTTAAGGCTCATTAATAAGCATACTAATCTAATTCTTGGACCGGCAATTCTCTCCAAGATTCACTAGTCCTTTTGAAGAGTTGAAGAGAGTTGGATCACTTTCTTATAAACTTGACTTACTTGCGCATGCTAAAGTACATTGGGTTTTTCATGTAATTTTGTTAAAGAAGTATGCGTCGATAGCCATTCTTCGGCTCTCCATAATTTCCATAATGAGCTACCTCACCCTACCAAAATCACCCAAACACTGTGGCTATCTTCACCCTTTCACTGTACATAGGCGTGTGTGAGTTAGGGGACTTTTCCATATCTCCTTAAAACCCTCAGCTAGCTAGTCATTGGGTTAGATGAGCCAAAAAAGTAAATGAAATCAAAAAAATAAAATATATTATGGTCCATTTGTGTGTAAATATTTAATTGTATATAGGGCCTAAATAAAGAGAATTTTCATAATTATTTTGGTATTTATTTAAATATTTCTACCTAGCTGTGTGTTATTTTCCTAAGTATGCTATGTACATTTACTCACCATTACCATAACCTTTCTTACCTATGTATTCTATAAAAAATCATTTCATGAAAGCTTCTCTTATTTCTTATGTAAATCCACTCCAAGGAAAAACCTCAAAAAATACCTTCCACCATCAGCCATTGCCTTTCACTAAATTCCTATCTTCTTGTGGCCATGTGCAGGACGCCTTTTTTCAGCCTTATATTTGCTATGTTTTACGAAGGACAGGAGTTTGGCTACAAAAATAACAACTTTTTGGCTAGATATTTTGGGAGACGGCCTCTATCATCAGGGTGGCCCCACAATTGTGATTGTGATTAAGAGTGATTGTGAGTGTGATTGAGAGTGTGCATGAGACTGGGATTGTGATTGAGAGTGAGACGTGATTGAGAGTGGGATAACTTGGGGATGGTCGGGAGGTTATGATACGAGCTATGCTCTTCCTATAATCATTATTTTACATCAATATAGGTTCTCTCTATTTCTTATGTCTACTTTGTGCACTCTATCAATTTTTGTTATCAATCTGTTTTTCTCTCTCGTGTTGCGTCACAGAGGCAATCCATTGTTGTTGGCTGGATTGTGGAGAGGATGTGTTTCAAAGTTCATTTTCTAGGAAAGTTTGGACTTGATGTCTTCATAGTTCACAAATGGGGATTCTTCGGTGTATGTGGTCTACACTTCAATTTTCTATGAGGCAATTGGTGCTTAAGATGGCATTCTTCTTAGGTGACATGTTGATAATAGCAAATCCAAAATCAGCAAATAGTTGTTTCTTGAGTGTCCATGGTAGCTTCTTCATTGACTTGGTCTCACTACTTATGTCCACTATGAGCTGTTGAGAGGGTGTTAAAGTTATAGCATATCACTTGAATAGCCCAATGTGTTTCCAATATCTATTTTAGCTTTAGGTATTTATTTTACTTATTGTCAAATTCTTGGGTAGGGGAATTTTCTTAGGTGGTACTTAACCCGAGGCTAGTATATAAGCACACCCCATGCGCCCATTGTAAATCACTAACTCATTGCCCACATTGGTTGGTTCAAGAGTCTCTCTCTCTCTCTCTCTCTCTCTCTCTCTCTCTCTCTCTCTCTCTTTCTTGCATTCTCTCCTTCGTTCTTCACTTCCGCATCGTCGACTTTGACAGAAACAGGAGGGCAAGCTCCCCTTATGCAATCACCTCTATTAAGGTGCACTAGACATTCTCCACAAATGTGGAGCAAGGGTTTGTTTATAGTGGTATTCTCTTGGACAACATTATAGGAGGATAAGCCCCAATGAGGATTGGCAAATGTAGAGCAAGGGTTTGTCTATAGTGATAGTCTCTTAGACATAAATATAGGAGGATAAGATGCATCAGAGGGTTGGCAAAAAAGGCTTGGAATATTTTCAATGATAACACTCAAAGGGGATCATTAAGATGAAATCGTTTCCAATGCACACACAAATCTATTGTGTACATCATATTTATTAGAGCTCAAATCAATTTATGATAAGGTTTAGGTTTGCATCAACATCGGGTCTAGGATGTCATTTCATGGGTGTGCTTCTTGTAGGGTATCTCTAACATAGGCAAGGTAGAGAAGTTATAACCTGATATGTGGCATTACTCAAGTTGACATGAGTAAATATACGTGTGGCGGTATTTTAGTTAGGGACTAATCCTTTTCTACTATCTCTAAGTACTCTCCACTTTTTCCCTCTCAAGCGATCACAATCATATCATGCTTTGAGTGCAAAAGATTGATTCTAGTGCTGGTTGGAGACAAGGCGGCTTGCTGGCAGGCGTTGGGTGGAAATTTTGGGAAAGAAACCTTCACTTCACAATCCGTGAAAAAGATCTAGAGCTTTGTCACCATTCTCTATTTGGACATATTTCTCAATTGACGCATTCCAAGAACAGGGATCTCATGAAAAACTTCCATCACTCTCCCTTCACTAAAAGCAGCACAATGCTCTATCTTTATTGAAAGTAGTTCGCGGCCCATTGTACCCTAGGCTTGCCACCATCGAGCTTATTCTACAAACAATGGCATTCCAAGATATTGTATTTTGCACAAGAAGCTCGTCAAGATTGCTATCTACTTTCCTAGAAAATTCAACACGCATGTCAACATCCCAAGAGGCTATATCTAGAGCCCGTCCTTTAACCACAATCGACCAAAAATCTCATTGTGATTTTTTTGACTATTTCAAAGTCTTGCATACTGCAACAACATGCCTTATATGTAAATATTTAGTGAAAATAGCCTACAGCTTTCTTAGCCTTCCCTTGCTAGACATATCATACAATCGTCTCATCCAAATAGACCACACACCTGCTTTACATAAGTGATCGTGTTAGGAGAGAAGAAGGTGATTGCTTCTTTTTCCTCCAATGAAATAGCTCATAGTTTTCTCACCTTTCCCTTCCTATACATATTCTGAAGTTGATGCATTTGAAGCCAACCCTTCTGAACAAATGCAATCACCTATGCGTGGGTTTTGAAGGCAAGTGACATCAATTGAGATGTTGATCACGGTAAACTTGAACTCGTTTTTGCTCTTTTTGGCTCCCAAAACAGTGTTTTTTGCATATGTTTGTCACAAGGAGTTGGATGGATATGATCCAATAGTTTAGGGTGGGGTTTTCGCACATTCCGGATGTGATGGTGATGTCCATTTTCTGAAATTCTGCTCTGAATTACAGCAGGTGCAACATCATCAAGTTTATGCTGTGTTTTTGGGTCAAAAACAGAGGTTTTTGGCACATCTCTTACACCCGAACTTGGATACATGTGATCCAGGAGTCTACCCTGAGGTTTTGGCACGTTTTGGACGTGTTGGTTATATCAAAATTGAAATTCTAAGTGCTAAATTTTCTACAGTAGCCTATCAACAATCTCGACATATCGAGATTGCAGTTTGATTCCTACAGTGTAGAGAGTGATGCGATTTGCATCTTTGGCTATGTATGGCACATTGTGGTGCTATTTGAGAGAGAATTAACCTTGTTTTGCGTATGAAAGTGATACTTTGGGATGTGACTTTTGGATCATTACAGATCCAGATGCGGTTTCATGCGCATTGTTTGACTGTATGGGGCATTTCAGAGAGCTTTTTTAGCACGGTTTTGTGCAGCTTCATGCTATGCATGCATTATGCGGATACAATTGAGCTAGCCATAGCTCGCATGTAGCAGGTTTATAGATTTGCAGTGTTTTTTGGATAGGTACATGTCCATAGAGCTACTGGATCAGGAGTGAGCCAGTTTGCCAGGATTTTGGCATTACATGTAGACCATTTGTGGATTTTGCTACTGAGACAGTGTCTATTGTCATGCGTATTTGGTGAGATTTTTTGAGTTTTTTCTCAGTTTTTAGGGAAAAATCTGCCGTATTTTCCCAAGATTTCTCGCCATGATTTATGCGTATTTGCATTTTGCTCTCTGATGGTTAAGTGGTTGAGTTGACTCCCACTCTAGCAGTTATTTGTAGTTTTTTGGCTTGCGGTTTGTGTTGAGTTTTGGCTCATTTTGCAAAGGAAATTTTGTTCATTTTTCCCCGTCTTCTCGCCATAAAAGTTTGCAGTGTTATGCCATCTTGTACAGTGGTCGATATATTCCCACTTTGACAGTGATCGAGTATTTACTCTCACTTTGATAGGTTTCGTCAATTTGGACACGGTTTGGTGTTCATGTACCCACTCTCACAGGAGTGAGGATTTGTGTATGCTTGTGCATGCTACAATTTTCTAGTAAATTTTTCATTCATTGATACATTGTGGCAGCAATTTTTTACTCACATATGTATGTCCTTTCTGGCGCCGTTGAGTGATACTCCGACTAGAGCGGTTTGGCTCTATGTATGACTTTGTGAGGTTCCGGAAGAGCACATTCCCGGATTGGCCATTTGGCCACTTGTTGTTGTTACCATTGTGAATTATTGTTGAGTTTTTTGCTACAGTTATAGAGGAGACTCTACTGAAATTTTACCAAATATGTATGCATAGTGCAGAGGCTAGTGAGATTGACTATTTGCGCACTTTCTTTGCTTGAGACAGTGGTTTGCTCTTGGGTGGGAGAGTCTTGTGATCTCGAGCATTGTTTGTCATAGTTTTGGCATGGATATGGAGACACTTCATGTTAGAGGTGGTTCTTGATCACGATCGCGACTGACATGCTGGCATTGCAGCCATGATGGGCATATTAGGCGTCGTTGCTTCAGGTGTATGAGGCAATGGAAGAGACAGATGCATGTTGCTACTATGAGGACAAATGCTAGATAGTATGCATGTGATGGGTATGTCACTTTTGAGTCTAGCTTGCCTTCAGACTACTTTGTGTCTTGGGATAGCACATTGTCTACGCGTTTTCTACTAGACGAGCATGCAAGTTTTCACGTGATGCCACATCGTGATTTGTTTTGCTCTTCTCTAGTGTGAGACTTGGTTGTGTGCATTTTGTTGATGGTTCAACATATGACATAGAGGGTGCTGGACATGTATTCATGTCTTTACCTAGCGGTGCATTGCTTACGCTACGAGATGTACGTTATGTACCAGGAGTCAGTCTCACAGTCTCATTTCAATGTGTCAGTTGCAGAGTAGTTGACATTGTGTATGGCTTGGAGAGCAGTCATTTTAGATGCATAGGGGATCAATGGTGATAGCCAGAGGTGCTAGGAGTGATCTAGTATACCCTTTGCATATATCTGACACACGAGGCGTGTAGTCTCTGTGTATTTGCAGCCATGTTTGGAGCAATCGACGAGGCGTGTCTCTTTTGTGGATGTGCTACATGGAGAGAAGGTTGTGCATTTGTCTTGTGATGACGTTCACACAAAACACAGTGGTATCTCTGGGGATGCACAACTTTATCAGTCATCAGTTGAGGTGACATCAGTTTAGCCAGAGACCGATGCATTGTTCTATGATGCATCTGATATGTTTGAGGGCCACAACAGTGTCCTTCAGACAGCTGTATGTGATTATAGTGGTGCTATTTTTTTGGTTTTGCAATCATTCTTAGCAGATATTCCTTTGCCAGACGATGTTGACATGGTGATGCATAGTCAGGTGGTTCTTGATGAGGATGCATATGGCACTGAGGTTGCTAACAGGGATATGTTGGCACACATAGTGTATGTTTTGTTGGCTTTTGGGTCTCTCATGTCTGACCTTTTGGTCTCAAGACCTGATCTTGCTTATATGGTTGGTGCATTTTCAGTAGGAGTTGTCAGTCGTGTGATGATTGACACTGGCATTGTGCATTGTGGATCCATGCAGGTCATCACTCGACACCTGCATCAAGAGTGTCATCATAGATCTAGCCGTAGTAGTACGCATGTTGCATCTACATCAGAGCGGTTACAGAGTGAGCCAGTGGGCATAGGTTGAGAGCCATCTTCTCTCACCTCTTGTATATACTAGTTGTAGGCTAGTCTTCTCGCTAATTATTGGCACACAGCCTTTAGTGGGATAATGTTAGGTAAAGGCGGTGTGCCTCATCGTGCTTTGCCCATGTCTGTCGGCCAGTGTCCATCCACCCACATTTATCTCCTTATTCTTTATACATACAAAGAATAAGGAGCTCTCACTCATTCTCACATTGTGCTCGTATTGGGAGCTCCATCTCACATCCCTGTGTTGTTCTCTCTCTCTCTCTCTCTCCTCTCTCTCTCTCTCTCTCTCTCGCCTTCTCACTCTCCGCACACGCACCGCATTTGTGCACTCACACTATCCAGGATGTAGTCTCTTGGACTTTGCTTACCATGGGCAGGGCCATGAAGCTCTCCACTATCTAGAGTGATTGGGATCCATGGCTTCTCTATGAATGTGGTCAATTATGGTTATATTTTGAAGGCAAAGAGTCGTGTAATTCTAAAAACACAACAAATGTTTGAAAAGATTCCTATCCAAGATGTAGTCTCTTGGATTGCTTATCATGAGTAGGGTCATGAAGCTCTCCACTATTTAGGGTGATGGGGAGCCAGGGCTTTTCTATGAATGTGGTCAACTATGGTTGTATTTTGAAGGCATGTAGCATAATGCAACAAGCTGACATGGAAAAATCTTATGATGAGATTATATACTCAAGAATTGATAGGAAAAAACGTTCTGGATGTAGGTCAACTATGATGTACTATAAAAACACAAGATTTTGATATGCTTCCAATGTAATGTGATGTTGTTACTCATATTGCATTGATCAAGGTTAACAAGGGCAATGTTGCAAGCCCTAGTCTACTCCAATGAATGTGAAGGTAGGAATTTCCTCCGAATGTGATAACCAATGATTGCATTTTGAAGGCATGTAGCATTATGCAAAACATTGAAATTGGAAAAGAAAATTATGATAAACAAAAAAAAATCAAGGATTCTCTCCAAAAGTGATTGTCTATACTTGCATTTTCAAGGTACATGATATCATGCAAAAGTTGACAAGGATAAACACATTCATGATGAGATCTATAGTTAATGGGCTCTTCAAAAAACATGACGTCCTTGGCCATGCTTTCATTGGCACGTACGAAGAGCTCCTATTTGGATGTTCAAACATTATTTTTATTATATATATTGCAGGGATGTCAAACAAACATTGGTAGGCATAAGGCTATTTCATCAAGTGTTCAGACATATCTTCTTTTCAAATTATCAATAACTATGCTTTCCTTTTGAAGACATGTGACATAATGAAAGGAATTGACAAGGACAAACATACGCATAACGAGACTAGTAAGAAAGAGCTTATGGGAAACAATGTGCTGCTTGGCAAAGCTTTGTTTGGAAAGTGTCTACTGAACTACAATAATTGCAAGATAGGCCCAACATGAACATGGCTAGAAAGTTGAGCGATGTTTTCACCAAAGTGTAGCCAAGGTATCATGACAAATGTAATTCACCTATATTTGAGAATTAAAATAGGGAGATGTCTTAGGCAGTGTTCATGCAAGCATAACTATTTGTAAAAGATTGTATGTGAACAGGCATTGCTGTGGCCAAAAAAACATCGCAGCTATTCTCATAGGGCTATTTTCTCTTCCAAGTGGAACACTATTAATACTCCCTTCCTACATGTATAGTCTATTGCATTTTTTTAACAATTTGAGTGTGGTGACAGTAGTAGGGAGAAACTTTACACATATCATGTACTTACAACTGCACATTGTTGTACATTACACCCTCGAGGGGGGACTGTAGGAACCACCTCCCAATAGGGAAAGAGGAAACACCCAAGATAATGCAACCCACAAGCCCCTCAAACCCTCATCCTTGGGGTTACTTCACAAAGGTCTCACCAACTGAGCTACACTTCTTGCATGTATAGTCTGTTGCATTTTTAAAACTGATGTGTGACACAACCTCTTGATAGATTCTAACAAACATGAATAAACATAATATAGTTTAAAAAATTCTTTGATACCAAGTGCTTGGGAGCTTCTCATAGGGCATTATTTTTCATGAGGTGCAAGACAAACGTAGGAGTGCTCTACTTCTATTGGAGGAGGGGGGGGGGGGGGGGGGGGGGGGAGAGAGAAGAGGAGAGAGAGAGAAGAGAAGAGAGAGAGAGAGAGAGAGAGTCCTCCTTTGGTCTATCTTGGTCTAATGATTCTTGTAATGGAAAGGCCTATGAACTTTGAGAATATCGGAATTAAGAGAATTCCGAGATAAAATTTTCGTGTGAGGACTACTTTGAGAGCATAGTGGGTAAACTTGAGCCGGTCCCCCCCTCCAATAGGCATTTGTATTATAGATTCTCCCATCAAGAGAGACTTGGTACAATACAATCTTTGTGTTCCTTGTGACCTAGGTGATGCAATGAAGATGGAAATCTTTATGCATCAGGAGCATACACAAAACTTTACAAAAAGCATTAACTATCCCAAGCCTCAATCCCAAGGCCTCAAACACGAGAGCTAGTGGGGAATGACGGTAGGAAAGAGGAACAAGAAACATTCATAGGAGAAAGAAATACTTCCTCACTTATCATCACTCTTCTTGCTAGCATATATAATAGCATAGTAATGAAGATGGAGAAGATGGAAAGCTTAAGCATTGAAGCATGGCTCTTGGTTAGATTTGCATTTCCATAGCCAAGAGTGTTGGTGTCGACTCTCAACTTCTCTACTAGCTTCGAGAAGGAGATGGAGCTCTTGCACTTTGCACCTCACACAATGAGAGTGTGTGTGGGAGAGTATACCCCCAAGAAAGAAGAACCCCCTTCTTGCTTTGGTTGACCCCCCGCCCCGCCCTTGTAGCTCATTCTTGAAGCTCATTAGACCCCTCCAGGCCTAGCCAATCACATGCAAGAGGTATATTGAGCAACAAGGGTAGGCTTGGAACAAATGTCCCTCTTTCCCCTTTGAGAGAGAGGACTTGATAAATGTAAAAATAATTTATTAAATTTAACAAATATATCATTGGACGCCTTGGGAGGCCAACCAATAGGCTTTAGGTACACCATGAGGGAAACATGAGGAAGAGCTTGACAATGTCCTATTTGCCTTCTTGGTACCAAGCTTGCCTTGTCTGAGTGTGTGTGTGTGTGTGTGTGTATTCTCTCTCTAGCCCCTACAATTAGGGATCGTCTCCTCATGACTGTTAACCCTCACGGCTCACGGACACCCCATCACCCACGACGGACGTGTATTATGTATTTGGTAGAGTCAGGTACCGGGCTTGTCGGACCAATAGGAAAAGGGTAAGAGTGATCGCCGATGAGAGGCGTACTCTAACTGGGACATTCAAAGGATTAGTTGGCTAAGCATGGGCGCCCAAGTGTGAATGGGGTGAGCTCATATAAAAGCCAACTAAACCTAAAATTCACTCATTCTCTCATTTGTGCAATAGAAGAGTGCTCTTGCTCCATCTCCATCTCCATCTTCTTCTTCTTCACCTCCTGTGTGTGTGTGTGTGTGTGTGTGTGTGTGTGTGTGTGTGTGTGTGTGTGTGTGTGTGAGTGAGAGTGTGAGAGAGAGAGAGAGAGAGAGAGAGAGAGAGAGAGAGAGAGAGAGTGCGATCGAGCATTGCGGCGGCACGACGGCGGTGAAGTGGTTGAGCGCGACGTAGCGGCATCTCCTTCTTAATCGCGGCGAGGAATCCACCATGGCAGGAGCATAGAGCAGTGAGTGACACACCATTGCCCTCTTTTGAGCTTACTAGTTAAGCTAGTTGTGTGCTTGGAGCCGTCTATGGCTCGCACACAGTGTAACGGCAAGTCCCTTGCTTCGACAGTGCGGCAAGGAGCGCACATTTTTGGCGCCGCTGCCGGGGAATCGCCCTGCACTAAGCCCAAGAGGCACTTTGTGCTTCTCCTATGAGTTGTTTGTAGTAGGAAAGAAGAGGAAGAGGAAGAGGAATGAGTTGTTTTTCTGTATGTTGTTAATTTGTGTGTTGTCTACAAGTTTTGTGATTTTTGCATAATGTTGTGTTTTCTGTTTGCACACAGTCTTTGCACAATTAGTAGTCGTTAGCTTGTTTGCAGTGAATGAACAAGTAGGAAGGCAGTTAGCAATTTCTGTTTGCACACAGTTCTGCACACAGTTTTCTGGCAAGGTTTGGCTGCACACAGTGTTTGCATAGCAGGTAGTGAGAGAGGAAGTAGGTGGACAGTTAGCTCACTGTCAGCAAGCAGTTAACAGATTAGTTACTAGATTAGTTAGTGGTTAGCAGCACTGTTAGTAAGTAGATAAGGTAGTGAGCTGTTGACTGGGAGGTTAGGTAGGTGACAATGTGTGTGGCCAAGAAAGGGTCACCAAAACCGCGCGCGGTCGTCGCCCCAAAAAATCATTTAAAAAAAAAAAAAGAAAAAAAAATTTAAGCGTGAGTGACTGGGGGGCCACACTAAAATTTTGATCGGGATCGGGATCCCAAGCCCAAGCCCAGGCCCAGGCCTCAGTCCTCAGTCTTATGATATACACTAGACTCACTCTTATATATATACCCTACTCCCTCAAGAGGGAATGAGAGCATGTGGGGCAAGTCCTCCACTCTCCTCCCTTCTCTTCCCACTTGCACCCTTAGACTTCCTAATTCGGGCCTAGTTCCCTACTAGAAATTGACGGTTTTAGGGATTCCGAGGGCATAAAGTGACCAAACGGAGGGCTGTAAAGCACGGCACATCCCTCTGACCGAGACACTCGTTTTGAGCTATCATACGTTCTATTCTATAGCTGGGTCAGAAAAAAAAGGACCAAAAAATCAAAAAATAAGAAAAGACTTGGGTTGCAAAACACCCAAAATTACTAGGTGAGCAGCCTTCACAGGCCCTCACTGACACTTCTAGGGGATCCAAGTCATATGAACCTATGCTTTGGACAAGTGTTAGAGCACGAGCATATTGGTAGTGCCTCCATTTACGCGGGCACCCATTATTCCTCCACCCTAGGTTCTGGACCTTCGGCCGGGACTCAAGGTAGCACGACCCAAGATCCTCATATCGCGTCTAGTGATTCTTCCTCTGACTACGAAGTCATGGAGGGGTATCCTACACCAAACTGTGATAGTTCAAGTCAAGACATGCATGCCATGGGCCCACGGCCCGGGTCCAGTGTGTTTAGCCGCTTAAAAGAGACCCTTAGTAGAGCTACTCGCTCCGAACATGCGGTTAATGAAATAAATGAAGGGAGTGGGGAAGTAAATTCATCATTCATGCCTAAAATGGACCCTATGCTTCTTGAGAGTGTGCATGTGAATGTTCCATCCACTGCACCTCCTGATCCTTTAGGACTATCTCCCTCTGAGGTTTTACTACCCGATGGTAGGAGTCTTGCCGAAGTGCAAGAGATCGAATGCTATATGCAAGCAACAAGGGAGAGGGAAATTGAGAACCTATGAGGGCTAGAACAAAGTCGAGCCCTAAAAGCAAAGGCTCCTATGACAACTATCATGCCAGCCGAGCAACCGAGTGCTCCCAAGGTAGCAGTCACGGAGGGGCAAGCTATGGGGAATAATAATGCTTCCACTTCAAGGGAAACCTCCAGCACGCCAGGCCTAGATGGGATATTCCTAAACGAAAATTGGAAGTATGACCTACAAGCAGAAGCTTTAACTGATTGGTACACAGGACACACCTATCATGTGGGTTGGTTAGATGTTCTACAATCCACATCGGGTGCTACTAGCATAGATGAGCAACAACAGAAAGTCTGTGATGTCCTCCATAGGATTGTCGAGTTAGAAAGACAGAACACAGGGATCAACATGCCTTCAACAGGCCTAATGAGATTCTTGGATACGGAAAGGCCAACCAACCAACCCTATCACAAATGGAGACTCCCTCAGTGAGCCCCATTGATCCTCCATATGTTGTTTTGCCAGGAGCCTCAGTACAATCTGAGCCCACAAGTGGCAGCTTTACCTTCCCAGATCTAGCTCATCTTTCTCTTAATGACACTACGGCTACCATGCATATCCCAATGGTGAGCATGACAAGACGTACACCATGGAGTTCATTTGTTAACACTGCGCCGATGCCTAGTAGCACAGTGCCCCCAACTATACCTACATGTATGTATCAATCATGTGCACCTGTCGTACCTCAACCTCATGTAGCTCCTACACCTCCGATTATTCCAAGAGCTTACAATCCACAATGGAATTATCCAAGCTCTTATACAAGTGGAGCCATGCCATTTAATAATAACATGCCATATCAGGCACCCCCTATGCCTAGGGCCATGCCTGTAAACTTTGGACCACCGTCTGGTACACCACCATACGAAATTTGGGACCCAAGATCCGCGCGTATGCCAAGGCCAAGGCCAACTCCCATCTCACATGTGGTTCCAGGAGCACATACACCCATTATACCTGCTCAAATAGGAGATTTGGCAGCATTTGCTCAAACTATCGGTCGCTCTATTGCGGAAAACATGCGTAGTGCACCTGATAGAGAGCCTAGGAGCAAGGCAGTTCAAGTAGCTAAGCTCACACAGAAATTCAATGGAGACGGAGATGCTAGAAAGCATATGGAAGTCTTTGAACATGTGTGCGATTCCTTGGAAGAGCACAATGAGCTACATAAGTGTAAGGCTTTGAGTTTGACCCTAAGCGGAAAGGCTGGAGATTGGTATAGAACCTTAAGAGTAGAAGAGAAAACGATCTACTCTACTCTTAGGAGACTGTTCTTAAAAGAATACATATGAGAGGGAGTACTTTGGGGTGTAGCCTCTCAGCTCCAGAAAGCCCAACGAGAAGAAGGTGAATCCGTGAGAGACTTCATTAGTTGCCTAAAGAATTTGAATTCTCGATGCAATCCAAACGAGCGATTCAACAACAACCAATTGCTCGATAGATTCATTAGGGGACTACGACATGAAAGTATTTATAATGGCCTAGTCATTAGAGGTATCACTACTTGGGAAGCAGTCACTATGAATGCAATCCAATTGGAGGATAATTTAATGATTGCAGGAGAAAGAGTGTCTGCCGAGCCGAAGTCTAGTAGCTCGCAAGCATCAGGGCATGAGCCAATGAAGATAAAGCCAATCGT
Source organism: Adiantum capillus-veneris (assembly GCF_014529385.1). NCBI lineage: Eukaryota > Viridiplantae > Streptophyta > Polypodiopsida > Polypodiales > Pteridaceae > Adiantum > Adiantum capillus-veneris. The sequence goes on along the minus strand of NC_140949.1, from coordinate 50,852,127 downwards.
AAAAGAGAAAACGATATCTGAGATGACTTTGGCAGATCTCACAAAGGCCATCCAAGAAAGACTTAGGGGTAATCGTGCTCCACAAAACACTCATATGTATCCAAGAAGGGAGCAACAATGGTGCTCAATTTTCTTGGGCCCACATACTACGAGTGAATGCCCTACTTTCAGAGTAAAGTTTAACGGGACTTGTAACGCGTGTGGTAGGTATGGCCATCAAGCGAAGGATTGCCTAATGCTTAAACGCATCATGGAAAATAGACCGCTTATAGCTTGGGCAGACTCACCTCGAGTTCCTGCATTGATGCCTACCCCACCCATGGAGCAACAGTTGCCATTACAACACATGGTCCCTAGAACCCAAAATGTGGTCCAAACCACACCGTTGCCACCTCCAGTGCTAGGACCGCAACCCCCTCATCCAAGAGTTACACCTATGAACCAAATAGGTTGCGAGTCATCTAGTACTTATGTAGATTGCGAAGAGGACATAGACTCTAGTATCACCTATGGAGTCGACATGCTTGAGGAGTGTCCCATGTACTATATGGAAGACCATTGGGGACAAATCAAACCGGTATATCAAGCTACTGCGCTAGCAGCAAGAGGCCAAAACATTAATAGTTTTACCAAGAGACCACCTCTTCAGTGCTACGAATGTGGTGGACCACATCGAGTAGCTGAGTGCCCCATTAGAATGCAAAAGAATGCCGCACTAATGCAAACAAGTCAAGGGAGTGCATTGGCAATGCCAATACTCACTTGTAATCGTTGTGGCATAGATCATTTGATCGCACAGTGTCCTAACAATCCAAACGCACCGAAAATCACACCATTGAACATAATAGAGATTGTTGATGGGACACCACCAACTATAAACATAGCACCAGTGAATGCACTCACACGGTCGATGCTCCAAAAGCAAAATTACATCCTCGAAGAGAGAGATGCTGCATCCATGGCCGAGCGAGAAAGAAGAAAACACGAAGAAAGAAATCCCTTAATGCTTCTAGCTCAAAACCTAGTTCAAAGACTAACATAGGGACAGGAGAGGATCCCGTGTATATGAATGACCCTGAGGATGACTCAGATTCGATAGAGACCACGGAGACCAAAACTGTTACTACAAAGGAAAAAGCCAGTGAGGAGGATCACGAGAGGGAATTACGACGAACACCAAAAGAGTATTCAAAGTTAAACTACCCAGTTGCGAACCCCCAAGATAAGCCACGAGAGACAAAAAATGAGGATTGCAAGAGAAAGATTGGAACCTATCCAAACCCAACAGTGGAAATTGAACGAGTCCAACAACTGAGGGGTTTGGTGGAAGAAACTCAACGAACATTAGAACCTGAACCCAAACATATCCAGATGTCGGACACAGTGTTTCCCACACAAGTTCAACCTCACAAGAACTACAGGCCGTTAGCTATACCCAGTATCATTCGGGAAGAGAGTGAGGGTAGGACATCTGAAAGTGGACACACACCTTTCCTACTAGAGAGAATGTTTGGTGAGGGAATGCCCGACCCCCTTGAGGAAGTGGAGATTCCATCTTCACCATTCTCTTGTCAAGGTCCTACGTCCCACAAGATGCCATTAAATGTTGCCAAATTGATGGATTTCATGTCTTCAGAAGTTAGAACCACCATCATGTCCAAACTATATAAAGACCCCGAGCTAGTCTCAGCTCTTCGAGCCTTCCTCAATGGAGAATTACAGGCCGGATTACCACAGTTTGCACATATGAACAAACTTGACTCGATAATGAATGATGAGGAACATTTAGCACCGCCATCTGACCTAGCGGGACATGAATCTGTAATTGAAGTACCCGTTAACAAGTTGGGGCAATACTTTGAAGGTGATGAATCTAATGCTACTCTGCCAATCACTACCAAAGGATTAACTATAAAGGGAGTCCTGGACGGTGGTGCGGGAGTCTATGGGGCGACCTCACCTTGAAGCCACAAGTGTAGTGGTAAAAATGGCTAATGGATCTATTGTTACGCCTATTGGAATGCTAAAGGATCTCAGAATCAAGGTCTTGGGACATAAGGTATGGAAAACTTTCATTGTTATGGATTTTTCCAAGCATCCTATGTCATTTGAGATGATCTTAGGGCGTCCATTCATGAGGGAAGAAAAAATGGTGCATGACTGGTCCAAAAACCACGTCTACTTACAGTTCCAAGACACTGTCATTCGAGTTGATCTTTTAAGTGGTCGAACGCATCCTCTAGGAAATAAATTCATCATTGATAATCGATCAGACACAACAATTCACTCAGCTCCATTACAGTATTGTTACACGTGTAACGAAGACACGGATATTGGGGAGAACTCTCCTTATATGGATATCCTACCCGGAATGGCTGAGTCAGACAATGTCGATTTGGTACACCTAGCGGCAACTATAGATACATGGGGAGCTAGAGGAACAACCTGGGTAACACCAGATGGGGAAGAGATACCACACATTGCACCAGTAAACATGTTAGGTGTAGCGCATGTAACATCCGATGATAAGAAAGAGGCACACCTACCTGAGAGTGAAACCGATGATTCCTCAAAGGCTTCAGGCCAATACACATCAGAAACCGAATCTCAGGGAGAAATGGATTCAGAACCTGAGGAAACATTGAGTGAGCCAAGTATAGAAACTGAACACTCAAGGTCTAGTACGACCATCTATGGTAATTTATATGAGAGTGAAGAAGATACAAGCGAAGACCTATCAAGCGAGTCGAGTTCAAACATTTACCAAAATCAAGACCTTAACAAGAAACAAAGGTCATATAAGAGACGACGATATCGAGCAAATGTGAGAGCTAGGATAAACAAGGAAAGATCTACCGCAGAATGGCTTAGCTATCTAGGGGCATGTGATGCTCATCGAAAGCTAGTAGACAATTGGGGTGAACATCTCCAGAGTGTCATGTGGTGCAGCCCGCGACCCATTGACCTCGCTCAATTGGAGGTTACAAAGCCGAAATTGAGTCGAACTATAAGAAGACGTCAAAACCGAAAGTTAGCACAACAACAAAAGGGGGCAGAACTAAAAGAAAGGTCTCCGTCAGGACAAGAGCCTGCTGACTTACATACGGCTCTTGAACATTTTAAATCTTATACCACGGGGGAGCGAAAGGTTGTGTATGCCAAGGCCCAACGAATACCTACCAATGAAAGCAGTGGAGTCTATGATGGTCCAACGGTAGTTAAAGAGATAGAATTAGCAGAACCAGGTGAGGAATCTAAACCAGTCTTTATTGCTCAAGATCTTACCGAAACTGAAGAGGCTGTACTTAAGGAGCTCTTCAAGGAATACAAGGATATCTTTGCTTGGACATATCATGACATGAAGGGCGTTCCACCTTCTGTGGTGCAACATACAATTCCCATGATCAACACTGCTAAACCCGTCCAGCAACGACCCTATCCAATGAATCCTAAGTACGCCAAAATTGTACAAGAGGAGATTGAAAAACTTATCCAATGTGGATTCATATACCCTATTGAGCACTTAGAATGGGTTTCTCCAATAGTCATTGTGCCAAAAAAGAATGGGAAACTAAGAGTGTGCGTGGACCTCAAGAAAGTTAATGCAGCTACTAGGAGAGATCATTATCCCTTGCCATATTCAGAACATGTGCTTGAAAGAGTTGCGGGCAAGGAAGCTTATAGCTTTTTAGATGGGTACTCTGGTTACAATCAAATCACAATTGCATTAGAGGACCAAGCTAAAACTGCTTTTATCACAGAGTTTGGAGTGTTTGCATTTCGTGTTATGGCTTTTGGCTTAACGAATGCCCCTGCTACATTCCAACGATTAATAAACACTGCGTTTAAAGAATTTCTAAGGGAGTTTTGTGAAGCTTTCCTAGTCGACCTTTGTGTTTATTCTTCTTGGGAGAAGCATTTGTTATATCTACGAAAAATATTTGAAAGGTGTAGATTTTATCGCATCTCATTGAACCCTTTCAAATGCCAATTTTGGGTTAAGCATGGAGTCATTCTAGGGCATATAGTGTCCAAGAACGGGATATCGACAGATGAGAGTAAGATTAAAGCCATTGCCGATTTGCCACCACCTACAAACTATAAAGGAGTTCAAAGATTTATGGGCCATGTTGGTTATTATCGAAGATTTATTTTAAACTTTGCCGAGATAGCGCGTCCATTGTACAAGCTTCTTATCGAGTTTCACTGGATGGAAGAATGTCATCAATCTTATGAGTTATTAAAGAAGGCCCTAACAAGTGCTCCAATCCTATGAACACCTGATTGGAATGTACCTTTTCATGTGCATATTGATGCATCAAATTTTGCTATTGGGTGTGTTCTAACTCAAACAGGAGAACATAAATTGGACTACCCTATTAGCTTTGCAAGTCGCCAATTAAATGATGCCGAGATGAACTACACTACTACAGAGCGCGAAGGTCTAGCTATGATTTACGCAGTAAAGAAATTTCACTATTACCTTCTTGCTACCAAGTTTGTGTTTTATGTTGATCATCAAGCATTGCTATATTTGGTAAACAAGCCGTGTTCCACAGGTCGAATTACACGATGGTTGTTAATTCTTCTCGAGTTTGACTTCACCGTTGTTGTGAGGCCTGGGAGGAAACATGTCATGGCGGATCATTTATCTCGTATCCCTAATGGCGAAGCTCCTACGGGGGTTGATGATGAATTGCCTGATACTCCTTTGTTCATTGTTGAGACAATGCCTGAATGGAGTGAAAAGATTGTTAACTTCTTAGTTAATGGTTTTCCACCCAAAGAACTGTGAAAAGATATAGCTCGAAAATTAATCAAGGAATGCGAACCCTATTGCTTACTGGCTGGAACTCTCTATAAAACAGGAAAAGATGATGTTCTTAGACGCTGTGCCTGCGAGGATGAGTATTTATATATTCTACAAGAGTCACACATGGGTGTAGCTGGTGGTCACTTTTCAGGAAACTTGACTGCCCGAAAGATCTTACAGTCAGGCTATTGGTGGCCCACTCTGTTTAAGGATGCATCACTTTTTGCAAAGGGATGTGATGAATGCCAACGCTTCAACAAGCCACAAAGAAGGGATAGGATGCCTCTACATCCCATCAAGGTAACCCAACCATTTGAAAAGTGGGGCTTAGACTTTGTAGGACCGATTAGTCCGGCTGCACGTAACAGGCAATCACGATATATCATTGTGGCTACCGACTATGTAACCAAATGGGCTGAAGCAAATGCAACACGAAAGGCGGATGCAAAAACAACAGCTAAGTTCCTCTTTGAGAACATTATCACACGTTTTGGATGCCCCTTTGAACTTGTGAGTGACAATGGAACTCATTTTATAAATGAAGTAATAAAAGAACTCACATCAAACTTCATGATATCTCACCACAAGTCTACACCATATTATCCCCAAGAAAATGGCCAAGCTGAGAGTACCAACAAAACTCTCATCTCCATTTTGACAAAGACAGTTGAGGCTCATCGTACTGATTGGGACCTAAAGCTTACATCAGCTTTATGGGCTTATCGTACTGCGTATAAAGTTGCTATTAATTGCACACCGTTTAAGATGGTGTATGGCCAAGAAGCAGTTATGCCATGGGAGTTTGTCATTCCTAGTCTTCGAGTAGCATCTCAAGAAGGTTGGGATGGTAACCCCTTAGTGGAGCGATTATATATCCTGGAAAGGCTAGATAAAGAGAGGCAATTAGCTGTGCGAAATGCTCTAGTGGAGAAGGATAGGAGAAAGAAGTGGTTTGATAGCCATTTAAAGGATAAAGACATCAAGGTTGGTGATAAAGTTCTTATGTACGGGGTACGTAATGAAAAGAAGAAATTGAAATACGCTGGTAAGGGACCATATCGAGTGTGTGAAATTACCCCGCAAGGTACCATTCGTGTGGAGACTCTAGATGGAGTTGAAACCATTGGATTTCTTAATGGGAGTAAATTCAAAAGATATTATGATCCTCTAAGCCAGGAAGAGTTGCAAGCCATCCATCAAAAGAAGGCTGCCAAGGAACAAGCAGAGCTTTAAAAAATCCAAGCAAGAGTTGAGGCTCGAGAACGACAACAACATCTTAGACGCCAACGAGAGGCTAATATGGGAATCACGCAAGCATTTTTTGAGGACACAGATGACGACTCATTAGAATCTGAGCCACCCCTACGATACCCAATTGAGCTAAATAGCCCCTATGGGAAAGTACTATACAATGCCTTATTAGATACGGGAGCTAAACACAATTTGTTATCCTATGGAGTTTGGTGTCAATTAGGGACACCGACCCTATCCCCGAGTACGATGCAAGTCAAGGGCATTAATAAAAAGAAAACTGCTATTCTTGGAGTCCTTCAGACCGCGGGAGCATAGTGCAGAGGTTTCTAGTGATGCCCGCGGGAGCTATGGAAGGCAACGTAAACCTGGGACGCACGTGGATGTTGGCAACCAAATGCACTATTGATTGGGATACTGGTAGTGTCACGACGCGACCACCGACTCTTACCCCTATCATTCAAGCAAAGTCACCTATGTTGCAAACTCTAGCAAAGTTGAAGGATAGCCAACATTCACAAACCAAGGTGGTTAACTCGTCTTTGCCGGCTACCCATGAACCTAGCACTTCAACACTTGTAGTTGCAGCAAGCAATAATATTGCAAGTACTCAACCTGCACGACCTAAGAGTACATATCAATGGGTCCCCAAGGACTTACTTCCAACTACCTCAACCCTTCCACCCATTCCAAGAAAAAATTTCCCGGGAAAACCGAAAGCGCACCCTACGAGAGTCAAGACCAAATCACGATGGATTCCAAAACAACTATTAGAAGCACAAGGCTACTATGATGGAAATGAGCAAATTTGGGTACCTAAACGTAAAATGTGTCCTTCCCTATCGACAACAAACCCATATGAGTCAAACAGTGTAATGCTAAAGCCAATGGCAGACCGTTGGAAGGGAAAGATCACAGAATGCTACACACCTAGTCCAAAGCTAGTTTGGGCTCCAAGGCAAAACCAATTTATTCCACCTAGCTCAGGAAGGGGGGAGTTCCATGAAGCTTCTAGCTCCTCATGTAATACATCCATAGAGGTAAAAGCTTATACACAGCCTCCATCTATAGTAGTGGACCTCCATGAAGCTACAAAAGAATCCACACCTCCCAATGTTCAAGAATCACCTGATGAACCACTTCAAGTTTGATCCTGGGAGAGTACCTTACCACCCTTGCAACTTGACGAGGCACCTAGGGTAATAGAAAACTACTGGCAAAAATCCTCACCTATTACCAACTGGAACAATTGGTTTCAAAGGGTGACGACATCATTTCAAACGGTATGATCTACCCAAGGAAGGGGGGAGTGTTTGTGGACATCCATTATTCACTTGCTTCCCTCTCAACCTTTCTCCCTGACCTCTTAATCTCCAATCTTAGGGAATGTATATATAAAGCCTTATACTCACAAAAACAAGAAAAAAAAGTAAAAGAGCAAGAGCCATAACACAAATCATAAAAACAAATTATGCACAAGAACACGACCCTTGTAATATTTGCACTCTAACCATCATCTATTTGCGTGTACAGATATGGCTAGTACGCTAGAGTCATCCACTCGTGCCTTGGGTGAGAGGTACCCTCGTTACTTTTCACAAATATTTCACATGGTCTTTCCAGTGCTTGCATGTGAATGGGATTTGATAGGTAAGCTAGCATGTGAGAGGAATTTTGAGGAGTTAGAATGGCTGATACGTCTCTTGACCACGTATGATCCATACTTAGTAGAGAGCGTTTCTCCCATTGCACAAGCCTACCCTTTTGACCAAGATGACTATAGACGTCTAGTGACCTTCTTAGTAAACATGGGCACCTATGATGAAGAAGAAAATTTACACGACTACACGGATGGCACATATGGTCTCATGGATGATGACTTTGTTTATCTCGACGACGAAGATAGGGGTTTAGCCTTAGGGTTTCCCCCCAACCTCTACAATATCCTATTCCCTTGAATCTCTAGGGCGAGTGCAAATAATTAGGTTAGGGCTCCTTATGTTTTTTGTTGTGTTCAATAAGTGTTGGTACCTTTTTCCACTGGAGGTATTCCTTTTATTTCCGAGTGTGTATAGGAGCGTGTTGCTATTGGTAGGATTTGGACCTTCATGGAATCTTTATCTCAACTCACTCTTCAAACAAGCGCGACCATCGACACAAACAGGTGTTTCTTGTCCATTAGCATTGCCCCTTATCTTTTTTGCATCTATGATTGTCTGCTTTAATTGTGATTGGTAGCCTAATATCCAACACATTTGCTTAGTAACGAACATTTAATTCAATTTAATTTTTCGTCATAATCATTTGTCTAGGTTTAAAACTCAAGTAGTCCGACTAAGCTAAATTGACCAAGTTAGGTGTTAGAGATCTCCTCTTAATACCATGGGGAATGCCTTCCTAATAATCAATGGTTACTTAAGTTCTTAATCCGATTTAAGCAGCATTGTGTGAAATGTACTAGAGCTTTCTAGTGGGCTTGACCCTATTGACCTTTAGCTTAAGTATTATAAAGGGAGTTTACTAGTGTGATGAGCCTGGGGAGGTGTACCAATGTTATATGACCCCCCAAAGTTACAAAATTAAAATGCTGAAAATGAACAAACAAAAAATCAAAGTGCCACACTGTAAAATCTTAGGCTGGAAGAGAAATATCAGCTTGATTTGGTACTTCACTCACATGTATTGCCTATGGTACTAGAACCCTAGAGGTTCCCAGTATGGGCGCTTTTACTTGAAAAGCAAAAAACCCAAGGCATACAAAATAAGCACACACATCAAAATTGAATCACTGTGAAAAGACTTTGGGGGGTCAAAGAAAAAGTAATCAGTCAGGCGATGATTTCATGAGAAATTCCTTTTATGGTAGCTTAACTACAAGGTCTTCTAGATATAGCCTCTAGTCAGCCCTCGAACATGAATACTTGGCTCTCGCGATTAAACAACTTAATTGACCACAGAAAATTAAGAAGCTTACCCATGGTATTAATATTCGATCTCTAGTGCCTTTCGACCGTCAAATTAGCGACCCCAGACTTGTTTAATTTTTTTACCTTTACATCTGTTTATGCATTTGATTACATTGCAATTTAATGTTCATTTCTGAAAAATTGTTTGAAATTATTTTACCAATCAATTTGTCTACCTAAAACTTCATATGCTTTTTAATCACTTATGAGAATGCAATTACTGTACCAATGTTGTTTGATTTTGCAGTGACTGAAGAAGGCTAAGGACATTCATCTCAAATGCTCTTCCACCTCGACGAACGAGCTTCAACTCAATAGCTTCTGAGGACGGAATCTACATCAGGAAGGGGGGCATGTTAACCCTTACGGCTCACGGACACCCCATCACCCACGACGGACGTGTATTATGTATTTGGTAGAGTCAGGTACCGGGCTTGTCGGACCAATAGGAAAAGGGTAAGAGTGATCGCCGATGAGAGGCGCACTCTAACTGGGACATTCAAAGGATTAGTTGGCTAAGCATGGGCGCCCAAGTGTGAATGGGGTGAGCTCATATAAAAGCCAACTAAACCTAAAATTCACTCATTCTCTCATTTGTGCAATATAAGAGTGCTCTTGCTCCATCTCCATCTCCATCTTCTTCTTCTTCACCTCTTTGTGTGTGTGTGTGTGTGTGTGTGTGTGTGTGTGTGAGAGAGAGAGAGAGAGAGAGAGAGAGAGAGAGTGCGATCGAGCATTGCGGCGGCACGACGGCGGTGAAGCGGTTGAGTGCGACGTAGCGGCGTCTCCTTCTTAATCGCGGTGAGGAATCCTCCACGGCAGGAGCATAGAGCGGTTAGTGACACACCATTGCCCTCTTTTGAGCTTACTAGTTAAGCTAGTTGTGTGCTTGGAGCCGTCTATGGCTCGCACACGGTGTAACGGCAAGTCCCTTGCTTCGACAATGCGGCAAGGAGCGCACAATGACTAGGGATTAGATTTGACTTTTTGGAACACCTTACCCTCAAGCACATTAGTCATGGAGCACCTTAGCACCTTAGCACCTTAGTCATTCAGGACATTAAGAAACTTAGTCAGCAATCACGACAAGCACCTCAAGCAACTTAGTCAGCAATCACGACAAGCATCTCAAGCACCTTAGTTAGCAAGTACGACAAGCACCTCAAGCTTAGGCCAGGTTCCCACCTCAAGCAAAGCCCTAGCTTAAGGTCAAAGTACTTTTAACACTAGCCATTGGAGGTCTTTAATGAAGCTAACCCTAAGGTCTTTAAGCTCCATTATCTAGCCTTGCTCTTTGACAGATCATCTCTCATTTGGGCCCCTTTACCATTGACCCCGGAGATAGACCTGAATGCACATGTCTATATTCTAACCCTTGTTCCTGTCTATTCCCCCACATGAAATGATCATTTTAATGTGAGAAAATACTTTGGGTTGGTTAGATATTAGATTTTATGACATTACCTCTCTCTTGAAATCATAGTCGTCCTCCACTATGAGGTAAAAGAGTTAAATCCTTAGTCATTAGTCAATGTATCTTAGCAGGTAGAGGATCCCTTTTTACCCTATGACATCATTCCAAAATGGATGACTAATCCATTTGGTGCTTGGGAGAGATAGTTGCCACAAGCATGTCTACTCTATAGTCCATTTCATTCTCCCCAATAGAGTGAGAAATTCTACTTGGTGTTTGAGAGACGTGGTCATCACAAACATGATTCTAAGCATGCATAATAGTTAAATTTGTGCACAATAAAAAGAGAACTAGTCTTATAAGACAAAAACATTGGTCATTTAAAAGAAATTTGTACATTTGCTTACTCTAATGTAGCATTGTAAGCGTTGACAAGGTTGATACTATCCTTAATTTTTATTCCTTGCATCCATTTAGCATCTTCAAAAGGATAATTTTTGAACTTAATAAGATACCCTCGGATAATCTTACCATGTTGTAGTACCTTATCTTCATGCCAAAGGATAGCTTCGGGTTGTAACACCTCTTCTTGGCCTTTGATTTCAAGAGGGTCTTCAATAGTTGGTTCACTTGGTAGCTCTCCTTTGTAGGGCTTAAGTAGGCTCACATAAAAAGCATTGTGTATGAGCAAATGGCTGGGCAACTGGAGTTGATAAGCCATATCATTGATTGGCTTCAAGATTTGAAAAGGACCATAGTATCTTTTTGCTAGTTTAGCATAATACTTTTGATGGCCCGTAGGATTTATGCTCGTCGTTTGCCTCAATCAAGCTTGGGAAACTTAAGTAATACCCAATCATTTTCTTTGAACGTTAAGGCCCTTCTATGCCTATCAGTAGCAGCTTTTTGCCTTTGTTGAGAGATGGATATAGCCTCCTTAATCTTTTGAAAATATTCTTGTAGGTCACGGCTATACTCATCGCTAGCAAAGATCTTCCCATGTACTTTAAGTAGCAAGGAACTTTTAGGTCTTCCCTCAATGATTTCAAAAGTTGCTTTTCTCGTAGAAGTATGAACATCATTATTGTACGTGTACTCTACAAGCGGTAAGTACTTTTCCCATTGTGAGCATTGATATACTTATGGAACATAAGGCTTTAGTAGATCGAGAATCATAAGATTGGCTATCTCACTTTGGCCATCCGTTTGTGGGTGATAGGCCAAAGAGAAATTCAATGTTGTACCTAGATTTTCAAAGAGACCTTTCCAAAAATTACTGTTCATATAGGATCTCTATCTAACATGATGGATGTTGGCAATCCATGGTGTTTAAAAATTTGAGATATGAAGAGAGTTTCCATTTGGTGTGCCTTAATAGTCTTTTTGACAGGGATAAAGTGTGCTTGCTTGCTAAACCTATCAACTATTGTCCATATTCCTGTATTCCCATGGATAGACTTGGGTAACCCAAAGATAAAATCCATGGATATACTCTCCCATGGTGAATTTGGGATAGGCAATGGCTGGAGTAATCTAGGTTGCTTCCCTCTATCATGCTTGGTCTTTTGGCATATTACACATTTTGAAACATAATCTTGTGTGTCCACTTGCATGGTAGGCCAATAGAAGCACGTCTCTACTCCTCGAAGAGTAGGTTGAATGCCTCTATGTCCTGCATACGAAGGAGCATGGGATTCATACATAACTTTCTCACGAAGGGAATGCGTAACACATAGCCTATTTCCATGGATAAGATAACCATCTTACAAGGTGAATGTTCTGTCTTTATTCACCAAAGCAAGGGCTGATATTATTTCTTTAAAGTTAGGGTCAGTAGCATACTCATCTATCACAGAAGATAGATCATTGTGAGTTGCTATAGACACCGCATTAACTTTTGGTTGTTGTGAAAGTGGATCAGCCACTTGATTGTGCTTTCTAGCAATGTGAGCAATATGAAAATAAAATTGCGAAAGAAAATTTTCTCACCTCATTTGTTTGTTGGAAAGCTTGGTTTGCGTCATGAAGTACTTGAGACTTTGGTGGTGGTCAGTTCGTAGAATAAATGGACTCCGCAATAGATAGTGCTTCCATGTGTCTAGGGCATGAAGAACAACTAAAAGATCTTTCTCATACATGCCTAAGACTCATTCATCGGCATTGAGTCTTTGAATCTCATATGCTATGGCATGCCCTACTTGAAGCAAGACTGCTCCAAGGAAATCACCACAAGCATCACATTGGACCTCAAATGGCTTTGAGAGATCCAAAAGAATAAGGATTGGTTGGGAGGTACATTTCTCTTTGAGCTTGTCAAAAGAATTTTGCTCCTTATCAGTCCATGAGTATTGAATGTTCTTCTTTGGTAATGGTCCTGCTATTTGAGAGAATCTTTCTATGAAGCATCTATATTATGCACACATACCAATAAAGCTTCTTAGCTCATGTAGATTCCTTGGATTTGGCCATGCTTTTATTACCTCTAATTTTGATGGATCCATATGGATACCATCTTGAGAGATAATATGACCTAAGTACTAGATCTCTTGAAGGAAAATTTTGCTTTTTTTTTATATTGATAAAAAGCTTGTTCTCCCTCAATGCTTGAAAAATCACTTGGAGATGTTGCTTGTGTTCCTCTAAGGACTTGGAGTAGATGATGATATCATCCAGTGAAGTTGTGGTAAGGTCTAAATATTTTCTCCATTAGACGATTGATCATGGCTTGTGCATTAGTCAAGCCAAAAGGCATGACTAGATATTAATAAAGACCAAACGTTGTATGAAACGCGGTCTTTAGGATATCTTCATCCACTATCCTTATTTGATGATAGCCACTTTTAAGGTCAATCCTACTAAAGTAAGTAGAGCCTTGTAGCTTATCAAACAGATCTTCTACATGAGACACAAGAAATTGGTTTTTGATAGTGCGATGTTTTAGTGCTCGATAGTCCACACACATACGGTATGTACCATCTTTTTTTTGCACTAAAAGGACTAGAGAAAAAAAGGGAGAGGATCTAGGCCTCACCATCCCTTTGTCTACCAATTCTTGTACTTGTCTCATGATCTCCTCTTGTTGAGATTGGAAACTCAATAAGGAGGCTTGTTAGGTGGTGAGCTTCCTGGTAGGAGCTCAATTCTATGGTCATCATCCCCTCATTTTTGAGCTTCATAGGAATATCATCAATGAACACATCTTGGAATCCTTTTAGAAAATTTGACAAGTCTAACTCTTCTTGATTCCTACCATTTACATTTGATGAACCATTAGGACCTTTAAAGGACTCTTTAACAAAAATCATATACGCAAGAACTGAGCTCTTCTTTAATTTTTCAAAAGCAAGAAAATTTACAAGGGGTATAGTACGACCAGACTCACTAGCATCTATACACATGTTCTTTCCCCTATAGATGAAGTCGATTCTCCTTTTAGGGAACTTCATGTTGGCAGCCACACGGTTGAACCATGGTGCCCCTAGGATAGCATCCTCATGTTGGAGAGGAGAGATAAAGAAATCTTATTTGTCGACATAGCTTTGGACATGAAGCCTCAACTTCCCAATCAAGGGAGTAACTTAGGCTTTTTGTCCCTTGAACGCGGTATTGGCAGTTACAATATCTCCCAACTCGAAAGCTTGAATGCCCAACTTGGTGGCTAACTCCATTCATATGAAGTTGTGAGTAGAGCCAGGGTCAAACAAGATGAAGGCATCATGCTGCCTTACCTTTCCCCAAGCATAGGAGAGAGGTGATCCTTTGCAATGAGCATCCTCTTTTGGAGCTTCGATGTTGCAAGCTCTAGGAGTCTCATTGCAAGCATTTCTCTTGGGTCAAGAACAATAGCCATGTCCTTGCTCCCCACACTTAAAATATTTATGGTCCTTGCGAAAGCTTTAAGCTCTTCAGGAGAGAGTTCTTTTTTACCTTTGTAAACTCCCTTCTCCTTGGACCAATTGTTGTTGTTGTTGTTGGAATTGCCTTGGGAAGAATTTTGGACATTGGTTTTCCCCTTTGCATCACTCTTGTCTTTGTTTTCCATGGGCTTGACATTCCATCTAGCCCCTTACGAAGCAACCATGGTGTGTGGTGGATTACTTCGGTGATAGAAACAGGCCGTTGAGAGTTGACGTACTCGACCATCTCTTTAGGTAATCTTGCATAGAATTATTGCTTTTTCTCGGCAAAGTCTATCTTTTGAAAGACAGTAGCCTTGAGATGTAAATCCCAAAACTTTTCTACAATAGAGAAGCTTCAAACTTCGCCATTTGGAAAGAAATTTGTCCTTTGCAACGCTTGCAAGGAATTGCTTCATGATGGAAACTCGTAGAGTTTTCCATGTCTTTGGGGCTTCACCGTTGCCACGAAGGCTAGCCCACCATTGACGAGCCAATTTTTGGAAGTGCATAGCTACATGGCATAGCTTGGAGGACTCTATAAAGCCCTCGTCTCCAAAGGCCGCATCAAATTTTTGGATGAAGGCCAATACTTTCTCAGTAGCACCAAAGGTGCCATCATAGGAGAGAAAAGAGATACTCTTTTCTCCCTCTTTGAACTTCTTGAGCTTTTGTGACCTTTGCCATCTAGGGTAAGATTTGTGATTTCTTCCCCTCTTGTATTCTATGAAAAAGAAGGAGAAGAGGGTGACCTCTTTCTTGCCCTTTTCTTCCTTTGTTTCCTCTCTTCCCTTTTGGAGTGACAAGGAGAAGGATTGTGGGTTGACTGTTTCCTCTTGGGGGGAGCTGGCAACCATTTAGATCATCGTGTTTGTGGACCCACATCTTCAAAGGAACTTAGGTATTCATTGCTTTCTTGTTCTTTGGATTTCTCTTCTCGTATGGGAGAAAGTCTTCTTTTGGGGGTCTCATCACAACAGGCCTCCTAAGCTCTCTCGCCTCTTGGAGAGCAAGGGAAATCCCATAAGCACAAATTTGTTGAGTAACTTCGGCTAACAAAGCAGGGTTGCACGTAGCGTGTTGCAACCTAGTAACAAGATAATTGACAAACATGGGGGCATCATCATTAGCACCTTCATGTGCAAAATCAAACTTATCAATGTTCATTATACTCTCTTGGTTATTGTCAACCATGCTAATTATACTTATGTAGAGAATTACTTTGTGTGTTTACTTTAGTGTATTCTTTGGCAATTCAAAACCTTAGTTGCTACTCCTCTTAGCCTTTTAAAATCAGCACTTAAGCATCTACACCCACGGCTCGAATCGGTTAATTATAGAGAGTAGTGAAGTGGGTCTAATATTGCAGAATTACTGAGGTATAGCTCCTTTTAGACTTCTTATGGCTCAATAATGGTAAATTCATAGGCAAGTCTAAAAAGACCCCATTATTAAGACCAAAGCTCCCGAGGTGTGTACAATATCCCACATAGTGGGCTCAACAAAATCGATAATAGATCCCAGTCCCACTTACCCTACTATAATTAGCAAAATCAACAATTAATAGGCTACTTAAGGACCTCTCTTCTTAAGCAAAAAAAAGAGAAACCAAATGCTCTGATACCAATGCAATGGAAATGGCCTATGAACTTTGAGAATAACGGAATTAAGAGAATAAGAGAGAACGTTTTTGTGAGACTACTTTGAGAGCATAGAGGGTGAACTTAATTGATGGTAGCAACATAATCATAGTACTTAGTTAACTTGGCATGAACAATACTTTTGCAAGAGAGAGAGCTTAGAGAACATGACAACATACGAGGACCGGATTTATGTGGAGCCAGTCCCCCCTCCAATAGGCATTTGTATTATAGATTCTCCCATCAAGAGAGACTTGGTACAATAAAATCTTTGTGTTCCTTGTGACCTAGGTGATGCAATAAATATGGAAAGCTTCATGCATCACGAGCATAACATAACTTTTCAAAAAGCATTAACTATCCCAAGGCTCAATCCCAAGGCCTCAAACACCTTCAAATGTGGAGAGAGCTAATGTGGAATGAGGGTAGGGAAGAGGAACACAAAACATTCATAGGAGAAAGAAATACTTCCTCACTTATCATCACTCTTCTTGCTAGCATACATAATAGCATAGTAATTAAGATGGAGAAGATGGAAAGCTTAAGCATTGAAGCATGGCTCTTGGTTGGATTTGCATTCCATAGCCAAGAGTATTGGTGTAGGATCTCAGCTTCTCTACTAGCTTGGAGAAGGAGATGGAGCTCTTGCACTTTGCACTCACACAATGAGACTGCGTGTGAGTGTGTGTGAGAGATTATACCCCCCAATCAACCCCCTTCTTGCTTTCTTAGACCCCCCTTGTAGCTCATGCAAGAAGCTCATTGGACCCATCCAGGCCTAGCCAATCACATGCAAGAGGTATATCAAGCAACAAGGGTAGTCTTGGGACAAGTGTCCCCCTTTCCCCTTCAGAGAGAGGACTTGATAAATGCAAAAAAAATTTATTAAATTTAACTAATCTATCATTGGATCCCTTGGGAGGCCAACCAATAGTCTTTTAGGCACACCATGGGGGCAACATGAGGAGGAGCTTAACAAGTGTCCTATTTGCCTTCTTGGTACCAAGCTTGCCTTATGTGAGTGTGTGTGTGTTCTCTCTCTAGCCCCTACAATTAGGGATCGCCCCCTCATGAGTAGGGATTATATTTGAATTATACATATAAGATAAGTTAGCATGGTGTTAAGAGATGAAATCTAAGAGAATTCAATGTAATCCTAAAAATTAGTTTGAAAATGAA
Source organism: Adiantum capillus-veneris (assembly GCF_014529385.1). Taxonomy (NCBI): domain Eukaryota; kingdom Viridiplantae; phylum Streptophyta; class Polypodiopsida; order Polypodiales; family Pteridaceae; genus Adiantum; species Adiantum capillus-veneris. Next base: position 50,834,968 of record NC_140949.1, on the reverse strand, counting down.
GTGGCTCTAGAATGGGCTTTAACAATGGGAACAAAATTGGATTCAATATCTCTTCTCCACTCCCTTACTTGCTTCTATCCTTGTGAGCAAGACATGGTAGTAGTGCACATCATAACCTCCTATATAGTAGGAAGGAAGTCTTTCCCTTAGTCTACCTAGGGTTGGCAAAGTGATATCAAGTGAAAAAGTAAAAATTGGGTAAGTTAGCAAGTTTGATAACTATAAAAATGTTCATGTCTAAGAGTAGATTTCTGACAATATTAGGAATCATAGTTTCCAATGTACCTAAAGCTTCAAGATTCAAAGATATGAGTTGAATTTCTTTTAATGTCAATAATGTGATTGACCCTTTCATCTATGTTGCTCTTTGGATGCCTCACTTTCTTGTATCTATATCTATGTTTTTTAAGCAAGCATGGTAATGGTGTTCATCTTTATGTAATCAGAGTAATGAATAAGAGTTTAGTACAAAAAGGTGCACACTATTTGTTCATGTACACTTTCACTCCATTTGGACCTTAAAATGTGATAGAAATGAAATCAAAATAAGATCGTTCAAATTTTTATTTTTGTAGAAGTTTTGGCTTTTATGCTAAATTGAAGGAAATGGTGCAAAATTGAGGCCATGACCTAAAATCATCATGTCATTGATCTCTCTCCCCCCAAATTACAAAAGCATGTCCTCTTTGAGAGAGGAGATCTTATTCAACCATTTACATGTTCCATTAGGAACAATCTATACCATGAAAACCATTTGGCTTAGCTCTTACTTTCTTACTAGTATGTGACCCGCGTGTTGTTGCGGCCAAGAAAATCATGGCAATTGGATCTCTTTCTCTCTCTCTCTCTCTCTCTCTCTCTCTCTCTCTCTCTCTCTCACACACACACACACACACACACACACACACATAGTCATATATAGGTAGGTGTGTGTGTGTGTGTGTGTGTGTGTGTGTGTGTGTGTGTGTGTGTGTGTGTGTCTACTCATCCACATGTGAGGAGAATACAACTATAGTCCTTGGAACCACTCTAGCAAGATAGCAATGAGTAGCTATCCCTTCTGTTTCTTTATCTCACTCTCTCATATTAGATCTTGAGATCAAGATTCATCGAGTAGATCTCTACTATCTCTTTTTCCACCTTCTTGTCCTCCTTTCTCAATTCTTTAGAGTTGAAGACTTGTTGGATAGATCTCTCTCTCTCTCTCTCTCTCTCTCTCTCGTAAATGAGCACATAGAGTGTTTTTAGCCAAACGGTTGCAAGTGCCTCATCCTTCACACAACTTCTAATAAATTCAAACTACCCATATCTCCCTTCTCAACGACAATGTACCAAATTTCTACCAGCTTGCTTTTGTTGCTCCATGCTATCAAAACCATGACTTGCCAATAGAAAGGCTTTTCATGATCCGCTATTGGTTGAATCAAAATGGGTTTTTGTTGGTGCCACGCTCCAGGGTCACTTTTGAAGGGCTACCAGGTTGCCAACGGAAGTCTCTCTCTCTCTCTCTCTCTCTCTCTATCTTTATATATATATATATATATATATATATCAATTCTAGACTGACTTGTTGCTCAATGTATCTTGTATACCTCAAAATGATGCCATAAGCATGCTCTCTCTCTCTCTCTCTCTCTCTCACACACACACACACACACACACACACACACACACACACACACACACACACACACACACACACACACACACATATGCCTTGAGATAGATGTAAAATATCTACAGCTTCTCCAAATATGTAAAGTTGAAGTAGTCGAAGGAAGTGGCTCTCAGAAGATAAAACCACACTGCTAGCTACATAAGTAAAAATGCTAGGATGCTACATCTTTATATCCCCAATTAAGGTCTTTTTGTATTTACCATTGCATAAAAAGGACCACTCATTTTGGCTTTTTGCTTCAAATGTTGCATCACCACCATAACATGTACATAAATATCTCTGGGCACATTGGCCCCCATAGTGCTCTTATGTACATGAAAGTGTTATCATTGATGATGGGACGATGGGATAGTGCATGGAGAAGAATACGCCCACCAGGTTTGGATAGGTGAATGGTCTCTTTCTCTCTCTCTCTCTCTCTCTCTCTCTCTCTCTCTCTCTCTCACACACACACACACACACACACACACACACACACACACACACACACACACACACACACACACACACACACACACACACACACACACACACACACACACACACACACACAATCTGTCGAGTCATGGGCTGGAGGTGCTCCCATCTAAGCCATTAGCTCTTTTCCCTCTTGCTATTAACCCCAACACTCAATGGCTTGAGAAAACCCATGTACACCCATTGCCTTGAGCACCCATTTGATACTACAAAGCACTCCCCACTGGCGAGCGGTGCATGTTCCCTTGTTCAACAACACTTGACAACCAAGTTACTACTGCTAAATGTCGCAGCATCATCTCTTGGTCTATTGTACCTATACGTGATCACCAATAGCCACCCTAGTCAAGGTCTTGGTGACCCACCTCACTCTTTCTCTTTTTTTGTCTACTTGCTAGTGACAGAGTGCTCTCTCTCTCTCTCTCTCTCTCTCTCTCTCTCTCTCTCTCTCTCTCTCTCTCTCTGTGTGTGTGTGTGTTTGTGACACACACGGTGATGGTGACATATACACACATAGTGAACACGTGTATGCTATACACACATGAAAGTTTTCAGGCGAACAATTTTGGATACTATAGTTTTTTTGTTGTTGAAAAAGGGTGGATTTGCACAATCCCTCTCTCTCTCTCACTCACTCACTCTCTCTCTCTCTCTCTCTCTCTCTCTCTCTCTCTCTCTCTCTCTCTCACACACACACACACACACACACACAGGTTAACATGATGTCAAGTGTACAATTTTGACTATTCAAGGCATTGGGAAAGAATAGATTTACATTGAATTTGGACTACTTCATGCAATTTTTGAAGGCTCTTTAATGCATCTACAGCAAGGAGGACAACCAACAAGGACTCAACAACTCAATTTTGGTGTTGATCCAACATGCCATACAAAACAACCAGAAGACGACACAAGGAGACCCTCTCCTTCCTCTAATTTTTCAAGCTCCATTATAAACAATATAGATAAAGGCCTACTGAATAATAGCAAAAAACTATTGTGTACCCAATTGCTCGAGAAAAACCTAGGTTTAGTGTACAAATTTCCTCGACTATATCTAATGCACCTTGGAAGCCCCTTCCTCGTGACATAAGGAAAGGGCTTGAAGGGGATGGGAGTTGGAGACAAAGCAAGAAAGAGAGTGGATTGGGTGCCAAGAATGATCTCTCTCTCTCTCTCTCTCTCTCTCTCTCTCTCTCTCTCTCTCTCTCTCTCTATATCCATAGGATGAGCCACACACTTGTAGGGTTTAATGTGAAGGTTAGGACACCTACAACAATTGGAGAAAAAAACCTAGGTTTACTATAATCCCACCTACAAAGTTTGAGATTTACCTCTAATTTCAAAAAAAAAACTTTGCTTTTACCGGCACTCATTATCACTTGTTAGAGCGCGCTGTAATGAATTAGAAACATACAAAATACAAAATTCCCGTGCTTCAAAAATGCAGAATGTCTCCAAATTTCAAAGAACCTAAATGAAAGTTTAGAGAATTTATAGAGAAGTTTAGAGAAAAAGCCTTTAAATATAGTAAATTTGCCTCTAATTTTTTCGGGAAAAATATAGTATAGTTGAATGATTGAAAAGTCCTCAGTTTAGTGTAGTCTTACAGATTTTAAAATTTATCTCTAAATTTTAGATTTGAAGGTGAGAAAACCTACAAAGTATAGAGTAACTGAGTGTAATAGACTTCAAATATACTAAAGTTGCCCCTAAAATTTCTCACATGTAAGTTTCCCAAGTTTTTGCGAGAAAGTATTGTACCTCACCTCAATTTAGTACAACCCCCCTTACAAAGTTTTGAGATTTGCCTCAAAAATTCTAATTTGCCTTTAAGCACTTGAAAAAACCTAGGTTTGGTGCAATGCTCATGCTCCAAATTAGTAAACTTGTACATTTCAATCAAAATCTTGAATAAATTAAAAATGAAAAACAGATTCAAAACACCATATGTATTAAAGGGAGCGAAATTGCTTCAGTTACAAGCTTTTACATTAACACATCGCGGAAAAGCAATGTTTTCACACAAAAAGATCTTCTGTTTTTTGGAACGAACAACCTTTTCATTGATAACAAAAACATATTGATTGGGCAAGGTATATCTAAGATTAAGATACTCGCGAAGGTGAGTGAGATTATTCATGAAGATGTCATGAACTGCATTGTCGTGGAGGCATATTTGCAGATCAATTGATTCTCTAGCAGCAACATCAGAGTCTAGTGCCTTCGATTCTCCCTTCGTCAACTTCCATCTTCTGTATCTCCTTGGTGGTTGATCACCTTAGTCTCCCATCCAACTGTAAGGAAGCTGTTGATCGCACTTCCCCCTTTGCAAGTCCATATTGTTGGTGTCGTGTGAACACTCGCAGTCTAAAGATAAACACAAACACATGAAGCGACTCAAACCAAGTTAGGGAAGCTTTGTGAGAACAATAGGTGCACTTCATTGCTGAATACACATCCGCCTCGATTCTCCTTTTGGTTGATGTGATCAAGGAACTATCTAGCTTAGGCCATTCCATACTCTACAAGGCTGGTGGATGAACTGGAGAAAGATTACCATACCCAGTTTGCCTAGGTGCTACATAAGTATGGTTATAAAAAAAAAGTCCCGTGAGACAAGCTCCACAAGAAGCGCAGAGCAGCTTGCCAAGGTCAACATGAATGGCCTCAAAAGTTCCTGTGAAGGACTCTATTGGATCCACTCTACAAAACATCTGCAAACATGAACAAGCAATGAAAACCTTATAAACATCGAAGCAGTATATACGACACAAATACAAAATATACAATCTAAAAACTTGACTGAGGAGTGAAATTACAATTTTCAAGAAACCTTGATGGAGCCACTACTGTCTCTAGCTTCACTTGTGAAGCAACATACACATGCTGCACCTTTACAAGTTGCTTGCCATCATGGGTTTGCTTGAACTCCATGATCCTTCCCTTCTAATGGTGTGCTCGAGAAGCCATGTGTCTCCTTAAGACCTTGTGTGCACCTCTTGAGCTAGGTTGCATTGTCACCCACATCAATCGTTTGAATCCATCATCACCCAACATCCACTGTCGGGCACAACTTGCAAAAAAACACTTATGATTAGACATTGCACATCCATGTTCTCAGTTGTATAAAGAGTAAGAATCTTGATGGTACACAAAGACAAAGGATGCCACTTACTGCTATAATGCTCCACCTGCTTGTTGGCTTATGGGGAAAATAATGTTGCAAAGCTTGAGAGGGAAGCAAATCCTCTCTAGAGAGCTTGATGGAGAAGAGGAGCAGGAAATCTATTGAGGAAAGAAAGAGAAATGATCTAGTAGAAGGATATGCTACAGATCTTCAGCTTTAGGTAGAAGTGTTTAGTGAGGCTCATGGAGAAATGGAGAGCTTCAGCTTGAGAAGAATGCAGCAAGCTTGAGAAGAATGCAGTAAGCTTGAGGAGGGAAAAGAGGTTCAAACTTCTATTGTAGAGCTTTTGAGAGGAAAAACTGAAAGGAAGGAAAAAGAAGCGACTCTTGCAAGGTGAAGTGAAGAGAAGTGAGAGATGGTAGAGTAGAGAGAGAGAGGGAGGGAACGATCAACACGTTTTTGGAGGGACCCCTTTTTAGGAGAGAGGGGGGGAGAAACTGACAACAACTAGAGAGAGAAAGGAGAAAAGTTCAATTTTTTGAATGTATAAGCGATTTTTCCCTTATATTTTATAAAAGAGTACAAGTTTGACCACTTACTTTTAGGCCCTTCCATACCCACCATTTCAGTCCACATGGCATCCACCCATTTTCCCCTTCCATAATCTCCTTTTTAATCCCATGGCAAATAAACAGGCCCCCTTAGACCCCATTCCTTTTCTAGTGAATAGAAAAATTGAATCCGTGAGGTTTCTAGGAGAGAAACAAATATAGTCCAAGGTTCTAACTAAAATGTAAGAAAAGCAAGGTTGATGCGATCAAAAGTTGAGTACTCAAGGAGGTTATGATTCCCATACTCTTCAAATTGTCAAGGGACATAATGTGTATGTTAAAAGAGGCTCTCCTATACTACCTCAATGTCCTATCTCACACTTACATACTATATATGAAGCAGCTTAATTTTTTTAAGCAAAAAGAAGGCATCCACATGTCATACTCTCCTGCATTTCAAAGGAAACCTAAAGAAATGCAAAGGTGAAAGGTAGAAAATGGCAGTTCAAAGGAAACCTTAAGAAATGCAAAGGTGAAAGGTAGAAAATGGCAGTTCAAAGGAAACCTTAAGAAATGCAAAGGTGCAAGGTAGAAAATGAAAAGAATTCTAGGAAATGTAAAGTAAAAAACTTACTGACTTTTAAGTCTTAGAAATGTAAAGTAAAAAACCTAGTACTCTTTTGTATTTATAATATTTTTAGTCCTTGGAAAGACCATGGAATTTCACTTCAACCTTCAACTTTCAAGGGTGACCACTGACTACTTTTGCTTTCTAAAGCCATTTGAAGGGTGGATTTACTTTGCATTTTGAAGGCTATAAAGAAGTTCTATCCATGTGTCATCTAAGGCTATCGTCATGTGAGGCTAAGTTGCCCGTTACATCAGACAGAAATTTTTGATAGCATGTAACTTTTCACCGGCTTACTATGCCTAAAAGAGCATAATTTTCAAACTATGCCGGTTTTTTGCAAGTCAATCCTCTCTCTCTCTCTCTCTCTCTCTCTCTCTCTCTCTCTCTTCTTTGCACCACACTCTCTCTCACTACTTGCTGCTCCCTGTGACATTTTGAACTATCGTGCCTGCCTTAGTTAAAATTGTCAAGGCTTATAGACAATTAAGCTTCGCGTGACCATGCCCTAATGAACCTCCCTTTGTAAGCTTGCACAGACCTTCCATGCCATAAATGATCTCCAACCTTAGTGCTCAAAGCTTAATAGTTGCACGCATGTATCCGTGTTTTGTGTGTGTGTGTGTGTGTGTGTGTGTGTGTGTGTGTGTGTGTGAGAGAGAGAGAGAGAGAGAGAGAGAGAGATAATGAGAGAGAGAGAGAGACCCGCTTCCTTTGTGTGTGTCTGTGTGTGTGTATGAGAGATAGAGTTGACATGCCATTCACTAAGGTGTTGGAGCATTGCAAGAAGGCCTTCCACATTTGCATTGCATTACTGATGTGTAGCGAGCTCAACAATTCAATGATGGGCGTCCAATGATTTTTTGTGGATGTCTTGCAAGCATTGTGTGTGTATGAGAGAGAGAGAGAGAGAGAGAGAGAGAGAGAGAGAGAGCGGGGGGGGGGGGGGGGGGGGGGGGGGGGAGGGAGAATAAGCATTGGTCTTACAATCAAAAATCGACAAAGCGTTGATCAACATAATCCACAATCTAGAATCATGAATGGACATTGACATCTACAAATATGAGAATCAACAAAATCAAGAATTGAAGTTATTGAAAAATAGATATTTGAGTAGATTTGAGTAGATTACTTAATGGAGAGAGATAGATTTCACACACAAGAGATTATAGAGTAGAGTAGAGAGAGAGAGAGAGAGAGAGAGAGAGAGAGAGAGAGAGAGAGAGAGAGAGAGTACACACGATATACATGGTTCACCCAATGTGGGCTACGTCCACGGGAAAGCAGCCACTCAATGGCTTTAGCACTTCAAAAGAAGAAGTAGTTTACAAAGGGATTAAACCCTTAATAGAGCTCCTACCTTGCTTCACTCTAACCAGCTCACACTCACCTTGTTGCATCAACTTCACACTATGAAATGTGTGTAGAAATGGCCTCCTTTTATAGGCCAAAAGGGTTGCCCTCTCTTATGAGAGGTAGCCATGTGTAGCCGCCCTTGTGTGAATAAGTCCAAATCGGACCCTCCAATCCACCCATGTGTGGCCGCCCTTGAGAAGACAAGTCCGCTTTTGAATTCGGCCACCGACCACCGGCCATTGACTTCCCACCACCGGCCACCGGCCAACCGACAGTTGTTTTCCGACCACTTTCCGACCGCCATCCGGCCATAATATTCCGGCGAAAAGGAATATTCCGGCGAGAAAAAAAAAGTCTCAGGGGCTTCCGCCCCGAGGCCCCTAAAGTTGCCCCTGATTCTTGGCCGTGAAAATTTTGGTTTCCGGTGAGTGATTTTCCTTCATGCAGGATGGCTTCTCCTCATAATGGGGGCCTTACAAATGTGCGCTTTTACCACAGAAAATTACAAGGGTAAATCAGGCTCCATACTTAATAATATCCCACTTGGAGACTCATCTCCAAACCAAACCTGTGACTGCTTTCCATTCTGGCTTCTTATCCTTGAATGCCGATTGAAGATGAGCAAAAGCTCAACTTCTCCTTGTTGACCACCTTTGTAAACATGTCTGCAGGATTTTCACTTGTATGCACCTTTCCTAGCTTTAGCTGTCTCTCTTCCAAAAGAGTGCGTATGAAGTGATATCTCACCTCAATGTGCTTTGTCCTTGAATGAGAGGCTGAGTTCTTCGCAACATGGATAGCGCTTTGGCTATCACTGTACAAGACACAATTTTCTTGTTTGAATCCAAGCTCTTCTAAGAATCTGTGAAGCCATAGAATTTCTTTGCTTGCCTCCATCATTGCTACATACTCTACTTCCGTGGTAGAAAGTGAAACCACTTTCTGCAGCTTTGAAGCACAGCTTACTGCTGTGCCTCCAACCGTGAACACATAGCCAGTAGTGCTCCTTCGAGTATCTTTTTCACCTGCCATATCTGCATCAGCATACCCTTCTAGAAAAATATCAGTTCCTCCAAAATACAAAGCATTTGTTGTTGTCCCTTTTAGATACCTAAGTATCCACTTCACAGCTTGCCAATGCTCTTTACCTGGGTTGTCCATGAACCTATTCACAACTCCCACTGCATGTGCAATGTCTGGCCTTGTCCAGACCATAGCATACATTAGAGAACCTACCGCTGCAGCATATGGAACTTTAGACATATAGGCTATCTCCTCTTGTGTCTTTGGACACATATCCTTCGTTAGTTTAAAATGACCAGCCAAAGGTGTAGAAACTGGTTTTGGCATTTTGCATTGCAAACCTTTCTAGTACCTTCTTGATGTAATCTTCTTGAGATAGCTTTATTGTCTTCTTTGTCCTGTCCCTTGATATTTTCATACCAAGTATCCTCTTTGCAACACCTAAATCTTTCATTGAAAAAGATTTAGACAGCTCCTCTTTTAGGTCTTTGATGTCCTGCATGTTAGCACTTGCAATCAGTATGTCATCAACATAAAACATTAGGATGATGAAATTCCCATCTCCCAAATTCTTCGTGTAGACGTAGTGATCCGAGTTGCATCTTGTGAATCCATGATCCAACATCCATCGATCAAACTTCAAGTACCATTGTCTTGATGCTTGCTTTAAACCATACAAGCTCTTCTTTAATCTGCAAACCATTTTCTCCTTACCTTTTACTTCATACCCCTTTGGTTGAAGCATGTAGATTTCCTCCTCTAAGTCACCGTGAGGGAATGCCGTATTTACATCCATTTGCTCGAGATTTAGATCATGAGCAGCCACAAGGCTTAAGACAAGCCTAATTGAATTCATTTTTACAACATGAGAAAATATTTCATTGAAGTCAATACCTTTCTTTTGAGAAAACCCTTTTACCACAAGCCTAGACTTGTACCTTTTCTTCCCACCTTCTTCTTCCTTCAGCTTGTACACCCATTTGCTTTGAAGTGCCCGCTTACCTTTAGGCAACTCAACCAACTCCCATGTTTGGTTGCAATCATAGTGAGTCCATCTCCACTTGCATGCTCTTCGTCCATTCTTCTTTGGATTCATGTTGCATAGCTTCTTCATATGATTCCGGCTCTCCAGAATCTGAGATCAAGAGATGGTTGAAGGAAGGAACAAACCTTTCTGGAGGTCTACTTGCTCTTGTAGATCTTCGGGGAATAGGTTGAAGCTCCTCATTTGGTTGACGTTGTTGCACATTGTCACCATTTGTAGTCCTTGAGTCTTCACCGTCCTCAAGTTCCATGTACTCATCACCTGTTTCTTTTGTTTGTTTTCTTTCCAAGTAATCTTTGTACATATTTTGTTCGTTAAAAATTACATCCCTACTCCTTAAGATTTTACCATCTTCAGGATTCCATAGGCGATACCCAAAGTCACCTTCTCCATAGCCAATGAAGAAACACTTTTTGGACTTTGCATCTAGCTTTGATCTTAGGCTTCTATCTATGTGCATGAAAGCCTCACACCCAAACACTTTGAGAAATGTATAATTCACCGGTTTACATGTCCATGCCTCTTTTGGAACTCCCCCATCCAATGCCGTTGAGGGTGACCGGTTGATTAAGTACACAGACGTACTTACAGCTTCTGCCCAAAGCTCAAGCGGTAGGCCTGCATATAGCCGCATGCTTCGTGATCGCTCCATGATTGTCCCGTTCATCCTTTCCAAAATCCCATTTTGTTGAGTTGTCCTTGGGGTTGTCCTTTGCCTCCGAATTCCATTGCTAGCACAAAAGCTTTCAAAAGCTTGGCTGCAATATTCGCCTCCATTGTCGGATCTAAGGCATTTAACCTTGGTACCTGTTTCATTCTCCACAAAGGCTTTCCACCTTTGAAATATGGAAAATACGTCGGATTTATTCTTCATGACATAAACCCATGTTTTTCTAGTCGCATCGTCTATGAATGTTACATAGTACAATGAGTCACCAAGTGATGGTGTACTTGCAGGACCCCAAACATCAGAATGAACCAACTCAAGTTTTTTATTTTTTCTTTCATTTCTTGATTTTTGAAATTTTACCCTCTTTTGTTTACCATAAACACAATCTTCACAGAACTCTAAGTCCAATTCTTTCAAACCTGGTAGAAGCTTCTTTGTTTGAAGGATTTACATTCCTTTGGCACTCATATGCCCAAGTCAGTAGTGCCACACCGCAGTGTCAACTTCTGTAGTTGCTGCACAAGCTGAAGGTTGTGTGCTAACAGTACACAAGTAAAGTGTACCAACTTTTTCTCCCTTGGCAACCACCAAAGGTCCCTTTGAGATCTTCCACTTTTTGTTTCCGAATGCAATGTTGTGACCTTCATCATCCAATTGTCCTGTAGAGATCAAATTTTTGCGAAGAGAAGGAACATTGCCTAACATCTTTAAGCTTCCAATCATTTCCATTAGCAGTTTTGACAGAAACTGTACCTTTGCCGACAATCTCACAAGCTTCATCATCTCCCAAGTATACATACCCAAAATTACCTTTGGTGTAGTCTTGGAAATGTTGCTTGTGTGGTGTCGCATGGAATGAAGCCCTGGAATCTACTATCCAGGAATTAGATACATTGTCTAATGAGAGAATTAGAGCATCTTGCTCTAATTTACCTGCCACATTGGCCTCCAATGTTGGCTTGTTGTCTTGAGACTCTGCCTCCTTCTTCTTCTTGGACCAGCAATCCTTCTTGACGTGGCCCTTCTTGCCGCAGTTCCAACATTCAAGAACTGATTTTGTGTGTGACTTGCTCCGCCTTGAGCGATCACGACCCTTTTGGTTTTTTAAACTTTCCTTAGGCCTTCCTCTTGTTTCCACTGACAGTGCAACACTTGATGATTCTCCTGTGCTTCTCCTTCGTATTTCCTCGCTTAGGAGAACACCCACAACATCATCAAACTTAAGAGTATTTGTGCCAGAAATAGAATTACTTACAGCCATCACAAGGCTGTCCCAACTATCCGGTAGAGATGATAGTATAAGGAGAGCTCGCACTTCGTCATCGAAATTGATTTTCACCGACCGAAGTTGACTTATGTTTGTGTTAAAGTCATTTAGGTGTTCTGCAAGTGAACCATTCTCTGCCATCTTTAGATTGAACAAGCGCTTCATAAGAAATACCTTATTGGATGCCGATGGTTTCTCGTAGAAGTCGTCAAGTGACTTCATCAAGTCCTCCATGGTCTTCATCTCGGAAACATTGAAGGCCACCGTTGACGCCAAGCTTAACCGGATTGTTCCCAGTGCCTTTCGATCAAGGACAATCCATGCTTCATCTGCCATTGTTGCGGGCTTCTTCGCAAGACCGCCTAGTAGCAAATAGAGGTCCTTCTGGTAGAGATAGTCTTCAATCTGCATCTTCCAATGTTGGTAGTTTTTGCCATTGAACTTCTCAATCTTGAGCTTCCCTTCCTCCGCCATAACTCCCACTCAATTCAAGGAATCCTTTCCTTGAGATAATTTAGCTATGAGCAAACCTTGCTCTGATACCAGTTGTTAGGAAATAAGACGTAGCTAAATAGATATTTGAGTAGATAACTTAATGGAGAGAGATAGATTTCACACACAAGAGATTATAGAGTAGAGTAGAGAGAGAGAGAGAGTACACACGATATACATGGTTCACCCAATGTGGGCTACGTCCACGGGAAAGCAGCCACTCAATGGCTTTAGCACTTCAAAAGAAGAAGTAGTTTACAAAGGGATTAAACCCTTAATAGAGCTCCCGCCTTGCTTCACTCTCACCATCTCACACTCACCTTGTTGCATCAACTTCACACTATGAAATGTGTGTAGAAATGGCCTCCTTTTATAGGCCAAAAGGGCTGCCCTCTCTTATGAGAGGCAGCCATGTGTAGCCGCCCTTGTGTGAATAAGTCCAAATCGGACCCTCCAATCCGCCCATGTGTGGCCGCCCTTGATAAGACAAGTCCGCTTTTGAATTCGGCCACCGACCACCGGCCATTGACTTCCGACCACCGGCCACTGGCCATTGACTACCGGCCACCGGCCAATCGACGGTTGTTTTCCGACCGCCGTCCGGCCATAATATTCCGGCGAAAAGGAATATTTCAGCGAGGAAAAAAAAGTCTCGGGGGCTTCCGCCCCGAGGCCCCTAAAGTTGCCCCTGATTCTTGGCCGTGAAAATTTTGGTTTCCGGTGAGTGATTTTCCTTCACACACGATGGCTTCTCCTCATAATGGGGGCCTTACAAATGTGCGCTTTTACCACAGAAAATTACAAGGGTAAATCAGGCTCCATACTTAATACTTATCATCTATTATTTGAGCAAAGACTTGAAGCTGTGTGGATCATCAATCTAGTGCTGAATTTGTCTGTTGATTGGATTGATCCATGCTTTCTTTATGGCTTCAAGGTTAATTGGCTTGATTTGTTTAGCATCAAATTGCTTTGGAGGATCAGCTTCTTCAAAGATTTTTGCTTCTTAATCAGAGTCTACATAGTAAACATAAAACTTTCTTCGGTCTCTGTACCATGATGATCTAAGTATTTCCACCTTGGTATTGATCCATTTGGCCTTATTTTTATAAGCCTGAGGTTTGGGAGGGTATTTTGGATCTAGAATAGTTTCTTCTTTCTTATGGGAGTAATAGATAAAGGAGTCTACCTTTTCCTCATGAGTTAGAAATGGTAGATGTTCTGCAGAAATGCCATCAATATTGATTGTTGGAGATTCCAAAATATCTTGTCTCTGTGCTTCACTAATTTCTTAATTGTAATAGAGACATTATCTTTAGTTTTAAACTCTTTACCTTTATTTGATGAAGAGATTGATCCTAACTCTCTAGATGATGAAGCTGGGTGTTATTTTCTACTGAAAGGGGCTTTGCCAATTACCATGATATCCGCCTTTAGTGGTAGGATATCTTTATTGCCAATTTGACATTCGTTGGCCACCAGTAGTTTTGAAGACTCTTCACAAGATGGTTGGACTTTTTGTTGTTTAGGCAGAGTTAATAAGTCTTTAAGGCTCTGTATGTCTTCTTTGGATAGTAAATTACCTTCTGGTGTTGGTTCTTTAGCTGTTACTGGTGATTGTCCTTTTGGTAGCAAAATTTCCCATGGAACTGGAGCTGGAGAGGTTGTAACTGGAAATGGTGAGGTTGGTGGATATGATGGATATTTCTCACCCCTCCTAGAGAGAAGAGCTTTCTCCCTTTCTTGCAGATTGGTTTCCCATCAAAGTAGAGCTTGTTGCTTTTCAAGCAATTCTTCTCTTTGTCTTAATTCTGTTTCTTTTTGGAGAAACTCTTTGTATGATAGACCACGGATTTTTTGTGATGTCAAAGGAAGATCCTGGGGATAATTGATGGATTCATCATCAAAACTGGAAGGAGAGGAGGGTTCTCTTCCTGGTGGTAGCTGATGGGTTGGTCTAGCTTTGATTTGCATGAGACCAGATTGCTGATAAAGTGATGATCAAAGAGAGACTTATTCTCTTGAATTTGTTTCATTTTTATTTTCTTTGCTAAAGATGGAATAAGAATTCTTTCTAAAGCCGATGGCTTAGGTTTATCAGCTTCCTTCAGATCAGCTTTTAGTTGCTTCTGAAAGGTAGTTACCTCATTGTAACTGTTCTTTGAAAAGGTCTTCTTACCTGATTTTTCAGAGTCGAGGAAGAAATCTGAATTGTTGGACTTTGAATCTTTAGACCTGTATTGTTGTTTTCCTTTAGAAGAATTTTTCCATCGTTGAGGATTAAAAGGAATAGGCATGAAGTCTTCTAGGCTCATTACATTAAGAGCTATGGGACAATCCTCAAAACTTGAGTCTGAATTGTAGTTGATGTTTGTTGATGAAGAAGTTTTGCTTGCAAACGGAGCAATACTGAATTTGAACTCTGAGATATCTGAAGAGGATAGCTCTAACTAGCTATACCCCTCTTCTAGGATTATATTTTTGAATGCCGCTGATTTTTCTTCTTGGGACATTTAAGGGCCCAATGACTTGTTTTTTCATAAATAAAGCATTTATTATCATTCTTTGAAGGTGGACTTATACTTTTGAAAAAATCAATGTTTGGGTCTTTGTTTGAACTTCTTCTCCTTTTTGCCCTTCTTAGGATGCTTGCACGAGCATTCCTTCTTTTTCTTGGCACGTCCAAAATCTTTGGAGTAGTAATTTTGCTTGCAGAACTTGTTTGAAGGTTTTGAGTCTTTCAATACCTGTAAAGCTTGGATTATATCTCCAAGTGTTGTTGATTGGAGATTCAGATTTTGGTTGTCCAATTTCTCTATAAGCATCTTGGTGATGGCTTTTGCCAGTTTGTGCACAAATTTTGCTTTAATTTCTTATGAATGGTATTTACATGCTTTATATATTAAATTTCTACAATAAATACAAAAATCCCAAATGGAGGAGAAATTACAGATTTGAGCTTCATGAAAAGCCTGTAATGCCAATGATGCCTGATCTTCATGATTCCCAATGAATTCTTTGTAGATACTTTCAATTAAGAGCAAGAGAGGAGAGGCATTTCCTTCAGGCCACATAATAGAATTCCTGACTGTGGGTGGAAGCATTTCCCACCACCGTTTGAGGATACCTATAAAACCATTTACAGCAGTTTGTTGTCTCATGCACCCAAATAGCATTTGTTGATAGATCAATTATGCATGTATTCTAGAACTAAGATGATATCATCATGCTCTAGATTATCAATGTTGTAGAAGGTAATATCTCCTACCTTTTTATACCTTGCACAAATTGGGAAACTTTTTGACCTTGGGTGGCACTTGTAGATGCTTCTTCCATTGGCTCATCCTTTTCCATTTGCAAAGGAACCAGAGGATTTTCCGTTTGAGAATCATCTATTTCTAATTCATCTTCAAGGTCGACGACTTTCATATGCATTGGGAGGAGATGGAATACTATCTCGAATGATTTTTTCTTGAAGACCATTCTAGATAGTTTCCTTATAAAAATAATCAAATTGGTCCCAATTACCTTGGAAGAATACATCACCATAATTTTTTATTCTTGGCCTATGTTTTGCATTGGACATATCCTATATTGGTTTTATCTGTTCTTCTTTCCAATTGTAGTCAATTTATTCTATGACAACTTTTGTGATGGAGGTTTTTCTGTGTTGTCAATTAATTTGTTACGATTTTTGTGACAACAAGCAATAGTGTATTGATCTCTTTCATCCTTCGACAAGCTTCTATGCAGCTTGTAATAAAACCGCTCCGTAGATTCCCAATCTTCTCTCCTCGGTTCAATGTCTGAAGAATAACCCTGTTCTTCTTCAAATTTCAAGACATTTAAGAGTAGATGCTTGTCTGAGTGACCCGAACGATGATGTAGGGAGGGTTTAGTGGATGAGAAGTATGGAAAGTCTTTAGAGGATGGTATGATTAAATTAGTATGCAATGAGGGGAAAGATGTTGTACGCATGCTTTGAAGTTGTGTATGCAATTGAGTAAGGTTCTGGCTTGACTCAGAAACAAGCTTATGCAAGTCCTGTACCTATTTTTCAAGCATATGCAACTTTAGTGTCTGATAATGACTCTGAAGCACTTCAGGACGGGGTTTTGGGTGATCAGTCATTATAACATAAGGAGTAATAAAGACTTTATCAGTATCTGAGATAATAAAATCTTTACCTTTGATCATACAAATTGTATAGAGAATGTAGAGGATGATGAGGCAGTTTGACTCATTAGTCTTAAGCAATGTCTACAGTATGTTTTGTCTTCATTCTAAAAAGTTTTTAATTCTCATTTCTCTACACTTAGTAGGGACTTTATGCACAATAGGAGAAGAAATAGGTTTTTGAGAGCTAATAACATAATTAGGTGAGTCTATAATATCAATACTCAAAACTCATAAACTATTTCTGACTTTAAGGTAGGCTGAATGTCTACCGCCCAATTCTTAGGTAATTTTACTTCCGACCATGCAATTTGGTCACATCGCGGCATTTGAGAATGATCATCAAAACGCATAATTATATTTTGCCCTTTATGATCTTTTTTCTCTTTTGCTGCTAGTTTCCCTTCATAAATTGCAGGAAGTCCCGAGTTTACTACTCTTCCTAAAACAGAAAAATCAATTTCTACATTGGGGTGGGAGTCATATGCTTTAAATCACATCCGACTATTTTTATTGCAAGAGTTAAAGCTTCGCCAAAATAGGGGTCATCAAGTGACACATTATAATCTGGGTGAACTTGCAGATAAATTGGTCCATCTGCTAAGTTTCTTTCAATTCCTCCAAGAAATTGATCTTGCAAATTTTTATGTCGGGTATCTAAAATCATAACATTGCTAAACCTGCTCTAAATAGAGGGTTTACTCCTATCTGTACACAACCAAGATGATCAAAGTGATAGCCTTTTTTAATGGCTTCACCTTTATCATGTTGTAGGATCTCAGTGAGCTTTATGAAATGCATTTGATTCTATGTAGGGATAGATGCAAGTGATCTATTGTCTAAATAAATTTTTGAGGCTTTAAGTTTAAATAATTTTATGTTTATATACTTGATCAGGTTTCAAGTCTAGTATTTCCATTGGGCAGATGGTTCTGCTTCTTCTACAAGTATGGAGAGATGTGCAAGAGACTGGGTCACTTTTGACAATGATTTGTTCAAGAATGCCATTGAAATTTTATCTAATAGTGGGTCGACATGTAGGAATTTTTGCGGGAATTTATCAAGGATTTGTTGCCTATGGCTATATCCCAAATGCCAACGGAGACCTTTGGACCACGTGACCTTGGCTTTTGACACAATACTGAAAAATGGCAATAGATTCTTGGAGCAGACAATGTTGAAGAGAACAGTTTCTGCCATTCACTCTTATGGCAGGTGACCAAGAACTTATAGACTTTGAGCATTAAGATGAAACTCACAAGTGATACACACATGCAAAGGTGATACACACACACACATGCTCTGATACCAAAATACGCACACTAAATACTTGCAAGCGGAAGATGTGTATTATGAAGTAGAAAGATTACAAGGGAAATGCACTAAGTGCGCAGGGGATCGATATGGGGGTTGTATACAAGGCTAGGCTCAACTTGAGATGCTTCACTTGAGATCATTTACAATGAAGGAGAGCTCCCTTTATATAGAGAGGTGAGGTGCCTTTCAAAGGTAAGTAACTTTTCGTGCACACAACGTTACTAGTGGAGAGGGAGTCACTTCTATAAAGTGAATTTACAAGTGGAGAGGGAATAAAGTGGCTTTAGCTTTATCTGGTCAAAACTGGCCCATGTGCGACGTCGTGCACAGGGCCTTTTTTTGGCCCGTGCGGCGCCGCCGGGCTTCATCATGCAATTTGGTGGTCCCACGGCCTCCCTGCGCACCCGAAATGGCTCTGTTTCGCAAAATGTTCATCGGTAGGCATCCCATGTCCAATGGGTGCTTGGATGGTCGAGGAGGTGAAATCTAACAACTTGATTAATTAAATACTTCAACAACAAAAAGTACACAATTAACTATTACAGTTACACTGAATGGTAGAAAATCAACTTATTCATATTATATGGAAAGAATACAAACCTTATAAACAAAGGTTACATGAGGAAACTAATTTTGTTTTTTTTTTTCAAAACTCACCATTGTGAGTGGATAGTATAAAGAATATCAGAAATATACACCAACCTCGAGCTCAAACCGAGCCTTGAGGGTCAAAGGATTACAAGTTTTCTGCTTGACAAAGCTAGGCTTTACTTATTACAAGATGTTATGTATTGTTCTAGACCAGTCCTCTGAGGCTTGTTTGCCTCCGATCATGTGGATCATCACTCTGCTCTCTTGTATGATTTCACAAAAGCTTGCCACAGCCAGATCCCCCTCAATCACGCGGCGGTTCCTTGCTTGTCAAATATGGTGAAAGAAGTACTTGATTATTTTTTAGTGCAGACAAGAAGAGTAGGACTTCCCAACCTGTTAATACCAAGGAACAGATCATTCTTGAAGAACTTAATTTTCCATGTCCTTTGAATCCACTTGTATATTTTCCCAACCATGCCACTGATTGCATGGCATCCCATGAAAAGGTGGGCTAGGTCTTCACTAGCTATTCTGCACCCCGAGCAACGATCGGATCCGATGCCTCTTTCTTGTATCTTTGCGCCCGTCGGCAGAGCACCCTACATCACTTTCCACAGGAATATCTTCATATATTGAGGCCACCTTGGCTTCCAAATGTTCTCCATGCTCCCTCCCACCGTTTTTCCGTCCAGTGCCTCTTCCATAATTTGTTGAGGGGGCTACACCAATTAGCCTCGTGCATTAATGCATGGTAAATGCCTTTAGAATGTGGTTTTCAAAAGAGGCTACTCCCGGGCCATCTTATGGAGACACCCTTCATTACTCAGATTCATTGTTAGAGCTAGATTTGTATTTTTTAGAGTAACTTGCTTAGCATGCACCATACAAGATAGGCCATCTTGGAACAACTGCACCAAAATGTCCTCGACAGCATCCTGTAAGGCCAATAGAACTGCACATAGGATACGTATAACAGAATCTGAATATATGTCCATTATTTCTCTCACCACCCGAGAGAAATCTGCCTTTGGTATTATTGGCTCGGTGCTCTTTTGATATTTTTGGATCTCACGTAAAGCAACCGTGCCTAGCTTCCATCGCCGTTTCTTCTGTGTCGTTGATGGTGGTGTAGGATCCGCTTGTCTGGCCCATTGAGGAGGGTCATTTTTGTAAATTTTTCTCCTCTCCTCTTGAGCTTGTTGCTCTTTAGGTGTGAGCTTGTCCTTTTTCTTTTTTCGCACATTGTTTTGCTCTCTGAGGAATTTTTGAAGGTCTGGAGCTCCCAACTTTTTGCTTGTTGGGCGGCCTGAGCTCTATCCTCTTTGGCTCTCCTCTATGTCTCTGGTTGTGCTTTTAAATTAGCCAAGTGGGCTCTCTCAGCCTCGGCTCTCTGTCATTATTCTTGCTCTCTCTCCCTCTTTGTTCTTCATGCAATCTTTGTGCTTCTCTATCAGCTGCTTGTTTCTTTTCTGTCTCTCCCATTCTCTTCCTCCTCTTGGCATCTCATGCTTCTGAAACAAGATCACCTGGTATTACTTTGATCACCCTTTGTTTGACCTACGAGGGGGATTTTTGTGGCGTAGTCGCAATTTCTTGAGCTTCAGGTGCAGCCGTTGCTTGAGCTATACGTGCTATCGTTGCTTGAGTTCTAGGTTCTATTTCTTGCGTGGGTCTGTTTAGAGCTGCGATTGTTCCAAGATCCAACAGAGGTGTGCGATTTGCATGATGTAGTGGCTGGAAATCACCAAAAATATTTCGCATGGTGTTTTGATTCTCTGGAGTCGAAGGTTGGGGGAGGGGCTGGGTGTTTGGAGTGGCTGCTGTGTTGGGTTATCTACTTGTGGTTGAGGATATGGATTTGAAGCGGTGGATTCTGTATGAGGTACTGGTTGCGGATTTTCAGTGTTGTCAGTGGCGGTGGTGTCATTGTTGTGCATAGTGGTGTGCTCTTGTGTATCGTCCATGTTGTGCAAGATATGAGTGTGTGTACGTTTGGGTTTGAGAGGATCTTCTAAAATGTGCAAACAAGAAATGAGCTTTAAGTTGGGAGTTTTGACTTAGAGTTTTTTTTTAATAAAAACTTAATAAAATCACTTAAACTTTAAAAAAAAACTCCAAACTTGACCCATGGGACTAATAATTGTGGCCTTAACAAATCAGTTTGCATGACAATGCATGTTTACAATAGAAATGGTTAGTGTAATAAAAAAAAAAAAAATTCCACCGAACGCCTACCATCACGCCGCCTTGCCTCCAACCAGTGCCAGAATTAATCTTTTGCACTCAAAGCATGATAAGATTGTGATCGCCTCAAGCTAACCACATTCTACATTTCAAACTTCTTTGTTCTCTAGTCTTCTTTCTCTCTCTCCCTGCTAAAACTATGTAGAACCAATTGAACATCTCATGAAGGGCATTGCTCTTTTTTCTTCCATCTCCATGTCATGTATTTTTAAAATACACTGCTTTTCCTTGATAGTGTGAGCGCTTTATTTTTTGGTTACTCAAGATGCCTAATGAACCATAAGTGTCGAGAAAAAATGCACTATGTACAAAATGCACTATGTACTTTTAAAATACACTGCTTTTCCTTGATAGTGTGAGCGCTTTATTTTTTGGTTACTCCAGATGCCTAATGAACCATAAGTGTCGAGAAAAAATGCACTATGTACAAAAAGAATGTGCTGAAAAAAAAACCAGACTTTAGTTTCGCATACAGATGTATTTAGATTGCAAAAATCAAGTGTTCAATACACCATGTAATGAGTTATGTGTTTCTCCCCCCAAGCATCCACCATTTGTGATGTAAAACTATTGATTACAAAATTTGAGGTGGATATCTCATCATTGGTTAGCTTTGCCTTTTCGAGAAGACAAAAAATATCATCAATAGACTACCACACACGAGCACATTTAATTCCTAGGGCTGCTTCATTACCTTTGTAGGTGGTAATGTCACACACCTTTTTCCACAACTGAAACTCATTGGGACTTTGAGAGTCGGAATAGTTTGAAAGCAAATGCCTAGCTTTACTACCACCCATACATACTTTATTAGGGCGATCTTGTGTACTTCCAGACACCTTCTTGTCCTTTGATAGCTCAACTGCACCCCCATGTAGACCAACACTCGATAGAATAGATTCGAGTTCTTGTATACACTCTTCTCTTCTAAGTTCTGCAGGCTCCATATTCCAAGCGTAATTAAGATGGAGCATAAGCAACTTGTCAAGAATTTGTAGACGGGCATGAAGGGTGCACACATGCACATTTATTAGTGGTATTGGAAGAATCGGATCCCAATTTGGATCATGCATGTTTCGATTAGGGGGCACTTGCTGGTCATTATTGATGGCTAGGTCAACAACTTGACATAACTCAATTTCCGTACCAAAGTCTTATCTTCTAAGAGTTATGAAATGCTGTGGATTATGGTCATAAATATAATTTGTAATAAGTAGGTAGTCTAGTTGCAGAAGCCGGGGTGCAATGGCACTTTTAGATTGTACGTACAAATCCATTTGACCCCTCAAACTCTATTTTAGGTTTAACCTAAGGTGACCTTAGTATATAAGGTACCTAGGTCATTTTTGTAAAGACAACTATTATCATACTCAAAGTTTAGCGTTGCCATCTACTATGTGTGAGAGAGGAAGAGAGGAAGCGTGAGCTTCATCTTGACGCTACTCCGTCGCTCGTCGGAATAGAGTAAACGTGCTCACGCATCTACGAGCTATTTGTGGCCATAAAGTATATCAAATGATGTCTGTTTTCTGCCTGCAAGTAGTTGTTATAATCATAGCAATATAAGCTACGCATAGGTACTCACAGATTTCAATTTCAGACACTTTCGAAATCTGGCTCTGTCTTTATACGCGTTTTCTGCAGATAGGTCTAAAGCTGGGATTTTGAGTGTAGAGGCTTAGGGATAGGTGTATCCTAGTGAGGGGATGGTGTTCCTTGAGCTTCATACGATTCTAGTATGATTTTTAAGTGAGTTTCCTTCCGTTGTGTGTATGTGGGCTAGGTGGTGTAGTTGAGAGTAGTGAGACTCTAGATTATGGTTTAGTTGCCCTTCCAGAGTGTTGTATGTGTAGGATGGTCTCAGCCTGACAAGCTAAAGAGATTTCCGCCGTGTGCCTATCGTGTCATTTGTGTCCTCGATTGACATTATGTTGATCTAGGTTGTGTTGCATGCACTTTATGGGTGGTGAGATTCGATCCCACAACATTGGCGCCATTGCCAGGGATACAAGGACTTAGGTAGATATTCCTACTAACACTCCTGTGATGGTTGCTTGCTTTAGTTCGACTAAAGAAAGCCTTTTTCTTAAGTGGATCCTGAAGAGGTTATCTCGAGATCAAGTGGATAGCCAAGAAGCGTGTGTCTTGCAAGGGTCTGTGACTAGGTAGATTTAGTTAGAATTTGTAGATTAGACTAGTTGTTGTGGTGTTTGAGTGGTTTGTGAGGTGATAAAAGTGTGTGCTAGTCCATGTGTGGCATTGAAGCGTTGTTCTACTCATAGATGCAAAACCCCATACGATTTGTAGGAGTAGCTTTAGGTGAGCGATTTGATTCTGATCTAGAGCTATTCATCGTTGATTTATTTGCTAAAGTGCTTGTTTGCATTTAGAATCTTTGAAAAGTCTGCTTTTGAGAGTAAAAATGCAAAAAATATCCTTTTGTGGATAGTTTTTCATGACTGATTGATGCTGAGCATATAAAAGAGCACGTGCACGGGTTTTGTGAAGAAAATCTATAGTTCTGTGAACTTGGACTTTATACGCGTATAAAGTCTCAAGGGGCATCTGAAGACCAAAATTGAAAATTCTGACTACACCAGTGTGTTCAGAAGGGGGGTTTTACTTCAAGTATACTTTGAAACTAGAGTTTTGACCAACTCTTGATACCCAAAAGACAAAAGACGGAGTGTCTGAAATTGAAAAAAGGAAAACTTGAGATTTTGAGCATAGTTTTGCATAAAAATTGGTAGAAGTGCTTGAAAACCAATGGTAGACACTTGGGAATGCTTGTGAATGAGTTCTATCCAAAAATCTATTAGCAGACATCATACGTGTATAAAGTCTCAAGGGTGATTTTGGTAGCAATTTTGAACTTTTGACAATATACCCATCTTTTGCATGTTGTGTTGAGCACACCCACCAAATCTCATATCATTTGGACATATAGATTGAGAGTTAAGGGATTTTACTCTTTCAAAGGATTTCCTTGTGAAAACTGATGATTTTAAGCAATTTTGACATCCAAAAATTGTTGTGAGCACATATTCTTGTTCCACACACTAAGGGGCACCTCTGGTAGAAACAAAACTAAAATCTGAGCCAAAGACTTCATACACGTATGAAGTCTTAGAGACCAGATATGAGGTCAAAGGTTGCAACTGAGTGAACCCTTGTGATCTACAGTATTTAGAGAGCATATAGGCCAAATTTCAACAAATTTAAATCACATTTGGGTTTGTAAAGATCAGAAGACAGATCTGGATAGATTCATGCTTGTAGTGGCCATACCTTACACAAAAAGTGTCAAAATTCAATTCTGAAACTTGCTGTGAGTTGCTAGTATAGAGAGGAACCTCTTGAGTGAAATTCACTTCATTCTGACAAGTTAGACTTTATACGCGTATGAAGCCTAAAGCGCAGTTTTAGAGGCCAAAATTAAAATGTGAGCTTACCAGGGTGTTAAGCACAACAAGACAAGCTCACTCACCAAATTTTGTCAAAATCTAAGCACATAGATTTTATACGCGTATGAAGTCTCAAGGCCAGATCTGAAAGTCAAATTTCACTTTTGACCACATAGGGGTTGGCAAATGATGTGTTAATCTTGCTTGCAAAATTTCATCTCATTTGGACACCTACTTTTGCATGTACAAAGACTTTGCAGATACAAGATTGTAAAGGTGAAAAAGTGGTGATTATGAGAAATTTTGACATCCAAAATTTGTTGTGATCACATATTCTTGTTGTATCCATCAAGGAGTACCTTGGGTAGAAATCTAAGTGAATTCTGAGCCAGTATACTTTATATGCGTATAAAGTCTCATAGGCCAGATTTGGGTCAAACAAACAATTGAGTATACCCTAGTGTCCTAAAGCATAAAAGAAGTGCCTAGCCAAAATTTCATAGAATTTGGAGCTCATTTGGGCTTGTAAGAGCAAAAGACAAGAAACTGCAAATTTAGGCTTGTATTAGTCTTAACTTGCTCAAAAAATGTCCAAATTGAATTCTGAAACTTGCTGAGAGTTGCTTGAGTGATAAGAAATGAGTGGAACAAAAGTCACCTCATTCTGCCACAAAAGACTTTATACGCGTATAATGTCTCAAGTGTCAAATTCACAAACTGAAACTTGCAGTGAGTAGACGACATCAAGGAGAGCTCACATACCCAATTTTGTCAAATTTTGAGCACATAGACTTGATACGCGTATGATGTCTCTAGCCCTATTTTGGAGGTGAAAACTCACAGTGAGCTCCTAAAAGTGTTAAGCACTATAAAGTAAGCCTAGTGACCAAGTTTCAACAAATTTGGGTCACATTTGGTCAAGATACAAGCAAAAATCCTTAATCCTGAAACTGTTTAGAGTGTTGTTTCAAGTGGAGTTCACAAAAACTGCTCTAGCTTTTGATAGAAAACTCCAAATTGAGTCAGTATACCTATGAAGAAAGCTTGCAGGAAATAGCACACACCTAGAGCTGAATTTTTCTTGGTTTTGGTTTTAGAGCTGAATTTTCCCAGGTTTCCTAAATCCAAACTTTTAGGGTACCCAGATCTAGCTTCTATAGACCACAAGAGTCACAAATTCTTGACTTTTAAAGACCTGATCAAGGACCAAAGGTACTTATTAAGGACTATCTTGAGAGTATTGTGTGGGCCTAACATTAAGGAAGCTAAGATCAACAGGATGGAAAGCCAATCTACCAATCCTTACTAGAGGTATGGCAAGCCATGCTAGAAGTTCTAAAATGCCAATCTATCCACATTTTGACACCAACCCACACAATGCACTAAAAAGAGGTGGATGTTTGGTCAATGAAGGACCAAAAATACCTCCACCAAACACAAGAATTCCAAAAAGGGAGCCACCTGGATTCCCTTCCAAAGCGTTAATGAGAGATGAAATGATCACAGAGATGGCAAACATGCCTCCTCAAGTGAATCTTCCTAATGGACCATGGTTGTACCTAGATGAAGCCATAGAGCATGAATTTTATAGAGGTGGAATAACGGTCACAACAGGATCATATGTACCATCACCACCCCCTATAACTTACTCCTATCCAAATCAGAGTAGAACCTTGACAAGACATGATATTGAGAGTGAGAGTGACACATCTTCTCAGAGGAGTGATTCACCAAGAACCAAACCCACATTAAAGCAAGAGGTATCTAGTGAGAAATTGAAGCTTATAGAAGGATTAGCTCAGAGACTTGCTCCTCTAGTCAAAGCTAACCTCCAAGAATCTCTATGGAGCGCAATTGAGAGAACATGGACAAACCATACGATAGAAGGGTACTACTATAACCAGAGATATGTACATTATGTTCTAGTAGCACCTCCTCCACCTAGATACGATATGGGGAATGCACCGGTAGGAGTTGCAAAGCCACAGCTTGTCTTCAGACAACAATCTCCACTTCCAGGTGCTAGAATGCCTATAGAGATGAGATATACGCAGATGAAGGAAGCATCCAACAAAAAAGTTCTAGTACCAGCTTCAATGTGTTATAACAATCAAAGAGGATATTGCCCTTTGAAGCGATAGAAGATGAGAGAAACAAATGGAGTAATGAGGCCGGTACAACCTCCACCTCTTGCGTTTTGACCTGAATAAAGAAAGGTATGAGGTGGACGAAAGGACATTGCGGTTCATTGCTAATAGAGGCTTAGCAAGGTTAGGGCCTATTTACAGCCAGCAACTGCAAGAAGAGGCTCCTGAATCAGAGATAGATTGTCACAAAAACTGTGGCAACCACTTGGTCAAACAATGTCCTCAAATGGAGATAACCCAAGTGAATGCCTATTGTCTTGATTGTGGTGTCATTCACTTGATCCCCAACTGTCCAAAAAATCCAAACCGAGTCGAAAAGATCACAACCAATGTCTCAGGAATTGTTCAGCTACCCAGTAGCTCGGAAAATGAAAATGTCATACCAGCTCAAGTAGTTACGAGAGCGCAAGCTCAAAAGGACGCTGATGAGAACCTAGAGACAGAGAAAATGGAAACTGGTGCGAGTCCAAAGATGGGTGAGCCAAACACCGACGCACCTAGTCAGAAAACCAAGAGCAAACGAAACAGCTGGAAAGCTAGAAAGACTAGAATGAAAGCACGTAGAGAACAAGAGCAGAAACCCCTAGCTGAGAAGCTTACCAAGCTGAAGAGAAGATAAGACAACATGAGGAAAGTGTTGTATCTTCTCTTGCGGAGGCATCTCAACCTCCAACAGAACCATCAACGGAAAGTGAGACAAAAAGTGCTAGCTCAGGAGGATCAATGTTAGTCAAAAAGGTTAATGAGCATTTAGACAACCTCCTAAAAGACTATGAAACACGGCTCAAAAGCAACCAGACCCAAGAACAGAGATGGATGACATATCCATATGCGGAACTAGAAAAGGATATGCTTGAAATGTGCAAGAAAATGATTCAAAAAGCCCAAGACTGTCTCCCAACAAGGTCATCAATTCAAAAGGATTGATAGACATTTTGTCGACATCAGTCACCTGTACGATAACATTAGCCGAGTTTCTCAGAATACGACCAAACATGTGGGCTACTGTGGAAAAATTCCTAGAGAAATTTGGTGTTAAGAAACCAATGACTCAAATGGAGGAAGGGATCAAAGAGATAGAAATGCCTCAGCTAAATACTAGACGAGTGCCTTTAAACAAGGTAGGCAAGTACTATGAGGGAGAAAACGGGAACACCACTCTTCCTGTGGAATTTCAAGGTGTAAAAACGATGGCAATCCTTCACAGCGGAGCCGGAATTTCCATCACAACAAAACATTAGGAGAAATATGAACCTTGCATGGGCCTTGTAAGGAATCCTAATTTTTAGGGATTAAGGCTAATGTTGTGTGGGGTTTAGGGGGCAAGGGCATTGAAGAAGGTAGTTTTGAGTAGGCTTTTCTAACCTTTTTTTAAGACAAATGTAGGATGTGGACCTAAAGGGTTACTTTCTCTCTCTAGCTTTTTTTAAAGTGAAGGGAGCATAGGGGTGTGTCCACATCAGCAAAAACGTAGGTCACAAAGAGAAAATTTTGACTTTTTAAAAAAAAAATCATTTTTACTTGTTTCTAACTTAAAAATCCCTCCCAACATATATACATATCCAAAAATCATTTTTTGATCCATTTTTTAACCCACAAGCTTAGAAAGTCCATTTTTTCAAAACTCTTTTCCCCCAAAAAGTAATAAACATTTTGTTCTCTCCTCCTCCTCCCTCCTCCCTCCTCCGTCCTCTCTCTCTCTCTCCCTCTCCTCTCCCTCCTCCTCCCCAATCTCTCCCTCCCCCCCCTCCCTCCTTCTCTCCTCCCATCTTCCTCAACCTCTCTACCCTTCCCCCTCTATCCTTTCATCATTTTCTTCCTCACGCAACAGCTTCCATGGGGCTCACGGACATCACAAATGGTTTGCTTCCACCACCACGTACTCCGCACACCAAAAGCATACATATTCGCTTACCCACGGCATTTGCACCGAAGACCACTAGTGAAGGTTATCAAAGGTCATCACAGGAATGTCGCACCGCTTGTGAGACCAATGTTGACATTTGGGTGGATGGCCATTTGTACCCTTACGATCCTATAAGCCGCTTTCATCCACCGTTTAATAGCCTTTCCACATTTCTTCAATTTCTTGGGAGGGGAGAAGCAGGTTTGTTAGGCTATTGCAAGCGGTTGTGTATGGGTGTGCTTCTTTGCATATGTGGATGCACGAATGTCAAGATCTTCACCTCAAGACGACGGCATTACAAGAGAGTGTTGCCTCTTCGGAGAGGGTAGTAAAACTCTTGAACAACAAATGTAAGAAAAGGAGTCCCGCATCCAGAAGCTTACCAACACCATCACATACTTGAAAGAAACACCCCTTGGTGCAAGGGAACGCAAACGCACATATTCATCCATTGAAACTCTTGCACATTCGGGAGGAGCACGCAAACGATGAGTTACAGCCACAAGGTGATTTGGTCTTTACTTGCATGATGCATTCTTACTTCACACTATTTTCTAACATTTATGTTTATTTGTTGCTAGAAACTTCATCCAAGAGGCATGCGGTGGAACAAGCCAAGATGATCGAGTCAACCTTCTCACTAGTTGTCTCAATACGTGATTTCTATCTTACAATCACCTGGAGGTAAGCACATTAAGGATGCAGTCACCAAGGACCTTATGCATAAATTAAGAAATGTGGTTAGTGATGATGGCGTTCAACAAGTTTGTGATGAGGCTGGAATCAACACCAAAGCCTATCAGGCTATTTTCCAACTCCTAAAGGATGCCCTCAAAGAACATGGCATTGTGGAAAACCTATTTCCCGTTCCTCACAAGGTCAAGCTCACAAAGAAGGCCACAAAAGAAGATGTGTTCTCCCGCATTGGGACATACCTACACATTGAGGACACAATGCCAACTTCCCTTTATGCTTCGTACGCAACAAAGACAAGGGGAAAAGGTAAGAAACAATCCATAAGACCTTCGGAGAAGGGCTTTCCTTACACAATGTGGAACAATATTTTCGTGGATCTTAGAAGGCTTCAAGAAGCCATGCTTAGATTTTACGAGTTACCTGAAGAAGGTGACACACTTTACTTTTTTCTTTGGTATTATTCTTATCATAGACTCTAAAGTTTAAGGTCTTAACACTATTTATTTTGCAGTGCTTGGCACAAAAGTTGCTTTTGTGCTGAAACTCGATGAGTGTCAAATAGTGAAAGGCCGAAGGTTAGAGAGGCTAAGTGTCACTCTAATGAATGAGGCCCTTCTGCAAACCAAGCGAAGGGATTCAGTCGAGCCATCTCCCACCCCATCTTTTAGCGTGCAATCAGAGAAAGACATTTGGTGGTTGGGTGCTATTGAGGTACCCAAAGAGACCAATGGAGTACTTTCATGGATTTTTGAGAGAACTCCATGGATCACAGAAGTAATACACTCCCAAATTGCAGGTCAGAAGTTGGAGATTGAGGGTTTTGGTAGTTATGATGTGGAGTGGCACTTAGGTGGGGATTTGAAGACCATAAAGTGTTTGCTTGGCTGCAAACAAGGGGCTTCTTCTCTCATGCCTTGTCCATTTTGCACTCGAGGGTACAAACCTAATGGAAAAAAATCACATAAGAGCATTGCAAAGGCCGGATCCATGCTTCCATGGCAAGCGCATGGAGAACAAGGGTTAGATTGTCGTGATGTCGGAGATGAAGGTAGAGAATGGGAAGCGTCTATTCTGAGATGTCTTATGCTCAATGCCCCAGACCGTGATCAAAAGGACCACGCTTGGAATCCAATATTTCGATTTCCTCTATCGAATGTACATTTTTGTACATTACACGCATTCATGTGCATTTTTGATAGGCTATTGAAGCTCCACATTGACTATGCTTTCACAATGAAACCGTTGGAAAAGTCCCAGGAAGCAATCGAAAGAGTGGAGGTACTCTTGAATTCCATTGGCTGTCACGGTGGAAATGTGTCTATCATTGCTGCAAAGAACACAGGGGAGGCCCATGAAATTGCTCAACAAGTGTCAATGAGTGGACAAAAAGCTAGACACTTTTTGAAGAAAGTTTCCCAAGGAAAGCCAAGTCGATATGATGCTCAAAACAACTCCAACCAGTAGGCAGGTAACCTTTGGGAGCTTTGGAAGGAGTTGTGCCAAGCTACTACCGACAATGATTCAAATGGAGAGCTTGCAAACAAGTGCAAGCAAGTTTGGGCACATTTTGATAAAATGGTCAAGCTTATGGGCCTTAACAGCACAACAGAAGAACAATGCCAATCATTTCAAGAAGCCTTGGCGGATTTTACCAAGGTCTTCACCCTTTCTTGGGGTGCAAATAACATCGCACATTACATGGTAAGTCATTTTACATAGTGTATTCATTACAAGGGATTGTTTTTACTTAATAATGTGGATCGTTTACTCATGTGAACAACATATCTTGTTTGCACATGGTGCATTTTTTATGCACAAGTATGGATCGCTTGAAATTTTTAGCACTCAAGGCATGGAGAAGTCCCATTATCGAGCAAGGGGCACTAGTGTACTTCAAAAATACTCGACATGGTGGTGGAATGGTGCAATCCAATTATTTGGAGGAGATGTTCAATTGGTTTTTTCGCACAACATTTGCTCGTAATCTCACAATGGAGCGTGCGCGACAATCCAAGATTGCTATTGAAGTGTGGAAATGGAGTGGTCAAGAGCATAGCAACAAGTGGAAAATGTCGCAAAGTCCCACCAAGCATGTTGCATGGCGGCAATGCAGAGTGCGACAAGGATCAAAGTGGACATTGCGCGAGTCACTAAACGTGAACGCAAGGTCCAACTCTTAGCGACATGTTTATTTAAAAAATAATACTATTAAAAAAAAATTTAGTGTGAACAGGGCCCTTTTTAAATGGGCCCTTATAAATATTGCATGCTCTCATAAACCACTCATTTCTTAAGAACAGGTGAGCTCTTACCAACGAAATGGCGCGCACCAAACAAACCGCGAAAGAGCATCCGCCTACCAACAAAAACACCCTCCAAGGATGTGAGAAGCCGTCATGGATTTGACGGGAGCAAAGCGAACCCCGAACCCCGACGGACTCTAAAACACCGGGGACCGAATGACGCGCCTCGAGCCTGTCATGGTAAAGCAAACAGGGGCACCACCTAGCTTCAGCTGCTAGGACGCAAACAACACACCACCATAACAAAGTTTTCATCCAAGAGAGATGGATGCTTGGGAGTAATGATGAAGAGGAAAGGGAATGAGATCAAGTGAGTGAGTGAGAGAGAGAGAGAGAGAGAGAGAGAGAGAGAGAGAGAGAGAGTGTGAGGGAGGGAGGGGGTATAGCGGCTTAGTACTTAGGCACCACAAAAGGATGGCGAATCCGCACACCCTTCACACATACACAAGCTCACTCCAAACACAAGACTAGGTGGCGATTCCGCACACCTCACATGGGCAAAACATTGCAAGAAAACATACTCACAAAACCTCAAGCTTTATTTAGAGAATAAGACGATGAAATGGGGAGCATAGGGTAGGTGAATGTGAAGGGAGAGAGTGGTAGAGCACATGGCGGATAGGTGGGAGTTGATGGCGAAGACTCGCACGAGGGTTATGGCCATCATCCTTCATTTAGTTGCCCTTCATCTTCCATAGCCAAGGGTGTAGAGGTCATGCTCAAGACAAGCATGGTGATTGCGGTGATGGTGATGGTGATGGTGTGTGTGTGTGTGTGTGTGTGTGTGTGTGTGTGTGTGCACCAGGCACACACAGTGCATAGTGTGTTCTTTGGTGACGTTGTGTGTATCTTTAGTGTGATGGTGACCCCTCTTTATATAGGGTAGGAGGGGGGAGAAATTATAGAATTTAGAAATGAAAAAATCATTATCTACATAAGCCATGTGACTGTGGGCCCCACTTGTCTGGCTGTGTGTATATGTGCCAGAACAGCAGTCTCATGAGAGAGAGACTAAGAGAGAGAGATGGGTTGATGAAAAAAAGTGAGAGGTGACATGGAGACTAAAGTAATTACAAGAGGGGAGAGAGGGGAGTGTGTTCAGAGGTGAATCTGTGTGCAGATGTGTGTGAACACAAGAAAAATCAGGTAACCATCGGGTGGGGATGGGTCTGTGGGCACCTTTTTCAATGAAACTGAGTGTGTGTGAGTGTGGGGGAGGTTATTTAGCTACAAGACAAGAGACATGGCGCCCTTTAGAGAGAGAGGGGGGTATTTGGGTCATGGGATATGATAGGAGAGAGAAATGGGGGGAGGGCTATACTATTTTTGAAGATAGGGTAAGTTGCATGTGAGTTAGGGTGCATTATTGGTGAGTTAGAATGCATTATTGGTGAGAGGTGGGGTAGCTTGAGGGGAGAGAGAAAGGAGAAAGGACAAGGGGAAGAGAGAGGGGGTTGACCTTTTGAGTGGAGGAGAGGAAAAGGGACACACGGCGGCGCAACAATGAAGGAAAAGGAGGCAAGGTGGAGATGGGCTACCCTGCAGGCATGAGGTGGCCTATTTTACCTTTCTCATATATTTACATAATCATACTTTATTTTTTTCTTACTTTTTTCAATGCCTTTTATCACTCCCTCCCTAAGAGGGGGTTTTCATGGGGTGGGGACGAGAGAAGAGGGGTATGGGAGCTTTGCTTGTGAAAAGCCCCCATCATTAGCCCTCCCCTTTTGGCTAGAGGCATTCATGTCTCTAGCTCATCTGTTTGATCATTATCGTCGGAGGTGGCGGCTGATGGTGTGTCCTCATCTGGAATGTCAATAGGTTGAGCCTGGTCAAATCAAAGAAAATAAGGTTTAAGTCGTCAACCATTTACCCTGGTTTTATGAAGTTTTCCATCAGCCTCCATAAGCTGGTAGCTTCCATTGGCATACTTTTTTTTGACGATGAAAGGACCTTCCCATCGGAGTAGGAGTTTCTTATCCTTGCGCGTGTCGAAGCGATTGTCATAGCGGAGCACCAACATTCCTTTCTTCAATTCTTTTTTCCGGAGACGCTCGTTAAAGCTAAGCCGTCTATGCTCTGCTTGTGCTGCATAATAATTTATTGCTTCTTCTCTGTCCAGCTGCAGTCTTTCCAAGTTGATGATGTGATCTCTCAAATGCATGTTGGGCTGTTGAAGCTGGCTTGCCGTTACTCTGAGACTTTGTAGTTGCACTTCAATGGGCAAGATTGCTTCCTTACCAAATACTAGATGATACGGTGTGAATCCCAAGGATGTACGAAATGAAGTTCTGTAGGCCCATAAAGCTGGTAGTAGATACTTATCCCAGTCTCCAGGATGATTGTTCACCTGCTTGGTAATAATTTTAGAAACCATTCCATTTACCTTTTCAACTAGGCCATTACATTGAGGGTAATATGGTGAAGAGTGCCTCCTTGTAATGCCCAGTTTCTGCATTAATTCTCCTACCAAGTCTTCTATGAAACCTGGCCCTCTATCAGAGATGATCTCTAAAGGTATGCCAAACCTACAGCATATATGCTCGTAGATAAATTTAGCTACCTCTACCGCTGTGATTCTAGTGGTGGCTGTAGCCTCTGCCCATCTAGTCATGTAGTCGACCTCCATGATCATGTAGAATTTTCTTGAGTTTGCCCTAGGTAATGGCCCAATGGCATCGATACCCCATTTTTCAAATGGGCCATATGAGAGAATAGGTGTCTGTGGTTCAGGCATAAGTGACCTAGTGCCGGCCTTTTGACACAACTTACACGTTTTGCACCAGTGGTGTACATCACGGTTGAGGCTAGGTCATATGAAGCCTGCCTGCAAGATTTTCCTACTTGTTATGTTTAGGGCAAAGTGACCACCACAAACCCCGTCGTGACAACTAGCAATTACTCCCGTGATTTCCTGAGAGAGAGGGACCTTCCTGAGTATTTGGTCCTTACCCTTACAGTACAAACCGTCATTGATGAGTCGATACCTTGTGGCCTTCCGCGTCAGCCATTGCTTTTGTCCCTTTGTTAAATCTGATGGGCATTCCCCTGTTTCCAAAAAATGCATGATGTCAGGCAAGGCATCACTTCCTTGAAATAGAGGGAGCTTTAGTTTTATTGCTCCAACCACCACTTCATGTAGTCTTTCACTTGCTAGGGCATCTGCTTCTTGGTTTTGAGCCCTTGAGATATGGTGTATTTGAACTTCTTCAAACTTACCCAACAAGGTTTTTACACCACTTAAGTGAGTCCTTAAACTAGGATTCTTGCATGTCCATGCTCCATTTACTTGCCTTACCAGAAGTAGAGCATCCCCAAATACATTAAGGCGTTGTACACCTTGTGAGACGCACCATTGTAGACCCTTGGTTAGTGCTGCATACTCAGCTTCATTGTTAGAATGTGAATCTAACAATTGGCCCAACGAAAATACCTTTGTCTCTTTGTCATCAAATACCACTATGCCTGCAGATGCTTTGTCAGACACTCGCTTGTAGGCTCCATCAAAGTAGAGAGAGTATGCTCCTTCTACCATCAGTGGTACTGGAGGTAATCGGACTTCTCCTTCCTTAGATTGCTTCTCCTTCCCTTCAAAGACTTGGTAGGTCATGAGTCCCCCCAAACTTTCCCTTGTCGCGCTTTCTACCTGTACCGTGTAGTCAAACTCTTGCAGACGAACTAGCCATTTAGTAATTCTAGCAGACACATCCATGTGTTGTACAACATAGGGAAATATTTCATCCGTGGTTAGAATCACAAATTGCTTAGGCATCAAATATGATCTAAACTTTGTAGTTGCAAATCTAAGAGCTAGGACTAAGTGTTCCACATGGGTGAAACCTTTCTCTCCTGCTGTCATCATTCGACTAGAGAAGTAGATTGGCCTCATGAAAGATGTCGTCGTATCCTTTTGGAGTAGCACAGCCCCCAATGAGTCATCACCAACACTTGAGGTGACATAGAATTTTTCATCCCACTTAGGTGGTGAGATAGTTAGCAGAGTGGCTAAGACCTCCTTTACCTTGTTGTAGTGATGTTCGCTTTCCTCGTCCCAAGTGAAAGTTGATCTTTGAGTGAGTTGTTGCAGTGGTAGAACAAGTTGTGATAGTAGATGTATGAATCTACTTAAGTACCTCACCTTCTGTAGAAAAGAGACCAGTTGACGTGCGGTCGTTGGTGAAGGTAGGGCTATGAGTGCGGACACCTTACTTGGGTCGGCGTTGATACCTCTTGCTGAAATTTCATGGCCTAGTAGAATGACTTTACTCTCCCCAATGTGACATTTATCCACATTTAATTGCCCACCTAGGCTCTGCAACCTGGCCAAACCTTCAGTTACCTTTTCTAAATGTGAAATACGGGAGCTATATATACAAAAATCATCAATGAACACTCTTATGGATGTTCCAAAGAACGGTTGAAAAACATATGTGACATATCTTTGGAATGTGGCAGGTGCATTTGTGAGACCAAATGGCATAACCCTGTATGCAAAACAACCCCATGGGGTGATAAAATTGGTTTTTAGCTGATCTTCCAAGGCTATGCATATTTGAAAGTATCCTGAATAACCATCACAGATGGTATAGCATTCAAAACCCGCTACTTCATTAAGAATTTCATCCAAGAAAGGGAGAGGAAAGTGGTCTCTCTTTGTAGATGCATTTAGTGATTTGTAGTCAACACAGACCCTCCACTTACCATTCTTTTTAGGCGTCACCACTACGGGTGACACCCATTCTGAGTTTTCTACAGGATAGATGAATCCCGTCTCCAGCAGTTTCCTTGCCTCGGCCAAGAGTGCCTTTTCTTGTATGACCCCCAGTCGTCGTAGCTTTTGCACAACTAGTTTTACCCCTTCCTTCAGCTTAATATGATGTTCCACCACTGTAATGCCTGTGATTCTTTCATAGTTGTCAATGAACAGGTTAGGAAATCCCATCAACATTTGCAAAAACTATCTTTCTCCTCAAGTGTTAATTTCGTAGACAACATACCCTTCAACCTACTTCCTCCTAGGCCAAGTGATTTGCTCTCCTCTTCATTGGGTTGCCCTTTTGGTGATGGATCACCAGTTGTGATTACCCTTTGTGGATCCTTCATAATGATACCCATCACATCAACGGAACTGTCACTTTCGTCGGTGGATGTGGTCTCCTTCTCAGAACTGGAAGATTCGCTAGTGGTTTCATCTGCCGATGTTTCCAGATTCATTTGCTTCTGCTTGCCAATCCTCATGTCGTAGTAGATTGTCTCCCCTTTCTTACCGGTCATGCGTAGAAGGCCAGTACCCCAGTGCTGTTTTGCCTTCATGGTCATCAACCATGGCCTTCCCAAAATTAGTGGATAGCCCTCCCCCTTAGTAAGCATTACAAAAACATCTACCTCTACCTCAGTGTTGAAAGCTTTGATTTTCACGGCACTTACCACACCCACACACTTTACTTTTGCGTTGTTTGCCATCTTTGCCTTGCATGGAGAAGGCCTGTCAACCTCGAGCCCTAATCAAAGCATCATAGCTTCGCTCATTACACAGATTTGTGCACCTCCATCAATGTAGGTGTTTCCAACCCTCTTTCCTTTTATATTTACGTCGACAATTGGAAGGATGTCATCCATGTTGCATCCCGAAATTGCTCCGGCTACCTTTGTTTTGGAGTGTCTTGTACTTACCATTTTAGACCATTGTCGCCTTACTTTTGGTGCAAGATGTAGCAGCTGTGGCCATGTAATCTTCGTTCCTTGCTCTACCACATCCAATGTTAGATCATAGGGCTTAGAACTTTCCCCTAGCTGGAAGTCGGTGATGCCCAATTTCCATCGTGGCCTGGATGGCCTCTTGCTAGTTTCTCCTCTCAGGCTTCTCTCATCATCTGATTGTGTAGCTTTCTCCCTCCTAGCTCTTTTCACAGTCATGGCTTCAAGTGGTTCTAAAAAGGTTACCTTCTCCTTACCCTTGTCCCTCTCCTTTGCTCTGGGTGGATCCACTACTACGGATTTTCCTTTCTCTTCTAGCCTTATGATGTTTATAGGGAGATCAGGTGGTGGGGCTGGTGGAAGAGGTGGGATGGATGCTTGTAGTGGTGTCTGGGGTGGACGTAGAATTTGTGTTGGTGGGGGTGGTGCTCGGGGTGGGGGTGTTCTTTCTCTAGGGGGTGACAATCGGTTCCTCCTACCTCCTCTATTATAGTTTTGTCGTGGTTTGGGACAGTAGTACATACCGTGACCGTCTTCTCCGCAATTGCAGCAATGATACTCCCTGTTTTGTCGTCGTGCTCTTCCAGGGTCTTGATCTCTTTCTTGACTCCTCCCTTGCTGTATTAAGTGGACAGACAAATTCTGTAGTTGGTCAGTAATATGGGCCAACATATCTTGTTGGTCATCTCTTACCCCAAGAGCCGGTGGTGATGGTATGGTGGTTGTCGTAGTTGCTGGTCGACGCGATGTTCCTGCTTCTGTTGACTCGATTTCTTTGGCTTTCATTCGCAGCTTCTTGTCCTTAAGGCGAGCAATCTCGACGGCTAACTCGTACGTAGCCGGGAATCTACCTTTCACCTTCTCCTTGAGAAGCGGCCATAAGCCATGCGTGAACCGATCCTTTTTTTAGGAAATCGGGTGCGGCTTCCCCCCTTGCCAGTGACTCAACCCACCGTTCCCACAAATCCACAAATTTGGACTCATAGGTGGCATATTCTAAAATACCCTCCTGCTTCAAGTCTCTCAACTTGTCCCACAACTTTTCTGAAGTGGTACCTCCCCCAAAGCGCCTCTTAAAAGCGGTTTTTAAGGGTTCCTAGTCATCCTTGGTTGCTTGTGGAAGTGCATTGTACCATGATCTAGCTTCTAGCTTCATGAGATGCTTAAAGATTCTAACCCGGGATTCATCCGTATCTTTGTTGCTCACTACACATGCTACTTCAAAGTCATCTAGGAAGTCTGTTACCAAATCCTCCCCCTTCTTTCCTTTAAATGTTGGAAATGCTACACTTGCCATGATTACTGAGAGAGAGCTAGAAAGACACACTGCTTAACTTGCAAAAGTTTTTTCTTCTTTACAAGGAGGCGTGTATACCCTCTTATACTAGGACATAGATTAAAACTTCAAACGGTACATTGCCTTGTACCAAAGGTAAGACAAATGGTTGATCTGATTCCAGAATCTCAAAAAATCGCTCCCCACCCAGCATGGTGTCAATGACGTGCTGGTAGTGAGCCTTCAAATCCATTATTACCTTGATTGAGCGTACACGTGTTGGTATGTGTGATCTATCTTGAGGTAGGTTGTACTGATTCATGTGAAGCTTAGAGGTGCTTAGTCACTGTCCAAGCTTGTGGGAGAGGGTGGTGTTCTTTCCTAAAACAAACTCAGTAGATCCCTAGTTTCTCTAGTGAGAGTGTGAGCCAATGATTCCGTTATCTGTGCTGCAGCATCAGGTGCGACTTGAAAACTGATTGTGATAATTACCTCGGTGACTTGAGTTACCCGATTCTCAAAGTAGAATAGTGTTGATTCTCTATTGTGTAGAGCTCCTTCCATTTTGTTGTTGTGGGTTGGTTGTAGGTTGCGAACATGGTTTCAACCTTCTCCTTCTTCTTCTTGGCACTTGGCCTATGTATATCCACTGGGTTTGGCGTATTGGTTGACTCTCCCACTGCAAATCGATTACCGTTACGCCTGACACTCGAGCTTCGATGGAGATGCGAAGTTCGTCTAGTTGTGCTTGGAGCTCTTCTTCTTCTGTCGTCCAATTAGCAAATCCTGCTAGCCATTCATCCATTCACAATAGTTTAGGGGTTTCAGTCTTGTAAACTGAAGGGTTTCATGAAAAGATCCTCAGTGGGGGCACCAAATGACGGGAGCAAAGCGAACCCCGACGGACTCTAAAACACCGGGGACCGAATGACGCGCCTCGAGCCTGTCATGGTAAAGCAAACAGGGGCACCACCTAGCTTCAGCGGCTAGGACGCAAACAACACACCACCATAACAAAGTTTTCATCCAAGAGAGATGGATGCTTGGGAGTAATGATGAAGAGGAAAGGGAATGAGATCAAGTGAGTGAGTGAGAGAGAGAGAGAGAGAGAGAGAGAGAGAGAGAGAGTGTGAGGGAGGGAGGGGGTATAGCGGCTTAGTACTTAGGCACCACAAAAGGATGGCGAATCCGCACACCCTTCACACATACACAAGCTCACTCCAAACACAAGACTAGGTGGCGATTCCGCACACCTCACATGGGCAAAACATTGCAAGAAAACATACTCACAAAACCTCAAGCTTTATTTAGAGAATAAGACGATGAAATGGGGAGCATAGGGTAGGGGAATGAGAAGGGAGAGAGTGGTAGAGCACATGGCGGATAGGTGGGAGTTGATGGCGAAGACTCGCACGAGGGTTATGGCCATCATCCTTCATTTAGTTGCCCTTCATCTTCCATAGCCAAGGGTGTAGAGGTCATGCTCAAGACAAGCATGGTGATTGCGGTGATGGTGATGGTGATGGTGTGGGTGTGTGTGTGTGTGTGTGTGCACCAGGTACACACAGTGCATAGTGTGTTCTTTGGTGACGTTGTGTGTATCTTTAGTGTGATAGTGACCCCTCTTTATATAGGGGAGGAGGGGGGAGAAATTATAGAATTTAGAAATGAAGAAATCATTATCTACATAGGCCATGTGACTGTGGGCCCCACTTGTCTGGCTGTGTGTATATGTGCCAGAACAGCAGTCTCATGAGAGAGAGAGACTAAGAGAGAGAGATGGGTTGATGAAAAAAACTGAGAGGTGACATGGAGACTAAAGTAATTACAAGAGGGGAGAGAGGGGAGTGTGTTCAGAGGTGAATCTGTGTGCAGATGTGTGTGAACACAAGAAAAATCAGGTAACCACCGGGTGGGGATGGGTCTGTGGGCACCTTTTTCAATGAAACTGAGTGTGTGTGAGTGTGGGGGAGGTTATTTAGCTACAAGACAAGAGACATGGCGCCCTTTAGAGAGAGAGGGGGGTATTTGGGTCATGGGATATGATAGGAGAGAGAAAGGGGGGGTGGGCTATAATATTTTGGAAGATAGGGTAAGTTGCATGTGAGTTAGGGTGCATTATTGGTGAGTTAGAATGCATTATTGGTGAGAGGTGGGGTAGCTTGAGGGGAGAGAGAAAGGACAAGGGGAAGAGAGAGGGGGTTGACCTTTTGAGTGGAGGAGAGGAAAAGGGACACACGGCGGGGCAACAGTGAAGAAAAAGGAGGGAAGGTGGGGATGGGCTGCCCCGCAGGCATGAGGTGGCCTATTTTACCTTTCTCATATATTTACATAATCATACTTTATTTTTTTCTTACTTTTTCCAATGCCTTTTATCACTCCCTCCCTAAGAGGGGGTTTTCATGGGGTGGGGACGAGAGAAGAGGGGTATGGGAGCTTTGCTTGTGAAAAGCCCCCATCAGCTTAAAGGCACAAGAAAACGGCCACGA
Source organism: Adiantum capillus-veneris (assembly GCF_014529385.1). Taxonomy (NCBI): domain Eukaryota; kingdom Viridiplantae; phylum Streptophyta; class Polypodiopsida; order Polypodiales; family Pteridaceae; genus Adiantum; species Adiantum capillus-veneris. The sequence goes on along the minus strand of NC_140949.1, from coordinate 50,794,402 downwards.
ACGCCTGGCCATTCCAAGAACTCATCTGGTAGTGGGCATGGTGGTAGGGCACGAGAGTCATCGAGGACTGTTGAATCTCCACCTCCTCAAGATATAACACCTAGAAGGAGAATGAAGCAACGTGCCCAGCGGTGGAGAGAGGAAGAGGGCCAGCAAACAACAGAGTCCGATAGGGAGCAGCTGTCGCGCCACCAATCACAAGCAGGACCATCCAGGACTCGGGTGGTCCATACAGACACTGAATCAGAGAGTGAGCCACCATGGCTGCGAGAAAAAATACCGCGCACACACCGGGTGGCCGTTGGGGGGAAGACATTGCCTGGAGGCCAGGGAGCTCTCCCCACACAACAAGATCGGCAGCCAAGGGAAGAGAAAGAATCAGAAGAGGCTGCAGAACCAGCCCCTAAGCATATAAACATGCGCAAGTCTAAGTTTTTCAAGAAGCCTAAACGCCGCCCGCCAGGAAATGTGCAAGTGCCCCCAAGACAACCACAGTGGCGCCGAAAAATAGCAAGCGCATTTGCAGAAACCCACCACTACCAGAAGACGACAGAGCTTTTGATTTGACGCGCCCCCTTTGCTCGCACTATGAAGGAGGTGCTTCAAAGCTATGGAAATCAGTATAGAATGCAAGCAATAGCGCTAGAGGCTATTCAAGAATCTACAGAGGCCCACATCATTTCGGTGTTGGAAGATACCAACCTATGCGCCATACATGCAAAGCGAGTGACAATACAGCCAAAAGATATGCAGCTTGCACGTCGATTGCGACGAGACTTTGAGAATTAGCCGAAGTTACCCCTCTTTTTGTATTGCACACCCTTATCTTTGTAATGATTTGACTTTCCAATGACAATATGATCAACAGTTGTGTCTATTGTGTCTACTATCTTTGTAATGAAATGACTTTGTAATTTCAAGTTCTGTATGTAATTTCAGTCAATTTCAATAAATTTGTGCTTTTTAAGTACCCTTGGGGGTAGATAAGCCTATAAGGGGCAATAAAAAGCCTGGCCACAAGGGCGCGCAAATGGCCCATCCATTAGTTTTGGATGGGCCATTTGCGCGCCCTTGTGGCTATGCTTTTTTTTGCCCCTTGTAGGCTTATCTACCCCCAAGGGTACTTAAAAAGCACAACTTTACTAAAACCTATTGGTTTTACAACATTATTTTACATGGATCCTTGTGGACACCCTTTTTTGGCCATTTCAAGCTTTGAATTCCCTATAGGATATCAAAAAAAATAACATATTGTGAAACCAAGTGTCTATGCAACATTAATTTGGATTTTTCAAATGTCCAATGTAATTGGACTTTTTGGTGCAGGGGTGTACTAGGTAGAGCTAAAGCAGGTGATAGTGTGCTGGAAACTTCATTTCATAATTGATTTCACCTTTTCTAGTGTCCTTGAGTGTGAACATATGTTGGAATTGCCATAGAAAGGGCGCATCTAAATTAATGATGCAAAACCAACTCATTTCAATAAATTTGTGCTTTGTAAGTATCGTAGGGGGTAGATAAGCCTAAAAGGGGCAAAATAAAGCCTAGCCACAAGGGTGCGCAAATGGCCCATCCAAAACTGATGGATGGGCCATTTGCGCGCCCTTGTGGCCAGGCTTTTTTTGGCCCTTGGTAGGCTTATCTACCCCCTAGGGAACATAAAATACCTAAATTTACTGAAATTGAATGAAACTACATACAGAACTTGAAATTACAAATTCACTTATCAAAACAATTTTCATATCACCAATTGAAACAATTTTCAAGATTGACAAATCACATTCAAAAGAATTTGCAAGATAGAGAGACAATTTCAAATTTTTTTTATTACTTCCAAAACGGTGATTTTACATCATGTATCTGAGGAGTTCATAATTTTTTTGACCATTTCCTAGCGCCTATTTTGCGCGTAAGGCAACTCCCCAGTCAAGAGGGAGTGCGCTATGGCCTTTGGGTCAGTTGAGCCAATGGAAGCATGTATCCCTATCTGGGCAAGCACTTTACCACGAAAGCCAGTGCCAAATGCTGTGCATACAAGGGATCTATGCACTAGGAACACTATGCACAGTTTGAGCAATGGTGCTCAAACACAAAAAACTTGCTCAAAGCTTTTAACGACCAAGTCATAAAATGGTCTTGGGGAGTAAATTCATTATGGATAATGGCCACATCGCCAGGGGGGAGTTGTCCTAGGTAATGCGCAAGGGAAGCTTGAGGTCCAAATCCCGTCCGCTTGCCACCCGTCCTTGTAGCAAAATCATCAACCTCCACGACATCCTGTCATAAACAATGAAGGTTGAGAAAAAAGACAATGAAGGATAAAATAGTAACATGAAATTTAGGATACAGTTTACCTCCTGCTCCTTGTCGTCCTCCGCCTCGTTGCCCTTTGCATCCAAGTCAATGCTCCCATGCACCACAGATACGACCTTTGGATCATCAGATGGGAGGTTGCATAATGGCATAGGCATCCTAGCAGCCTCAACCTTGGCTTGCGTGGCTTGGAATTCTTCATCAGCCACGTGCAACTGCTCTGCTGCGAGGACCTCCGCACATACAACTACAATAGTGTCAGCAACAGAGTCCCCATATGGCAAGAGCTTGCTTTCTAGGGCATCTGGCGTATTGTCTAAGGGACATTTGGTGCTGTTGCATAACACGCTCAAGCATTCATCCATGCGCAGGCCAAATGCTTTCTCCAAATCATGCAGGAACACATACTCCTCCCCATCCACTAACACTGAGGAGAAGCGGCTGATTTCTACCTCTGGGATAGCCACATCCGTCAGTGGTAGTGGCACTGGAGTGTCACTAGGGCCAGCCGCAACTATGGATTTTCTCAACCAGTTCCTCAAGACCCCTAGGGTACTCGAGCCGGTGTGCCTTTCCTTCCACTGCAGGGTTCATGGGGATAACCTTCTGCTCCTTGGTGTCCTTGATAAAGGACCCAACCTGAAGGTGTGGTAAGCGAAGCTCCTCCAAATCAGGTTTCTCTCTCACCAAGAAGATAAATGTTGCGAGCCGAAAAAGGTACTCCACCCCCAACTTGCGCTTCTTGAGCGCTGACACCCCTGGGGTTTGCTCGTCCACGTAATGGCCTGCATCGGTTGCAATTTCTTGGAATCGTTGCAACCGCTTGGAGAATGGGCGATCACCTTTGTGTATATAGCGCAAAAGATCGCAAGGCACCCAGATCCCTACATGTGGGGGGATAGATACAGAATATTTTATGATGTGTTCCTCCATGAACGCAAAAATCTCAGCAAATGCATCCATGTGAAGGGCAACTGTGGCATCAAGGTCAGGGAGACGAGTAAAAAAGGTGTGGAGGTCCAACTTGCCTTTGTACTTGGTGTCCTCGAGGAAGAGGATGAAGCGTCACAAAGGGGTGGATGTGGCTGCAGATGCAGAGGCTGTGGAAGCATCCATGTCTAGCCTGGGGTGTAGACAGAGAGTGGAGGAGCTCAAGAGTTACAAAAGTGAAAATAGTGAATGAGTTAGGTGGCCCCCCTTTTATAATGGACCCTTTTTTTAAGACATTAAAAAAAAGGCACTTTCACCAAAAAATGATTTCTCATCCCAATGCAAAAAATTATATTCAAAGGCATGATTTTCCCAAGCAAATCATGTTGATTACAGTGGGGATCAGTTTGAAAATTGCAAGAGTTACAAGGTTATAAGATCGATAGCATAGTTCCATCCATCCCCCAGTCCTCCTCGACCTTCAGTTTGTCTTCCATTCTCTTCCCAATCTGCGGACATTCATTACAATAAGCATCCAATGATCGACAAACCGTGATGTATTGAAAATGTGGTGGAAGGATTCTCACCTTGTAAACGAAATTGTGCTTGTTGAAGGGCCTCAAAACCCATCATAACCAAATGTTCTCGAACATTACTGAGAGTCCAATGCTTGTTCACTTGGACTGCCTCCAAAGCATTGTTGGGCATCTTCACTGCAATGTCAAAGCTTGCAATAGCGCCGTCTACACTCTGTAAGGGAGTCCACACTCCAAGCTTGCACATCCAACGATCATAGTGAAATCGTATGTACAAGGAGGTGCGGGATTTCAAATAGCGCATTCCAATACCTGAAGCTCCAACCTTACAACGGTACCGGTCCTCGTTGTGCATGACCTCCACAAAACCCCAGTCCTCTTCTAAAAGCCTTCCTAATTCCTCGTAATGCGCATCTTTACATACAAGCATTGTGGTAGTCTCCACAAATCCAAACTCTTTAAAAATGTGCACAAAACAATGAATGGGCGAACACCAACTCAAGCCCACAGACCTAGAAGCTTTAGAGTATTTCAAAGAGTTTTGGACATCCATTATCATCTTTTGCTTGAAAGATGCTACCAACCACAAATCTGGCACTGGTCACTCCATACTTAATAAGGAAGTTACTTTGATGGGTTCAAGCGTTCCAAACGCTTGTGTAGAAGTAGGGACAATATAGGAGTGAGAATAGAAGAAAATCCTTCTTTGAACCAGTTTGGTTGGGCAAAGATGTGGGAACATTATTGCTCCAATATCCGCATGTATAGCATTGAATGTGCCGGAGAGACTATGTAGTGGCTGCTCCTCCACCAACGTGGATGGAAATATGACTATAAATGCATGACAAATCTTAAGTATGAATCCATAATAACATTACACTGTGATTTCACACCTAGCTTTGTATTTTCAAAACATGTACTTACAATGTGTTGGAAATCGAGGTGGTTGTTGCAAATGCATGGTTGACATTGAGAAAACATGTTGCACAATGGCTACGGTCCCCTTGTCTTTGCGGTTCTTGAAGCCAAGGAGCTTTCCTTTCCAATGAAGATCCAAGTTTGCACGATTCCACACACGATGAGGGCCAATAGTAGTTGGTTGCATGTATACCCAAGCACCTTTGGTGAACACTTGTGACACCCACTCATCATCTACACCTCTAGTGTTGTGGCATGCAAGTGCTGTGACCTCATCCTTTGGCCGCCTTTGCGAAGTAGAGTTGGCCATGGTTGAGCAAAGAAAAGTAGGAGGAGGAGAAGGACCTTACTTGTTGCTACAATGTACAGAGGATAAAGTGATATGAGAAGGTGGATAACCCTTGTGGCAATGGGAGGAGAAGGTGGATAACCCTTGCTTGGTGTGGCAATGGGAGGAGAAGGTGGATAACCTTTGCTTGGTGTGGCAATGGAAGGTGGTAGGGGAGGAGAGAGGAGCTTCCTTTCTGCAGCAATGGAGATGGTGTAGAGAGAGAGAGTGTTGGAGTAGAGGATGAGTGTGATGGTTGCAACCAAGGAGGGGTTGGAAAAGGGGGGTTCTAGAGAGAGAAAATCACTTTTTGCCTAAGAACTACTTTTGGGGGAGCTCTGGATAGCAAAAAAAGATTTTTCAAATGTTTTTTAAAAATTTTGAATTTTAGGGTTTTGGGGTGCACGTTTTGACTTTTGAGGTCAAAAAATGCTTTTTTGACCATAAAATAGTTTTAGGCGGCTTTTAAGAAGATGAAATTTGAGTTTTGAAAATTTTCAAATTTTTGGGATTTTTTCAAAACCGGATCAAAAAGGAGGGAAGTTGGAGGTTCCATATGGCCCACCCGCCCCCCCCCCCCCCACCCCACCTTCTCATTAGGTAAGAGCCCATTTAAGAAGTGTAAGACTACTTTGTCCCCCTACATTTTTGAGGGCATAGAGTGTGTCCACCACCCTCTTCTCATTGGTTGGCCTCTAATTAACCTTAATCCCAAAGAGCCCCTAGAGGGTTCATATTTTTCCTAATGAGAGGTCTGGAAAAAATGGGAAAAATCAACAGTGATGGCTACAAGGATGAAACTGCAACTTGCAAATGGACACATGGAAAGGCCCATAGGACTGCTAAAAAAAGCAGTTGTTACTTCTTGTGGAATTGAAATGATGTGCAAACCTTTGCTATTGTTGACTTTGGCAAGAAGAACAACTATGATATCATTCTAGGAAGACCATTCATGCGACAATTGAAAATGGTCCAAGACTGAGGATATGACTATATCTACCTGAGACATATGAAAACCACGACAAGGATAAATGTGAAGGACCATAGTTACAGGGATGTGACAAGAACACTTATGGAGGAGTTTGATTCCGCTACTGTAGCAGGATCAGAACTTCCAGCATGGTTGGGAAAGCCTAAAGAATTGTGGATATGTGGAGCTTCGCAAATGCAGAATCTTAAATCATGAGGAGGGTGAAAGCGTGGTTTGGTGGTACAAGAAAAGGACCTATTTTACTTCTACCAATGAAAAAGTGGGGACTGGTAAAATTTTTGTAGTTTAGGTCAAAACTTTTCGGACCTTGTGTTTTTAGATTCTCCTTTTGAAGATCTATCCACTGATATATAATATGATAGGTCATTTTTAAAGGGACATGTAGAAATTGTAACTTGAAGATTTGTCAAAGGTGCTGTCAAGGACAGTCTTTTTTGTACCACCAAAGTGTGCTTTTAGCCAGGAAGGCATCCTAGAAAGGGCAATTGAAGATGAGGATTATATCCCAAAACCCTTTCCTGAGGAAGAATTAGAGCCACATGGATGGGACTACATCTTGGCTACTCTGGATGTGTGCGCTATTCAAGAAGGTCCAACAACGAAGTTTTGTGATGAAGATGGCTTTGATGTCGTTCCTTACTTTGCAGTGAGTGTAATCCACAAAAACAAAGACGAAGAAGAAAACGAGTTCTACGACTCTGTAGAACACTTGGAGCTTCAAGAAGATACCTACAATCGAAATCCAAACGACCCAACGGATGATAAGCACAAAACTTTAACTAATGTGCGGTTTTATGATTGTCTAGATCAGAAACCTAAGAACCTATGTCATCACTACAAGAATAACGTGCATCAAATGTGGATTCCAAAATCCGCGGTGGAAACGCAACTGCAACAAGAACCCTCATATGTGGCTCCTATACAGAAAGAAAATACTCAACCAAGAAGAACACAGCCATGTCAACAAGCTACCAACGCTCTAATCAAGTGGATACCAAAGCCATCCCAGAAACAAAAATCTAAGGGCAAAGAGACAGTAACTTTCCATAAACAGTCAAACCACAAAGGGAAAGTGCTAGAATGCAACCTTGTTGAGGATAGCAGCGAGAGTGATGATTCATACGACATCCCCTACCAACAACTCATATCATCACGATCGCTAGCAACTTCAATAACAACCAAGAAACACCAAAAGCAAAGAATAAAGAGTCAAAACCAAAAAGTTTGACAAATCTGGATACCAAAGAGCCAGATTGGCCAAAAGCAGGTATGGATCAAGAAGACGAAGATCCCTAACAAAAAGTCACAAGATCCAATGCCTTAAGGAAAACAGTCAAAGTCTACAAGAACGGCTAAGCAAATGCCAAGCTTCTGCAACGCAAATTCGGGTTCCAAAGAAGTTGATTCAAGCACAAAGAGTTCAGGAATTCATTTGGATTCCAAAACAGTTAGAGCATCAAATCCTAGAGTCTGAACCTCGTCCTCAATCAAGAGTACAAGAGCTGAAGCAAAGACCACTGAAGACTCACACAAAGACAAGGTGGATGTCTCTTCAAACACAAACAAAGCAGGAACAAGTATGGGTTCCCAAACGAGCAACATCAACGAAACATCCAAAAATCACGAAGAAGTGGGTCCCAAAGGTAACTGATCACACTGCTGTTACTGCATCGTTGCTTGAATTCTTTCAACTCCTCCTACAGTTACAATGCAATTAGAAGAGAACCCACTCTGAGGAACAATGCCAAATACATCAACCAACCACAAGGCTAAACTGGCTTCCAAAGAAGCATCAAACAGATAAGTAAGCCTTCGAAACAGCTCTACAACCTTCCATCAAGCAAACGACACAGAAGCTTCAAGAAACATCACATTGCTTAGAATAGGAAGCCTCACCAACAAATGCCGATAAGCAAATTGCTTATACCCACATCTTGCACATCATAAATTTTTTCCATGCATTGATTGTGTATGCATAATAGGGCTACATTATAAGGCCTGCATAGGCACATTTTTTGATTGCCCAAGCACAACACATGCCCTTGGCCATACCCTGTCGTCAAGGAGGACTCCAAATAGGAGGGGGGAGGCATTCTAAATGCAGACCTAATATATGAATATTAGAGGGAAATGTTTTGTGAGTTGTATTGAATTTTTTGCGTTTGATTGTGATAATTTTTTGACAAAATTCAGAGTATATGCCCTCATAGTAGAGTTACAAGAGAAGTACGGGGACAAAAGCCATATATAAGTCCCTAGGGACATGTGTACAGTGTACATAGCGTTTAGGATTCTATTAGATTGATTTTACTTTTTGAGTTGAGTTGATTTTTTATTTTATTTTGTTATTTTTGAGATTTAAAAAAAAACAAAAAAAAACATAATCCAGATGAAGAAAAGACTGAAGAGATGCCGAGCTACACCAAGAGAAGAAGGTCCAAGAAAATGATGACACTTCACGAGGTATGCCTCAAAAGTCATTTGTACAAGGCTAGAATGTCAGAGGTAAGAAAGAACGCCAATAAGACTTCAACAACAACATGAGGCCCAACATGATTAAGAATGGTCATAAAAATCCGTGATGGACTATAAGGACAAAGGAAGTTGATGAGGCGACTAAACAAACGCACCCATCAAGTGTAAAGTTGCTATCAGACACTTCATGCGACTACAAGGCCGTATACAGGAAGTAGATCTTTATACTGTAATCTTCTATCTTGTATGTGACTTAATGAAGCCAAACAAACAAAAGGGACTAACAGTTTTGACAAAAGAAAAAGAGGTAGAAATGACAATTCAATCATCTATCGTGATAGATGCCTGCAGGAGCAATCAGTGATCAAGCCCAATTCTGATCATCATCATTGGTTCTACATGTGTTTGATAGCCAGAAGATGCCAGAGATGCCCATCAGTCATTTCTGAAACTGAAATCCATTAGAAAGTAAAATTCAAGTCCAAATCAAGCCAAACTTTTTCGGGAGGCTATGAATAGAGATTACAAGCTAAGGGTTCCAAAAAAAAAAAAAAAAAACCTTAGCTAGCCAAAGATGCAAAAATTTCAAATATGATGTCATGATAGCTATCTACATACCCTATATATCATGTATATGAATTTTGGGGACAAATGGACAATGATAGTCATCTATGGTGATTCATGTCAAATAAAGCCCTTTTCAAGGCAAGTTACTAACTTGGGGAATTAACTGGGGTTTGTCGGGCTTTAATTAAGTCATATATCAAGTAGAAGTAGTATAATGATTTACATAGCACATAAAAGCTAACAGTGGAAAATGCAGCTTTGATCACCTTGATGCTGGAACAAAGGAGTCACCAACGAAGAGAAGCCAACACAAGTGGTAGACAAACCAACCTTTGCAGGGTTACATATCTTGTTTTTTATGAGACGGATCGAATGCTAGACACGGGTTTTGAACCTCAAATCAGAAAAATTATCTCCCTGATTTGGTCTGACAGATAGACTTTGTGTTTGAAGTGCAACTTGGCCTAAAGAAGTTGAAGGTTTAGCTAGACAATTTCTACAGAATCTTTACAAAGTTGTCATTGGCTCACAAGATCTGAAAGAAAATCACTCAATTCTATAGATTGCAGAAGTTGGAATCACAAATACTCAAAAATTGACAGATTTGCTAAAGCAAGTGATGGATGGAGCTTTCTCTATCCATGATGATAAGAGTCAAGATGAACGAGATTGGGTTCTTTTTGAATTTAGATATGGAAAAAGACCTATTATGACAGAAACAAATGCTGCATTTGAGCATGGTATGAAGGACATGAAGTTCGTCATCAATTATGATTTTCCTGAATCATGTGAAGACTATGTACATTGGATTGGACGAACAAGACAAGCTCATGCAAAGGCTACAGCCTATACTTTCTTCACATCACTAACACGAAAACAAAGACCGCACCGACATCGACAACCAAGTCATGTCAGGGACGACATGATCACGGAGGGGGGGAGTGTTGACGGCTAGGTCAATAACACGACCTAACTCAATTTCCGGACCAAAGTCTTATCTTCTAAGAGTTATGAAATTCTGCGGATTATGGTCATAAACATAATTTGTAATAAGTAGGTAGTCTAGTTGTAGAAGCCGGGGTGCAATGGCACTTCCAGATTGTACATACAAATCCATTTGACCCCTTAAACTCTATTTTAGGTTTAACCTAAGGTGACCTTAGTATATAAGGTACCTAGGTCATTTTTGTAAAGACAACTATTATTATACTCAAAGTTTAGCGTTGCCGTCTACTGTGTGTGAGAGAGGAAGAGAGAGAGCGTGAGCTTCATCTTGACGCTACTCCCCGCTCGTTCATCACATTGGAGTTCCGACTGCACCATCGTGTTAGCCTCGGCAAGAGCTACGCGACAACACCAAGCATTCCTCGTGGAACAGAGCGAATGCGCTCGCGCATCTACAAGCTATTTGTGGCCGTAAGTATATCAAATGATGTCTGTTTTTTTCCTGCAAGTAGTCGTTAGAATCGTAGCGACATAAGCTACGCATAGGTACTCATAGATTTCAGTTTCAGGCACTTCCGAAATCCGGCTCTGTCTTTATATGTGTTTTCTGCAAATGGGTCTAGAGCTAGGATTTTGAGTGTAAAGGCTTAGGGACAGGTGTATCCTAGTGAGGGGATGGTGTTCCTTGAGTTTCATACGATTCTAGTATGATTTAGTGAGTTTCCGTCCATTGTGTGTATGTGAGCTAGGTGGTGTAGTTGAGAGCAGTGAGACTCTAGATTGTGGTTTAGTTGCCCTTCCAGAGTGTTGTATGTGTAGGATGGTTTCAGCCTGACAAGCTAAAGAGATTTCCTTCGTGTGCCTATCGTGTCATCTGTGTCCTCGATTGACATTATGTTGATCTAGGTTGTGTTGCATGCACTTTATGGGTGGTGTGATTCGCTCCCGCAACAATCCCAATTGAGGATACCTTGAAACCATTGTTGTAGTGCTTTACCCACTGCTTGTGTAGTGGGTACACCTTTTGCAGAGTTGACTGTAACTTTGTCACCCCTACCCTTACCACCTTTCGACTTGCTGGCCTTTGCACCCTTGCCCTCAGTTCCCATTGAGACTTTACTGTGGTAGCCATAAATGCATGGAAAGAGAGTCATTGCACCTTGCTTGTACCCTAACATACACTTAGTGTTTTCAAGTCTCTTGCCAAATGCCACTCAACTTGGAACGTTCCAAGACCTGAAACATGGAATCTTTGTCCTCCTTGTTATTGTCGAATGACGTCAACAATTGCGGTGTGATTGAAATATCATTTCAGAGCCTCATGTGTCTCATGTGGGAGATGAAAAGCTGCGAGCCACCAAATATTCTTCTTTAACTGAGCACCTAAACACATGTTTCCCTTCTCATTGGCATTTAGCTCGACATTGACACCCACCAAGGCCCTACTCATCAACGTAATGATTACTCTCTCGAGTCATTAACCTTTAACAACTTGGCACTCATCAAGCTTCATAACAAATATCACTTTACCATCACACTCTTCTTGTGTCAACCCATAAAATATTATCATTGACTCTTGGAGCTTCAACAAGTCAACATACACATTGTTGAACTCGTTGTAGCGAAAGAATTTGTTGACTTCTAATGGCATGTCATCCTCCACATACGGAAATCCGCCCAACAAGCCTGCAACATCATTATTGTCGCACTTTTTTGCAACACTGACACTGTAAGGCATTGGTAGAAACTTAAACAAACCTTTTGTCCGATGACCGAGTGTGACAATTCTACACAAAGATTCATAGGCCTTGAAACTCAATCCTGTGTTGTCACACACCTCCATCATCTCTTGAGGCGACACAATTCTCTTTAGCTCTCTAAAATACTTCTGCCACAAAACATTAGCAATGCCACATTGGATGGATCAACCAGTAGCTCAACCAACTCCTTTGGCTTGATGATATGCTGCAGCAGAGCACGTCTTGTTGTTTGAGCATCGGAATCGATTTCTATCATCACTCGAGCCAAGTTTTTTCATATATTGAATTAGCGTTACACCAACCTGCAGAACATGTAGGAAATCAGAATCTTGCATCTATATTCTTACTGAGTTTGACGGACACATTTCTTTCGAGCTTCACCACTTGAGGAAAGCATGGACATCTCTTGTCTCTTGTGCTTACGAATGTGGTAGCCCGGGGAAACGTGTGTGAGATGATCGATTCACCGACGCATATTCCGTGAAGTGTGTTGTAGATGAACATAATTGTCTAGTCGATGCTCCTGCTCTTTTTTTGTTGCTATACTTTTTCATCGAGATTTGCCATCTCATTGTTCAGTTGCTTCGTTTTCTTGTTGGCTTCCTCTCTAACTTGTTGTAGATTTTGCAGACTTCTCTTGCAATGATGAATAGGCAGCAAAGAGATGTTTACTTGCTTCCCTTTCATTGACGAAAACTGAATACAATCTCATGTAGTAGCCAAACAATCCGACTCTTCCATCTCCAATAAAACGCAAAATCTTAGTGACATTATGAAAGGCTAGTGGTACATTGGTCATTGGATCACCAGGGTAAATGTGGTCGTCAACCCATAGGTTGATTGCCTTGCACCCAATGCTTCGTAGCTGATTTGCAGCATTGAGATTCGATGGGTCAAGTTGCACACTAGCGTACTTCTGCTCCAAATCAGCGTTTAATTGATATCGTTTTGGTCAATTAGAAATGTCTTGCAGTGGAGGGCGATTGAATGACATGTTTGTTAGCTAATCAAGAAAATTAGAGAGAGAATGTGTAATGGTGACTACTACTGCAAGCAAGAAAGCTGGCTATGGAGAAAAAAAGTGGAGAGTACTCAGAGATAGTAAAAAAGGATTATGTTGTGGAGGAAAGAAAGAGAGGGAGTGTAGCTCAATACCCTTTGAATTCAAAATGTTTATCATGAGAGATTTAGAGAGAGAAATGTTGTTGCACGCAGAGGTAATGGAGTTTTCCGTTGCTCTCACTTGGAGCTAGAGGGGGAGAAGCATGAGAGAGAGAGAGAGAGAGAGAGAGAGAGAGAGAGAGAGAGAGAGAGGAAGAGAGAAAGACATTAAAGGAAGAGAGTGGAAGAGAGAGTAGATCTGCAACCTTTGAGGATCTGCACTTTCTTTCAGATGTAGATAGCATAGAATGTCCTCTTAATGATTGGGAGGTGGAAGTGACAAGAGAGAATAGGGAGGGGAAGAGAAAGAGTTGGCTCACATTTTAGAGAGAGAATGCAATGGGAGAATATTCAAAATTTGCTATTTTGACAGGGGGAGCTGAAAAGTGCTTCTTTTAATGAGAACTAAGTGAGAGAGAGTGTTTTATATGTTAGAGAGAGAGGAGAGAGATGAGAAAAAGACAATTTAAAATTCACTTACCCATCTCTATTTTGGGTTAAAATAGCTTATTTTCAAATACAAAATATACAAATGGTATTTTTAAAAATCTCAGCATCTTTCAAGCTTGGTCAAACTTTAAGCATTTCCTCTTTTTTCCCTTTCTTTTAGGCTTGGTCAAACTTTGCTTAAGCTTTAAGGATTTTCTTAAACTGCCAAATAAAGAGGCCCTCCTATACCCCATTCTCTTCCTAATGTGCCAACATTACATCCATAGTCTTCAATCATGCTACATGTTGTAGGTAGTCCCATAGGTCAATTTAACATTTGAGGTCATTGTGATTGTTTCCACAGTATTAAAAATCCCCTCTCCCCTCCTTCCTTGAGAAAGTGAGCAAGCATCTAAACACACGTTCAAGAATCAAGACTCATTGGTTACATCTTTAAGGTCTCTTGTGTACTTCTTCTTCTTCTTCTCCCCCCCCCCCCCCCCCCCCTCTCTCTCTCTCTCTCCTTCCTAAAGAACTCATTAGATAGTATTTGTCACTCAATTATTTATTTTGGTGATGTCAAACATTCTCTCCCCCCCTGTATGTGTGTGTGTGCAAGCGCGCGTGCACGTGCACGTGCATGTGTGTGTTTGTGTCTTATTTAAGTTATGCAACATGATGAATCCTTGCCAGTAATGTTTTAAGAAGGTTTGCCTAAGCTTAATTGTTGAGAGTTTCGATTGGCCAATTACAAACCAGATAAGGAAAAATTAAATTGAGTAAAAATAGTCAAAAAGCTTTAAAATTATAAATTTTTTGGTGTGCATCTCAATGGAGAGGAAGAGTCTCAAGGGCAAAGCTTGGAGAGAGAGAGAGAGAGAGAGAGAGAGAGAGAGATCACTAGTCAAGTGAGACACACACAGAACCACCGCTCTTTGTTGATATGTTGGGCTATGAGCATCCTCTCTCGTTGACACTATGCAAGGGTAGAACGAGAGGGTTTTGTGTGAATAGGTCAAGTATTTAGAAAAATTTCAATGTAATTAAAGAAGCTTTATAATATTCTAACATTATAAAAAAGAATCCCAAATTCTTTCAAAGATTTGAAGGCTCGATAAAATGGGAATAATACATACATGACATGCATAAGTTGATCTCTCTCTCTCTCTCTCTCTCTCTCTCTCTCTCTCTCTCTCTCTATACATACATACATACATATACATAAAGCAAGTCACACCCCAAATCACTGCCCGAACCTATGAATTGACACCCTCAGCACTATCTAACACTCATATTGAATGAAGTGCAAGCACTGGGATCTACGGGTCTGAAGTGAAGCACATTACTCGCAAAGCTCGGATGCTACTTTTTTGGTCCATGTTTACTTTTTTGATCCGTGTTTACTTTTGTCCCTATCCGAGTTCACTTTATGAAAGAGTGGCTTGGCTTTGGGAACAACCCCACATGGATGTGTGGTTAGGGTGTCGGGTAGTCAAGGAGGAGGTCTCAAGTTCGAGTTCCCGACGAGGGGGGGGGTCGTGCATCAACGCATTGACTTTTTTTTTCTCAATTGTTTGTCCTCCTTGAGATTCCCGCAACGAGTCCCCATAGTGTTATGGCTTGGCACTTCCGAGTCTAACCAGCTCATCTGCGCGCGCTGGCTAAAGCCTAAGAGCATGGTCACGCGAAGCTTAGTTATCAGTTATTGATAACTATGCCAACTATGCGTAGACAAAGCATTTTAATGAAAAACTAAACCTCTTGCATGGTCACGTGAGGCTTCGTTATTCATTGATCCTCCCAACTATGCCTTGAATTTCACAACTATGCCAAATTTGGCATAGTTACAAAGGGTAAGCTTAGTAAGTCATTTAATGCTCTTTTTTGCGTGTGACCAAGAATGAGGCTTAGTTATTTGTTCAAATAACTAAGCCTCGCATGACCATTGCCTAAAACAGTGAAACCCATATGAGAACCCTTGATTGCGTGCAAATGTTGCTCTATCAAATGACGTGGCCATCAAAAAATACTGACGAGATTACTTTTTGTGCAGACTCCGGTCAGGCCTAATTTTTGAAGGCTTCGACGCCCTTCGAAGGCACTTTAATCCTTCAGTGAAGGGCCAAAATATTTTAACCCTTCGAAAGAAGGATAGAATATTAAAAAATATGAGTAGCCCTTCTAATTTTTGCCTGAATATAGCTTAATACACTTAATACAGGATAGGTAAAAATTTACCCTTCACATGAATGATTAGGGTCACCCTTCGAACACTCTGGCGGCCACGTCCAAAAAGGCCGGAGAAGGCATCTGAAAACCCTAAACAGGCTCATGTGCGGACCCTTTCAAAAATGAGCCTTGAAGTCTCCGGTTACTTTTCATGTGGCGCCAGTGTCAGGGGCCGTCCGCGGTGTGTGGGTTGAGCTCTGAGTCCTTACTCTGCAGATTGGTCTTTTTGTCAGACCATTGTGCATCGAGATCCGCAAGGACATGTCTGCACTCGTGACTCTGCGCCTTCGATCCCTTCATTCGCGTGGTGTTGCGTGTGTAATAAAGATGAGAGAGAGAGAGAGAGAGAGAGAGAGAGAGAGAGGTGGAGAGCAAAGAGAGTGTGAGAGAGGGAGTGCTGTGTGTGTATGTGTGTGCATGGCCTCGGACATTAAACAGAAATTCAAGTTTGAGTTGGTCTGCACAAGCTGAAGCCAGAAGAGAGTTTGATCAAAGATGGCTCAGACAGACGCACAAACGTTTGCATACATGACCAAATTGCCATTCTAATGCTTCAGGACTACTCAGTAGTTCGACTATTGATTAGTACCAAAGCATTAGATTAATGACATGGTATAATTATTCCAAACAATTACAAGCAATGTAATTGCCAAGATCATCAGGCCCAGTACCCCTAATCTTGTCTGTAAGCGGTAAAATTACAAGTGAGCATTCCTTACAAAATACTTGCGTGTATGCATCTATGCCGACAAGGACATAGCTGCATAACTCAAAAGGCATCCTAATGACTCAGACAAGGCTCATGCGACGGGCTTCGTACAGCTCTGTCCTACAAATGTAACTATGACAAGAAGTTTTGGACAAATTCTCACAATATTTCCCACATTGGGACTTATCTCAGCATCATGAGCTTCTGCGAGGGAGGTGTTGCATACCTAGCTAGGTATGCGGTGCCTCTCGAACAGAAGCTCATGATGTTATGCATTGTATGAAAAACACTGAGAAAGACTCTGTTTTCCAACATGAGAAAATTTCTAAATCTTCTTGTGTATAACTCTGCCCTACATATGTAACTATACGTCAAACCGCATTAGTTGCAAACAACCTGCAAAACCACAATGAAGCAAGTTATTCAGATAGTAAATGATAACCAAGCCTCGTGTATGCCCTCTCTATATCCAAGAGTGAGCATGCACAAGGTTGTAGCTAATGCAAAACGTATCCCGCCAACCATTTTTTCTTTTTTTCATACAATTACTGTTTATCTTCAAAAAAAACATCCCCAAGCAGAGAAAATGGAAAAAGAAAAATTGTTTCAAATTGTTGTATTATATGAGTGTCATAAATAATGGCATGGCATTTCATTTTTCAGGATTGCATCTTCATCTTCTAACCACTGAAGTGGAATGTGACCAAGACTAGGGACTCAACAAGGAAGGAAAATAAAATATGCATACCCTTGCCAAAAGCTGTAAAGCATCCAAACCCTGTAAAGAATGCTTAACACTTTTCTATACCATTAGAAATTATGAAATGATTTTTTTACAACAGGTAAATGATGCTACCAAAGCACATCCATGGACTCCCTCCACATGAAAGGAAATGCCATGAATATGCTCCTCAAGAATAACTAAAGGGACTTCTGCAACAAGAGTCTTCAAGCATTCGTTCCCCCCGATGATCCCGTCCTCGGAATCCATAAGAGCATGGCACCATTATAGATAGGCCATATTCAAGCTTGCAAGCACTCTAGCACTACAATAGGATGCCAACATTTGACAATAAGGGATTGCATTGTGTACACGAACAACTCGTCAGCCTGCAGTGGCTATGATCTGCCTCACGACCTTGCAAGAGTGATCACAAAAACATTGAAAGAAGGTCCATCTAGACGCACCTATCCACATTTGGGTTCATGAAAAACAACCAAAGAGAACACTAGTTGCAAGTCTTGTGCAACATGTCTATATGCACAAAGAGCTTCATCTCCATCCCGGGACCTCCTATCTTCCTTTGCATAGAGCAAATCGTAAGCCATTCAAATTGCCAGCATCTGCTCATCAATGCCACTACTCAGCCATTTTATGGCCTTGCTTCACTAAGAGGCTTGCTTTTGAAGAAAAATCTGCTTAGCCCGGTCGCATGCTTTTCCAAACTTGAATCTACTTTTAAATCACCCTTGCTTTTTGGAAACTTTGCAGGTGGCCTTACTGAAGTTAAATCTGTTTGTGGCTCATGAGGAAAGTCCATGGCATAATCAAGGGTCATATCACAGTGCATGTGGCCCATCTGTGTCTCTTCATATGGACTGCTGTCTTCATCGATAGTATGTAGCTGGTCGAATGATCTTTGAGCTCTTCGCTTCGCTTTCCCGGGTTTCGTTGAGAGATGCTCAGACCTTGATAATGCTTCACTCTCATGTCCAGGCATTCCAAGGGCCTGCAACTGCTTTCCCAACAACACAATGGCTTGCTGGCATTCAATAAGCTTCTCACCATACACACCAAGCTCTTCCTCCTGCATAAAAATCAAATCACCTAAGTACATAGTAAATTCAGTTTGAATGCACATAAAATTCTTGAGAGATACATTAGACAATTTTCTAGCTTTTGAGTTTGGAGACATACATATAAGATGGAAGGCCTAAATGATGTCAATCATCAACACCAATATGCTAATTAAAAAACATACCCACAGAGCTTATACACAATGCCAAATTCATCAAAAGAGAAAACACTTACTTCAGGAGCCTTACACGACAAACAGCACATGCTTTTCAATACCTTTTCTGGTTTTTTAGCAGCTTCTTGAATCAACACGCTCGAGTCTTGAGTACCTGAAACCCTACAGACGTGGGAAAAATAATTTGTCAGGCTCAACAAAAGCTTCATTATAGCTATATACACAGCATGAATCAGGAAACAAGTAAAATTACATGGTAAAGAGTGTTTGCTTCTGTTGGAAAGACACCAAAGGAACCAACTCTCGATACCGATGTGCTCCTGCGAGCGAATGTGGAAGATAAATGTCAAGCATTTTGGGCTTGATATCCCCACTACTTTCGGTGCATAGTGTATTCTCATCCCTATCCAAGGCTCCAAGAGAGCTAGCATCCCCGTCTAGTGCATTCTCTTCTGAGTTTTGAAGAACAGACTTTAAGTGTTCAAGCTCCCTTGTCATAGCACTTAACTTCATGTCAATATCCTCTTTCTCTCTTTTCAGCTGAATAAGCTGTTTTTCAATGCTCATGCTATCATCGTCAAGTCCGCACAATCCTTTTGGAAGAGCCTGTTCTATAAGAGGCTCATGCTCGGGTCTACCAAACTCAAGTCTTCTTTGTGCATTTGGAAGATTTTCTGAGGGGGCATAGACATGATTCACCAACCACTCAAGAGCAGAGGCAATTTCTTCAAGAAAATCACTAACATCCACTTTCTCTTCCAAGACTCCATTGCAGAGAAGAATGAGGCTTCTGACACAACACTCAAACTCCGAGGTCTTCCAGAGCTTTTCAATATGAAATCTTGCTAAAGTGTCATTTGCATCTAAGGAATTTTCTTGTTTCCAATCAATCTGCGCTAGTTCTTCAAAAAGGGCCACCACTTTGTGAACTGCGGTGCGTAGTTTTTGGCCGACATAAGCTTTCTTCGGAGAAGGCTTGGAGGTCGATGCATCTTCCGATTGACAACTTGATTGGCCCATTGGAGACCAAGCTGTTGCATCCCTTACTTCTGGTGAGTCCATTCCAGATGTGAAAGAATAGGAAGGCCCGTTCGAGTCCGTCAAATTCTTGTACATAGAATCCAAAGCAGCTCTAACTTCTTCAAATATGTCGATCGTTGATGCCCTTTCCTCTGTTTCCGCTTGAAGAATTGCCACAAGATGTTTCTCAATGCTTGATAGAGCTGTCTTTGTTGCCAAATTCTCGACCTTGACGACATTTAGCTCGTTCTCAAGAGCGGAAAGCTTACGTTTTACTTCTTGAGACAAATTACTCTGAATCCCCTGTGATATCCTTACCTCCTTGAAGCGGTTGGCCTCATTAAACAAATGCAGCTGCTGGCCATTTTCCAGCTCCTCTCGCTGAACTTTTTCTTGGCTTAACAACGCCAGCTTCTCCATCTCTGCAAAGTCATCCATTAGGTCAGCACCAGCTAAACAAAAGCAGCTTGTTGATGCGGACGTCATTCCCTTATCCCTTTTAATCTGCGCCAACTCGGCAATCAGCGCAGACGCCCAAGACTCCGCACTATTGCTCTCATTATCCATGGTCTCATCTTCAGGATTCAAAAGAAAAGCTTGTTCTAGCAAAGAGGATGAGGATCCATCCATGGCTGATTTGGTGGATCGATGAGACTTGGCATGGATGCGGGGCTGCATCACCTTCTCAAGTTGCTCTTCAGCAGCTGACAGCTTTGTGGCCATTTTTGCACTCAACAATCTCGCAGATTGAAGCTCTCCACCTCTCTTGACAAGACAATCTTTGAGAGACTTGTTCTCTTCTAATATGGAAACCATGCGGCTTTCTAGCTCCTGTAAAGGGTCCGAGAAATCGGATTCCACATAAATTTCACCAAATCGGCTTGACAGCGACATGGTATGGCTTGCTCTGTCAATACTTATAGGGCAAGAAGCCTCAGCTTCAATCCTCATTTGGGCTATGAAAGCAGGCCCGGGAGTTCTTGTGTGAAGAAGTAGCCGGAGGCGCTTGCAATCATCCTCAAGCTTGGCGGATCGTTTAACATCCTCTAAACGCTGCTTGCTTGCGTGTTCCGCTGCGTGCTTGTTGAACTCAAGCTCTTCATTCCGAATATCCAGCTCCTTTGCTAAGACATGGAGCTCATACTTCAAGTTGGCTTGCTCTTTCTCCACCATATCCACTCGCTTTTGAAGTACATTGGCCTTGTCTTCAGCTCGGGTTCTTGCCTCTGCCTCCTTAGCGGCTCTTGCCATCTCATTGACTACTTTTGACATGGTGGATTGCAATTCAGTATGAAGACTGTCGAGCTCTTGGGATTTTGCTTCCACTACTTTTTGAAGTCTTAATTCAGACTCCTCGGCATGTTGTAGCTTCCTCATGTTGTCCTTCAAGGTTTGTTCAAGACGGATGAGCTGCTCTTCCACCGCAGCTTTGTAGAGGATTTCTTCGTCCAGTTGCTGCTTCAAGCAAGCGGCCTCACATTCAGCCTTCTCCCAACCTACAAAAGAGGAAGTTCCAGACGCTTTAATAAACCTAAACTCCTTGTAAGGTAGCATGTGACAAAGCCACAAAGTGTTCTACTTAAGTAGTCACAGAGTTCCTTGAATACCTTTGAGGCATTCACCATCTAAGCACTATTCAAGCAAAAGTCTTCAAGGACAATCATGAGCTTTTGGGCCATGTTCTTGAGCTTGAGTCAAAAGCACTACATCACCGGCATACAGCAAATGCATGATCACAACATTACCATGATGATATGCAGCCAGGTGCATTTGAGACCCAAACAGACACCTTGACTAAATAAGATCTGCGGTTAAATTTCGAGCGCTTCGATCATCATTGATTTCAAAAATGTAAAACTTTTTAATGGCAACGGCTGCTGCCACATAGGCAGCAGTGCTTGAAATTTATCATTGCCGTTGATTAAGGGAGCCTCTGCCAGGTCAACAACAATCATGGCGCCAAACATGAGGTTAATATCTAGAAATCAAAATGTCACCGATGCTAGCAAACCTCACATGTGTACTAAGAAGCACAATTGCAAACGTAAATGCATGACTAAAATTGAGGGTTGTATTCACCTGTAACTGCTTCTTCCGCAACTTTCGCATGCTGTTGGACAAGCTCATCCCTTGCCATAAGCTGCTCTCCCAGGATGCGAAGCTTGACCTCCATTTGACTTGTGCCATCGAGCGTGCTGAATGGCTCTTTGAATGCAAATTGAGATGTTATCTGCAACATCATTAAATTCAGCCCAAGAAGAAGATTTTCATGTCAGAATGAGCTAGAAATTTTGACACGTCAAGCTTGATGATGTAATGATGACAGTGACTGCTCATGAGGGCCATTGTAAGGAAATGGAACTCATGAAATGGGTCAGTAGCACAAGTGAAGTGCTCCTTACCAGGTTATCGGTAGATAGCTTAGAGTAATCCTCTCCGGAAGCCGACTCGATGTTAGTCCGCACCGACGATGATAGCCTTTCCAAAACCTTCTTCTTCCATGACCAGCTTTTTCTCTCCATTGTCACCCTCTACTCCAAAGGTCGCCTTCTGTCAATACACATTGGTTGAGTCTATTAGAATTGTGACGCTTACGAGCCCAGAGAGAGAGAGAGAGAGAGAGAGAGAGAGTCATTGTTGCTAGACCATTTAAGAGAGAGCTCTATGGATAGAATCTAGATGCCAGCTGACTTCTCTCTCTCTCTCTCTCTCTCTCTCTCTCTCTGCACACACAATTACATACGTACGTACCTCTGCTTGTCAGCTACTGTTGGCAGGCATTATGAGCATGCCCATTCCCCATTACATATTTCATTCTCATACACACGCAGAACATAGCACCATGCAAAGGAACCACAAGAGAATCAACCATATTGCAGGCAGTCTATAATATGAGAGAGATGAGAGAGAGAGAAAGAGAGCAGAAATTTAGAATGTGCGTAGCACGAGGGAGTCCCACCAATGTTGTTTTGTGTCTGGTTGTGAGTGTCGATGCTGGCAATCTAAGAAAATACAAAAGCACATGCTGCTCAGCAGAGGGCTCACTATGCGTAATCATGGTATCCGTTCCCCCTCTCTCTCTCTACAGAGTCTCTCTCTCACCCCAAAATAAGAAAAAACACGTACACACCCACAGGCCACAATCAAAAGATTCAAAACCCAAATGCGCCCACCATGCATGTGCGGTTATTATCATACTACCATACATATGCAGGGAATGAGGGATAAACGTATCAGATTTGAATGTGGGCGATCCACATTTTGTGATTTACGTGTGTGTTTGCATTGTAATCTGTATGCGTCCACCCACATCATGCATTCACATGTGGGTGTGTCTAGACTCTATATATCTACATGTATGTATGTACTACGTAAGAGGAAGACAAGACCATAGTAAACTAATTGTATAAATAGACTTCAATGTGTAGGGCCAAAATAGAACAGGAAGCGGTTGGAGACCCTTTGTTTTGAGACACTTAAAGTGCCCCTGCAAAGCGACAGTGAATGTCAATGCCCTTTAATTTGGACTTTGGCAAATCCAAAGAGCGAGAAATGAGGCCCACAACCACATGTGTCATGATGCATGTCATCGATTAATATTCCTCCTACTTTCAACCCCCCAATACCACAAAGATACCGATCGAGCCTAACACCAAGTCGCCCTAAGGGTATCTCATGCCGGCATGGTCAGATTGGAAAAGGAGTGGAGGTCATACTCACGGTATATTTCAACAAAACACCGTAGATTTCAATAAGCGTTGAGGCTAGTGGTTAGAGAACATGGCTTGGTAAGGAGAGGTCATGGGGTTTAACGTCGAAACTTTCTCGAATTTACAAATGTGCATTGGATGGCCCACATGCTCCAAACCGTAGATCCCATTTGAAACATGCCCGTGTAATAGAGCATAGTGTGGAGGCCAAGCTGCCCACGATATTAAAGAGGGGGAGACATCATACATGTGCAAAAAGGGAGAGACTTGTGGCAAAATAAACCTCATCAGAAGTTTCTCCCCCCTTCCCCCCCCCCCCCCCCCCCCCCCCCCCAAAAACAAAAAAAAAACCACAAATCCCTAGCATGTGGCAATGCGAGCACAAGTTATCTATATGTAACTAGTGCAACTATGCCCATTTTGGCATGGTTGCAAAATGACTCGAATAGTTACATAACAAGAAACAACCAATCTCAGAAAAATAAGAATCCTTTGAAAACATGTCGGATGCATATGTGAAGGATAAGTATAGAAAAGAAAATCCCCATGAAAATGAAAAGTCATAGGAAACGAGAAGCCAAGTTGGAATGGAAAGTCAAAACACATTTAGTATCCTAAAGAAGTGGTAGAGTGCTTTTTTTTCTCCATTACTTACCCTTCTTTTTAGCATTTCATTAACTTTAGAATTTTTTTTCACTATGTAGGTAAGAGTTTTTTTTCACTATGCAAGATCGTGAAATCATATCAGTAAGACTCCGCTATGTAGGTTCAGTGTAATCCCACCTTTTGTAAGTGGGATTCCACTAAACCTGGTTATTTTTTTATATCTTTGAATTTTTAACCTTTTAATTTTTTTAAACCATTATTATGGTGTGAGTTGATTATGTTTGCCCCATACTTTTTAAAAAATCGCTCATAATCATGCTACTTTACATACAATCCACATCAAGTTTAATCACATAGTTTACATTTAGTTCACAATAGTTCTATTTCAATTGCTAAGCACAATTCTCATCCTAGATACCTACTATTGGGTTCCTTTATGCAAAGTTCACAAGCATGGATTACTAAAATTAAGAGTTAAATATGTGATTAAGACAAAAACGGCATAATGACCAAACCAAAGGCAAAGTTATGAGTAAGCCTTGTGGTGTGTGAGCATGCATGAGGCTTGATGATTTTATAAGCAACCTTTAACTAAACCTCGCATGACGTGCACCTTGGTCAAAAGCTCTTATTGGGGACATATCATCACTAGATGGTGGCATTCTAGGTCGAATCTCACGCTTGTAAGCCAGATTGGCTCTTCATAAGGGTTTTAGCCCATTCTGCTTCGTTTTTATTGTCCTAGAACTTTCTAGTCTTAGTCAAGTGACATTTTATAATCTAGTTGCCCAATTTTAGATGAGGTGGTACTTATTTTCCTTGTATGCCATATGATAGTATTTTGATGTGATAGCTTATAAGATTGAGTCAATCCTAAATTAAGCCCCCTATTTGCAATAACCTAGGTCAATTATCTTGCAATATAATTGAAACATGTCCCCTCGCTCACACCTGGCGGATTGATAATGTATAAAAAACTTATTGTACAATGTAAGTGCAAGGGAGGGGAATTTTTCAAAAATCTAAATAAGCGTATACTAGTGACCCGTGCATTGCTACAGCTTAGAAAAGTGTGGCCATTGGGTCACACACACCTCTCCTATATTCGTAGCTATGTGATTGTGTGTATGCACACAAGTGGAGATGGTGGATTGTAGTCCTTGTAATCACTCCAAGAAGATGATAATATTCTCTCTCTCTCTCTCTCTCTCTCTCACATCAGGTCTTGAGATCAAGATTTGTCCATGTTTAGACGATTCATCAAGATGGGTGATGGATCGTCTGAATATTGGTTCCAATAGCAATGTGACCTAGTAAGCACAATGAAACCAACTTGGAAAGGACATAAAGAAACTAAGGATTGAAATTGTACTACGCACGACATTTAAAAATTTCATGATTTTATGACATGGGCAAAATGGCTAAATGTTATGATTTTTGTTTGCAAGATATACATGTAGTATAAAGCACTTCAAAAGCTAAAATCTATTAATATGGAATGGCATCCAAAAGACACCAAAATAATAATTTGCACTCTGAATGGTTAATGATCGTATCGTGGCAATACTTGCAAAACTCCAATGGCACATTAGCAGCATTAAGCTCTTCATCTACATCTATAAGATGAAGAACCTAAGCATAGCCCTTTGATTCTATCGCTCTTCATCTACATCTATAAGATGAAGAACCTAAGCATAGCCCTTTGATTCTATCACAGGCACAACCAGTTTTAAGCCAAAGCCATAATCATGGACCACTCCACCTCTTCCTTTAAAGGAGCTTCCATGAGTCCCCGTGTTAATTAAGCCAACAATACTCACACCCTCACCCTCCCATAAAGGCGCAGTACAAAGAGCAAGCCCATATTAGGTAACACCATGAAGGGAATATCAAGTGTCCACTCCGCTATGAAGGGAGACGATCATTTGCTTCTTGTTGGCAATTAGCCGATGGCTTAGTCCCTAGTACCAATAAAAAGCCCTTGTCTGCCACCGAGGCATGTGCGTTTGGGAGAACTAGTAGTAAGCTTCGAGATGACCTTGATCTTTTGCTTCGTCCTTGCCATCTCATCAACAATCTCTGTTTCAGAGGTATGATAAGAAATTTGACAGGCTGTGCAAGGAAACCTATTGGGCCACTTGCCATAGGCATTGTAGGCTTTGCAAGAGAGGGAGTCGCAAAGTAGATAATCAAGAGGAGGGTGAGCCTGGCGACATTGCGCTGCAAAATGAGTATAATGCTTGTCGACGATAGCACGAACTATGTTGAGAAGTAGACACGCTCCATTTTTGAAGCTCTGTCCTGCTCCTTCGCCACATTTCCTAAAGCGAACTCTCTCTCTCTCTCTCTCTCTCTCTCTCTCTCTCTCTCTCTCTCTCTCTCTCTCTCTCACCCACACACACACACACACACACACATGTCACCACCTGTTGGTAGCTATTTTAAGTATCAAATTAAAATTTCCAAGCTTAGTTCACACTTACAGCTGGTACACACATGTACACACATACACACATTCCACCACTTGTTGGTAGCCTTTTTTAGCATCAGATTGAGGTATATTATGCCATTGCTTGTCGACACTCTAGGTTCTATTTAAGGGGACCCACAACTTTTTGTTGGTAGACATGGGATAGGACCCTTAGAAGGGTGTGATGATTACAAGGTGTGAGTAATATAATTACTTACTACTGTCATTTACCATGCCGTGAGGCGCTTGGGCTAACCTATTGTGCCAGATGACATTGCAGCGGCTATTCTTCCACATTTTCCCAGGGGGAGCTCAATCTACTCAGTATACGCTGCAAGCAACTAGCCATGAGTTAGGATGGCTATCCCTCTTCTATTTAAAGAGGTGAGGGTGCATTCTGCCCCTCACTTAGCTCTGTGTGTGTTTTACTTGCGTTAAGAGTGAGGATTGTGTGTTTTTTCACCTCTGTTGCACCAAGCATGGAGCTTACAACTCAGCCAGCTCAAGTTGGTCACTAAGCTTAGCATCAATAATCTCGTTACTATCATTTTTTTTATTAAATGGTAAAGCGTTGTTTCATAAAAATGTTTGTACTTAGCAGATGATGTACTTAAATAGTCGTGATGGCTATACTTAGCATGGTATGATATAAGTGGTTGGACCTCTATTTGGTTGGCTCATTTTGAAAGTAAAAAAAAGCATTACTAAAGGGTTGTTCCTCATTCTTTAGCTTAGTAAGGACCACTACAGTGGTCGGCTTTGACTAGCATTACATGGTAAAAGTGGTTTTTTTGGGAGCATTACTATGGTACTATTACTGGTTTTTTTTCGAAGATGCATGTGGTGCCATAAAGCGGTGCTCTCTCTCTCTCTCTCTCTCTCTCTCTCTCTCTCTCTCTCACACACACACACACACACACACACACACACACACCACACACACACACAAACAAACACACGGATACACGTCATAGCAGGACACAAGTTTGAATTCTCTCTCTCTCTCTCTCTCTCTCTCTCTCTCTCTCACACACACACACACACACACACACACACACACACACACACACAATAACATGGCGCATATCTGATGGTTCTCTTTCTCTCTATCACGTGCACTCGTTAACCTCAAAAGAATTTGCCAACCTCAAGAGTCAAAACCTATGTGATTGGTCGGGTGCATTGAATTTTTTTCTCCCTTTAGACACAAAAAGTCAACGGGATTGAGGTACATATCTAACGTGCATGATTTATTTTTTACTTCAAAGGTAGAAGATTGGAGAGAAAAGATGGTTGATGTCAATGATGTTGTAACATGCATTCAAGTGATTTTTTCATCCAAAGTGAAGGTCAACACTTTAGTGTCTAGTCAACTTTCTTTTTTCAACTTCAAAAGGTTCAAAACTCTAGTTTTTACTTCAAAGGTTAAAGATCCTAGAGAAAAGATGGTTGATGTCCATGATGATGTGGAAGCAAGTGATTTTTCTTTTCAAGGTGAAAGTGAGCTTAGCTTTAGTGCAAGTGAGCTTAGCTTTAGTGCAGAGGTACAAAAGTCATTTTTTTTTTTTTTTTTTCAAAAGGTTCAAAACTCAAGCAACAAAGCTCAAAGCTTCCAATGCATGACACATGGAACCCCTCTCCTTTCTCAAGAATTTTAAGCAACATTATATAGAGTATAGATATAGAAGTTAGAGGCATGCCCCAATAATTTTCCCTTCTAAGCTTATTAGTAGGGAATAGGATATAAGTCTCGCTAAAGGGGGGAGGGGGGAGGGAAGACAAGAGATAAAAATGTATTGGAAGGAAAGGAATATAAGTTATTTTCATAAATTCTTTCAATAAGATATATCTCAAATACTTCATACCCATGACTCTTTAATAGGAATCTTGAAAGATCCTTGGGTTAAGAGAAAGAGAAAAAAAAGAGAAAAACTTTTTCTTTATTGATTTATTTAAAGGGAAAAGGGAAACAAGAGGGGGGTAGTTTTGCGTGGTAGGGGCGGAACAAGGCTTGGACATTGACGCCAGTGCGTGGAGGGGTAGCTAGCCAGTATCCTAGGTTTTTTTTTTTTTTTTTTGGGGGGGGGGGAGTGGGGATGATGACCAAAATACCCCTCTAATTTGTGGAACCCTAAAAATTTCAAAAATTCTCAAAATACCTGTGTACCTATTTTGGCTGGACTGTTCCTCTAATCTTTATTCCTTTTTGAGAATTGAAATCCATTTTCGAGTGCTTGGCAAAGAGAGGGAGATCGATTAGTGAAGGACTTGTTTCTTGGCCATCCACAGAGGCACTCTCTCTCTCCCTTGCACGCGTTGGTCTGCAGGTCTTCTTATAAAGTTGATAAGGTGACGAGGGGGGTAGGGGCCAGGCGATGACTTCATGCAATCTCTCTTTACTCGTGTGCAAGACATCGCTCGGGTGGAGGTAGAGACTCAATAGTCTCTCTCTCTCTCTCTCTCTCTCTCTCTCTCGTATGCATAGGCCATGCTTGTCGGGATGCTCGTATCTAGGGGAGGGCTCTCTCTCTCTCTCTCTCTCTCTCTCTCTCTCTCTCTCTCTCTCTCGTATGCATAGGCCATGCTTGTCGGGATGCTCGTATCGAGGGGAGGGCTCGGGTGGAGGCGTCATCTTGAAAATGGAGTGAAAAATGGGTAGGTCATAAGGCGGATCGCAAGTGCAGATGGAGGATCACGAGGAGACACGTGAGGTAGGGAGCATCTCCCAATGCAGATGGAGTCTAGATTAGTCTTGCACTTGAGTCAGCCTGGTGGTGGTTTAGTCAAGGAGAGGCATGACGAGGGGGGTGGGATCACTCTGCAAGTGAAGGGAATGCATTAGCTTCTATGCTTCTCGCATGGGCAAAGCAAGGCAAACGAAAGAGATGAGCATGGCGAGGTGCACGGGAACACCTTGCAGGCGAAAACTTTTCCTTTATTGATTAGAGAAGTTAAGTTTTTTTTTTTTTTTTTTGGAGAGAAAAGGGGAGGGGGGGAGAAATTATTAGGAAAGGATGACGGGGAAGAAAGGAATAGTTTTTTTTTTTTTTTTAATAAAATGTTTAAGGTCACCACAAAGCCACCACAAGCGTGTAGCCTAGTGGTGTAGCTTGACCTTCATAACCTCTACGTGATGGTTCAAAGATTGAAAGTAAAAATTACGAGTGGTTTTGTGTAGCTTTTGAAATGGAAAGTGGGTGTAGTATCTTGTGTAGATTTCGTATAAAGAATTGAAGGGAGAGCAACTAGTATGTCTCCCCAATTCTAGTTTGGGTGAATTAAACGGAATGTGGGTAGATGCTCTTGATGGTTTGAGGGAAAAGAAGGGTGGGGGGGCACGTGGTGGAGAGAGAGAGAGAGAGAGAGAGAGAGAGAGAAGAAGAAGGGAACTTTATCGTCGTGGGAAATATTCGACGAGGACAGTTGCTCAAGGTGTGTTATGAGAGAGAGAGAGGTTGTGTGACTGCAGAAGCATAGATGCGACAAGGGCGAGCTCCAGGCTGCTGATAGGAAGTCCAAGCAAGCAGAAGAGGATTCTTTTGGCAGCCAAGGAGTGGGTTGGCCATTCTCTCTCTCTCTCTCTCTCTCTCTCTCTCTCTCTCTCTCTCTCTCTCTCTCTCTCGGAGTTTTGCATCCCGTGGAGCTTGTTCGAGAAAGGGGGAAAAGCGCGGAGAACTTGTTTGCAGTCCAGCTTATGCTGCCATGGGAGCCAGAAAAGAGCAACGCGTGGGCGTGCGCACGTGTCTGTGTGTGTGCGTGCAAGGCACAGAGGGAGGACTGATGGTATGCCAAGCATGACGCATGAACAATTTTTTCCTCTGATTGGCTAGACACGAAAAAAATCCACATCAGCAACATTTGGGTTGATTCGCCATAATGCACTCCTAGACCCAGCAAGTAGTAGGTGTGCGCAATTTTGCCTTTGGGTTCAATTAGAAGGTAGCAAGACATAAACATTTTCATTCCAATCAACTCAATTTTATATGAAGTCACATGATGTTATCAACATTTACTTAATTATACTTTTTGATTTTTTTGTCTTTCTCATGATATCAGGGTTGTTTAAGGCTAGAAATAAGGAGAATACCATCGTGGTATATTGACATGAACCAAGGTTAAGAAAACACAAAAGAGACTTCTTTTTTTTTTTTTTTTTTTAAACACAATTGATCAATCCATGGTGTGTTTTCAAACAGCTATACAAAACCTTATATGCAAGACAAGGTTGTAATAATTTTCTCCACTGTAGCTCTTATAATCATAAGAAGGGGTTTATAATTCACATATACTATACTTGTTGTAAATAGGGGGTTTTCTAATACTCTTTGCTTGTAAGTGGCATGTCCATTTTTATAGGGAGTGGATCCCCTAGGCATTCTTATCCATCCTCTTGTGTATGAAACTCTCTTAAGTGATTGTGTTATTGTGTTCTCTCTCTCTCTCTCTCTCTCTCTCTCTCTCTCTCTCTTTCTTTTGGAGAGCTCTTTTTTAATAATGTTACACTTTGTGCCTTATTCTGCCATATGATATTTAGCAAAACTCTATGAGGTAGGGTCATATCATCTTCAAGCATCATGTCCCTAATGAGATCTATATGCTCCAAATTGACCTAGAATGGCAAGATTAGGTATACAATTCTTCTTTTGGCATTGAGAATGTGTTTTGTATCTTTGTCTTTAAACACCCTCCTAGTTTGCATTTGGGAAAAATTCCCTCTCTTTACACAAGAGGGGCATAAGCTTCATTAATCAATTGTTGGACTCTAATAGGGATTTGAGATTTTTTGTTTTCCAAGAGTGGCTCTTCTTGCAGTATGAATTCAGAATTGCCTAGAATTTCTTTTGTGCTTGCATTCACCGCTTGAATTTCCTCTTACAATGACAAATACTTAAAGGTACAAAGATTGGTCCCTTGCTAATTTATCATTAAACTGGTGGTCTACTAATAGTAAAGAGTTTCATCAAATACCATTACCTGCATCATAACCAATAAGGATGTAATAAGAGCCGAAGGCATAGAGGTTTTTTCCAAATATAGCCAGCCAAATGCATGTTTAAGATCCTTGGACTTGTTTCCATTGCACGCATTGATCCAACCACTATGAAAGGCAATATAGCCAGCCAAATGCATGTTTAAGATCCTTGGACTTGTTTCCATTGCACGCATTGATCCAACCACTATGAAAGGCAATACGCCCTAGAAGTCCACAACCAGTAGTCAGGGCAAAGAGGGGACATATTTACGAGGAGAAGATGGAGAGCCCCTCCTATTGGGGTTAAGGCCAACTGGCCAAACGCCCACTCTGTTACTAACCCATCACTAGATTATTCTTTACACATAATTTAGAGAAGAAGGAGCGTGAGGCATGATTACCCTCATTATGCTCCACCTAAATATGTGCTCTCCTAATTCTCCCCCTTCCCCGCACACACACTAGCTTGACTTCCTCAGTGTGTGCAACACCTCAAAGAGGAGATTAAGTCTCTGTGTGTGGATTGTTGACATTTGATTGTAGACTGTGTTCCAACTTTAAGATTTTTGAGATCTGTAGACGGAAGAAGTCTATGTGAGGGTTAAATACATGAGCACAAAGGCTCTATATTCATCTTAAGTGTGCACAAAAAGTGTGTCATAATAATCAATATCTAATTCTCCTAAATGATTTTCTCATATTAAACTGATCATTTAATGTGGGGAAGGCCAGGGGAGAAAAAGCTAGAATATTGGTTAAGCTAGCAGACCGGCCACAGTAGGGATCCAAAGGAGGGAAAATAGGGATCCAAAGGGGGGGCCATCTGCAAAAGAGCCATGTGCAACAATGGGCTAAAAAGACCCTAAGGTTCAGCCCATTAAGACTTCCAAAATGCTAAGGTTCCAAAATTCAAAGGTTGTGTCCAAAGGTCAACCCTAGGGAAAATTGGATGCTTTGTGTGTGCCCTAAAAGTCTTTGCACATCCCTACATGGGAGGGGGCGAGCCCTAAAGGTAGGGGATGAGAGAGAAAGCCACACACACACACACACAGGCTCCCTTTACACAAAGGGAATGAGGGACACATGTCAGCTCCCTAGGCCAGATGCCCACAAGGTGTGCCCAATTCTTATTGGAAGACCCTTGAAGTGGACCAATGAGAATTAAGCTAGAGTAAATCTAGTTTAATTAATTTAAAAACATTTAATAAAAGAAACCAATGAGAATTAAGTCTCCTAAAAGACTATTGGGTAGTCTCCCAAAGGGTCCAATGAGCATTCAGGAGCTCAATGGCTTGCCTGATTCCTATTGGCCAGGAGGCAAAGGGGTCCGATGAGAGTTTAGTTTAATTAGTTAATTACCTAAAGCTCTCACAAAAGGGGAAAGGGGGACACATGTCAGAAGGCTATCACTTATGCTGCTTAACACCCATTGGCTTGACTTGGGGAGGTCCAATGAGGCAAAAGCCAGACCAATTTGGCAGGAAGGGCTCGCCCAAGAGAGAGGGGGGGCTGATTTTTGCTTGGCATCAACACACACACACACACTCACACTTGACCATGTGTGAAGAAAGAATACTCTATCTCCTCCCAAGCTTTAATGGAGAGCTCATCACCTACTCCAAGCTTGTGAGATAGAAGCCTACATCAACACTCTCTTGGCATGTGGATGCAAATCCAACCAAGAGCCAAGCTTCAATGCATGCTCATCTTCTCTACCAAGCTAATTACTAAGCTAAGCTATGCTAATATGAGTGATTATGTGAGGAGATGTACATCTTTCTCGTAAGATACTCCTTCTTCCTCTCAATCTACTCTCATACCTTGCTAGCTCTCACCATCTTCGAAGGTGTGTGAGGTCTTGGGTCTGAGAACGGGGATAATTCAAGTTGTGTTTGATTAAGTGTTTTGCTTAGTGCATGAAGCTTCCATCTTCATTGCACTAGCTAATCTTGAAGGAACACAAAGAATTGTATTGTACAATGTCTCTCTTGATGGGAGAAACCATAATACAAAGCCTTTTGGAGGGGGGACCGGCTCCATGCAAATCCGGTCCTCAACTGTTGTCAATAGCTTAATTTCTCTCTCTTTTGAAAGTATTGTCGATGCTATCTAACTAGGTGTTATGCTTTTTGTTGCTCTCTCCACCCAAGCACTCTTGTAACTCTCATTAAGAATCTATTCTAATGAAATGCCCAATATGTTCATGCTAATTTCCGCTACACATAAGTTATTAGGCCATTAAATGTTACAAAGTGAGATGCTCAAGTTAAGGAAAATTAAAAGCAAGCAGCATTAAGTTTTAAATAGCACTGGAGATTGCAAAAATGACGTGCAAACCGTAATTTTTTGAGAGCTTTACAGGTAGCACTTGTAGCAAGAAACCAACAATGAAATGTGAGCTTTTGAGCCTCTGTAGCACAAAAAACTAGAGGAAGAGAGAGAGCATTGGGAGATTGTGTGTGGAGGCAGAGAGAGCTTGAGAAGCTTGGTAAGGGTGTGAGTGTGTGCATAGGCACTCCTCCCAACGGTCGGTATGAAAGTCAACATTGACACCCAGTGTCTTCTCGGCAATTGATAAACTCATTTTTTGCCTTTTGGCATTGGCATCACATTGCATCCTTACCGTCGATGGCCTTGCATAGCTTACCTTTGACATCGTCTTCTTGCAATCATCCTCTTTGGCATTTGGCATTGGTGAACACCCATGTTTTGATTCTTTGATTACGGATTCTCACACACTCCTCGGCATCTTAGAGACCAAGATAGGGAGAGAGCTGGCTGGCAGTGGGAGGTAGTATAGGTGGAGTTACATCTTTCCATTAGCAATGATTTTATGCATCTATGAGAGCAGACTTAGATTGGCATATGCATGTTTGTCCATGATGATGTTCTCTGTGGTCTTGCATATGCATAGCTATTGACGGCTTCTCAAGGACAATCACATGTTCTTTTGATACAACAAATCTAGAGTATCTTTTTTCATAAAATATAATATCTAACTTCACCAAATGGTTTTCTCATATTAAACTGATCATTTAATTGAGAAGCTTCCCATGCTTGGGGGGTAAGGTGCTTGAGTCAAAAAGAGACCCTACAAACTTAATGAGGAAGGTGGTTGAGAAGCTTCCTATGCATGAAAGTCCCAAAGTTAGGGGAATCTTTGACTTAACCTTCCACTCACCCAAAGGGCACCCCTTTTCTCAAAGGGCACATGGGACACATGTCAGACTCTCTCTAAGCTTAACCACATGGTGTGTTTGAATGCTATTGGTTGGGCTAAAGAGGGGTCCAATGAGCTTCTAGTTCCATCCAACAAATATCTAGATATTTTCAAGCTCTCTCTCTCTCTAAGGGGTAAGGAGGACACTTGTCCAAAGACTACCCATGTACTTGAATGCATGTTGCATGTGATTTTCTAGGGGGGAGAGGGGTCTAATGAGATTGAAACATGTGTAAAAGCTACAACTCGCCCCAAGCAAGCAAGGGGGGTGTTGGGGGGATATACACCACACACACACACACTCATTTTGTGGAGGAGTCTCACTTGGTGAAAGTGGAGGAACTCCACCTCCTTCTCCAAGCTTGTGAGAAGTGCGAGCCTACACCAACACTCTTGGCTATGGAATGCAAATCTAACCAAGAGCCATGTTTCAATGCTTAAGCTTGCCATCTTCTCCATCTTCATTACTATACTATTATGTATTCTAGCAAGAAGGGTGATGATAAGTGAGGAACTATTTCTTTCTCCTATGGAATGTTTCTTCTTCCTCTTAATGCTTTCTATAAAGTTTATGTTATGCTTGTGATGCATGAAGCTTTCCATCTTCATTGCATCACCAAGGTCACAAGGAACACAAAGATTGTATTGTACCAAGTCTCTCTTGATGGGAGAAACTATAATACAAATGCCTATTGGAGGGGGGGACCGTCTCCATATGAATCTGGTCATCAATTGTTGTCATGTTCTCTAAACTCTCTCTTGCAAAAGTATTTTTCATGCCAAGTTAGCTAAGTACCATGTTTATGTTGCTACCATCAATTAAGTTCACCCGCTATGCTCACAAAATAATCTCACAAAAGTGCTTTATCTAATCTCCTAATTTCGCTACTCTCAAAGTTCATAGGCCATTTCCCTTACATTGGTATCAGAGCATTTGATTTCTCTTTTCTTTCTTAAGAAGAGAGGTCCTTAAGTAGTCTATTAATGGTTGATTTTGTTAATTATATTAGGGTAAGTGAGACTGGGATCTATTATCGGTTTTGTTAAGCTCACTATGTGGGATATGGTGCACACCTCGGGAGCTTTTGTCTCAATAATGGAGTCTTTTTAGACTTGCCTACGGCTTTACCATTATTGAGCCATAAGAAGTCTGAAAGGAGCTATCCCTCGACAACTTCACTATGTTAGACTCACTCCACTACTCTCTATCATTAACCAATTTGAGCCATGGGTGTAGATACTTAAGTGCCTAATTTCAAAGTCTAAGAGGAGTAGCAACTAAGGTTTTTGACTTGCCAAAGGATACACTAAATAAACACACAAATTTTGTTAACATGGCTCACAATAATCAAGAGAGTAGAATGAACATTGATTACTTTGATTTTGCACATGAAGGTGCTAATGATGATGCCCCCATGTTTGTTAATTATCTTGTTACTAGGTTGCAACAAGCTATGGGCAACCCCGCTTTACAAGCTGAAGCTACTCAACAACTTCATGCTTATGGGATTTCCTTTCCTCTCCTAGAGGAGAGAGAACTTAGGAGGCCTCTTGATGAGACCCCCAAAAGCAGACTTTCTCCCATACGAGAGGAGGAATCCAAAGAACAAGAAAGTAATTAATTCCTAAGATCCTCGAAAGATGTGGTTCCACGAAGATGGTGGACCATACAATCGCAAACTCCTCCCAAGAGGAAACGGTCAACCCATAGTCCTTCTCCTCATCACTTCAAAAAGGGAAGAGAGGAAACAAAGGAAGAGAAGGACAAGAAAGAGGTCACCCTCTTCTCCTTCTTCTTCACCTTCCTCCTCTTCCGACGAAAGCAATAGTTATTCTCCTAGAGAATACAAGAGGGGAGGACATGCAAATCTTATCGTGCATGGCGAAGGTCACAAAAGCTCAAGAAGTTCAAAGAGGGAGGAAAGAGTATCTCTTTTCTTACCTATGATGGCACCTTTGGTGCTACTGACAAAGTATTGGCCTTCATCCAAAAATTTGATGCGGCCTTTGGAGACGAGGGCTTCATGGAGTCCAAGCTACACCATGTAGCTATGCACTTCCAAAAATCGGCTCGTCAATGGTGGGCTAGCCTTCGTGGCAATGGTGAAGCCCCAAAGACATGGAAAACTCTTAGGAGTTTCCATCATGAAGCAATTTCTTGCAAGTGATGCAAAGGACAAAGTGCTCACCAAATGGTGGAGTCTGAGTCTTCTCTCTTATGAGTCTATCCATAAATACGTGGACAAGTTTTGGGATTTACATCGCAAGGCTACTGTCTTTCAAAAGATAGACTTTGCCATGCAAAATAAAATAAAATTGTGATGGATTATCCAAAGAGATGGTCGAGAATGTCAACTCTCAACGGCGTGGTTCTATCACCGAAGTAATCCACCAACCATGGTTGCTTCGCGCATCAATTTCCAACAAGGGGCTATAAGGAATGCCAAGCGATGGAAAATAAAGACAAAAGTGATTCCAAGAGGAAAACCAATGCCCAAAATTCTTACCAAGGCTATTCCAAAAACAACAACAATCGGTCCAAGGAGAAGGGAGTTTACAAAGGTAAATATAAAGTCTCTCCTAAAGAGCTAGAATCTTTTTGTAAGGACCACAAATGTTTTAAGTGTGGGGAGCAAGGCCATGTTTATCATCCTTGCCCCAAGAGAATTGCCCGCAATGAGACTCCTAGAGCCTCTATGTTTGAAGCTCCGAAAGAGGACTCTCATTGCCTATGCTTGGGGAAAGATGGAAGAGCATAATGCCTTTATTTTGTTTGACCCTGGTTCAACTCACAACTTCATATCCACGGAGTTGACCACTAAGCTAGGCATGCAAGCCCACGAGATGGGAGATTCATTGAAAGCCAATGGAGCTATCAAGCGACAAGACGTCTCAGCTACTTCCTTATTTGGAAAATTAAGGCTTCATGTCCAAAGCTATGTGGACAAAAAATATTTCTTCATCTCCCCTCTCAAACATGAGAATTTTATCGTTGGGGCACCATGGTTTAACCGCATGGCTTCCAACATGAAGTTCTCTGAAAGGAGAATCTACTTCACCTACAGAGAAGAGATCATGTACATAGATGCTAATGAGTCGGGGAACACCATATCCTTGCAATAAAGGGAATCAGAGGAATTAGAGTTGTCTAATTTCCTAAATGGATCCCAAGATGTTTTCATTGATGACATCCCTAGTGAGATACCTCTAAAATGAGGGATGATGACCATGCAATTGAGCTCCTACCAGGAAGCTCACTGCCTAACAAGCCTCCTTATCGAGTTTCACAAGCTCAACAAGAGGAGATCATGAGGCAAGTGTATGAATTGGTGGAAAAACGAATGGTGAGGTCTATCTCCTCTCCATTTTGTTCGCCATTGCTTTTAGTCCAAAAGAAAGACGACACATATCCCATGTGTGTCGACTATAACGTACTAAATAAGATTGCTATCAAAGATAGATTTCTTGTGCCGCGGGTAGAAGATCTATTTGATACTTTACAAGTTTTGGCTTGGCAAATGCTCTAGACGCATTCAAACTCATGATGGACAAAAATATTTAGGCCATTCAAATTCTCTTGAGGAGTACAAGCAACACCTCCAAGTAATCTTTCAAGTTGTGAGAGAGAATTAACTTTTCATTAATAATCAAAATAAAAGTGATTTTTTTCTAGAGATTCAATAGTTAGGTCACATTATCTCTAAGGATGGCACTTGTATGGATTCAACAAAGTTAGAGATAACAAGAGGATGGCCTAATCCAAGGAATCTACAGGAGGTACAAAGCTTCATAGGTATGTGTGCATACTATGGATGCTTCATTAAAAAAAAATGCTCGCTTATAACAAGCCCATTACATGACTTAACAAAAAATAACGTTAAGTATTCATGGACTGCAAAAGTGCAAGAAGCTTTTGAATAAGCTTAAGGAGAATCTTATCTCCCAACGTGTGCTCACACTACTAGATCTCTCAAAGCCATTTGAGGTCCAATGTGAAGCTTGTGGTAATTGCCTTGGAGCTATTTTGCTTCAAGAAGGACATGCCATAGCATATGAGAGTCAAAGACTCAACGGGCAAATACGAAAAAGAGCTACTAGCTATTCTATATGACCTAAACACGTGGAAACACTATCTCTTGGGGACTCCATTCATCCTACAAATGGATCACAAAGCCTCAAGAACTTCATGACGCAAACCAAGCTCTTCGACAAACAAATGAGGTGGGCAAATTTTCTTTTTCAATTTAAATTTCATATTGCTCACATTGCTAACAAGCACAATCAAGTGGTCGATGCACTTTCACAACGACCAAGGGTAAAGGTGGTGTCTATAGCAACTCACAATGATCCATCTTTTATGATAGATGAGTATGCTACTGACCGACATTTTAAGTACGTAATTACAACCTTTGCAATAGGGAAGAAAAAAGAACCATTCACCTTGAAGGATGGTTATCTTCCAAAGGGCAATAGGCTATGTGTTAATCACCCATACAATAAGAAAGTCATGTATGAATCCCATACTTCTCCTTATGCGGGGCAAAGAGGGATTCCATAGTCTACTCTTAGAGGAGTAGAAATGTATTTATGTTGGTCTACCATAAAAAGTAAACATACAAGAGTATGTTTCAAAATGCGTGGTATACCAAAAGTTGAAATTTGATCGAGGGAAGCAACTTGGATTGTTTCAGTCAACAGGCTTAACAAGAAAACATTCTCTATGCCTGTCAAAAAGACTATTAAGGCACATCAAATGGCAACCCTCTTCAGATCTCAAATTTTCAAGCATCATGGATTTCCAACATCCATAGTGTCAAACAAAGATCCTAGAATGGCCAGTAATTTTTGGAAGGGTCTCTTTGAGAACCTTGGAAGTAGATTAAATCTCTCTTTTGGCCTATCATCCACAAACGGATGACCAAAGTGAAATAACTAATCTAATGATTCTTGAATCTATTAAAAGCCTATGTCATGGACGCAGATCAACGTTCTCAATTAGAGAAGTACCTACCTTCTATAGAGTATGCGTATAATGACATTGTACATACTTCTATGGGGAAAGCACCCTTCGAGGTTAAAGAGGGAAGATCCAAAAGTCTCTTACTACTTAAAGTACATGGGAAGATCTTCGCTACTGAATATAGCCGAGACTCACAAAAATCTTTTCCAAAGATTAAAGAGGCTATATCAATCTCAAAGCAAAGGCAAAAAGGGCTGCTGCAATAAGCATAGAAGAGCCTTAGCCTTTAAGAAAAATGATTGGGTCTTGCTAAAGTTTCTCAAGGCTCATCTAAGGTATATTATGGGCACGAATCCTATGGGCCACCAACTGTATTATGCTAAACTAGCAAAAAGATACTATGGTCCTTTTTAAATTCTTAAGCCAATCAATGAGATGGTTCATCAATTAAAGTTTCCCAGCCACATGCTGCACAATGTTTTCCATGAGAGCCTATGTAAGCCTTACAAAGGAGCGCCACCAAAAGAAGCAATAGTTGGAGACCCTCCAAAAATCAAAGATCAAGAAGAAGTACTTCAATCTGAGTCCATCCTATGACATGAAGACAAGGTATTAAGAAACGGTAAGATTATCTGACAATATCTTAAATCAAAAAAGTATCCTTTTAAAGATGCTAAATGGATGCAAGGAACCTAGCTTAAGGATAATATGAACCTTGTCAATGCTTACAATGTTGCACTAGAGTAAGCATATGAAAATGAATTTTAAATGAAAAATGTTTTTGTCATATAAGACTAGTTCTCTTTTTATTGTGCACAAATTTAAATAGTATGCATGCTTAGAATCATGTTTGTGGTGACGACGTCTCCCAAACACCAAGTAGAACTTGTCACTCTACTTTGGAAGTATGATATGGACTAAAAAGAAGACATGCTTGCGGTAGCTACGTCTCCCAAGCACCAAATGGACTAGTCATCCATCTTGGAATGATGTCGTAGGGTAAAAAGGGATCCTCTACCCGCTAAGAAACATGAACTAATGACTAGGGTTTATCTTCTCTACCTCATAGTCGAGGACGACTATGATTTCAAGAGAGGTAATTTCATAAAATCATAGTTGAGGACGACTATGATTTCAAGAGAGAGGTAATTTCATAAAATATAATATCTAACTTTACCAAATGATTTTCTCATATTAAACTAATCATTTAATGTGGGAGAATAAACAGGAACAAGAGTTAGAAGAGGGACATGTGCTTCTAAACCTATCTCAACACGGGACCAAAAGCAGAGATGGTTGCATCTCAATAGGGGTCCAAAAGGAGATGGTCTATCAAAAAGAAATGTGCAATAAGTGCTTCTAAACTTACCTCAGCAGGGGAACAAGAGGAGAGATGGTTACATCTCAATAGGGGTCCAAAAAGGAGGTAGTCTATCAAAGAGAAATGTGCATCTAATGGAGCTTAAAAGACCTTAGGGTTAGCTACATTAAAGACCCAATGATTAGTATTAAAAGTCCTTTGACCTTAGGCTGAGCTTAAGGTGGGAACCCGACCTAAGCTTGAGGTGCTTGTCGTGCTTGATGACTAAGGTGCGTGCTCAATGACTAAGGTGCTTGAGGTGCTTGTCGTACTTGATGACTAAGGTGCATGCTTGATAACTAAGGTGCTTGAGGTGCTTGTCATACTTGATGACTAAGGTACTTGAGGTGCTTGTCATACTTAACAAGGAAGGTGCTTGAGAAGCTTCCCATGCTTGGGGCGTAAGGTGCTTGAGTCAAAAAGAGACCCTACAAACTTAATGAGGAAGGTGCTTCAGAAGCTTCCCATGCTTGGGGGTAAGGTGCTTGATTCGAAAAGAGACCCTACAAACTTAATGAGGAAGGTGCTTGAGAAGATTCCTATGCAAGAAAGTCCCAAAGTTAGGGGAATCTTTGACTTAGCCTTCCAGTCACCCAAAGGGCACATGGGACACATATCAGAATCTCCCTAAGCTTAACCACATGGTGTGGTTGAATGCTATTGGTTGGGCTAAAGAGGGGTCCAATGAGCTTCTAGTTCCATCCAACTTAATCTTGCCAAAGGATACACTAAATAAATACACGAATTTTATTAACATGGCTGACAATAACCAAGAGGAATAGAATGAACATTGATAAATTTTATTTTGCACACATGAAGGTGCTAATGATGATGCCCCCATGTTTGTTAATTATCTTGTTACTAGGTTGCAACAAGCTATGGGCAACCCCACTTTACAAGCCAAAGTTACTCAACAACTTCATGCTTATGGGATTTCCTTTCCTCTCCAAGAGGAGAGAGAGCTTAGGAGGCCTCTTGATGAGGCCCCCAAAAGAAGACTCTCTCCCATACGAGAGGAGGAATCCAAAGAACAAGAAAGTAATGAATCCCTAAGTTCCACGGAAGATGTGGTTCCACGAAGATGGCGGACCATACAATCACCAACTCCTCCCAAGAGGAAACGATCAGCCCATTGTAAGGTCTCTACTTTCAAATTGCACACAAGTTCTATTACGCATTTGTATTTTTTTGAACCATCACTCCTTATTTAAGATATTCGAGTTCAAATTATGAATCGTAGGTTGAGAAAACCTAGAAATTAAAATTTACGCTACAAAATTCTGACATGTTTAGCTATATGAATCACTAACTAACTTATTGCAAGACTTATTTACTGATTGTAGAATTTTCTTTTACTACTGTAAAGTTAATATAAGACTGTAAAGTTTAACTTAAAAATGTAAAGTAAATTATCATTAAGGAACTAAATAAAATAATTATAAAGACAAAAGAATACACAGGGATGACAAATGAAGGCACATGGATCACATAGGAGGGGACAAAGTGGGACACACTGTCACATGAAAAAGGAGAGGCTACTCTTGACTAATCTTAATGAGGGGGGGCCTGTGTGGCCTTATCTTTTGATGATAATGACAAAGTCGTCAAGCTCATGGGTACCACAAGGGTACCAAAAACGCGGGTATGATTTTTGGAAAAAAAATAAAAAAATATTTTTCTATTAAAGAAATTTTAAAAAATAATTTTGTTTTTGAAAAAAAAGTTGGACGTTTTCTTTTCTGCTATAAATAGAGCATCCATGCTCACACTTTATACATAGAGATTGCCTCTATAACGCTCACGAAGTGCTGCCACTTCTCTTAGAGAGAAGGCGTCCACAAACCACTAAGAGAGCAAAAACTCTAGTGGACTAATAAGGTGCGTATTAATTAAGCATTTAACTAACTTTAGGAATGATGTATGTGTGCTATATCTTACTCTAATCTCTCTAATAGATTAGTAAGATTCAATTACTTATGTGTTTGTGTGTGTGTGCTATCTATTACTTTAATCTTCTAATAGATTAGTAAGATTCAATTAGCTTTAAGAAGGATATGTGTGTGTATGTGTTATCTTTTACTCTAATCTCTTTAATAGATTAGTAAGATTCAATTAGTTATGTGTGTGTGTGTGCTATCTATTACTCTAATCTTCTAATAGATTAATAAGATTCAATTAGCTTTAAGAAGGATATGTGTGTGTGTGTGTTATCTTTTACTCTAATCTCTCTAATAGATTGGTGAGATTCAATTAGCTTTAGAAAAGTATGTGTGTGTGTTCTCTTTTACTCTAATCTTTCTAATGGATAGTAAGATTCAATTAACTTTAGAAAAGATGTGTGTGTATGTTTTCTCTTACTCTAATCTCTCTAAGTATACCTACTCTCTCTAGTTAGTAGATCTTCACTATTAACTTATGTATAGTTAATTGAAAGTTAATACCTAAGAGAACTCATCATATTCTTATTATACATGATGAAATTCTCATTCACCAATGTTATTATCAATTAGGTTAAATAGAATTTTGAATAATACTAAAAATTGATTTAGTTGAAGTATAGAATGGAAGTTAGAATTGGATTAGAAATGTCATGCATAAAAGTAATGCATTCCTAAACTTTCACTCGTAATTTACACACTTAATTTTTGATTAATGAAGATTAGCAAATATTTGATGTATAGAAATTAGATGTAGAACAACAACACTAAGTGTGAATCCGAGTTAGCGAGGGTTCAAATTACACACTCTCTTTGAAAACAAGGAGATTACTAGGAAAATTGACCAATTTAAAGTTCTAAGTGTATAACATAAGTGTAGTACAAAAAAATGGCTCCAAAGCGTGCTCGAACCCAAGGCGCTAATGATCATGAAGCTGGTACAAATAACGGTGGAATCCCTGCGGAAAATGCTATGTCTCCACCAATCGGAGCTATGGTATAGGTTAGTATTTCAGTTTCAAGTTATGCATCATTGCATATGAGAGACCATAGGAATATATTATTTACCTTATGAAAAGAAAACACAGACCGAAACCACGGGGCTTAACTCCAAGAAACTCGTCATATGTTTGACAAGTAGGAAAGATTGTCTGGTTAAACTTGTTGCTATAGGAAAGAATGTTTGTCCAAAACCTTCGGTATGGTTTTTCTCAAGTCTCTCTACTTATTAGCGCTGGTATTATGTGGCAGTTGTCGAGGCGTGAGATGATGCCCAGGATGGCACCACTGATGCTGTGGTGGGAGTACACCCAGATTAGCCCAGCTGGATACTGCGGTTTTGTTTTGCCATGGCGTGAGGATGACGCCCAAATTGGCACCGTTGTTGCTGTGAGGGGAGTACGTCCAGATTAGCACAACGAATACTTGTCGAGCGGTATGGGACGCTCATGAGGACAAAGGTTTTTATAAATAATGTATATACCGATCGGACATAATAGCGTCAGTAGAGATTCTTGAGTGAACCTAATCCAAGGGTTGTTGGTTTAAAATTGGACGACTTCTTGTTTGACTATTGTTTGTAATACTGTTTGAAGGGCTATTTTAACGAACCA
Organism: Adiantum capillus-veneris; assembly: GCF_014529385.1. NCBI lineage: Eukaryota > Viridiplantae > Streptophyta > Polypodiopsida > Polypodiales > Pteridaceae > Adiantum > Adiantum capillus-veneris. Next base: position 50,750,270 of record NC_140949.1, on the reverse strand, counting down.
GTATCATAAATAAAGTAAAGGAACATGTATGTTTAAACAGTGTGGTAGTAATTAGATAACAAAAGAAGGGTGAGTGTGGTGTGGAAAGTGGGAGAATGATACCCCGACGGTATCATTCTATGGACGGGTGGACCCGATGAGTCGGGTAACTTTCCAACGCTAGAATGTTTTTTTTATAGTCATAAATCTTAAAAGAGACAAACCTTGGCGGCTGTGCTTCTGAAACATGGGGAAAAAAGCGCATAGGTTGGTCACTCTAAGATTTATACTTTTAGGTATAATTGATTATAGATAGTTTTTAGATAGGGTTATGGGTCACGCTCCGCCATAGCGAGATAGAACCAATCCTTCACTAACGGTTCATGCCCATGGCTACGTAGTAGCTAAGGCAATGTCCGTTGGTTTTTCTTTTTCAGGATTGAAGACCTATCAAAGGTACTCCGCTCCTCTCAAAAAGGGGTAGGGACCTCACACTGGTATTAGAGCCTAGGTTAAAGCTTGGGGAGATTTTTAGATTGATGTTTGGATATTGAAGTATGAGAATGTTTGAAATAATAGAAGAACCTAGAAAAATTATTTTGAGTTTTTATATGGTATTGAAGACTGAACTTTCCTGGTACAGAAATTCCAGGTGTTCACCATCATATTTTAAAATGCATGCCAGTCACCAAATTATCAGTTTCGAAAAAGGGTGATGATGATTTTGGATAGGGTGTTTGCACCACCTATTCCAAGGGTGCATAGAGGATGGGATATCAACTGGAGTCCATCTGGAGGAATCTATACCATAGATGCTGACAAGATATGGTGCATGGATACCAACCTTAAGAAACTTCGATGGGCAGAGGAGTTAAAAGTCATTGAAGTGTATCTTTTCCTTGGTACTAAGAATCCGGATGCTACCATTACCTTGGGAGGAGAAAAAATATCTTAGATTCAATGGGTCTATAACCAAGTTACAAATGTTATCCATGGTGGTACGATTCGACCCATATGTGTATCTCGTAGCTTTCAAGGGTCAAAAGAAACTTATTATTTTGATCCTTTAGCCTATCCTTTTGTAGTCACTAAACTCAAAACATAGAGACATTACAATCCTTGTACCTAAAGACTACCAACCTTGGTAGCAAATAATATGTGTATAAATAAAGTTTGGATTAATATTATCTTTTGTTTGTATTATTGTCTGATCAAGTCTTACCTTAAAATGGATTAAAGTTAGAGTATCCAATAAAGTTTCACTTAATCTATATTGCACAGAGTGCGGTGTACACATCTCTTCAAGAGAAAACGCTACTTCTCAAGCAAGCTAAACTTCCCTCTTTCAAAGGGGAAGGAGCCCTAGTTGAGCGCGATGCTGAAGTGTGGCTCGAAGAGATGGAGGATTATTTTGTTGCTGCTGGTACTACTCCAGATAACCAGGCAATGTTGGCTATGTTTCGTCTCACGGGGGATGCCAAGCTTTGGTGGAAACAACACTGCAAAGATAATCAAGTAGCTCAAAACACTCAAACTTGGGAAGACATTAAGTATGCTGTCAAAGGACGTTATCTTCCACCTGTACACGAATCCCTTAAGATGAATGAATTCTTCAACTTACGTCAATTTCATCTTACAGTGGAAGAATACTACTCCAAATTTGTAACTCTTAGGCGCTATGCTCCGCCAATGACCGCAGATCAACAAGTAGCCTGTTTCTGCCAAGGGCTAAATGCTCCTTTAAATACACGTCTAGAAGCCATGAGGCCTGAAAATTTGCAAGATGCTCTTTTAAGAGCTAAACCCTTAGCTAAAGAGATGTCAAACTCTCAAAGGGTACGAAATGAAAATTTAAGGAATGCTGGAAGGAGAGGACCGTCTATGATGTGGAACCAAAGGCAAGTTCACCCAGTTCACCAAACTCATCCAATAGTTGTAGCTTCAGCAAATGGAGCTCAAAATGCAGATCTTAGATGCTATGAATGCAACGAGCTAGGACATTTCAGGAATGTATGTCCTAGACGAGTCTCCGCAACAAATACACCTAATCGAGCTAGAGGACGAGGCCAAATAATAAATCGTGAAGGAAGAAATGGAGGACGAGGTCGAGGGCGCGGAATGGCTGCCAGAGTCAATGCTATCATAGGAGAACCAACATTGGGAGAAGAACAAGAGGAAAGAGCAACTCTACATGCTGCAATTGATAACCCAAGAGCAAGACAACAATATGCTGTCATTCAAACACCTGCAAATCATCAAGGTGAAAAATTTGAGCTTCTTATTGATTGTGGTAATAATCATTCTTTCTTGTCACCTAAATGTTTAAGGAGGTTAGGACTTAATCAACATCCTACAAGAAAGATGAGAGTTGAATTAGCCAATGGAAAGGAGGTGTTATCTCAGTATACTGTGGGAAAAATAGATTTCAAGTTGGGAGAATACTCTACTTCTGCTACTTTTCGAACCTTACCCATAGGAATCTATGACGGAATTCTTGGAATGGATTGGTTAGCCAGTCATAATGCCAATATCCATTGTGCCCAAGAAAGTGTTACTTTTGTGGACAACCTAGGTCAAGAAGTCACTATTCAAGGCCAGAATGGACGATCAAAAGCTTACTTGGTCAAAGCTAATCGTCTTTTGAAAGGGTTACGCAAGGGTCAACAAATTTTTGTAGTCAAGCTAAACAAAGTAGAAAAATCTTCTTCCAACCCTGAACCAATGTGGCTAGAAGAATTTTCGGATGTTTTCCCTGCTGAACTTTCTGAACTACCACCACCTAGGGAGGTAGACCATGAAATCAAAATTTTTCCAGGTAGTGAATCAATCTTAAGAGCGCCGTACAAGATGTCACTTCCAGAGGCTATAGAACTCAAGGAGCAGCTCAAGCAGTTGATTGAGCAAGGGTTTATCCAACCTAGTATATCTCCATGGGGTGCACCTGTTCTCTTCCAAAAGAAAAAGGATGGCTCTCTTCGACTTTGCATAGATTAGGGGCTTAAATCAGGTTACCATCAAGAATAAATATCCAATTCCTCGTATTGATGAGATGCTGGACAGATTACATGGAGCCAAAATATTCACAAAGATCGATCTTCGATCTGGCTATCATCAAATTCGAATCCAGGAGGCTGATATCTCCAAAAGAGCTTTCAACACTCGTTATGGTCATTACGAATTTATAGTGATGGCTTTCGGACTTACGAATGCTCCTGCAACTTTCAATCGTCTGATGCACGATATCTTTAGAGAATTCTTGGACGATTTTGTCCTAGTATTCTTTGACGATATCTTAATTTATTCCAAATTAGAGGAAGAGCATGAAGGACATGTTAGGAAAGTGTTAGAGCTTTTACGCCGAAATAAGCTGTATGCAAAGAAAAGCAAATGTACCTTCTTTACCCCTAAGGTCTGTTACTTAGGGTTTATCATTTCATATAAAGGAGTCACTGTTGACCCTGACAAAGTCAAAGATATTGTGGAATGGCCTCAACCCACTTCACAAACCGAAGTCAAAGGGTTCTTAGGTATCACAGGGTGGTACAGGATCTTTGTAAAGGACTATGCTCTTAAAGCTGCACCACTAACTGACTTGCTAAAGAAAGGAGCAACGATACTTTGGGAAGAAAAACATGAATCTTGCTTCAAACAGCTTAAGGAGTATCTTGCTTCAGAACCTCTCTTAAAACTTCCAGACTTCACCCAAGAATTCGAGGTGATCACAGATGCTAGTAACCTTGCATTAGGAGGAGTCCTTACTCAAGAAGGAAGGCCTGTAGCTTATACTTCTCGGAAGCTTAGGATTCATGAAGTGAATTATGCTACACATGATTTAGAATTGCTAGCAGTTATTCATGCTCTCAAGCTATGGAGACATTATCTATTGGGACGCAAATTCCAATTGGTAACAGATCACAAGAGTCTTAAGTGGATTTTTACCCAACCTAACCTTAACATGAGATAGAGGAGATGGATAGAGCTCATGCACGAATATGATTTTGATATTAAATTTAGACCAGGTAAGGATAATGTCGTGGCAGATTCCCTAAGCCGTAAAGCTTTTCTGGGGGCAGTTTCCATGGCTAACAACCCTATTTTAGACAAGGTTTCCTATGCTGCTGTCAGAGATACAGACTACCAAATGCTTGCTAGTATCCTACGTGAAGAGAAGGTATCATCAAATCAGCCTAAACCTCTACATTACTCCTTAGAAGATGGGAAAATTTACTATAAGAATTGATTATGCATACCTAAGGATTCTACCCTAAGGAATGCTATCCTATATGAAGCACATGATGGCCCAACTTCAGGACATCCAGGTTATGCCAAAACCATCAATGCAATTCGCAGAAGTTACTATTGGCAAGGTATGAAGGGTGATGTCCTTCGCTATGTCAAGCAGTGTTTGTCTTGTCAAAGGATTAAGGCAGAGAGACTAAAGATGCCAGGTAAATTACATCCTTTAGATATTCCCCAAATGAAATGGGAATGTATTAGCATGGACTTTATCACCGGGTTTCCTTCTGTCCAAGCTGGCTATGATTCAATCATGGTCATAGTCGACTTGCTTACTAAAGTGGCTCACTTAATCCCAGTCAAGACAACCTTTACAGCTTCAGATATTGCTCGTTTGTTTGTGAAGGAGGTTTTTAGAATTCATAGTTTACCCAAGAGGATTGTCAGTGATCGTGATGCCAAGTTTACTTCAAAGTTTTGGGTATCATTGTTTCAAGCTATTGGAACCCAATTATGTTTTAGTACTGCTTATCATCCTCAAACTGATGGCCAAACTGAAAGAGTTAATCAAGTAATTGCAGACATCCTCAGAACCTACTGCAATAGGGAACCTCGCAAGTGGTTTCAATACCTACCCTTGGTAGAGTATGCATACAATTCCTCTACTCATAGAAGTGTTGGAATGACACCTTTTAATGCTCTTTATGGTCAAGAATGTTTATCACCTCTTAACTTTTCTGACCCCACTATAAGGATAGAAGCCTCAAAGAAAATGCTTGAAGAAATGGAAGCTCAAACCAAAGCTATTCGAAGGGATATTCAAGCGGCTCAAGATCGACAAAAGAAGTACGCCGACTTACAAAGATCTGATCGGATTTTCAAAGAAGGTGACAAAGTTTTCTTACGAGTAAAGCCCAAAAAGAGCAATCTGTCTCTCGGAAGGTATAAGAAGCTTAGCTACCGATATTGTGGACCTTACGAAATAATCAAGGTTGTAAGTGATCAAGCATATAGACTAAAACTCCCTTATCATCTCAAAGTGCATGATGTATTTCATGTAAGCCTGTTAAAACCTTACGTATATAACCCTGACCATGTCCTTGATGATGAGCAAATCATTTTACCTGCTCAAGATGTTCTACAACTCCAACCTGATACTATCCTAGAAACTCGAGAGAGAAAGCTTAGGAATAGATCCATCAAAGAACATCTTATCTTATGGAAGGATTTCCCTGTAGAAGATGCTACTTGGGAAGATAAGACATCCCTTCTTAAGGCTTACCCTTCACTATTCTTGAGATGAGGACATCTCAAATTCTAAGTTGGGGAGATTGTAAGGTCTCTACTTTCAAATTGCACACAAGTTCTATTACGCATTTGTATTTTTTTGAACCATCACTCCTTATTTAAGATATTCGAGTTCAAATTATGAATCGTAGGTTGAGAAAACCTAGAAATTAAAATTTACGCTACAAAATTCTGACATGTTTAGCTATATGAATCACTAACTAACTTATTGCAAGACTTATTTACTGATTGTAGAATTTTCTTTTACTATTGTAAAGTTAATATAAGACTGTAAAGTTTAACTCAAAAATGTAAAGTAAATTATCATTAAGTAAATAAATAAAATAATCATAAAGACAAAAGAATACACAGGGATGACAAATGAAGGCACATGGATCACATAGGAGGGGACAAAGTGGGACACACTGTCACATGAAAAAGGAGAGGCTACTCTTGACTAATCTTAATGAGGGGGGGCCTGTGTGGCCTTATCTTTTGATGATAATGACAAAGTGGTCAAGCTCATGGGTACCACAAGGGTACCAAAAATGCGGGTATGATTTTTGGAAAAAAAAATTAAAAAAATATTTTCTATAAAAAATATTTTTTTTGAAAAAAAGTTGGACGTTTTCTTTTCTGCTATAAATAGAGCATCCATGCTCACACTTTATACATAGAGATTGTCTCTATAGCGCTCACGAAGTGCTGCCACTTCTCTTAGAGAGAAGGCGTCCACAAACCACTAAGAGAGCAAAAACTCTAGTGGACTAATAAGGTGCGTATTAATTAAGCATTTAACTAACTTTAGGAATGATGTATGTGTGCTATATCTTACTCTAATCTCTCTAATAGATTAGTAAGATTCAATTACTTATGTGTTTGTGTGTGTGTGCTATCTATTACTTTAATCTTCTAATAGATTAGTAAGATTCAATTAGCTTTAAGAAGGATATGTGTGTGTGTGTGTTATCTTTTACTCTAATCTCTCTAATAGATTAGTAAGATTCAATTAGTTTTAAGAAGGATATGTGTGTGTGTGTGTGTTATCTTTTACTCTAATCTCTCTAATAGATTAGTAAGATTCAATTAGTTATGTGTGTGTGTGTGTGTGTGCTATCTATTACTCTAATCTTCTAATAGATTAGTAAGATTCAATTAGCTTTAAGAAGGATATGTGTGTGTGTGTGTTATCTTTTACTCTAATCTCTCTAATAGATTGGTGAGATTCAATTAGCTTTAGAAAAGTATGTGTGTGTGTTCTCTTTTACTCTAATATTTCTAATGGATAGTAAGATTCAATTAACTTTAGAAAAGATGTGTGTGTATGTTTTCTCTTACTCTAATCTCTCTAAGTATACCTACTCTCTCTAGTTAGTAGATATTCACTATTAACTTATGTATAGTTAATTGAAAGTTAATACCTAAGAGAACTCATCATATTCTTATTATACATGATGAAATTCTCATTCACCAATGTTATTATCAATTAGGTTAAATAGAATTTTGAATAATACTAAAAATTGATTTAGTTGAAGTATAGAATGGAAGTTAGAATTGGATTAGAAATGCCATGCATAAAAGTAATGCATTCCTAAACTTTCACTCGTAATTTACACACTTAATTTTTGATTAATGAAGATTAGCAAATATTTGATGTATAGAAATTAGATGTAGAACAACAACACTAAGTGTGAATCCGAGTTAGCGAGAATTAAAATTACAGACTCTCTTTGAAAACAAGGAGATTACTAGGAAAATTGACCAATTTAAAGTTCTAAGTGTATAACATAAGTGTAGTACAAAAAAATGGCTCCAAAGCGTGCTCGAACCCAAGGCGCTAATGATCATGAAGCTGGTACAAATAACGGTGGAATCCTTGCGGAAAATGCTATGTCTCCACTAATCGGAGCTATGGTATAGGTTAGTATTTCAGTTTCAAGTTATGCATCATTGCATATGAGAGACCATAAGAGTATATTATTTACCTTATGAAAAGAAAACACGGACCGAAACCACGGGGCTTAACCCCAAGAAACTCGTCATATGTTTGACAAGTAGGAAAGATTGTTTGGTTAAACTGGTTGCTATAGGAAAGAATGTTTGTCCAAAACCTTCGGTATGGTTTTTCTCAAGTCTCTCTACTTATTAGCGCTGGTATTATGTGGCAGTTGCCGAGGCGTGAGATGACGCCCAGGATGGCACCACTGATGCTGTGGTGGGAGTACACCCAGATTAGCCCAGCTGGATACTGCGGTTTTGTTTTGCCCTGGCGTGAGGATGACGCCCAGATTGGCACCGTTGTTGCTGTGACGGGAGTACGTCCAGATTAGCACAACGAATACTTGTCGAGCGGTATGGGACGCTCATGAGGACAAGGGTTTTTATAAATAATGTATATACCGATCGGACATAATAACGTCAGTAGAGATTCTTGAGTGAACCTAATCCAAGGGTTGTTGGTTTAAAATTGGACGACTTCTTGTTTGACTATTGTTTGTAATACTGTTTGAAGGGCTGTTTTAACGAACCAGTATCATAAATAAAGTAAAGAAACATGTATGTTTAAACAGTGTGGTAGTAATTAGATAACAAAAGAAGGGTGAGTGTGGTGTGGAAAGTGGGAGAATGATACCCCGACGGTATCATTCTATGGACGGGTGGACCCGATGAGTCGGGTAACTTTCCAACGCTAGAATGTTTTTTTTATAGTCATAAATCTTAAAAGAGATAAACCTTGGCGGCTGTGCTTCTGAAACATGGGAAAAAAAGCGCACAGGTTGGTCACTCTAAGATTTATACTTTTAGGTATAATTGATTATAGATAGTTTTTAGATAGGGTTATGGGTCACGCTCCGCCATAGCGAGATAGGACCAATCCTTCACTAACGGTTCATGCCCATGGCTACGTAGTAGCTAAGGCAATGTCCGTTGGTTTTTCTTTTTCAGGATTGAAGACCTATCAAAGGTACTCCGCTCCTCTCAAAAAGAGGCAGGGACCTCACACCCATAGTCCTTCTCCTCATCACTTCAAAAACGGAAGAGAGGAAACAAAGGAAGAGAAGGACAAGAAAGAGGTCACCCTCTTCTCCTTCTTCTTCATCCTCCTCCTCTTCCGACAAAATCAATAGTTATTCTCCTAGAGAATACAAGAGGGGAGGACATGCAAATCTTATCCTGCATGGTGAAGGTCACAAAAGCTCAAGAAGTTCAAAGAGGGAGGAAAGAGTATCTCTTTTTTACCTATGATAGCACCTTTGGTTCTACTGACAAAGTATTGGCCTTCATCCAACAATTTGATGCGGCCTTTGGAGACGAGGGCTTCATGGAGTCTAAGCTACACCATGTAGCTATACACTTCCAAAAATCGGCTCGTCGATGGTGGGCTAGCCTTCGTGGCAACGGCGAAGCCCCAAAGACATGGAAAACTCTACGAGTTTCAATCATGAAGAAATTCCTTGCAAGTGATGCAAAGGACAAAGTGCTCACCGAATGGCAGAGTTTGAGTCTTCTCTCTTATGAGTCTATAAATAAATACATAGACAAGTTTTGGGATTTACATCTCAAGGCTACTGTCTTTCAAAAGATATACTTTGCCATGCAAAAGAAACAATTCTGTGCGGAATTATCCAAAGAGATGGCCAAGAATGTCAACTCTCAACGGCACCAAAGTAATCCACCACACCATGGTTGCTTTGTGCATCAATTTCCAACAATGGGCTAGACAGAATGTCAAACCCATGGAAAATAAAGACAAAAGTGATTCCAAGAGAAAAACCAATGCCCAAAGTTCTAACCAACGCTATTCTAACAACAACAACAATCGGTCCAAGGAGAAGGGAGTTTACAAAGGTAAATATAAACTCTCTCCTAAAGAGCTAGAATCTTTTTGTAAGGACCACAAATGTTTGAAGTGTGGGGAGCAAGTCCATGGTTATCATCGTTGCCCCAAGAGAATTGCCCACAATGAGACTCCTAGATCCTCTATGTTTGAAGCTCCAAAAGGGGATGCTCATTGCCAAGGATTTCTCCTTTCCTATGCTTGGGGAAAGATGGAAGAGCATGATGCCTTTATTTTGTTTAAGCGTGGTTCAACTCACAACTTCATATCCATGGAGTTGACCACTAAGCTAGGCATACAAGTCCATGAGATAGGAAATGCATTGAAAGCCAATGGAGCTATCAAGTGACAATACGTCTCAGCTACTTCCGAGCTATCAAGGGACAAGCACAGCTCCCGAGCCCCGGCATCTCCCGCCCCCTACTCCCATGAAGCCACCCCAAGCTGAGAATCTTGGAGAGCTTTTGGAAGCTCTGCACAACAAGAAATCCAGAATCCGATGCATCCAAGCGGTCAATATTTTTGAATACAGAGAATTAAGGGTCTTGGCATGGGAAGCAGTGCAAAATCGATCGATTAGCATTCGAGCTTCAAAGCAGCAATTAGAGTTGAGGCAGAATCAGTCAAATACAAGCAGAGTCAGCCAAAGGGATTTGCAATTGGAGGCAACCAAGCCAGGGAATCGAACAAGTCTGCAAAGCTCGGCATAGAGCTTGTGTGCAAAAAAGCAAGTAGGGATTGGGAGGAGTTTTGAGAAAATCCTCAAAGTAAGCAGGTCCATGGGCAAGTAGTCGGTGACTAGCAAAGTAGCACTAGCACTAACAGGTCGATCAAACACACACAACACTTCCTCATCCGTCAGTTCTGGTAGAGCTCAAGAGAGGCAGAATATATATTTTTTACACACTATGATGTGTGCCAGGGTTGATTCCCACAAATTGAGCCTCGACGATCCCGAGTCTCCAACCCCGTTCTCCTACACCCCGAGCTTGAGAATTTGAGAGATAGCTGAGAGTGAGAGAGCGAGAGAGACAGATAGAGAGAGAGAGAGAGAGAGAGAGAGAGAGAGAGAGAGAGAGAGAGAGAGAGAGAGAGAGAGAGAGAGAGAGAGAGAGAGAGAGAGAGAGAGGGAGAGAGAGAGAGAGAGAGAGAGAGAGAGAAGAAACATTACGATTTTCTTTGACATCAACATTTTGCCTTTCCTACTCCGGATATACAGTATCTGTTCTCCAACATAGACACACACAGAGTGTGTGTGCACACCCAGCATTATCCTCGACACGACGATTTGCCACAGACATCGGTGAGTGCCTTCGGCATCCACTCAATTTTTGACATTGGTTTCAACATCGATCTTGATGACCACGACACCTTTCTTGCACATTACACAACGGATTTTTGACATCAGCTAAAGAACGGGACAGGTAGCTGGAGTTCCCCTTTATCGTCGAAAATCCGGACAGGTAGTTGGAGGTCCCCTTCCATAGGTAGCTGGAGTTTCCCTTTACAGTACCCTCACCATAGGACATGTATCTGGATGGTTTTTTGTGCTTTTGACGCTGAGTTGGCGATCACACAACAGTGGTTTTGTGCAGTATGTGCCCAATGGTTATGAGAAGTTTATGCGTTTTTGAGTGAGTTTTGACTCCTCATACAAGGGAAACTCTGCCAGATTTTTGTGTCGAGTCCGCTTAATGCATTTTTGGCACTTCTAGCTATTCTTACATAGTGACTGTACTACATTTTGGCTGAGTTTTTTGCTCCTATTCTAGGAAAAACTCTGTCAAAAATCCGGATTACGTAGCGGCATCGACTCAGTTTTCAACATTGGTTTCAACACCAATCTCTGTGACCATGACACCGTTCTTGCACATTACGCAGATAGAGTTCCCCTTTACAGTACCTTGTCCCGTTCTTTAGCTGATGGCGAGAATCGGGATTTTCGACTGTAAAGGGGAACTCCAGCTACCTGTTCCCGCGAACGATCGTTTTTCCGCAGAAAGCTGTGCTTGCCACACACACAAGTGAGGTTCCTTTACCATAGAGGAGTGACATCTAGCATTGGCACTGAGCGCACCAATCACGCTCTATGGCACTGTTTTGACTTGGAGTGCCTTTGGCGGCTATTTGAGTAGCACAATTTTGCTCGGTGGCAAAAATCGGCACATACCGACACTAACACGCAGGTTAGAGGTTACAGGTTACAGGTTATAGGGGGCTTTTGAGCCCATTCACGTGCAGTTTTTTCAAGTTTCCAGACACTTACAGACGGAACACTTTTTCAAGCAATTTTAGCAGTCATTACGACATCAGACTCTCTGTGGACAAATGCGTTGACATATGCATTTTTGTGTGAGCACACCTAGTGCTACTGAGCTCTTTTGAGAGCAGATATCCCCACAGGGATCACTCTTATTGCATGCAGAAATTCTTGGTACCTGTTTGAGCGAGGTACACTCATGTACATTGAGTTGCGGACACTGTCCATTATATTATGTGTAGAGCCATTTTTTGCTATTTTGGCAGTTTATCTCGACCATTTTTGAGACTCGGAACGGAAGAGCCCTTTTTCAGATTGTGGCTAGTCGTTTTGTGTCTGCATTAGCCTTTGGAGGGTCGATAGCATGAGGTTTTCTTTGATCTGGGGTATTCTCGAATATTGAGAACCTTCAACGATACAAGTAGCTGGAGTTCCCCTTTACAGTACCCTCGCTATAGGACATGTATCTGGATGGTTTTTTGTGCTTTTGACGCTGAGTTGGCAGTCACACAACAGTGGTTTTGTGCAATATGTGCCCAATGGTTATGAGCAATTTATGCGTTTTTTAGTTGAGTTTTGACTCCTCATACAAAGGAGACTCTACCAGATTTTTCTCTCGAGTCCGCTTAATGCATTCTTAGCACTTCTAGCTATTCTTAAAAAGTGATTGTACTACATTTTGGTTGAGTTTTTTGGTCCTATTCTAAGGAAAACTTTGCCGAAAATCCGGATTATGTAGCGGCATCGACTCGGTTTCAACATCGATCTTGGTGACCACGACACCATTCTTGCACATTACGTAGCTGGAGTTCCCCTTTACAGTACCTTGTCTCGTTCTTTAGCTGATGTCGAGAATCCGGATTTCGATTGTAAAGGGGAACTCCAGCTACCTGTTCCCGCGGACGATCGTTTTTTTGCAGAAAGCTGTGCTTGCCACACGCACGGGTGACATTAGAAAAATTTTGAACTCATTTTTGGGCCTTTTAAGAGTGCCACATTATCAAAGTTGTACAAAAGAAACCAACCCGGTAGACAGACCCCTCTAAATATTGCTTAGAGCCCCATGATATGACCTATCATTGGAAAGTTCTTGAAAAATGGATTCTAAAGAGCCAAGGTCCGAAAAGTTTGGATGACTTCTATGAAAGTTATGCCATTTTTTTTCAATCAGCCAGGTTTTGTTACCGTTACGGTAATCTAAAATCACCTTTTTCTAGATCTACATGAAGGCAACGTCCGATACATGCATGCTATATATCAATAGACAACATTTGAAGAGTAGATTCTAAATATCAAACCTCCGACAAGTTTGGATCTTATTTGCAAAAAATTTACCGATCCCCACTTTTTGAAAGCTATGCCACATCAACAATTCTTACAAGGCCCATTTTTGAGTCCAAACTTTTCCTAATGGGTTCCTTTACCATAGAGGAGTGACACCCGGCATCGGCACTAAGCGCACCGATCGCACTCTACGACACTGTTTTGACTTCGAGTGCCTTTGGTGGCTATTCAAGTAGCACTATTTTGCCAGGCGGCAAAAATCGGCACATACTGACACTGACACGTAGGCTAGAGGTTAGAGGTTACAGGTTACAGGGGGATTTTGAGCCCATTCACACGCAGTTTTTTTAGGTTTCCAGACACTTACAGACGGAACACTTATTCAAGAGATTTTAGCAGTCATTATGACAGCAAAATCTTTGCGGACAGATGCATTTTTGTGTGAGCACACCTAGTGCTATTGAGATCTTTTGAGAGCAGATATCCCCACAGGAATCACTTTTATTGCATGCAACAATTCTTGGCACCTGTTTGAGTGAGGTACTCTCATGGACGTTGAGTTGCGGACACTGTCCATTATACTATGTGTAGAGCCATTTTTGGCTATTTTGGTAGTTTTTTCCGACCATTTCTGAGACTCGGATTGGAAGAGCCATTTTTGAGACTATGGCTAGTCCTTTTGTGTCTGCACTAGCCTTTGGAGGATTGATAGCATGAGGTTTTCGTTGATCTGGGGTATTCTCAAATATTGAGATACCTATTGGGGTGGTAAAGTCCAATGTGCCGCGCCTAAGTGTTGGGCGGCCGGAGAGTACCGGGAACTAACACTGGCCATTCATTCTACATAAAAGAATAAGGACTCACCTAACACTATTGTGTTTGGAGTCCACCCAAATCTGTGTCTCCTCTCTTCTCCATTTTTGCACACACACACACACACGCTCTTGCACGCGCTCTTCAAATGGTATCAGAGCTCAGGGATTGAGAGCACCATTGGAGCTCAACGGGGAGGCAAGCGGAGAAGGAGAAAAAACTGTAACACACTTTTGCAGATCTATTTTGGCCTACCAAAACGTCTTCATTCAAGCCAATTCTAGTGATTCTTGATCGATTTTTTGTCCTCTTCATCTTTGCAGAAGAAAGTTTTCTCAAAATCTTCACCAATTTTGAGATACGTCACTCAAACTGCCTGTAGGTCGTGAAGTAGAAGCTGCAGATTTTTACAAGTCTGTTTTGATTTGTAAAAACAGCTTATTTCAAGTCCATTCCCTCAGTCCCCAACCTTTTTCGCATGGTCTACAACTTTGCAGAAGGAATTTTCTTCAAATTTTGCAAAGTTTGAGAGATATTCAGTTCAGACAGAAGGGTGGTCTACCCTCGTCGATTCTTCTGCATACAGGTTTTCGTTGCAGACTCTTTCTGCAATGTCTGTCACATGCATATTTGATGTAAGGTCTGTTATATCAGACAAACCGCTCCAGCGGTTACAAAAAAGGGTTTCTGTGGTTGATGTAAGATCTCATGCAGTTTATGTATTGTGATGGAAATATGCAAAGCCTATTGTTGAGGGTCGTGGTAAGGTTTTATTGAGCTAGGGGATTCTCAAATGTGGAGATCCTTTTGGTGATACAAGTTTTAGCGAGCCCTCGATATCCCCATAGTTTTGGCATTGACATAGGATGTATGCTTATGCGGTTAGTGTAGTATTGGTGTGCATTTGCTGACCCGCCATTGTTGGCATTGCTGTCATCTTTATGCATATGCCTTTGACAGTGTTCAATTGGTTAGAGACACTCTTCTAGAGTTGGAGACATTGACAGTGATAATTCTTTGAGATTTTATCTTGCTGGTTTAGCCACTTTGATCAACATTTCAGTCATTGTACACATTTGTTTTGGGTTCAGAAGTCAGTTTTGCAGGGGAGACTCTGTAGAATTTTTTAAGGTTTTCTATCATCTTCTTTAGTGGAGCGGATCTATCACTTTTGTTCCTTGTCGAGTGATGGATTCATCATCGGAGAACTCTTTGTTCAACATTGAGAAGTTAGATGGCACTAACTTCCCATTTTGGAAGGAACAAATTTACAATGTCTTAGTACAGAAGAAGCAGATCCGGTCGATAAAGATGAAAGGGATAAAGCCTAAGGATATGGATGAGTATGATTGGCAGGAGTTGGATGAGCTTGCCAGCTCCACCATCATGCTGACTTTGTCAAAGAATGTGTACTTCAATGTGAACATGGAAAAGACTAGTTATGAGCTGTGGAAGAAGTTATGTGACCTGTATGAGAAGCAAAGTGCAGCATCACAGGTTTATTGGCTAAAAAAGTTAGTTGATTTGAAGATGGATAAGGGCACACCCATGTGCAATCATCTCAATGAGTTCAACACAATTTTCAGTCAGCTTTCTGCGCAGGGAGTCAATTTTGAAAATTCGGTCAAAGCAATGTTCTTGCTAGTTACACTGCCAAAAAGTTGGGATACTTTTCGCACAGCCATAAGTAACTCAGCACCTCCTGATGGTTTAACATGTGCTGATGTTGAGGGAAGTTTGCTTACTGAAGAGGTTAGCAGGAAGAATCTTGATACTTCTCGTGGTACTAGCAATGCTCTCGTTGTTCATGGTCGACCACAAGAAAAGAGCAAGCAGAATCAGAGAGGAAAATCTCGTAGCAAATTACGTGGCCGAAAAGACATTGAGTGCTATCATTGTCACAAAAAGGGTCATATGAAGAAAGAATGTCGAAAGTGGAAACAAGAGAAAGGTAAAGACAAGAAGTCAGAAGAAGGCAAGACTAAGGAAAGCAGTAGAAAGATTAAAGAGATCAACAATGTTTTTGTTGAAGATTCTGATGGAGATATTTATCTCACATCTGCCATGGATTCATCATTTTTGGTTGCCACTGATGACTATGCTTTACAGGATTGGGTTATTGACTCAGGTGCATCGTTTCATGTGACTCCTCACAGAGAGTGGTTTAGTACATATGATACAGCCGTAAAGGTCGTGTTCTTCTTGGCAATGATTTTGCTTGTGACATAGTTGGTGTCGGCGATGTGCAACTGAAATTTCAAAATGGTTCTTCATCATGCTCAAGAATGTTAGACATGTGCCGAAGCTTACCAAAATATTGATTAGTACATGACAATTGGATGACGTGGGATATTACTGCACATTTGGTGATAGTTCGTGGAAGATCACCAAAGGTTCTTTAGTGGTAGCATGTGGTTTAAAGTTAGGGACTTTGTACATGCTACATGTATCCAATGTTTAAAACCATGTAATTTGTGTAACCGAGCAGCCAAGTGTTTCTTTGTGGCATCGCTGGTTAGGACATATGTCTCAAAAGGGAATGAAAATCTTATCTCATTTTGGTTATGTGCCTGGATTCAATTTCTCAAACTTTTCAGTTTGTGAGCATTGGCTCCTAAGTCAAGGAAATGCATATTTCTTGGCTATGGCAATCGTGGCGAGATGGGATTTCGATTATGGGATCCTAAAGCTAAAAAGATAGTTTGCAGTAATGACGTATACTTCAATGAAGAAAAGATGCATAAGAAGCTTGTGCATACAGTGGAGGTCAGGAGAGTTATCTTCCAAGAAGATGGAATTGTCTACAATAGGGCTGAAGTGCCTAATGTCAGAGAACAAGTACAGAATCCTCATGCAGTACAAGATGTTGCTGAGGGACAACCGGCTCAAGCACTTATTAGAAGGTCTATAAGAGTTTCAAGGCCTCCTGATAGATTTACTCCCTCATTGGACTACATTATGTTGACAGATTGCGGAGAGCCTTCCTGCTATAAGGAAGCCATGTCAATGGATGACAAGGAAAAGTGGGAGAAAGCTATGCAATCGGAAATGGACTCGTTGCATAAGAATCAAACTTGGAAGTTGGTTCGGTTGCCTAAAGGTTAAAAGGCATTACCATGCAAATGGGTGTACAAGCAAAAAATTACACCTCATGATAATAAACCCAAGTACAAGGCATGACTTGTTGCTAAAGGATTTAAGCAGCAGCAGGGTATTGACTTTGATGAGATCTTTTCTCCGGTTGTCAAGATGACTACTCTGCAATGTGTACTTGTGTTGGTTGCTAAAGACGACATGGAACTTGACCAGATGGATGTCAAGACGGCATGAAGGGCAATGATGTGTTAGTTAGAAATGAGCCTCTTCATGAAGCGAGCTAACGATGGTACTTTGCTGATTTTGGTCCTTTATGTGGATGATATGTTAATTGCCAGGAAATGCAGGGAGGAGATTTCAGCCTTGAAGTCAGAGCTACATGCAAACTTTGAAATGAAAGACATGGGTGAAGCAAGCCATATCCTTGGCATGCGCATTAAGCGAGACAGATGCAAGAAATTGGTCTATTTGTCTCAATCTGAGTACATTGCTAAAGTGATCAAGCGTTTCAATATGGAGAAGGGGAAGGCATTGAGTACTCCATTGCCTCCATATGTGAAACTTTCTAAAATTGATTGCCCTAAGTCTGAAGAGGAAAAGGCTGAAATGACACAAGTGCCTCATTCATCTGCAGTTGGGAGTTTGATGTATGCTATGATTGCTACACGTCCTGATATTGCTTTTGCAGTGGGAGTTGTTAGCAGATATATGTCAAATCCAAGCAAGAAACATTGGGAGGCAGTGAAATGAGTTATGTGATATTTGAATGGTACAAAAGACATGTGCATTTGCTTTGGAAGAAAGTAAGCATGTGTAATTGGTTACACGGATGCAGATTATGCAGGAGACTTGGACAAGAGAAGGTCCACTTCAGGCTATGTTTTTGAATTCACTGGAAGTGCAATTTCATGGCGATCTCGTTTGCAGATTGTGTTACCTTGTCTACTACAGAGGCTGAATATGTTGCAGCTTCAGAAGCTTGCAAGGAAGCTATATGGCTTAGTCGGCTGGTGGGAGACTTGGGAATCAATGTTGAGATGCCTGTGTTACATTATGATAGCCAAAGTGCTATACAATTGGCAAAGAATCCAATGTTTCATGCAAAGACAAAGCATGTGGATGTGAAGTATCACTTCATTCGTAAGGTGCTTGAGGACAAGTGATTGCAGCTTGCCAAGATTCACACCACTGAAAACCCTGTTGATCTTCTAACAAAGGGCTTACCTTCAAAGTGGTTTGCACATTGTCAGGCACTCATGAGCATTGGGTAGATGATCATGGTCATTGTCTACCTGTATTGTATATATATATATATATATATATATATATATATATACATACATTGTCACCCCAGCTTAAAGGCACATTGTCCTTTAAGTGGGAGGTTGTTGGGGTGGTAAAGCCCAATGTGCCGCGCCTAAGTGTTGGGCAGCCGGAGACTACCGGGAACTAACACCGACGATTCATTCTACATAAAAGAATAAGGACTCATAACTCTAACACTATTGTGTTTGGAGTCCACCCAAACCTGTGTCTCCTCTCTTCTCCGATGAAGTTCTTTCAATACCTTTGGTGATACACGTAGCTGGAGTTCCCCTTTACAGTACCCTCACCATAGGACATGTATCTGGATGGTTTTTTGTGCTTTTGACACTGAGTTGGTGGTCACACAACAATGGTTTTGTGCAGTATGTGCCCAATGGTTATGAGCATTTTATGCATTTTTGAGTTGAGTTTTGACTCCTCATACAAAGGAGACTCTGCCGGAGTTTTCTCTTGAGTCCGCTTAATGCATTCTTGCCACTTTTAGCTATTCTTACACAGTGATTGTACTACATTTTGGTTGAGTTTTTTGGTCCTATTCTAGGGAAAACTCTGGCGAAAATTTGGATTACGCGGCGGCATCGACTCAGTTTTGGACATTGGTTTCAACACCGATCTCGGTGACCATGACGCCATTCTTGCACATTATGCAGCTGGAGTTCCCCTTTACAGTACCCTGTCCTGTTCTTTAGTTGATGTCGAGAATCCGGATTTTTGACTGTAAAGGGGAACTCCAGCTACATGTTCCCATGGATGATCATTTTTTTGCAGAAAGCTGTGCTTGCCACACTCACAAGTGAGGTTCCTGTACCATAGAGGAGTGACACTCGGCATCGGCACTGAGCGCACCAATCGCGCTCTATGGAACTATTTTGACTTGGAGCTCCTTTGGCGGCTATTCGAGTAGAACTATTATGGCCGGCGGCAAAAATCGGCACATACCGACACTAACACGCAGGTTAAAGGTTAGAGGTTACAGGTTACAGGGGGCCTTTGAGCCCATTCACCTGCTGCAGTTTTTTCAAGTTTCCAGAGACTTACAGACGGAACACTTTTTCAAGCAATTTTAGCAGTCATTACGACAGCAGACTCTCTACGGACAAATGCATTGACATATGCATTTTTGTGTGAGCACACCTAGTGCTACTGAGCTCTTTTGAGAGCACATATCCCCACGAGGATCACTTTTATATGCAGCAATTCTTCGCACCTGTTTGAGTGAGGTACACTCATGTACGTTGACTTGTGGACATTGTCCATTGTCCATTATCCTATGTGTAGAGCCATTTTTGGCAGTTTTTCTCGACCAGTTTTGAGACTCGGATCGGAAGAGCCCTTTTTGAGACTGTGGCTAGTCCTTTTGTGTCTGCATTAGCCTTTGGAGGGTCGATAGCATGAGGTTTTCTTTGATCTGGGGCATTCTTGAATATTGAGATACCTTCGATGATACCCCTTTACAATACCCTCGCCATAGGACATGTATCGGGATGGTTTTTTGTGCTTTTGACGCTGAGTTGGCGGTCACACAACAGTGGTTTTGTGCAGTATGTGCCCAATGGTTATGAGCAGTTTATGTGTTTTTGAGTTGAGTTTTGACTCCTCTTACAAAGGAGACTCTGTCGGATTTTTGTCTCGAGTTCGCTTAATGCATTCTTGGCACTTCTAGCAATTCTTACACAGTGATTATACTACATTTTGGTTGAGTTTTTTGCTCCTATTCTAGGGGAAACTCTGCTGAAATTGTCCCAAGAAATTTTCCATAAAGTTTTTGGCTACATTCTCTTAATCATGTTGACTGCGAGTAGTGCTTTCGAAAAGATAAGAGTACTATATCAAAAAGTTTGATGGCTCAAACTTTGTCATTTGGTGGCATCGTATGCAAGATGTTTTGATCGGCAAAGGCTTGATAGCACCCTTGCGTGCAAGAAGAGAGAATGCATACACTAATGATGAGTGGGATGACTTGATTGAGCGTGCTATGGAGACCATTCGCCGACACCTTGGTGAATCCATTTACTTTACCATAATGGGTAAGACCAATGCCAAAGATTTGTGGGATGCTCTATGTCAGGCTTGGGATGGCAACATGCCTCAAACAAGGTTTCCTTGATGAAGAAATTGATGTGCATGAACATGAAAGAAGGAAGTAATGTTAGTTCTCATTTGAACGACTTCAACAACGTGTTTTCATAGCTTACTTCAAAAGGTATAAATTTCGATGATGAAATGAAGGCCATTTTCTTGCTATGTTTGCTACCATTATCATGGGATACTTTCAACACAGCCATAAGAAATTTTGCACCCAATGGCAAGCTAGATTTTAGTAGTGTTGGTGCATTGCTCACTAAGGAGATTTGACATCAATCTCTTGATGCGAGTGGGCATGGTGATGCATATGTGGATAATGGCAATGGTGACAAGCAAAAGCAGTGTGTGTTGTGCGCACGTGTACGTGTACGGAGTGTGTGCAAGAGAGGGGGAAGAAGAGAAAATGGGGAAGGGGGAGATGAAGCACAGTACACAGCAGGTTTGGGGTTAGTGGAGAGGAAGGTGAGAGGCTAATGAAGACACAAATGGACTAGCCACAGTCTCAGAAAGGGCTCTTCCGGTCCGAGTCTCAGAAATGGCCGGGAAAAACTGCCAAAATAGCCAAAAGATGGCTCCACACGTAGTAGTGGGCAGTGTCCGCAACTCAACGTTCATGAGTAAAACCGCGCTCAAACAGGCGCCAAGAACTGCTGCATGTAGTGAAAGTGATCCCTGCGGGGATATCTGCTCTCAAAAGAGGTCAGTAGCACTAGGTGTGCTCACAACAAAATGCATCTGTCAATGCATGTGTCCGTAGAGAATCTGCTGTGGAAGTGATTGCCAAATCGCTTGTGAAAGCGCTGTGTTTGGTAACCTGGAGAATCTGTGAGTGAATGGGCTGAAAAACCCCCCTATAACCTGTAACCTGCGTGTCGGTGTCGCTATGTGCCGATTTTTGTCGCCGGGAAGAAATATGCTAGTCGAATAGCCGCCAAAGGTGTCGTATCCGTAAACTGTGTCGTACAGGGCGATCGGTGCGCTCGGTGCCGATGCCGGGTGTCACTCCTCTATGATAGAGGTACCTCACCCGCGCATGTCGCAAGCTCGATCGTCGATCGTGGGAACGCGCTCGTCAGGGAAAAACTCTTGTCGCTTGCTTTTGAAATCGATGCCGGCCTGAACCTCTCTCTTCCAGATGGGCTCCTTAATCTCGCAAGCTCTCTCTCTTTAGTTTGGAGAGTCAGTGTCCGGGAAGCTCATGTCAATGAGCTTATTGGCTATGAATCGGGGGTGGAGGCGGGGTGTGCACCCACCCTTGCACACAAGGTTTGTTTTAAAGGGTCACACCAAAAAAAATTGAATTCTTCTACTTCTCTGTCGATTATGCAGAATTCTCATTTCTATCAATTTTGGGCGACTCTCTGAGATCCGAGGGAGAACGAGTGTGTGTGTGGACGTCTTGCTCGGCCCTGGTCAGCGCTGCCTGAATACACACACATAGGCTCCTCTGCTCACGGCATTGCTGCCCGAATTACTTTATTGCTCGGCCTCGACTGCTTGCACAAAGCCCGATTCCCCAAAGCTTCGCTACCAGCCTGAATTCTTGCTATGCATTCGATTGCATCCAAGGCTATAATACCTCAAGCTACTGTGTGCTTGCAGCTCTTGAGCTATTCCATTAGCCTTGACCCTTATCGGGACTGCTCATGGATCCTACTGCCCGGTACAGGCTGCCCGAAAGCCCCAAGCCAAGCTATGAGGCTCGATTGCTCCTCGATCTCTGTGATGCTCGACCTATTGGCTCTGATTTTCCAAGGCTTTCTACGCTCTCCAAATTCCGATGAGGGTCGCTGCGTGCACGATGAGCCGGGGCTTAGGGTCGGATGTCCTGAGCTCTGATACCAATTGTTGTGCGCACGTGTGCGTGTACGGAGTGTGTGCAAGAGAGGGGGAAGAAGAGAAAATGGGGAAGGGGGAGATGAAGCACAATACACAGCAGGTTTGGGGTTAGTGGAGAGGAAAGTGAGAGAGTAGTCAACTCTCTCCCTTTCTCTCCCTATATTCATTTAGGTGAAAGTGTAAATAGGGGCGGTTTCCCACGGCCACCTGGCCTACACCCCAACAGTGTGGTCGTAGCCACGGTTGTTCACAAGATCGCAGGCAAGGTTGTAGCAAGAGTCGTGGCAAAGACATGAAAAATATAGAGTGTTACTATTGCCATAAAAAGAGACACTTGAAGAAGTATTGTCACATAATGCAGCATTGGTGTAGCCAAAGTTGGTCCAAGCTAGAAAGTGGTCTATGCCAATCAGGGGCTGCAGGCAGGTGCAGTGCAAAAGGCTAGGGCAGGCACCCAGGTCCTCGGCAGCCAGAGGGTAGCGGGAATGTATGTCTAAAGCGGATTTTTAGGTTAAAAGATCTAAAGGATAGTCCAGATGGGTTGAGAGATCAAGGTGCCTGAAGTGCCAAGTCAGTGCTCTGGAATGTAGTGTTCAGTGTGCTCTAGAAGCCGGTGCAGATGGCTCGTCAAACGTAGCCCCGGTGCTCAAGATATTGAAGTTCAAAGTTAGAAGGTGTTGCAGATCCCCGACCGACAAGGCAACTGGGGACAGGTAGCCCAGACAGATATCAACAAATAGATGCGTAGAGCTCAAATTATGGAGCATGCATGTCTTCTCGGATTGCCAATCGGAGCTCTGGATAGTAAGTTATGGCCATCAGAAGATTTTTCAGGGGCCAGGTTTGAGCCCACTTGCCCGCATTGGAGGATGTGCCATCTGGAATTTTTCAGGCCTCGACAGGATTCTAGAGGGTAGCATGCATCATGAGAGTAAACAAAAATTGACAGCTCGTGATTATGAGCCCTGAGCACCGAGCTACGGCGCTTGGGAAAGCCTGGAAAAGTTGGGAGTGAAGTGGTTGCAGATGATTTTTTTGAATTTTGGTCACCTCGAATGGCGGGCCCAAAAGTCGAAATGTGGTGAGCACAGGGAAGTTTGAAGTCGAGAACCGGCTCCATTGGTCGGGCTTTACAACTCCAAGATCCGATCACAGAGCAAGGAATTGGGGAAGGTTAAAATTGGCATTCAAAGGGAATTCTCCATGAGGGTTTTTTGAGGTTTTGAAAGTTTGGAGGCCAACAACCCACGGGATGCCATGTAGCACTCCCATGGTCCCATATGCAAATGCGTGGCAGTCAACGGTGGAGTATATAGGCCAGACGATGGCCCATTTGAGGGTATGTGGTTGAAAGGGAGCTTCTTGAGTGCAGTGATGGTTGTTACCATACACATGTGGTAGTGATGTGTGTGAACACACTAGGACCGCCGGGGCATTTTTTCCCTCTTTAGGAGGTTTTTTCCCCCGTGCATTGTATATACGCCCATCACTCTAGGGCTATCCATCTTTCCATTGCACACTAAGTAACACACTCTCTAGTGTGTGCCTTGACCTTCCTTCGTCTTCTCCAAGCTGTGTGTGTTTCTCTGCAACCCTAATTCCAACAATTGGTATCAGAGCAGGTCACGTCCTCCCGGGGTTAGTCGCCAGCTGCTCCAGCACACACCTGCTCACTTTCTTCGATTTCAGTGAGCTTTGGAGAGCGTTCGCAGAGGTGGACAAAATTTTTGGGAAAGCTCTAAGAGCTCGGTTTGCTCAGAATTTTGATTTGGGCTCATTTCGGCCTCCGTTTCCACTATAGGCAGTACTGCACAGGCTATTTTGTCATTTTGTGCAAAATTTCTGTCAGTGATGTTTTCTGCATAACAGGTGCCTTACAGTCTTCTACGGTTTGTGCTATATAGCACAGGTTGTTCCTGCTCTGTTTCTCCTATTTTCGGGCAGTTTTCACATCAGGTGCAGCATTTAGCATGGCTGACAACAACAACACAGATGTGTTCAAGATGTTTGCTGCTGAGGACAGGTTGGATGGGGACAACTACCCTATGTGGGCTTATATGATGCAACATGTTCTTGTGTCAAAGGGTGTCTGGAACATTGTGCAGGGCATTGATGTACGTCTTGGTTCTGAGGATGTAGGCGATGTTGAGGATGTTGCAGGTCTTGCTGCAAGGATTGCAGCTGTTAGAGTTGTTTTGCCTACGGCAGAACAAGCTCGTTGGGATGTTAAGGATGCGCAGGCTCATGCATTGATTGCGTTGTCTGTGAAGCGCACCATTGTTCCTCACATCCGTTCAGCAAAATCTGCAAAACAGACTTGGGATATTTTAGCAGGTCTTTATGCAAACAGCAATGAGGCTAAAATTTCTTTGCCGCGTAAAGAGCTGGAGTCGAAGATTATGCATGAGGAAGATGATATGGACACTTTCCTTGCTAGTGTCAAGGATATCAATGAGCAGCTTATTTCTGCAGGTGAAGTCATTTTTGACAGTTCCCTTGTGCAGACTGTTCTTGATGCCTTACCAGATTCCTACCAGACTTTTGCTAGTACTTGGAGACTGATGACCCAAGGAAATCCAAAAGTTGTCAAGTTTGATGCATTATGCACATTGCTGTTGCAAGAGTCACTGTCCAAAAATAACAGGACTAGACAGCGTGCAGTTGAACAGGCTTTTATTGCTTCTCAAAGAAAGGGTGGTAACAGCAATGCAGGCACTTCTTATGGTTCTGCTACGAGTGGCAAAAATTATGTTCCTAATGCTTCTACTGGCAGTACTTCGTCTGGCAATTCTGGTGATAAGGGCAAAAAGAAGATGCGTTGCCATTATTGTAAAGCCAATGATCACTTGATCAAGTCGTGTCCTAAGTTGAAGGCCAAAGAGGCTAAGAAGAAAGAGGGTGGTTCCACTGCAAATGCTGGTTCCACTACAAATGCAGCCATTGTTGAGTCTTCTGTGAAAGGAGACTGTAATGCTGATGTTGATGCAGAATGGGCTTTTAGCGCAGAGTGCACTTACAATCTTGCTGTCCATGATGCATGCTTGTCAGTTGCTGCAGATTCACATGTGTGGTATTTCGACAGTGGTGCTACAAAGCACATTACCTCACATCGTGACTTGTTTACCTCTCTCGAGTCTGTCCCTCATGGGAATTCAGTCACTTGTGCCAACAATGCCTCTTATCCAGTTCAGGGAGTTGGAAAGATTGTGCTCACTGTTGTTAATGGCAGTTCCTTCACACTTGTTGATGCACTTTATGTACCTGGGATCAAGAAGAATCTCTTGTCTGTATCCGCACTTGCTAGACTTGGACTTGTAGTCAAATTTGTGGATGATAGATGTACAGTTCATGATCTCAGTTTTGGTGATGAAATTGTTGCATCTGGCCTTTTGTGCCATGGGCTGTATAAGCTCACTTTGTATGACAAGTGTGGACAAAATTTTGCAAATGCTGTTGCAGATTCAAGGACTATTTCAGATGCAAAACTTTGGCATGCACGTTTTGGTCATCTGAATTTTGCCAGTTTGCTGCGTTTGCAGAAATCTGATATGGTTGCTTCTTTACCGCCTCTTGAAGCACCTATCAAACATGTTTGTGAAGGCTGTATTTTGGGTAAGATGCATCGTTCTAAATTTCCAAAGGATGGTTCAGTTCGGGCCACATGCAGGTTGCAGCTTGTGCATAGTGATGTTTGTGGGCCCATGCAAACTCCGTCCTTGGGCAATTACCTGTACTTCGTGACTTTCATTGATGATTACTCTAGGCATGCATGGGTATTTCCGCTTAAAGCGAAGTCCAAAGTTTTTATGTGCTTCAAACAATTTCTGACTATGGCTGAAAATGTCTCGAAATGTACTATGGGCACCCTCCGTTCCGATCGAGGGGGGGAGTATATGTCTCATGAATTTAATGCATTTCTGGCTAGTCGTGGGATAAAACACCAATGTACAGTGCCTTATATACCTCAGCAAAATGGTGTTGCTGAGAGGAAAAACAGGCCACTGACGGAAATGGCACGATGTATGGTCAAAAGTCAAGCTTTACCGCATTCTTTTTAGCTTGAGGCCATCATGTGTGTCACTTATGTACTAAACAGGTGTCCTACGAAAGCTTTCCAGTCTATTACTCCATATGAAGCATGGCATGATAGAAAGCCTTCTATTGAGCACATGCGTGTTTTTGGCTGTTTGGCATATGCTTTGGTGCCACAAGTGCAGCGCAGAAAATTGGATGATAAAGCTGTCAAATGTAGTTTTGTTGGTTATAGTGTTGAAAGCAAAGGTTACAGGTTGTATCATCCGCAAACAAAACGTATTCTGGTTTCTCGGGATGTAGTGTTTGTGGAAGATTCTGTTCAGCCCTTGCTGTCATGTACTAGAGATAGTAATGTAAGCTCACATGACATTTATGACACTTTGTTGCCTCTTTTCAGTGGTGGAAATACGAATGTAAGTTCCAATGAGGCAAATGTACAGCCTATGGGGGTTTCTGAAAATGTTTTAGATCAGCCTATTACTGATGCAGATGTACATGATGTACTTGATGAGGAAAGGGCTGAAAATGAGCAGGCTAGAGGTATGCCAAAATGGCTGGTGCACACTTTGCGTGACAGTAAATTGGATGCACCTTTGTCTAGTCGTACTCGTTCAGGCTCTCGCCATGCATCTTATGCACCAGATTGTTATGCTTTGGCTGTGTCTAGCTTACATGATGTTGAGGAGCCTTTGACTTTTGATGAAGCACAAAATTCAGAAAATTGGATGGCTGCCATGCAATCAGAATATGATGCACTTATAGAAAATGACACATGGACTTTATGTGATTTGCCTCCTGGCAAAAAGGCCATTGGTACGAAGTGGTTTTACAAGTTGAAACGCAAACCGGATAGTGAGATCGATCGCCATAAGGCTCGACTTGTTGCAAAGGGTTATGCACAGCAAAAAGGCATAGATTATGAAGAGACTTTTGCTCCCACTTGTCGTATGACTACTGTGCGTTTTCTATGTGCATTGGTAGCTCATTTTGGTTGGGATGTACATCAATCAGACATTGTTACTGCTTTCTTGAATGGTGACATATTTGAGGAAGTTTATGTAACGCAGCCTCGCGGTTTTGTCATAAAAGGACAAGAGGACAAAGTATGCAAATGTAACAAGGCTTTGTATGGGTTGAAGCAATCTCCTCGTGCTTGGTATGAGAAAGTTGACACTCATTTGGTCAAACAAGGCTTTCGTAACAGTCCAACAGAAAGCACATTGTATGTAAAACGTGAGAGTGATGTATTTCTCATCGTGGTTCTTTATGTTGATGATTTGCTGATCACTGGACCAAATGAGAGACATATTGCTGAATTTAAGGCTGATCTGAATGCTACTTTCAAGATGAAAGATTTGGGGCTATTGCATCATTATTTGGGTATACAGTTTAAGTAGTGTCATGGTGGTATTGCCTTGTGTCAGAAAAGTTACATAGAGACATTGCTATGTAAGTTTGGACTTGAGGATTGCAAACCTATTGCCACTCCCATGGAAATAGGTTTGAAGTTGAGTCTACATGATGCTGGTGATCCTGCTGATGTCACTCTTTACCAAATTGTTGTTGGCTGCCTCATTTATGTATGCAACACAAGGCCGGATATTCAGTTTGCAGTCTCATAGGTCAACAGATTTATGCATAGCCCAGGGTCTAAGCATTGGCAGGTTGTCAAGAGGATTTTCCGCTACCTTAGTGGCACTTTACATCTTGGCTTGTTTTATCCCAAGGGGGGATCATTGCCGCCAGACTTACATGATTTTTCGGACTTAGATTGGGCTGGTTGTTTTGACACGAGAGTGTCCACAAGTGGTTTTTGTTTCATGCTTGGCAGTTCATGTATATCATGGTTGAGCAAGAAGCAACCTACTGTGGCCACTTCGAGTTGTGAGGCTGAGTAAAGGGCAGTCTTCACAGCTACGGTTGAGTGTGTATGGCTCAGACGCCTTATGGCTGATTTGGGTGTTGGACAAGACACTACCAACACTATCTACACTGACAGTCAGAGCGCATTGGCAGTTGCGAGGAACCCAGTTTTTCATGCTCGCACAAAGCACATTGAGGTGCATTACCACTATGTCAGGGAGAGGCTCTCAGCAGGAGAGATCAGCTTGGCCTATGTGCCAACACAGGACAACCTTGCAGATCTTTTCACAAAGGCTTTGTCTCGTGAGAAGCTTGAAGCTTTCCGCAAAGCTTTGGGCTTACTCCCCTTTGTGGACTGATCCTGTCCTCAGGGCATGGCACGTCCCTTTTCTCATGTGCCAGCTCTCGTTCACCGCATCACTCCAGGGGGGATTTGTTACCATATACATGTGGTAGTGATGTGTGTGAACACACTAGGACCGCCAGGGCATTTTTTCCCTCTTTAGGAGGTTTTTCCCCCGGTGCATTGTATATACGCCCATCACTCTAGGGCTATCCATCTTTCCATTGCACACTAAGTAACACACTCTCTATTGTGTGCCTTGAGCTTCCTTCGTCTTCTCCAAGATGTGTGTGTTTCTCTGCAACCCTAATTCCAACAATGGTGGATTGGCCTGCGGGCTCTGCTCTGGTGGCACACCATGGCGGTTTTGGGCGGTGCAACGAGCGTGCTAGTTGCTAGCGGTGTTTGATGGTTTCGGCTGGCGCCCGCTAGGTGATGTTGTTCACAAAGGTAGATGACATGGCAGTGCCCGACACCGTTCTCATGGCCCTTGGAGGCCCCACATTTTGAAGTTAAGGGGGAGGGCATTAGCGACATCGCTAATGCCTCCCTGACATGAGATAGAGGACAGTCTCGTGAGAGAGAGAGAGAGAGAGAGAGAGAGAGAGAGAGAGAGAGAGAGAGAGAGAGAGAGAGAGAGAGAGAGAGCCCGAGGAAGCCTCCATGTGTATAAGGAATGGGCGGGGCCGTTTGAAGGCCGACCTAGCAAAGGCAAGGGCAAGGAGGGTGTAGCCGGCCGGGCCACTCCAAGGCCAAGTCCAAGAGGTGAAAAGGAGGGGTTAGAGAAGAGATGTCCGAGCAAAGAGAAGAGAGAAAGAGAGAAGATGAAGCCAGAGGCGGCTACCTCCTCTCAAAGTTACCAAATGTGGATGCAAAGTGGACCAATCAGAGCCCAGATGCCCAAATTGAAAGGGGCACCCCTATATAAACCATTTTTGATCCATTTTCCATGATTTTTGCTAGAGTAGGCTTCTTGCGAGGGCCTTGAGCCGGTGAGCCTGCAGAGAGCCAAGATAGAGAGTGTGTGTGAGTTCTTGGGTTGGCTTTTTTGTGCAGAGGTGTGTGCCTGCAAAGCCCCAAGTGCGCATTTTCTTACCTGGCGACCATGTGGGCATTCCGTTTGATGTAAATGAGTTGTAAAGAGCGTTTGAGTAATGGTGAAGCCTCCATTGTGTTTCTCTTGCTGTTGTTTCCCCTTCCCCCCTTCTCTTTCTCCTACTCTAGTGTTTCCCCTCAGTGCCGGTAGTGTGGATGTGGGTGCCCCCTCGGACCAACGGTGTTTTGTGTGAGAGATTGAGATTGAGTGGCTGTGTACATGTGTAAGGGTGGAGACAGATCGTGGCAGTAGGTGTGCGTTGTGTGGTGGATTTGTGGAGTGTGTGAGCAGTGGAAAAGGAGCAGGCGGTGGTCTGCTAGTGAGAAGATGTTTGTGAAAGTGTTTTCCAAGAGGATAGGGGTGTTGTGGATACCCTGAGCTATAGAAAGGCCCTTGTGTTCGTGCCAGGTGTGTTCCCCCATTCTCCCTCTCCAGCATGATAAGGGCAAAGAGAAAGCAAATTCTAACAAACCTAAAAACAACATGAAAATTGAAGAGCTTAATGTGGTTGAGTATCCAGCCATTGAGATGGCTTCTGACATGCCAAATGATGTGTTAATTTTCACATCGGATTTGAGTCCTGATGCATTGTTAGCTCATGATGATTGTTAAGCGCAGAATTGGATTGTGGACTCAAGTGCTAGCTATCATGTGACTCCTCACAAGGAGTGGTTTTTTACATACACTGCCATGCATGGCACAGTGAAGCTAGGCAATTCTATGAGCTTGATATATGCAATGTGGGCAGCATCAAGTTTTCTATGCTTAATGGAATTGAGTTTATGCTGCATAATGTCAAACATGTACCCAAATTGACAAAGAGTTTGATGTCAGTTGGACAACTGGATGATTTGGGTTACACTATAGTATTTTTTCATGGTTCTTGAATCATCAAGAAGGGAAATCCGGTCATGCTTAAAGGCCAAAAGTCTAGCTCATTGTACTCACTTTATGTCTCTTCGGTGAAAAGAGCATTCTATTATGTAGCCAAGCTGCCATCTACAGAGTTGTGGCATAGCTGGCTAGGACATATGGGTCAAAAGGGAATGAAAGTCTTGCAGCGTATTGCCTTGTGCTAGATTACTCTAACTTCTCTTTATGTGAGCATTGTATCTATGGAAAACAGACCAGGTTGACATCAGCACCTTTGAACAAGGAGTTAGGGAGTCATCTAGATCTGGTTCATAGCAACTTTTCGGACCTATGCCAGTCAAGTCTCTAGGGGGAGAGTTATACTTCCTGACATTCATAGACGACTCTACTAGAAAGGTGTGGGTTTATCTCTTGAAGCAAAAGAGCGACGTCTTTAGTGTCTTTCAAAAGTTTTTAGCATTGGTCACAAAGAACCAATTGAGTAGAAAGCTTAAAGTTTTGCATAGTGACAATGGAGGCGAGTACATTTCCTCCGAGTTCATGGACTTTTGCAGTAAATGAGGCATTAGAAGACAATTTACACAAGAAGATCTCTCTGAGTCCCATGCCTGATGAGTTTTAGATTAGAACTACTTTGAAAATCGATCACATCCTATCGAGAATGAATTCATGACCTTGATTTTTCAATGTGAGGTATTTGATAATTGAGCTGGTTGTGCCAACCAACTGAAGGGTTCTTCTAGCGTTGAAAGGTAAAGCTTAATCTTGGCCCCATTATACACCCTAAGTAGCAAGAGTCCAAATAAATCCTTGAGTATAATTGTCCCATTTGAGAAGACCCAATTGACCTTATAAGGTCTTGACCAAGCTATTTTCATATTGAATTTGACCATACAAAGTCTAGTCTGGGTATGCCCAATTCTGCCCTACCACAACAAGGTACAATGGGGATGTAGAGGCTAAGGTGCAATGGAGAGTGTTGTGGGTGCAAAGGTACAAGACACAAGTGAAATGACAATGTAACTAGCAAACAGGACTACAAGGCTCACATGCCCAACTTGCAGATTGTTGAAGATTATGGTAAGGTTGCTAGAGAGTGAAGGGCACAAAATCCATATGCAATGTAGCAATGGATGGTCTGGTATAAAAGAGGTCCATTCCTCAATGTAAAATTATCCAACTTTGTGTACATGAGGTGCAATGCTTCTTATGAACTTGTGATCACTTGCACTCAACTCAAGATCGTGTTTATGAGTCCAAGATAATCTATCTTGGAACCTAATTTGCTTGAGTCGTATCATTTGTTCACACTCCTCTCTCACACTTATGAATTATGGTTGCACATGACACACCCTAGCTCCATTGAATCCATAGTATTTAACATGGTATCAGAGCCATGTTAAATAACTAGGCTTGAGTAGCGCTCTTATAAGCATAGGTGCTTAGTGGAAGGAGATCTTGATTCGTGCATTAGGAGAGTTTCAATTAAGTATGTGTAAATATTATATTTAATCACTCTATTTACTTTTAAATAATCTCTCTTATATCTCATTGGGAGTGTGTGGAGAGAATACCCAACACAAGTTTTCATGTAAAGCATGACATCGAGTCATTCAGAAGGTGTTTTCAAAAATTGAAGGTTTAACACATATGGGCAATACTTTCGCAGAAGGTTTAACACATTTTTTTAAGGTGATATAGCCCAACACAACCAAGTACAAAATACTTGCGAGTACGGCTTTGCAACATCCGCTCCTCGCCTTGCTCAAACAAGTTGCTTCACCTTCAACACATCTCTTCCAAACCTCACCAAGCGCAGGAACTTGCCAAAACACAGGTGAACCTTGCGGGCAACACAAGCAAAGTCTACGGAGTTTCACGTAGGGATTTGTAGGGGATGGTTCACCTTGAAAAATCAAAGCCACCACCAAGCCCTAAAAGGAGCTGCTACACTACGAAGGGTTCCAGGATGCCTTCTCGGCATCTGAGCAAGTGGTTATCCTATACCTACAGCCAATTACTTTAAGGTTTCTTGATCTTGGTAGCGTTAAGTTGAGGCACCAACTCCATAAAAAAATAGGTTGATTAAATCTCATTTTCTTAACCCCAACATCGTTAAGGTAGTAACTCCTCAAAATCCTTGTAGACTTGTGCTTCGATGTTGACAAAACCAACATTGGGAAGAGATAAGCCTATGGTAAAGTCATCCGCACTCCAATCAAACCTACATGCACACAAATAATAGAGTGCAATTACACAAGATTAGAGCGAGATTAACCACTGATCTAGCTAATCAAAGCATCATTAGCAATCATAGAGAGTATCAAAGAGGCATCGTGAAAGAGAATTAAGTAGAGGTTAGTGCTAATCAAGTCACATGAGCAAGGAGAAGCACAAGGACTCCATAGCCATACACCTCATGAGCTCTCACTAAGAGTGGTCTCAACAAATGAGGGCGAGAACCTTGGTCTCTAATTCCGTTTACACATTGCCTTATATACCTAGGGTAAAGTATGCATTGTCCAAGTGCCCAAGGTCTTAAGGGCTCCATAACTTACTGAATCTGCAACCTATGCACACTAACAAGATTCATAATCAAGCGCAAATATCCACTCCCTCTTTACTACACCGCTTGATCTTCTTCACTGAGCATTGTGCCTCTTTGGTCCATCAATGATGCCACCACAACCTCTCTCTGATAGTAGTTGAAAGAAATGATTGTGCGGGGATGGAGAGGAGGAGAGAAAGAGAGAGACAAAGAAGAGTACACAGAGATCTGGTGGAGTGTAGGCATAGTAGTTGTGGAGATCCTTATTCTCTATTATCCATAGAGGATGGAATATTGTGTTAGTGTCGGGTGTTAATAAGGGGATGGGTCACCAACCACGTTACACTGCCCGACCATTGTGGCCTTATATCCCAATAGTGCATAGCTCTCTAGTTCTATGTGAGATACCACTAAGCCCTAGCTAACTTGCAAAGATTCCATGGATCATCATTTGACAATGTATGTTGTTGGTCTTGTGTGCATTACAATGCCATGCTACAATTCCCAGGTAGGCACTAGTGGAGCTCTAGGCTACTTGTATTCCTTTTGAGGTTGGAACTCCTCTTAGAGCAAGATTCTTGGTGTCTTTTAATTAGTCAAAATTGTCATTTTTGATGTCATAGGTTCCTCTCCTTATCATCCTTTGATCCTTCTTTCAACTCTTAGCATTGCTTTTACAAGACTTGTCAAAAGGATCATTGAGGTATCTTGGGAATTTTCCTATGATGCTAAAATTACTCTTCTTGTGTGTGTGTGTGTGTGTGTGTGTGTGTGTTTTGGAAGATTCCAACAACAAATGCATGCTTCAAAAAAGAAGATGCTTGAAAGGTATTTTGAACCCTTGTAAACAAAAAGTGATTGTAAATTTTTTGCTAGAAAACCATTAGATCTTTATTCATTGTCTATTTATGTAGAATCTAGGACTAAGAGCTTCCAAGCTGTATCATAAGTTTGACAAATTTCTTGGATAGGTCACTTATTTTTGAATTAGTTTTAGCCTTTGTACATATAAGACCCTTAGATAGGGTATAAAAATCAACTTTGTAAGGTTTTAAAGAGGATAGTTCAATTATCATTAATAATAGATAATGTTTCTTTGTACATCGTGAGCACTCTCTTGCTATGAAGATTTCATCTCTTTGTACTACACCGCAAACTTATCGTATTGACAAGCCAAGAGCATCAGTGCGTTAGCCTCAAGGAGCTCTACACATTGATATCTACATTTCAAGCATTTCGCGAGATCCGAGCATCTACTCCCACGACCTTCTAGGTGACATATCTCACTATCCAAGCGTCATTTTGAGATTCTATCAGCTGCATTAGATTCCCAACGCTAAGGAGCACCTACTAGGTGTATCCGGCATTAGAATCAATGACTTGAAATTTTGCTACCGGAGAAAATTACGATTTTTTCTCAATGTGTAGATTTTAGGTTGTTGGTCCAGAAGTGTTTCTGATCAAGTAAGAAATGTGTCTAGTGTTGATCGGAGTTGATTTGCTATTGGTTTTTCATGTGGATGTGTGATTGGATTAGGCAAATAGAAATTAGGTTTTTTGCAGCTAGAGAGTTCATAGACTGTTTCCAGGGAGTGTGTTGCGTACAAACAAGAGATTGACAACCTCTTGGCATGCCTCCATGCCCTAGTTGAGTCACTTGTTCCCTAGGATTGACATTTTAGTCTCGGGACCGTCTCTTTGTGAGATGTGACAGATGTTGTAAAAGCCCCCTCTGACATTGGTGTAGTTTTGCCGGGGAAGGAGTACCTAGACTAGTGTGAACACATACAAAAGCCGACATAGTTACTTTAGATAAATTAGCTAGATAAATTTTGATTTCTTGTGGCTCATTAGACCTAAAGTGATAGCAAAAACCTGTGAAAAGGTGAAATCTAGAAAAAATTGTAATTTTGCCTACTGATAGGAAAAAATCATGTTTTTCCTCCCAACTACATGTTAGAAAAGGAATTCATGGCCAAGACTTGGTTCAATGGTAGGTCTTGATGCACCCTATCAAGTCAAAGTTGAAAAATGTTACCCGAAGCAGTAGTAGAGATAGAAGATCGTATTTTTCTCCCAGCTACTAGCTCCAGGAGTCAAAACTTAACAAGGCTTGGGACAAGGGTTCTACTTGACCTGTAAAAGCAATCCATCAAATCAAAATTGATCTTGGACGTATAGTGTGTGTGTGTGTGTGTGTGTGTGTGTGTGTGTGTGTGTGTGTGTGTGTGTGTGTGTGTGTGTGTGTGTGTGTGTGTGTGTGTGTGTGTGTGTGTGAGGTCAAATCCAAGCTTTCAGACTGAGAAATTGCTAACATTGGGATTAACCAATTGACCAAACATTGTGAAATTTGGTGAGTGTACTCTTGAAAGAAGGTCAAACACTTGGGGATTGGAAAAAGTTAGAAAAAGTTGCCAAAAGTAGTTATAGAGGAGAAAATTGTGTTTTTCTCCCAGCTACCTGCTAGAAAAGGAATTTATTGCTAAGATTTGGTTTAGTGGGAGGACTTGATGCAAGGATCACCCCTATCAAGTCAAAATTGAAAAAAGTTGCCAGAAGTAGAAGTAGAGGGAGAAAATCGTATATTCCTCCCACCTACCTAAAAGAAGAAGAAATTTTCCCCAAGTTTTGGACCATAGAGGGAGCTGGATGCAAGAATAACGCTCATCAATAAAAATTTGAAATTGGCACTTTGCCCCTCAGCCTAATCCAAATCCTAGTTAGAAAGTGCCAAAAAACACTAAAATTGGTTTAGAACACTCAAAAGAGGTGAAAAATGAACCAAAATTGGTAGGAAAGATCTATAGAGTGGTGTGAGAAACTCATTGGTCTTTTTAAAATCAAATTTGGACACTCAGATCACAGGTTAGGCTCAAAATAGTCCAAAAGGGACTCTGAAACTGCCAAAACAAGGTTAGGGGACCTTCTAAAACTCCAAATTGAGCCAAAATTGGTGAGTAGGCTATTCATAAGGTGTGAGGAACCTAGCCAAAGTGAAAACATTTGAAAAAGTTTTCAACAAAGCATCTTAAGGGAGAAAATTGTGTTGTTGTCCCAAGTACTCTTGAATATTGCTAGATTGGGCTCAAATTTAGTGTGCTTGCAGTCCATGATGTGTTGAGTGTACAATCAAAATTTAGTGTCATTTGGAAATTGGGAGTGCAAGATCTAGCCAAAAAACTCTACCAAAATAGCGTAAAATTGCAATTTTATGTGTTTTCCTTTACCAAAGAAGTGTTTCCATACATGTGTGGTAGTGATGTGTGTGAACACACTTAGAACTGTCGAGGCATTTCTTCCCTCACGAGGAGGTTTTTTCCCTCGTGCATTGTACATATGCCCTTCACTCTAGGGCTAACTTATCTTTCATTGTACACTAAGAAATACATACTCTATGTTGTGTGCCTTAAACTTCTTCATCTTCTCCAAGCTATGTGTATTTCCCTGCAACCCTATTTTCAAAAATTGGTATCAAAGAAGGTTGCATACTTCCGAGCTTAGTCACCCTAGCATCACCAACACATGCTTACTCACTTTCTTTGATTTCAGTGAGCTTTGGTGAGTGTCAACAAGTCGATAAACACTTCGGGCAAACTCATAGAGCGTGGTCTACTCAGAACTGTACATCTTTCATCCACAAATTTAATAACAAGACCAAGTCTAGCAAGTGCAGATATAGACAAAAGATTCTTCTTGATCCCACGTATATACAATGCATCAACAAGTGTGAAAGAACTGCCATTTGCAGTAGTAAGCACAATTTTTTTATAGCTCCCTTAATTGGATAAGAGGCATTGTTGGCACAAGTGACTAAATTATCATGAGGGACATTCTTGAGAGAGGTAAACAAGTCACGATGAGAGGTAATGTGATTTGTAGCACCACTATCAAAGTACCACACTTGAGCATCTGCAGAGAAACAACTGACAAACATGCATCATGGACATTATGAGCATAAGTGCACTCTGCACTAAAAGCCCATTCTGCATCAACATCAGCATCACAGTCTCCTTTTAGAGAAGACTCAACAATAGATGCATTTGTAGTGGAACCAACATTTGCAGTGGAACCAACCTCTTTCTTCTTAGCCTCTTTTGCCTTCAACTTAGGGCACTTCTTGATCAAACGATCATTAACTTTACAATAATGGCAACTCATATTCTTTTTGCCCTTATCACAAAAATTTCTAGATGATTTTCTGCCAGCGGAATCATTAGAAATAGGTGATTTACCACTCGCAAAAGAACCATGAGAAGTAGCTACATTGTTGTTACCACCTTTTCTTTGAGCAACAATAAAGGCATGTTCAAATGCATGCTATCTAATCTTGTTTTTTTTGGAAAGCGACTCTTGCAACATAATGCATCAAACTTGACAACTTCAGGATTTCCTTGGGTCATAAGTCTCCAAGTACTAGCAAAAGTTTGGTAAGAATCTGGCAAAGCATCAAGAACAGTCTGCACAAGGGAACTTTGAGAAATGACTTCACATGCAGAAATAAGTTGCTCATTGATATGCTTGATAGTAGCAAGTGGCCATGTCATCTTCCTCATGCATAATCTTCGACTCTAGCTCTTTACAAGCAATGCAATTTTTTCCTCATTGCGACTTGCATAAAGATCATCCATAATATCCCAAGCTTGTTTTTTTAGATTTTGCTGAACGAGTGTGGGGAGTAATAGTGCGCTTCATAAAAAACACAATCAATGCATGAGCATACGTATCTTTTACATCCGAACGAGCTTGCTCAGCCGTAGGCAAAACAACTCTAACATCAGTAATCCTTATAACAAGACCTGCAACATCCTCAACATCGCCTGTATCCTTAGAACCAGGATGTACATTAATGCCCTACACAATGTTTCAAACGCCCTTTGACACAAGAACATGTTGCATCATATAAGCCCACATAGGGTAATTGTCCCCATCCAATCTGTCCTCAACAAGCAAGCATCTTGAACACATCTTTGTTGTTGTCAGCCATGATAAATGTTGCACCTAATAAGAAAACTATCCGAAAAGAGAAGAAAGAAAGCGGGAACAACACGTGCTATATAGCACAAACCGTAGAAGACTGTAAGGGACCTGTTATGCAAAAAATAGCACTGACAGAAGTTCTTCACAAAATGAAAAAATAGCATGTAGTGGAAACGGAGTCTGAAAAGAGGCCGAATTAAAAATCTTAGCAGACTAGGCTCTTCGAGCTCAGCTTGAATGTCACAACAAAATTGTGGGCTCCAATGTTACATGCAAGATGAAACAAAATGTCTAGTCTCTATGGATTTGACTTTTAGTGTCTTTGGATCTAGCTACTACTAACAATGTGTCAAGACAAAGGTAGGACCATGGGAAGGCATGGCTCTTGGGTAAGGCTGGCTAGGCATGCAAGCTCAAGTGCTTCTAAAGCCAGGTGCTACTAGCTATAAGAGACGTGGATGGGTGGACATGAGCATCCATTAGTCCCCTTATTTTTTCATTCATATTAGAGCACCTTAAGTTTTTGGAAATGAGAGCCATGGAAGAGATCTTGCATGTGAATGTGTATGGGGGAGGAGAGGCAAGCCAAGTCTATGGTGTGAAGTATCTCTGATAGACACAAAAGGTTAAAAGATGACTTGCATGGTTTGGCTCATGTGCTGCTCAAAACACGAGCGTCTTGGGCTATTGACACTTTTTCAGTGGGATTACCTATGAAATTAGTTTTTCCATCCTAGACTTTGGGCCCAAATCAAACTATGAAATCATTCTGGGGAGACCATTCATGAGACAATTCCAGATGATTTAGGATTGGGGCTATAATGCTATATTTCTTAGACAACCTAGGGCTATAATGAGACTGATTTTAGTGGACATGTCATCGATACAGGATTTGGATACAAAGTCTTTGGCCTCTAGTAATACAAGGCTACCATCATGGTTCAAAGACGATACACCCATGTGGTTATATGCTGCTTCAGAACACCATAGCCTAAGAAGGGAAGATTATATTCTTGAAATGAATGTGGCAAGTGATGCATATATTCTTGAACCATTTTCAAAGAACTTATTTGAGCTATTTGGCTGGATAGATAATTAGCTACC
Organism: Adiantum capillus-veneris; assembly: GCF_014529385.1. Classification (NCBI taxonomy): domain Eukaryota; kingdom Viridiplantae; phylum Streptophyta; class Polypodiopsida; order Polypodiales; family Pteridaceae; genus Adiantum; species Adiantum capillus-veneris. The sequence continues at coordinate 50,711,388 of NC_140949.1, read as the reverse complement.
ATGTTCATATGTGTTAATCTAAACAAACCGAATTCTATGACAAAAAAGGAAATGAAGTCGTACCCATTTAGATGATTTCACTTGTAAAACCGATCGAGACTCAAGTAGACTCGATCCAAGTAGAGAAGGGAAGATCACATGCACAAATGTTGTGAATAGAAATATAGAGGATAAATTTTTTGACTTTCCCAACCAACAAAGGAGTCAACAAGAAGATTATGACATAAGACCTATAATGGTAGTAACTATGAAGAAACCTTCAGCATTGATAAAATATCATGAGGATCAAGACTCAAATGATGAATTGAACACAAAGCCATACATTCAATTAGGCTTAGGATAGGATAAGCTCATCTATCATGCTTACATTTATGGGGGAAGTGATTTTAACCTTATTGACTTTGAGACATGGAAAACATTGGAAAAACCAAGTGTCAAACGAAACAAAACCAAATGTCAATCCTATTCTAGAGAAAATATTGTGTTCTTGGATCACCAATGTTGATGGTCAATGTTAATGATTACATTGCATTGCACAAGTTGTATGGGTTTCTTGTAAAAAATCTAGTAGATAAAGTATTTCTTGGAAGGCCATGGATGAGAAAGCACAATGTCTATGTGAATTGGGCCAAACAAGGAGTATACTTCTATAAATCTTGTGAAACTCTTTTCATTCCATTCATCAACAAGAATACAAGGGGAGTACAAATGGAGTCAAGGGTTTCCAACACCAGACAAAAGAGAATGATATTAGACATGAAGATAGTTGAAGTAGGATCATCAAGAGATACCCTCACTTTGAACTTGACATTGATTAGTATAGCTTAGGATAACAAAATTTATCTATGAGGATGAGGTTGGACAAGAATATATCAAGATACGTGGTATCCGTCCTCATTCCCATAAAGTTGTGATAGCTTGCAATGGAGTTCAAGTGTGCATAGGAGACTATGTATACATCTACAAGATGCTTCCACATAGCACCCTCTAGGAAGGGGAAGATAGACCAAAGATCATCTTATTCACTCAAAACCCTTTCAATAAATTTTATTTGCAAAAAGAAAAAGAAAAACAAAGAAAATTGCAAAGGGATCTTGAATATTTGGAGAGATTGCAAGAACTTGAATGGACACATCCTATTCAAACTATCCAGTAGTGCCTCCCATGGCTCAAGGCAAAGGAGAATCAACCAAGAATGTGGAACCATTATCAATTCAAGAGCCACAACATCAAACTCCAAAAATTCAAGGATAAGGGAAAATCAAATTCGCAACAACTCAGGTCAAGATTGAAGTCAACAAATTCATCAAGTAGCTACAAGCTCTTCATTGCTAAGGCTCACAAGTACAAGAAAAGATTTTTTAAGTTCTTATGAACATCTTGAGAGAATAAATAGAGATCCATCTAAGAATATCATGGCTACACATATTAGTCATCCTCAAATTCCAAATGGACAAGACAAGAAAGACTATCTAGAGCATCTTTACTTTGATAGGAATAGCTGAGAGGCGGAAGTGCAAAATAGACCCGATCGCCTCTACACCAAGACTATGCACGATGGCCTCCTCATGGGAGGTACACAATAGGGACACCACCTAGAAAGCTATGCGGCTAGGATGCATACATATACACAATCAAACATTCCGTGGAAAACAATTTCAAGATCCACACCCAAGTGTGGGATGGGGTGGTCGAAAAACAAGATGAGAGGAATGGTGAGTGAGTGAGAATGGGCTTGCTAATTGTGCATGTAGTAAGGAAGATAATATGCTCACTTCTCATACCATAGGTGACAAATCCGCACACCTTACGATGCAAGTAGCAAGATGATAGGAATATGAGAGGGGGAGAGAGAGTATGTGTATGGTGGCGAATCCACACACCTCAACATAAGCAAAATGGAAATAAACTAGCATAAACCATACTCACTTTGAAGTATATCCCAAATGACACAAGGTATGGCACCAAGATGGAGTGTGTTGATTGCTTGCAAAAGATGAATACAATAGGTAGCATAGGGAAAGAAGATGAGAAGAGAACAAGACCATAGGAAGCATAATGGAGGGATGGGAGTTGATGGCGAGGACTATCATGAGTGTAGCCATCATTCTTCTGCTTGAAATTGTGTCTTCAATCCTTCATTATAAGTGTGTGGAGATATAGTGCTCATTTTGTGCATGGTGATGGTGATGATGTTGTAATTATGTGATTAATGTTTATGTTACTAGCATGTAGCACAAGGGTGTGTATGTGTAGGTGTGTGTATATGTGATAGTATGCATATGGGGTAGTGTGTGTGTGTGTGTGGTGTCTGTTTACAAAATAGGAACCCTCCTTTTATAGGCCAAGAGAGTGATTAGGAAAGAGATTATGAGCAAGAGGAGTTATCACAAAGTAAACTCAGTTAGAGACATTCTCCCAATGAGAGAGCTCCGTGTGCCTTGCTTATTGACCAATTTCCTCCTAATCGCCTTCATGATGGAGAGCTTTGTCTCCATGCCACCTTCCATATCTTGAGTCCAAGAGCTTCCTTATAATATTTGAGATAATCTTGACAAAATAAGACAAAATACATCAATAATAAAATTGGTGTGTCTAGTTGGATAACCATGACTTCTTTCCAAGGGGATAGATAGGCTCCACCATTTCAGCAATATCTCCCAAATCGTAGCTTCAAAAATTATAAAAAAAACTGGGGGCTAAAAGATCAGCTCAATGCCTACAACTTTGCTATTGAAAACTTTTTCCAATTTGGAATGGAAAAAATAGACAAAATTCCCACAAAAATATGTGTCTGTCTTTTCCCTTTCAAAAGTCTTCCAGGTGGTCCCCTCTTGACTTCATGTGCAAACCTTGTGTCCACAAGTGAATTAGGCTTGAATTTGACAATAGTTTGTTGACTCCAAATCAATAATGCATAAGATTCTCCTCCCTTTCACTATTGACTTTTACTCTTCACCAGTAGTGACCGTCGGGTAGAATCAGCATCCAGTGATTTTTTTTTGTTTTCATAGGGTTTGTCCTTAGCTCTCCTGATTTTCGAGATCCAAATGTGTCAAAACCATAGCTATGTACAAAATAAATACATATTTTTTTTTTGTGATTTTCATGCATCAAGTCCCTCCTCCTCTGCGAAGCCTTGAAGCCTTGCCATTAAGTGCACCTTGCCATCAAATACACCCCAAGAGAGAGGTGGAGAAAAATTTGAAAAGGGGATCTCATTAGCCCTCCCCCTGAAACTAGAGGCATTCATGCCTCTAGTTCTATACTTGAGTTAGACTGCAACAAATGAGTTGATATCTAGTTGCCTTTTGAACTAGCCATTGCTTGTGGCCATTAGTGAGATCTCTGAAACATTCACGTATTTTCAAGAAAAGCAATATGTTCTAAAAATTCTCTTGAGCTAGAGCATCAATGAACAACATCTCAAACTACCTTTGAGTAAATGGGAAGCCTACGGCTTCCAAAACGTTGTGCCAATATCCTCAAGGATCCCATGTAAAGAATAGGATAGTCACATGCAATGTCCTAACAATAAGAATTTCTACCTCTTGCCAAAAAGGGTAAGATTTGTAACCACCATAAGTGAAATGATAAATGACTATCTTGGCTCCTTCCAAGAGAAAATTTAGGATCATGATCCCCAAGATTGTACCAAGAGTCCTCCATCTAAGGCTTTCTTGTTGATGTGGCAAGTTCCAATTGTCTTCAGAACCTAGCTTTCCACTACATGTGAAACTAGCAAAAGAGTCACTATCATCTTTAGTGCTATCAAAAAAGTGCATTTCCTTTCTTGACATTGTTAATAAGCCACCAACCTTGCAGCTCAAAGACAAGCTTGATACATGTTGTACCTAAGTGCATAGCATATACAAAAGATAGGTTGCAATCCACATGTTGAAAACACTTCATCTTGATTATATGCATGTAAGACCATACTGCCCTCTTTCTCACATTGGGATCCATTTTCTGTGACCCTTAATGTCCATCCCTTGTGCTAAGGGTTCTTTAAAGATATCAAACATAATTTCTATATCTAGGTTGCCAAACCTAGATTTACAATAAATTGCCACTGTATCCACTTGCTTAAGAATCTCCTTAAGGTGGACTTCACAATCCCACTGCTTGGTAACAACCATTCCAATTTGGTATGTGATTGCTTCCTTTGATCGGTGTAGTGCCAAAGACTTCATGATTCCTTCTTGCAGTTGTATATCTGATGGATCCACCTTGTTGTGGTATGTGAAAATGAGACCCATGATTTCAAGAGAGTTGTCACTATCATTCATTGTTGTAGATTCTTTTTCCTTTGGTGTAGTAGAACTGCTAGAGAGTTCATATGTAGTAGTCTCTAGGTCCAGCTCTTGTTGCTTAGTACTAGCCTTCTTGTTGCTTAGTACCAGCCTTCGTGTTGTATGGAATGTCCTTGCCTTTCTAGCTTGCATATTGAGAATTCATGTGTCCAAATAATGGTTTTCTCTCATGGCCATGAGAGACCATGGCCATGAGCCATGGTCTCTCTGGTATAATTGGATAGCTCTCCCCCTTAGGGACCTTTGAATTCTGCATAGAAACATCATTCGAAAGATCACAAGATTTTGTAGACTCACCAATGGTGAAATCTAAAATGCCAGTTTTTTGTCGTGGCTTAGACTTTCTCTTGATTGACTCCCTTTTTGTCTTCATCTTGTCTTCCCTTTGTGAGGCTTCCTCAAGCTTAGAGTCCTTAACTCCCATGGTGTCTACCTCTTCAACATTGGTCTTACCCTCCTCTACTCCCTCGATGTGTTTCTCCACCTTCCCCTTTCCCTTATCTTCAAGACAGATGAAACTCACTGCCTGGTTGCCAGCTACTAGTGGTGGTGGTCAAGGTGGAATGAAGGTATGTGGTGGTGGTTGTGGTTGCACGGGTTGTTGTAGGATTTTCATAGGTGGTGCTTGTTGTGGTTGCCTTGGTAGTGATTGTCTTGTTCTTGGTGGTGAGGTCTAGTTTTTTCTGGCTCCTCTGTTGAAATTTTGTCTCCTTGGGTGTGAGTAATAATACGTACCACGACTGTCTTCTCCACAATTGTAGCAGTGGTATTCCTAGTTTTGCCTTTGTTGTCCTCTCCCTTGCTCTTGATTGTGGTTGTGTGCATATCCTTGTTGTACCAAATATACAAATAGATTCTCAAGCTGACTAGTGATGCGACTCATTAGGTCTTGCTGCTCTTTTGATGCCTCTTGTGGTTGGGTTCTCTGAACGACTGTTGTAGTCGCTGGGGTTAGAGCTGATTCCTCTAACTCGTTGACTCTAGCTTGCATGCATAGCTTCTTGTCTTTAAGGTGGTCTACTTCCACTGCCAACTCATACGTTGCAAGGAGTCCCCTTCACCTTCTCTTTAAGCTGCGACCACATGCCAGCAATGAAACGGTCCTTCTTCATGAAATTAGGCTCTCCTTCACCTTCCTCCAATGAGGCAGCCCATCACTCCCACAAATCCACAAACTTGGATTCGTAAGAGTTGCATACTCTAGCAGACGTACCTACTTTAACTCTGTCAGCATCTGCCATAACTTCTCTGAGGTTGTGCCTCCCTTCACAAATGCAACACGTAGTAGGTCCATGCATCCTTGGTAGCTTAGGGCAAAGCATTGTACCAAGACTTGGCCTCTACTTTCATCAGTAGAGGAAAGATTCATAGCCGTGAGGCATCATCATTCTTGTTGGAAACCACACAAGCGATGTCAAAGTTATCCAAAAAGTCGGTGGTGATGTCTTCTCCCTTCTTGCCCCCACTGAATGTGGGAAAAGAAACACTTGCCATGGTAGTAAATCAATGAGCACAGACTCTCACAAAATCTTTTTTTTTTGTTTTTTTGGGAATGAATTAGTGATTCATAAAGGTTTATAAATGGGTAGAAAACTTGAGCAGGAGCTAAGAAGAGCTCAAGGCTAGAATAGAATAAAGATGCTTACATTAAAAGAGTGGTAGTAATCAAGAATGAGCAAGATGATGAGACGTAGAGATCTAAGGATTTCGCCAAAAGCAACTCTGCTCCAAATAGGCAAACAATCTTTTGCTGGTAGAATATCTTCCTATCAATGTACACGTTTACATGCATGTGTTGCAAGAAAAGAAAAGGAAAGCCTTTTGGTTGTTAAGTATGGAGCCTGATTTACCCTTGTAATTTTCTATGGTAAAAGCGCACATTTGTAAGGCCCCCATTATGAGGAGAAGCCATCGTGCATGAAGGAAAATCACTCGCCGGAATATTCCTTTTCGCCGGAATATTATGGCAGGACGGCGGCCGGAAAGTGATTGGAAAACAACCGATCGGTTGGCTAGTGGCCGGTAGTCAATGGCCGGTGGCCGGTGGTCGGAAGTCAATGGCCATTGGCCGAATTCAAAAGCGGACTTGTCTTCTCAAGGGCGGCCACACATGGGCGGATTGGAGGGTCCGATTTGGACTTATCCGCACAAGGGCGGCTACACATGGCTACCTCTCATAAGAGAAGGCAGCCCTTTTGGCCTATAAAAGGAGGCCATTTCTACACACATTTCATAGTGTGAAGTTGATGCAACAAGGTGAGTGTGAGGTGGTGAGAGTGAAGCAAGGTGGGAGCTCTATTAAGGGTTTAATCCCTTTGTAAACTACTTCTTCTTTTGAAGTGCTAAAAGCCATTGAGTGGCTGCTTTCCCGTGGACATAGCCCACATTGGGTGAACCACGTATATCGTGTGTACTCTCTCTCTCTCTACTCTATAATCTCTTGTGTGTGAAATCTATCTCTCTCCATTAAGTAATCTACCTAAATATCTATTTAGCTACGTCTTATTTCCTAACATTGGTCTATTGTTGTTATCCATGTTGGGTGTAGAGAAAGTCTTTGACCACCAGAGTTGCATACCTTAAGTGTTGACAAAGTGACACCTTCACCATAGGCCTCTACCTCTTGTTGAAGTCCATATAATCCTCTATATTGGGTTCAAAACAGACTGAGGGAGAAGAGTCTACCTCAATCGGCTTTCCATTTTGCATGCCGCGGTGACGCTTGGATGGTCGTTCTTGACTTGAACTCTCTAGGCTTGCTTCCACCAAATGCTTTAGGCTTTGTTGCTTGGAGTTTGTGATTGATGTAGTTGTGACGACTCTTCTCTGACCGTTGGAGAGAAAACACTTGGTGCTCTTGAATATTGATGACGCTATAGATGAAACCCTTGAGTGCTTCTACACACTCCTCTTCGTCAGTCCTCCAATTTGAAAAATCTTGTAGCCACTCGTCCATGGTTGATGGCATGCATCTCTACTCTTTTTTGAACGAAGGTCTTTGCAAATCCCTCCTCAGTGGGGACACCAAATGAGAGGCAGAAGTGCAAAACAGACCCGGTGGCCTCTACACCAAGACTATGCACGATGGCCTCATCGTGGGAGGTACACAGTACACCCACCACTTAGCAAGATATGCGGTTAGGACGCATACATATACACAATCAAATATGCCATGGAAAACGATTTCAAGATCCACGTCCAAGTGTGGGATGTGGTGGTCGGAAAACAAGATGAGAGGAATGGTGAGTGAGTGAGAATGGTCTTGCTACTCGTGCATGTAGTAAGGAAGATAATATGCTCACTTCTCATACCATAGGTGACAAATCGGCACCTTACGATGTAAATAGCAAGATGATAGGAATATGAGAGGGAGAGAGAGAGTATGTGTATGGTGGCGAATCCGCACATCTCAACATAAGCAAAATGAAAAGAAACTAACATAAACCATACTTACTTTGAAGTATATCACAAACGACACAAGGTATGGCACCAAGATGGAGTGTGTTGATTGCTTGCAAAAGATGAATACAATAGGTAGAATAGGGAAAGAAGATGAAAAGGGAACAAGACCATAGGAAGCATAATGGAGGGATGGGAGTTGATGGCGATGACTATCATGAGTGTAGACATCATTCTTCTGCTTGAAATTGTGTCTTCAATCCTTCATTACAAGTGTGTGGAGATATGGTTTTGTGCATGGTGATGGTGTTGTAATTATGTGATTAATGTTTATGTTACTAGCATGTAGCACAAGGGTGTGTGTGTGTGTAGGTGTGTATATGTGATAGTATGCATATGGTGTAGTGTGTGTGTGTGTGGAGTGTGTGGTGTCCGTTTGCAAAAGAGAAGCCCTTCTTTTATAGGCCAAGAGAGTGATTAGGAAAGAGATTATGAAAAAGAGGAGTTATCACAAAGTAAACTCAGTTAGAGACATTCTCCCAATGAGAGAGCTCCGTGTGCCTTGCTTATTGACCAATTTCCTCCTAATCGCCATCATCATGGCGAGCTTTGTCTCCATGCCACCTTCCATAGCTTGAGTCCAAGAGCTTCTTTATAATATTTGAGATAATCTTGACAAAATAAGAGAAAATACAGCAATAATGGAGAGAAACCTTTTAAAAATTGGTGTGTGTAGTTGGATAACCATGACTTCTTCCCAAGTAAACAGATAGGCTCCACCATTTCAGCCATCTCTCCCAAACCGTAGCTTAAAAAATTATAAAAAAATTCAGGGCTAAAAGATGAGCCCAACGCGTATAACTTTGCTGTTAAAAACTTTTTCCAATTCGGAATGAAAAAATAGACAAAAATCCCACAAAAATATATGTTCGTCTTTTCTCTTCTAAAAGTCTTGCAGGTGGTCCCCTCTTGACTTCATGTGCAAGAGAATTAGGCTTGAATTTGATAATAGTTTGCTGACTCCAACTCAATAATGCATAAGATTCTCCTCCTTTTCACTATTGACTTTTACTCTTCACCTGTAGTGACTGTCGGGTAGAATCAACATTCATTGATTTTTTTTTTCTTTTCATAGGGTTTGTTCCTACCTCTCGTTATTTTTGAGATCCAAATATGTCAAAACCATATCTATGTACAAAATAGATACATATTTTTTTTGTGTGATTTACATGCCTCAAGTCCCTCCTCCTCAGAGCCGTGCCATCAAGTGCACCCGAAGAGAGAGGTGGAGCAAAATTTAAAAAATGGCTCTCATAGCTTTTGAAAGAGGTACAACTTACCTTCGATAAGGACTTGGAAAGTGGAGAATATGTAATTGTTGATGAACAAGGAAGCATTTATGAAGAGTTCTTGGGTTGCCACCAAGTAAAGAAGTTGATTCAACACCTTTACTTGTAGTTTTCACACTAAGAGAGATCCAGGTGGAGACATGAACAGTGCCCAAAGCTTCTATATATACCTCCACAACCAAATCTAGCACAAAAAAATCAAGCTCAACCTCTTCTACGATGTCTTTATTCACTCCAAAAGTATAAAAAATACAAACTATTAACCAAAGTACTCATCATTCAAAACAATAGAGAAAAAGAAGAAGAACCAAGTGTTTGGTTCCCTTAGCTGATATTCAAGTTGTAAATCCAATTTGGGTACTAAAAATTCAACTACATCATGAATATAGATCCACATGATACATCGTGCAAAGGCAATCATTGCAAGCACATGGGTACTTTCAAGAAAATACGGACATATGGGTTCTGTCAAAAGAAACAAAAAAATACAAACTATCATCTAGTCAAATGCCTCATGGATCTACCATGAAATTACAGACCAAAAGAAAACATGAATTCCAAACAAATTGCTACTATGCACTATCACTAGCAATGAAAGGTTAAGAAAATTTGGGTTCCAAAGTCTCAAGTGGTAGCAACAAGGATGGAAATGAATCCTATAGCTAGGGTTATAACAAATGAATGTAATGTTATCCAAAAAGACAACAAAGAATGGTCCCAATGAAGCTATTTTGAGCCCAAGGATTCTCCAAGGGCAACACACATATTTGTCTACCTAAGCGTAACCACCAACAACCTCCTCTAACTATAAAGCCAAACATGCTGATGCCTAAGTACATCTGGAGAGTAAAAGACAAGGAGACATTACTAGAGTCAATCAAGTACCATGCCAACAAAGTTAAAAGGGAGAAACCAATAACAACCAAAAGGGTACGGAAAAAGAAGAAAAAGATTTTAAATTGGTTTCTTATCCTCCTTATTTTCATTGTAAGAATTGGCCTATTATTGAAAATGTCCTTGATACAAGCTCAAGCATCTTGAGTCAAGTGGCCATGATGCAAAAAACATCCTTTGGCATTAGTGGGAGTTGGGCATCTAAGCCAATAAATGAGTAAGTTATTAGTCTCAAAGCTTTAACTTATTATTTTTGTGGTCTAAGAGTCTTAGCTATTCTAAGTGTTGCTCAACTTGGCAAAGTTGGGCATATCTAAGTTGTGTCACTCATGCTAGTATAGGTGAGCAAAGGAATGAAGGAGAAGAGTCCAAAAAGACACTCATGCACTTAGCAGTGTAAGGTGTGAGTAGAGGAGCTTCTACATCAACTCTTCTTGGAAAAGTGAAAGCTATTGAGACATCTTCTAATGTCACATGGGCTACAATTCTTTCTTGAAGCACCTACCAACTCTACTATTCCGCATGCTTTGCTTGAAAATTCTCTTGTTGCATTAGAGTGTCTTAAAATTGGCACTTGCATGCACTCTTCTTTTAGTTCTCCTAGGGACAATCCTTGCATGAACATGTACTTAAATGCTCAGTGCTCAACTTAAATAAGAATGTATACCAATGACACTTTTTTTCCACCAGGTTTTTTTTCCTTTGCCATCTAGGTTTTAGACCCTAGTATAGAGACTCTCACCACTATCCTATGTACATATTCCTTCTACATGGTACAACACAAATAAAGAGGCTTACTACAAGTGCTCAACAAAAAAAGAATCAAATTTGAGACATAAATGTTTCAGCTGTGCTTTGACAAGATTTGATTCAATAGGCTTCAAGATCAAGAACAATGCTCCATCAAGAAGAATGAGGCTTATTTAGTGGAGATTTTATTGTTGATCTTTTTGTAGCTTTTGTAACTTTAGATTCCGTCGACTTTAAGCTCTCTGTCATTTTGTCTAGCAACTTAAGGTTTTACATCATTTTGGGAAAATCTTTGACTTCAGCCCCGACTTCAGCCTTGCCATATGTAGAAGTTTGTACAAGGCCATGAACTTGATAATATTCACTTTTTGGGATTGTGAAGGTGCACTATGTGTTGCCTTGTTGATATTTGTCATCTCAAACCTTCTGCATGATTTCCTAAAACATAACAAATGTTTCCCCAGGTCAAGCTATAGATTGCATTATCTTTGCTCTGATATTGTCTACCTCGTGGGTCTCCTATGATATGAGCTTCTGTGATTTTAGGACCCAAGTCACCATAGATTGTAGAATCTTGTCTATATCTACGTCCATTTTTTGATCATAATATGTGCTTGTCAGGTCATAACATTGAAGCTTGACTTCCAGTGGGTGATAATCTGTCTCTAGATAGATTTTTGGGTTCACACAGGTAATGTCATTCAACTCTAGAGAGTATGGGCAATAAAAAATTCTTTCCTCTAAAATAGTCATTCTTCTTGATCTATCACTGGGTATAATTCTATAAGCAAGTATGTAGGACTCTCAAACACTGGTCGATTATTGTTGTATAGTTTCTCTTCTCGATCGACATAATGTGCATAGGAATTATGTGTGTCATACAATGCTAAGAGCATTCACTTCGATGTGTTTCTTAGATTCATAGAGGATTGCACACTAATGGTTGCGGATATAGGATAAGTTGCAAACTAAACACTTTTTTTGACCTTCGGTGGTAGATGAGTTCTTTGACTAAATTCACGCATGAATTTGTTGTCTAGAAATTCCAATTTAAGCATTTTAGATGCATGTGCATCTTCATGTAAATTCTGAACTTGAAGTGCTTTTACCCGTGTCTCTAACGGTAATGCATGAGTATTTGAATGCGTAAAAAATGACACGCTAGATGGACTTACATTGAAATTTGCATTTCCAATTTATAGTGCTTTTACGTGTGTCTCTAATGATAATTCATGAGCATTTGAATGCATAAAAAATTCCACGTTAAATGCAATTACATTGAAATTTGTATTTCCAATTTTCTCTATGCTTCGCTTTGCAGTTTCTATGTCTGTGTTGTCCTCCAGGCTCGTAGGACAATCCTCTAGAAAATGTCCACCTTTTCTTCCACAATCTGAGCAATATACCAATATGGGTGGTACTTTAATCTTCTTGTCCATCTCAAGATCTTGTCGAGAAGGTTCTGCTTCTGTGTTGGCTAAGTTGTCAGTATCCTCTTTCGAAACACTGAGCATCAGGCTGTAGCTTACTCCATCTTAACCTTTATATTGTTTTTGATTTGGTTCTCTGATTAGACTTGCTTCTATTGGTTGATCTATTGGATTTTGTGTTTTTCTCTCTTGATTATAAACTCGATCATTGTAGTCCACATATAATGAATTTAATTGCATATGTACCAACTATATGATTTGCTGGCTCGTGCAAATTTTTGGATAGCTTCTTGGGTTAATTTTTCGAACTTCTATCTGCACCTCATCTTTGAGCTTGAAATACCTAGCTTCATTGAAATCTGTAAACATATGGGAGTTCTCTGGATCTGGCTTTACTCTGATCAATAGGATCTTGGCTCCTGCGCTACTTTTACTGCTTATCAAATACTTATCTTCTTCTAACTTAATATACAAAACTTTGTCTCCACTATAACCATAGAGTTGTAAGATATGCTTTGCTATACTATTCTCCATGCTACTCCTGGCTAGTTCTCCTATACATGAATTCTATACTAAACTTGATTCCATGCTATGATCGGTCTATAAAGATGTCTCCTAGTAGATTCTGTTGTGGTGTTGTCAAATTTCTCATGCTTGAGTTGAAATGATTGTTTGTGCCAAGTAAATTTTTTGCAATTCCGTTTTCCTTATAAGACCTGACTGATTCTATCTCAAATTAGTTAGAATTGACTACAAACCTTTGAAACAATAAAAAATTGAGCTCTTGATAGCTTAATTTGCAATCAAACGTGGCCTTGGTATTCCGATCCTAGGTCCAAATTACAATGCACTAAGCTCCAACATGCAATAGTTGTCCTTGCAAAGTTGTAGCTTGCATGATCACTCTTAGCTCGTCTAGTATTCTTTGTCTAAATTGTGGCACAACGTTTTGAATGGACTAGAACAAGGATATTCTTGCTAGCTAAAAAGATTATGACCCGATTTTGAAGGTTTCTCATTTTTTAGGAAAAATTTTCAGTACCACTTTTGCAATAATGGCCAAAGGACCAATCTGCAACCTTCAACTTCTGAAAACCCAATTTCTAGTAGCAACAACGCCCAAATGACTCCAAATTTTAAAACCTGTCTGTATGATAAGTCTGCTAACTTTGACAACCAAAAAATGTAAAAAATGAGCTCTCTAGATAGCAAGAGATAATCATCCCTCTTATTATCTACTGGCTCAAAAATATACTTTTGTATACTTTTGACAATGCACACTGATTAAGCATATGATCAAAGAGATCTGAATCAATTTTCAACAAATTTGGACAAGTATTGTAGAGATTTTCACCAGTTTTAGTGATTTGCAGATTTTATATCAAAAAAATATCAATGTCAATCAAAACTATAACAAATCACTTGAAATTTGGTACATGCACTCTATTATGATAGCCAAAATCCTTTCAAGAAAAGTTCAAAAATCTTGTGTTTTGGAGCAAGAGATAATAAACCCGCTTATTATCTCTTGATCTAAAATGAAGGTTTTTCCAAATGTCTTGTCATACACTAGTCATAGACACTATGAATAGGTCTCTTGACAAGTTTCATAAGATTTGGATCACTTAAAAGAAAACAAGCTTATTAGCTTACCAAAAAAGAGTTTGTTATGTTTTGACCCAAAATGAGGAGTTTTTCCAAATTTCTTGTCATACACTAGTTGCTTGACAAGTTTCATGAGGTTTGGAACAATTTCCAAGCTATTAGCTCTCTTTTTGTAATTATTGTTGGATTTCAAAGAAATTTGGTACAATTGGCTCTTAGTAGCTCCAAACGACATCAAACATAAGCTCAATACACAATGGTCTAACATGTGGTATACGCAATTAATAAAAATTTTGTAATTTTGAAGACCAAGATACTAATGGTGCTTATTATCTCCATGTCCAAATTTGCAAGATTTTCAACTTTTGATGGTTTCCACTAGTGACATGTATGTTCAATAAGCTTTGAATGAGGTTTTACAATTTCTGGGCAACCTTAGCCCAATCTCCTAGCAGTTTGTGAGGTTGGCAGTTTCGGTTTTACAATTTCTGGGCAAGCTTAGCCCAATCTCCTAGCAGTTTGTGAGGTTGGCAGTTTCAGATGCAATGCAAGTGGCTATCCAAGTCAAAACTTTTTCAAATCACTTGAAATTTCACACAAGCACTCTATTACTATCCTAAATCCAATCCCTTTTGAAATTTTTTCAAAAGTTGAATTTTAAGGGCAGGAAATAATCAACCTGCTTACTATCTCTTAATTCAAAATGAAGGAAGTTTTTCAATTTTTTGACTTGTATTGAATGCTCTCACCATAAACAAGTCACAAATCAAGTTTCATAGAGTTTGGTGTGATTTTTAAGTTTCTAAGCTAAATTTTGTATTTGCAGTTGTACTTCAGAGAAATCTAGGCCTAATTGACAACTTACACCTCTAAATGACTTCAAACTTGAACTAGGTTCTTAACACACTATGTTTTAGCATGTGGTGTTGTCAAATGCTAAAACTTTTGCAATTTTGAAGATAAAGATAATAATCAGGATTATTATCTGGGTGTTCAAATTTGTACCTTATTTCAACTTTTTCAACTCACACACTTAAAACAAGGTATTTTAGGACATGTGAAGAGGTCTCATCAAGTTCTGTTTTGTTTTGAGTGTTCTTACCCTCATTCACTTATCTGTCCCAATGTGGACGTTGTTTCGGCTCTATTCTTGCGCTCAGGACCGTCCGGACATTTTTTTCCCTCACTAGGAGGTTTTTTCCCCCGTGCACTGTATATACAACCATCACTCTAGGGCTATCTTATCTTTCCATTTCACACTAAGTAAGAAACTCTGTGTTGTGTGCCTTGAGCTTCCTTCATCTTCTCCAAGACGTGTGTGTTTTCCTGCAACCCTAATTCCAACAATTGGTATCAGAGTAGGTTGCCTCCTCTCGAGCTTAGTCACCAACAGCTCTAGCACATGCTTGCTCACTTGCTCCGATTTTTGTGAGCTTTGACGAGCCTCAAGAGGTTGATAAATGCTTCGGAAGTGCTCGTAGAGCTTGCTATGCTTAAAATTTTCATTTGAACTCATTTCGACCTCCATTTCCACTACGAGTAGTACTGTATAAACTATTTTGTCATTCTGTGCAAGATTTCTATCAATGCTATTTTTGCATAACATGTACCTTACAATATTCTAAGGTTTGTGCTATATAGCACATGTTATTCTCGCTTTGTTTTTTCTTTTTTCGGGCGTTTTTCACATTAGGTGCAGGCATTCAACATGGCTGACAACAACACAGATATGTTCAAGATGTTTGTTGTTGAGGACAGATTAGATGAGGACAATTACCCTATGTGGGTTTACATGACACAACATGTCCTTGTGTCAAAGGGTGTTTAGAATATTGTGCAGGGCATTTATGTACATCCTAGTTCTGTGGATAGAGAATATGTTGAGGATGCTACAGGTTCTGCTCCAAGGATTGTTGCTGTTAGAACTATTTTGCCTACGCTCAACAAGCTCGTTAGGATGTAAGAGATGCACAGACTCATGCATTGATTGCGTTGTCTACGAAGCACACTATTACTCCTCACATTCGTTCATCAAAATCTGCAAAATAGGCTTGGGATATTATGGCTGGTTTTTATGCAAGTCGCAATAAGGCTAAGATTGCATTGCTACTTAAAGAGCTGGAGTCGAAGATTATGCATGAGGAAGATGAGATGGAAACTTTCCTTGATGGTGTCAAGGATATCAATGAGCAACTTATGTCTTCAGACGAAGTCATTCCTGATAGCTCCCTTGTGCAGACTATTCTTGAAGGTTTGCCAGACTTTAACCAGAATTTTGCTAGTACTTGGAGACTTGTGACCCAAGGAAATCCTGAAGTTGCCAAGTTTGATGCATTATGCACATTGGTGTTGCAAGAGTCACTTTCTAAAAAAAACAGGGCTACAACATGCAGTTGAATAGGCTCTTATGCTGCTCAAAGAAAATGTGGTAACAACAATGAAACCACTTCTCATGGTTCTACTGCAGGTGAAAAATCTTCTTTTCCTAATGCTTTTTCTAGAAACACTTGTCTCGAAATTTTGGTGATAAGGGCAAAAAGAAGATGCATTGCCATTATTGTAAATCTAATGATCACTTGATCAAGCAGTGTCCAAAATTGAAGGAAAAAGAGGCTAAGAAGAAAGAGGCTGGATTAACTACAGGGTCCAATACAAGTGCAGTTATTGTAGAGCTTTTTGTGAAAGACGATTGTGATGGTGATGTAGATGCAGAATGGGCTTTTAATGCAGAGTGTACTTATGATCCTATTGTCCATGATGCATGCATGTCAGTTACTGCAGATTCACATGTGTGGTATTTTGACAGTGGTGCTACAAAGCACATTACCTCACATCGTGATTTGTTTACCTCTCTTGAGTCTGTCCCTCATGGGAATACTGTCACTTGTACCAACAACGCCTCTTATCCGGTTCAAGGAGTTCAAAAGATTGTGCTTATACTGCTGCAAATGGCAGTTCTTTCACACTTGTTGATGCATTGTATGTACTTGGTATCAAGAAGAATCTTTTATTTGTATCTGTACTTCCTAGACTTGCACTTGTAGTCAAATTTATGGATGACATATGTACAGTACATGATCTCAAACTCGATGATGAAATAGTTGCATCTAGCATTCTATGCCATGGGATATCACTTTGTATGACAAGTGTGGGTAGAGTTTTGCAAATGCAGTTGTGGGATTCAAAGGCTGTTTTAGATGCAAAACTTTGACATGTATGATTTGGGCATCTGAATTTTGCCAGTTTGCTGCGTTTGCAGAAATTTGATATGGTTGCTTCTTTGACGCCTCTTGAAGCACCTGTCAAACATGTCTATGAAGGCTGTATTAAACTTCGTCCTTGTGCAATTACCTTTACTCCGTGACTTTCATTGATAATTACTCCATCTATACGTGGGTGTATCCACTTAAAGCGAATTTTGAGAGTTTATGTGCTTCAAGCAGTTTCTGGCTATAGCTGAAAATGTCTTGAAATGTACTATGGGCACCCTCTGTTCCGATATATCTCATGAATTTGATGCATTTCTGGCTAGTCATGGGATAAAACTTCAATATACATCACCGTATATATCTCATCAAAATGGTGTTGCTGAGAGGAAAACAATATCTCTTACAAAAATGACACGATGTATGGTCAAAAGTCAAGCTTTAGACCACATTCGTTTTTGCTTGAGGCTATTATGTGTGCCAATTATGTACTTAACAAGTGTCCTATGAAAGCTTTGCAGTCTATGACTCCTTATGAAGCACGTCATGGTAGAAAGCCTTCTATTGAGCACATGTGCGTTTCTGGTCGTTTGGATTATGCTTTGGTGCCAGAAACGCAACACAGAAAATTGGATGATAAGGTTGTCAAATTATTTTTGTTGGTCATAGTGCTGAAAGAAAAGGTTACAGGCTGTATCATCTATAAACAAAGCGTATCTTGACCCTCACGGGATGTTTTGTTTGTGGAAGATTCTATTCATCCCTTGCTATCATGTACTAGAGACAGTAATGTAAGCTCACATGACATTTACGACACTTTGTTGTCTCTTTTCAGTGGTCGAAGTTCGAATGTAAATTCAAATGATTCAAATGTACAACCTATGGGGGTTCCTGAAAATGTTACAGATTAGCATGTTCCTGATGCATATGTACATGCTATACTTGATGAGGAAAGGGCTGAGAATGAGCAGGTTAGAGGTATGCCAAAATGGATGGTGCATACTTTGTGTGATTGTAAATTGGATGCACCTTTGTCTAGTCGTACTCGTTCAAGTTCTCTTCATGCATCTTATATATCAGATTTTTATTCTTTGGCTGTGTCTAGCTTATGTGATGTCTTTTGATGAAGCACAAAATTCAAAAAATTGGATGACTGTTATGCAATCAGAATATGATGCACTTATAGAAAATGACAGATGGACTTTATGTGATTTGCCTCCTATCAAAAAGGCGATTGGTACAAAGTGGGTTTATAAGTTGAAACGCAAGCCAGATGGTGAGATTGATCGCTATAAGGCTCAACTTTTTCCAAAAGGTTATGGGACAATTTCGAGGAACCCAGTTTCTCATTCTCGCACAAAGCACATTGAGGTGCATCAAGAAGAGGCTCTTAGCAGGAGAGATAAGATTGGCTTATGTGCCAACATAGGACAACCTTGCAGATATTTACACAGACATTTTCTTGTGAGAAGTTAGAAGCTTTCCACGAAGCTTTGGACTTAGTTTCCTTTGTGGACTGATCATGCCTATACTCTATGTGTGAGCTCTCGTTCACTGCATTACTCCCAGGGGGGTTTGTTACCATATACATGTGGTAGTGATGTATGTGAACACACTTAGGACCATCGTGGCATTTTCTCCTTCACTAGGAGGTACTTTTCCCGTGCACTGTATATACGTCCATCACTCTAGGGCTATCTTATCTTTCCATTGCACACTAAGTAATACACTTTTTTGTGCTCCTTGAGCTTCCTTCGTCTTCTCCAAGCTGTGTGTGTTTTCTTGCAATCCTAATTCCAACAATTTCAAGCCTCAAGAAAAAAGGCAAAAATACACTTTTTTGAAATTTTGATGACATTCAGCCTATTGCAAGTACTTTTGGTTTTAAAAATCCACATTTGCATGCATCTAGCACATAGGAGATAATAATTTCTCTTTTAGCCAAACTTTCAATTTTTTTGTGAAAGCTGATTTTTCACTTGTCGGCAAGTCACTATAGCTTTTTCAAGATCAATGAAGATTAGAAATGTTGTTTCTGATACCTCGAACTCATCTCACAAGTCCCTACTTAAAAACTCTGAAATTTCATAATACACTTCACTAATGACAATTAAGAGGGTGATAAGATGTGTCTCGAAAATCCTTCTCAATATCTACTTACCTTACTCCTAGTCAACTCAGCCAAAAGTAGTGAAAAGCGTCCACCAACACTATTTTTTTTCTTTTTCTTTTTGAAAAGAGTGTCAATTCTCAGAATTTGACATAGTACAAGCTATCAACCATTCAAAAAACACCTAATATTAAAGATCCTCAGCGATGAGCACGATTACTCTTGACACACCTCTACACAATCAAAGTAGACACACCTCAACCGTGCGGTTTCTAAAAGTTGGTTTTTGTACTTTAGGTGAACCTCAAGGAAGTTTCGGACAATGCTATTGAGCACTGAGGCTTTTTCCTATTTTAGGTCACCTTGTTCTCGGAAGTCGCACCAAAATGTATGCTCATTGGTTGCCAAGCCTCGCTATTTTTTTGTAGAATAGTGAGAACCATGTACATAAACGTCATATCATGGGACCCGCTCTCCCACAAGTGCATGAAGGCTACAAGAGGTTTTAGGCTCTTGAAAAACACACTCAATCCCTTCAATCCCTATCTACTCGAAGCTACGCTCAACTGCATATTAGGCAGAAAATGCTAACTACGACAATTGCAAGCAAATCTCAATGATTCACTAAACAAATGAAGTCTAAATGCAACCAAACTTATATGTCAGATAGGCAATGCCTAAAGACAGATACATATACCCTCGGATACCCCTTTTGACCACTTGCCAAAATTATGATTGTTATCTACAAGGAAGATTTTACGTAATTGTTTTCGGCTCCAATGCACCCTAAATCTTAGCAATGATAAGCCCCAATACCCCTCCTATACAAAAAATGCAATTTCCTTATGTAAATCTTGAGTTATGAGAAAATTTAGAAGGAGGTTAGATGAAAAAAAAACCACAGTTTTATTGCAAGAGACTTACAATGTTGCGACGAGCTTTCATTTGTGAACGTGATGAAGCAGATGACACTTCAAACGGACACTTTACGAGGAAGCTATGCGCTTGAGAAAGAAGAAAGAGAGTGTACAATGCTCTGCAAAAACTTTGTACTCTTATTATCCAAAAACTTACAAAGCCCTTACTAAAGTTGGCTTTTGTACCTTAGCCATAGGGCTCTAAAATGTGCAATGTCCAAACAGCCAAGGCCTAAGTCGAGCCTTATAGCGATCAATCTCAGCATCCGCGGGTTGCATTGCAACTTGTAAACCCACTTCTTACCAATGGCCTTTTTGCCTGGATTCAAATCACATAAAGTCCATGTGTCATTTTCTTTGAGTGCATCACATTCAAAGCCAAAGAATAACAATCTGATGCATAAGATGCATGGTGAGAACGTGAATGAGTACGACTAGACAAAGGTGCATCCAATTTAATATCACACAAAGTATGCACGAGTCATTTTGGTGTTTTTTCTAGCCTGCTCATTGTTAGCCCTTTTCTCATCAAGTACATCATGTACATCTGCATGAGTAATAGGCTAATCTGTAACATTTCAGAAACCTTCATAACATTTGAACTTTCACCATTGAAAAGAGGCAACAAACTATCATAAATGTCATGTGAGCTTACATTACAGTCTGTTTTACATGACAACAAGGGTTGAACAAAATCTTCTACAAACACAACATCCCCTGAAACTAAGATATTGTTTCTTTGCGGATGGTAGAACCTGTAACCTTTTCTTTCAACACTGTAACCAACAAAAATACACTCGACAGCCTTATCATCCAATTTTTTGCATTGTGTTTGTGACACCAAAGCATAAGCCAAACAATCAAAGACGCGCATGTGCTCAATAGAAGGTTGTCTATCATGCCTTTCTTTATAGGGAGTCATAGGCTACAAAGATTTCACAAGACACTTGTTTAGTACATAAGTGACACACATGATAGCCTCAAGCCAAAACGAATGCCACAAAGCTTGACTTTTGACCATACATCATGCCATTTCCATGAGACCTGTTTTTCCTCTCAACAATACCATTTTGCTGAGGTGTATACGGCACTGTACATTGGTGTTTTATCCCATGACTAGTTAGAAATGCATTGAATTCATGAGACATATATTCCCCCCCTCGATCGGAACGGAGAGTGCCCATAGTACATTTTGAGACATTTTGAAGCACATAGACACTTAGGACTTTGCTTTAATCGGATACACCCATGCATGCATGCATGTAATAATCATCAATAAAAGTCACAAGTAAAGGTAATTTCCCAAGGACGAAGTTTGCATGGACCCACAAACATCGCTATGAACAAGTTGCAACCCGCATGTGGCTCTTATTGAACCATCCTTTGGAAACTTTGAATGTTGAATCTTACCCAAAATACAAGCTTCACAAACATGTTTGACATGTGCTTCAAGAGGTGGCAAAAATGCAACCATTTTAGATTTTTGCAAATATAGCAAAGTGGCAAAATTCAGATGCCCAAAACGTGCATACCAAAGTTTTGGATCTGGAAACAACCTTCGAATCCACAAGAACATTTGCAAAATTCTGCCACACTTGTCATACAAAATGAGTTTATACAACCCACAATATAAGATGCTAGATGTAACAATTTCATCATCACCAAAATTGAGATCATGTACTATATATCTGTCATCCACAAATTTGACTACAAGACCAAGTATAGCAAGTGTAGATAAAGACAAAAGATTCTTCTTGATCTCAGGTATATACCTTGTATCAACAAGTGTGAAAAAACTACCATTTGCAGCAGTCAACGCAATCTTTCCAACTCCCTTAACGTGAAGAAGTGATTGTATTCCCGTGAGGGACATCCTTGAGAGAGGTAAACAAGTAATAATGATACGTAATGTGCTTTGTAGCACCACTGTCAAAGTATCACACATGAGTATCTGCAACAACTGACATACATGCATCATGGACAGAATGATCATAAGTACACTCTGCACTAAAAGCCCATTCTGCATCAACATCAACATCACAATCTCCTTTCACAGAAGACTCAACAATAGTTGTACTTATAGTGGAGCTAGCCTCTTTCTTCGTAGCCTCTTTTTTCTTCAATTTCGGACACTTCTTGATCAAGTGATCATTAGCTTTACAAAAATGACAACACATCTTATTTTTGCCCTTTTCACCATAATTCCTAGACAAATTGCTACCAACAGAAGCATTAGAAACATGTGATTCACCACTCGTAGAAGAACCATGAGAAGTGGCTATATTAATGTTACCACCTTTCTTAAGCAGCAATAAAGGCATGTTCAACTGCACGTTCTTTAGTCCTCTTTTTTATGGAAAGTGACTCTTGCAACATCAATGTGTATAATGCATCAAACTTGACAACTTTTGAATTTCCTTGGGTCATATGTCTCTAAGTACTAGCAAAAGTTTGGCAAAGCATCAAGAACAATCTACACAAGGGAACTGTCAGAAATGACTTCACCTGTAGAAATAAGTTGCTCATTGATATCCTTGACACCAGTAAGAAACGTGTTCTTGTCATATTCCTCATGCATAATCTTCGACTCCAGCTCTTTACGTAGCAATGCATTTTTTGCCTCATTGCGACTTGCATAAAGACCATTCAGAATATCCAAAGCCTATTTTGTAGATTTTACTGAACGAATATGAGGAGTAACAGTGCGCTTCACAGACAACGCAATCAAAGCATGAGCATGTGCATCTTTTACATCCCAACGAGCTTGTTCAGTTGTAGGCAAAATAGCTTTGGCAACAACAATCTTCTCACCAAAACTTGCAACATCCTCAATACTGCCTACATCTTCAGAACTAGGACGTACATCAATGCTCTGCAAAATATTTCAAACGCTCTTTGACACAAGGACATGTTGCATCATATAAGCCCACATAGACAACATCCTCAATACTGCCTACATCTTCGGAATTAGGACGTACATCAATGCACTGCACAATATTCCAAACGCTCTTTGACACAAGGACATGTTGCATCATATAAGCCCACATAGAATGATTGTCACCATCCAATCTATCCTCAGCAAGCAAACATCTTGAACACATCTATGTTGTTGTCAACCATGGAAAATGCTGCACCTGATATGAAAACTTTCCGAAAAGAAGAGAAATGAAGTGGGAACAACACATGCTATATAGCACAAACCGTACAAGACTGTAAGGGACCTGTTATGCAAAAGATGACACTAAAAAAAATTCTGCAAAAAATGACAAAATAGCATGTGCAGCAAGGTAGTGCAAACGGAGACCGAAATGATCCCAAATGAAAATTCTGAGCAAACCTAGCTCTTTGACCTTTCCCAAAGTATATATCAACCTGCCGACGCTCGTCAAAACTCACAAAAATCGAAGAAAGTGAGCAAGCATGTGCTGGAGCTGCTGTGGGGACTAGCCCGGCGGGAGGATGCCATATGCTATGAAAATTGTTGAAAATAGGGATTGCAAGGGAAACACACATCTTGGAGAAGACGAAGTAAGCTTAAGGCACACAACAGAGTGTATGACTTAGTGTGCAATGGAAAGATAAGAGAGCCCCAGAGTGATGGACGTATATACAATGCACGGGAAAAAAATCCTCTAGTGAGAGAAAAAATGCCTCGATGGTCCTTAGTGTATTCACACATCACTACCACATGTATATGGTAACAATTGATTAACTCTCTAATTTTCAATAAGTGTTTACGTGCCCTAACTGGATTAATAGTCTAATGAATTGATTTTTTTTGGATCTCTTAATGTGTAGTTCGTTGCTAGGCGACAAGGCTTGAACAAAAGTGCTTTTCACAATACAAAGTGCATCAACGAAGTCCTTTCAATAGAAGAAAGTGCTTCTTCAAAGTGTTTTCAAGCACATGCACTTCAAGAATCTTTTTGGAAGGGCTTTCAATAATTAAAAAAAGCCTTTTGGACAAAACAAGGTGCCTTCAAGAAGCCGATGGAAAAGGCTTTCACTGATAGAAAGTGATTTTGACAATGGAAGTGGTTTCAAGAACATGTAGTCCTTTACTACAAGACTGCATTTGTTGGGGTAAGCCCAACTTGTGGTGACAAAGTGGTGTCTATCTATGAGGCTTGCATAAATTGGTTAGACCGGAGGTCCCTAACACCTTAAGGTTTTGGGGTCTGGATGGCTAGACCAATTTGTGGAACGTCACAGTTAAGCGCATATGCGCGGGAACAGTACTGGGATGGGTGACCTCCCGGGAAGTTGTTGCCCTCATGACCTACAACTGGTATCAGAGCCATGGTTCAAAGTCCAACCTCTGAGTCCGTGGAACAGGACATGTTGATGTTGATTTCAACCTCTGAGCTAGCTCCCGGCCATGTTGAAGCTCTCAACCTCTGAGCCTAGAAAAAGACGGAACACGTTGGTACTCAAGGGGACGGGAAAGTCCCAAGTTTGGCTTAAGGGGGCGATTGTTGGGGTAAGCCCAACTTGTGGTGACAAAGTGGTATCTATCTATGAGGCTTGCATAAATTGGTTAGACCGGAGGTCCCTAACACCTTAAGGTTTTGGGGTCTGGATGGCTAGACCAATTTGTGGAACGTCACAGTTAAGCGCATATGCGCGGGAACAGTACTGGGATGGGTGACCTCCCGGGAAGTTGTTGCCCTCATGACCTACAGCATTCTTATTGTTCGTTTTGTTTGCAATGGTCTTCTACAAAATATTGCCAAACCTAAAAAGAGCTTTTGAGCAAAAGAGATGTTGCTAGAGGCCCTAAAGGTCCTTTGAGACTCCAAAGGGCTCTTAGAAAGTGCAATAGTGCTTTCAAAAAATGCTCCTCATAAAGAGGAAGGAAAAATAAAGTGTCCCATAGAAAGAATGGTTTTTTTTTAGATAGTAGAATTGATGTACAAAGTGTTGTTAGATATGAAAGAGCTTCTAAATAATAAACATGCTTGTTCTTTTGAAAATGTAGTTTCAATAACTACTCTTTATATTAATATAAAGCGTCTTAAAAATACGGGGAGTTTTCTAAAAGGACAAAAATTTCTCTCATGGAGTTCTTGAGAGAGTATACTATTAATGTAATTAATTATACTTTCATGCTTCATTTTTTTGCATCCATTAACTAAGGAATAGGTATTTGAGGCTTGTCAATCAAGCGGATAAGGTGTGGAAACCACTCAACCACCCTATTCTCTTTCAACAAAAATCCTTTTTATTTGGAGATACACGTGTCTGTAAGGTCCAAAGATCAAAGACCTAGTCTTTTATACCATTTGTAATACACTAATAGGCATTCAAAAGAATATTTACGGTTGTGGCCCAACACTATTTGGCACACTATTGATATTACTATCCGCATATACCGATTGTGAAATCAAGCTCTGGTGGGGCAAAAAGTTTGAAACCTTGCCACGACCTCACTTTAAGTTTGCGAAGGAAAGAAAAAGAGAGAGGGACCATGATTGGACATTTGCAAGTGAACGTTACATTCTTATTCCTATAATCCATAATATTTGTCACTAAACGTTGGGGTGATCCTCTCTGGTTTGATTTAATTTCTTGCTACTATGTTAGTCATACAAGAATATCCATGATATTATTGCTATTTGTATATTGCCTTTTCAATATAATGGTTCACCAGATAAAAATAATTTTCAAGACCTTTCATCTCTATTTAGTTTAAATTAAACATCACACACTTTTGTTAATGATTGTGTAGAGAACTTTTAAAAGAATCATGTGGTCTTTTCTAGATTTAAGGTTTTCTCACGAGGGTTGATCCACCTCATCCTACCATACACCTTAAATATAAGTTTCTGTGTGTTAGTTATTGCACAATTTTATCCATTTCCTACTAATTTAAGAGACCCCACTATCTAGAGATCACCTCTACCTACCCACCATCAAAGGCCACATGCAGTTAGGTGACATCTAACACTCTTTTTATAGTGGTCACATGTAAATGCCTGCTATCAAAATTGCATCGTTCATAGTGTAAGCCCAAGAGGCTCTCTTCACTCCGCATAAGAGGTTGATGTACTCCTTTTGAAATTCCTCAAGATAAGTGTTTGGAACCTTATCACAACGAATGGCTCGTGGTCTATCCACTATAATTATTTTGATCGTTATCAAAGTTAGCGCAATCACATTAAAATTATCAAAGCTAGCCCAATTACATTACCATCCTAATAATCCAGCTCTCCTCCCATTTGAAAGTCTTCTATAAATTAGGTTCACTACCATAAATTTTCACTAAATCATGATCTCTTTTAGAAGTCAAAGAGTTCCCAAGTCTCTCATACAATCTCAATCCTCCTAAAAGACAAGACCCATTGACAACCTTTTTGCTACCCTTCACAATTTGAATCTATCTGTTCCACCAATGGGCTTCTCATGGTGAAACAAACCAATCATACATTATCCAGAAAGTTAATATTGTGTGAAAACCTTGATGGCGGATGTTTTTCTCAATGGCTAACATCCTACTTTTAATGTTAAAGTACTTCACAAATGCTCTTGTGGATGTAAAGCTACTCTTGATCAACAAAGCATAAGTTGTTTAGGGAATGGGAAGAGTCAATCACTTACAATTGAAAGAACTATAATAATAAGGCCTCTATCAAGGTATAGATAAGACCTCTTTTGAGGATCTTCAAATGCTTCAATGTAAACATTGATATTCTAAGCATGCCAAGCATGACTAGACCTACTGCAACCTTCTAACAAGAGTAAATAGGATAAACTTTATAAACCGATACAAGGTTCAACTAGGCGGTATAAAAACCTTGCCAATTGGAGATTGCTACACTAAGGTTCTAGAAAAATTTATCCCTACTAGTGGCGTGCACCAAATGAAATCAAACTATCAAAATAAAAGCGACCAAAGCAATTTACAAATGTGCTTCTTAAGCCTTCAATAGGACTCCTACTTTGTTCTCATACTCTGAAGCAAACTCGGATATAAGAGAGTTGTGTACATATAATTTTCAACCTAGTGGTGAGGCTAACAATGTCACCTTCATCTTTGTATACTAAAGGCATGGAAAACTCCCCCCAAAGGTGACATACACCCATTGATTGTTTTTAATGCTATAATCCACACGTGTCAAATCACACCACATTCAATTACCCAAAAAAAAAAAAAGTAACACATGCATGCAGCATATATCTACAAGACATGCCATTCCAAGGAAGATGTGCACATATTCTAAGACGTGTTGTTGAGGAGGCCAAGCTCAGTTTGATTTTAATGCCCCCATGAAAAACCACTCAAGAAGGTCCCTCTCATTACAAACTCTACTCATATAATTCCTTTGGCCTAGGAGTGTAAAGCATCTCATTCTTGCCCTTCCTATGGAGAGATCTAATGCTTTGCAATCTCCAAGTGTCAATAACCTTTGTGTGGTGCAATAGTTATTAGCAATTTACCTTTTATCTTTGGCCCAAAAACGACTTCCACAACGTGCAAGAACTAAACTCCAATGTAAGGAAAGTCTCCTTGTCAAAAGACTCACCCATTCGATCTTCGTTCAATTAACCTAAAACAACCAATGTGTAGGGCGATCCTAGATTCTCTCCAATCACATCCACACTGACCATGTCATCATTGATCATGTCCAACATGCACTCTCCCCAAAAAACCATGTGTGATCACTCCCAATATTTTACATTAGTGTCCTTGATTTAGGATCTCACAATATAGGTTGTCTATAAATCTCATCTTTGAGAGAGGATTTCCTTCCAAACAAACAGCTTGCATACACATCCAATTGTTCAAGAATCACCAATATGGAGTAGATTCTATAAAGATTCCTACTTTTTAATATATAATGTGAAATAATCTTTGAAAGCCTGTGTGACACATCAACTCGCCTATGACTCCATTTGGGCAAGCACACAACTAACCCCACTATTGCAAAAAGGTTCTAATTTGTTCCCATTTGCTGCAAACTAGACATGATTGATAATATGTGCTTTAAATTGTACACATCCCAAGATTCTTCGTAGCCCTTCCAATTATGTCATACATCTTAATGTGGCCTTCCACATCCTCCTCTGTCGAATCCCTTAGGCACTTTCTCCATCCTCTCTCTTCTCACAATCAATTGTTGATTTAATCCATTCGGGGGCGTCTACAAAAGGCTAGAATGACCTATGAGACCAACAAGTTACAAATTGAATTTACTACAATATTTGTGTGCTTAAAGAAAAACTAAATAACTACATTGAGTGTTGTAGTGAAAGTGGGACGGAAAAAAAGTGGGGGATAGACTAGAGACTCTCTAGCCAATACAAAGATACAGAATGAGGGCTGATAACTTGGAAGATACAATCTCAAGAAATACAAAATAATGAGGAATACAACATTAGCTACTAACAAGGGATAGTCCTCCAGGTCAGAGTAAATCCAACATCAGTCGGTGTTGGATCTCCTCGATGTCCTCCATGGTCAAGACCTTGATTGGGTATCACGTGTGGCGCACCAAAATAATCCAAAGTCTATGTGTGTGCGCGCCACACACACACACACAAAGAGAGAGAGAGAGAGAGAGAGAGAGAGAGAGAGAGAGAGAGAGAGAGATTGTTTTAACATCGTAGGAAACTATCCTAGGAGACCTTAAAGATCTATTCGACGAGGAGAGTTGGAACTCAAGACCTGCTATTCAAGAGGAAATGGCATAACCAATCTACCACACTTGGGTGATAGAAAGGTTATACCATTTTCCGCGCACCCCCCCCCCCCCCCCCCCCCCCCCCCCCCCCAAAAAAAAAAAAAAAAAAAAAGAAGATTGTTTTAACATCGTAGGAAACTGTCCCAAGAGACCTTAAAGATCTTTCCGACGAGGAGAGTTGAACTCAAGACCTGTTATTCAAGAGGGAAATGGCATAACCAATCCACCACACTTGGATGATAGAAAGGTTATACCATTTTCCTCTTTTTATTAGCGCGCGCATGCGCGCACATACACACCCGAGACGAAGATTGTTTCATCGTCGTAGGAAACAATCCCAAGTGACCTTAAAGATCTATTCAACGAGCAGAGTTGAACTCAAGACCTGTTATTCAAGAGGGAAATGGCATAACCAATCTACCACACTTGGGTGATAGAAAGGTTATACCATTTTCCTCTTTTTATGAGCGCGCACACGCACACACACACACACACTCGAGACGAAGATTGTTTTGACGTTGTAGGAAACTATCTTAAAAGATCTATCCGACAAGGAGAGTTGAACTCAAGACCTATTATTCAAGAGGAAAATGGCATAACTATCTACCACACCTGGGTGATAGAAAAGTTATACCATTTTCCTCTTTTTATTAGCGCGCACTCGTGCGCGTGCACACACCCCCGAGACGAAGATTGTTTTAATGTTGTAGAAAACTATTCCAAGAGACCTTCTATTCGACTAGGAGAGTTGAACTCAAGACCTGTTATTCAAGAGGGAAATGGTATAACCAATCTACCAAACTTGGGTGATAGAAAGGTTATACCATTTCCCTCTTTTTATTAGGGAGAAATGAAATGAAATGTTACATTAACGTCTTCAAAAGGCAAAAATGACCTATGAGACCAATCTGTTACAATATAATGAATCTGATACCATGTCTGGGTACAAAAGAACTAGAACAAAAATACTACTACCAATAGAATCCATCCTCATTTGCACTCTGGATGTTGAGAGTATATGGCTCGAATCCTCTGTTGTAGTCTCAGTCAATGCTGTGCAAACCCTCTCCTCAATCATGGCCGTCAGGATCTCCGCAGCTCCAGTTCTCAGTCCATGAGAGTGCTGATAGTGGTCGATGAGGGTGGGCCGAGCTTTGCAGTGATGGCTGCTCCTCTGGCTGTCCCATATCTAGTGAAAAGAAATATGTATATGTCTCTCTCTAGCTCTCCCCAATAAAGTGTCTCTATATCTGTGTAACTCAAGTAGATATAGCCCAAGACATCTCTGATCCTCATAACTCATGACCCTAGAGACCGAAACCCTCTCTGAATAAGCAGTGGAAACGGCCTCGAATCTCATAGTACACTATGCAATGGCATATGTAATGTAGCTTTGTCTCTGGCTCTAGATGGCATAAGCAGCATATCCTGCTGTCTGCTGGTACCCCTCTGAATCTACCAGTCTCAATCTCTAGCTGATGTGATGATATACATATTTGACCAATGGCACACCGCAAACCATGAGACATATGTGTGTCCATGTAGCTGGGTCAAATCACAAACCCATCTCCTGTGAGGTGGAGAAGATGCTCTCTATAGAAACCAATCTTCGTGTCCAACTCCTGTGGCGGCTCTATCCATGTCCTCCTGGTATCCAGCTGGATCAGGTCCTGACGAATGAGTCTAGTAATCTCCACTCCTGTAAGAGACATGGAGGGTGCCTGAAGAGAATACTGGAAAGGGGGCAGCCTGGCCATGGTGAAGCCATGCGTCTGGAACCATGATGTCATCTGTGCATACCAGCATGAAGTGTCCCCCTGAAGAGCTAACTGTCTGGAAGACTCAAGGGTCAGTCTAGCATATCTGTCTCTAGTAATATCCCACAAGCTGTGAACAAAGGAGACTGATCTAGTAAGAGCCTCAATCTCCATAGGAGGGGCGGCTAGCTCTGCTCGAATGGTAGCATGGGGTACGGAGAGAGAGAGAGAGAGAGAGAGAGAGAGAGAGAGAGAGAGAGAGAGAGAGAGAGAGAGAGAGAGAGATTAGATCGGGTCTATGAAATATCCTCTGATTACATAACAAATAGCAAGAATACTTACAAGCTTGCATCATAAATGGCAAGCATACTTCAACAAAGCACTGAAAACATTGAATTTTAAGCATTATACTTTCATGGCAAAGAAGCAAGCTTCATGGCATGTTGAGCAAGCACTTGTGGTAAGAGAAGTCCTCAAAAGTCCCATCATTTCGACACAAGATAAAACATCGACTTTCGGGATGCTCCAAACTCTGACCAATCTGAACAGAAATTAAACAAAGAAGGCAGGTTACTAAAGGTATCAAGATAATATTAAGCAATGTTTGTTTGCATAAAGTCACAATGGAGGCCAGTTTTTTGCGTCTTAACCATAGGCATTAAGTTGCACGTGCGCACCCACACACGCATACACTTCTCCTTAAGTAATACTAGTGAATGAGAAGGCCATAAATAAACACCCAAAGGCAGACAGAGATGGCATGCAACTAGAAACAGAAAAAAAAGAAAAGAAAAAGACAGAGAGATCTGACCAATATAAAAGTACAAATGCAGAGTTCGTAGAACTCAATAGAGGGTTATTTTGCAATTTGAAGAAACCATATCATCTTGTCAAATCCGTCTTGGATTAAATGTCAAACCGAGTAAAGGAAAGAAATGATACCAAACATCCAAAATCATTTGCCAACATGGGCATCTAGGCTTAGGCCAAAAGAAGGAATGTACGGGTCTCTGCTGCCAGCCAACAACACTGATAATGCTCCTTCGCAATCTTGCATTTAGCAAGCACATTGCCAACTTGAAGTCCTCTGAAGCCCAGACTTCCATTTCTCCAATTCGCCGTCCCCCCGTCTCAATCCAAATAAACAATATGAGAAAGCGTGCTTATACCTTTATAGACCAAGAAGAAGGGTTTCTGAGGCTCATTGTCTGAGAAAGCAGCCCGAGAAACCACACTTCAATGCAGAATCTCTAGAGATAAACAGTTACCAGCCGGAGTTTTTCTGGAATGTGAGCTATAGCTTATTTCCAATCAGCCAAGAATGAGAGGTATACGGGCAGCCCTTGATAGAGCCTCAGAACCTACCAATACCACTTCCAACATGAGCATGCCAATTGCTGAAAGTAAAGACCTGCAATGTAGTACACATACAAGCCACCATCTGTGTCCATGGCTTCTTTTGTACTGCAAATTTCATAGCAGTGTAGCCGTCCTGGCTAAACACACGAAGATGTATATTCAAAGATATTCCCCCCTCCATCCCACCTTGGGATACATAAATTTTCCGTAACTAGCAAGAGAGAAGCTTCTCATGATGCATAATCTTGACAACTACATCTTGCTTCTACATGGCTGAAAACTGCTTCTCCTTGGCTGAAATCCTCTCATGGACTGAAGCAAGGTTCTACTTGGCTGAACTCTGGGATCTACTGGACTGATCTGATTCGGGGTCTCTTTTTGGAATCAACCACACTCCTTGCTGATCTGGCCATGTGGAAAACACAGGTGAAGAGGCTGAACGGGAGCCACTTCTCGCGACAAAAGATTGCATAGTCTGTCGCCTACAGCTGCCCCTTGTCCAGCTGGCTGCAAGAAGCAAGCATGCAGATAGAGGCTGCTGATTTGTTTTTTATTTCTTTTTTCGGTTTTTTTTGGGGGGGGGGGGGGGGGGGGGGGGGGGGGGGGGGGGGCGGTTAGACAACCAATTGGGGCAGATGAGCTCCTGCCATGGCGGTCGGTGCTCTCCTTTCCAAAGGAGCTTAAAATGCAGATACTAGATGTGGCTGTGTAAAACACCAGGCCAAGGGAGGTATAGGGCGACTTCAGCTTCTCCTTCTAACTTACCTACCCCAGGGTCTCTTAAATACTAAAATAGGTGGAGCTAGGGACCAATTTCTTGATTAAGCTTCCAAATTTAAATCATTTAAAACTCCTTATAAAATGTAGCAAATGTGGAGAGACTTCAGGGCAGCTCCAACCGCATGCGGGAGCGCCGAGAGGCTTTCCTGCGACTTTGGCGCCTAGGGCCTTTCTTCACCATGGTTCAGGGTGTGCCTAGTGTGGCTTTTTCCTCCTCCCATCTCGTGATTTAGCCCTCATTGTACATTCATTCGACCACTACCGGCACTCTCATCGACCGAGCACTAGAGCTACGGAGATCTAGACGGCCACGATCGAGGAGAGGGGCTACACAACATCGACGGAGACTACAGCAAAGGATTCCAGCCATACTCTCTTGACATCTAGAGTGCAGATGAGGCTGGATTCTAGTAGTAGTATCTTTATTCTAGTTCTTTTGTACCCAGACATGGTATCAGATTCACTATTTTGTAAAAGTTTGGTGTCAAAGGTCATTTTGGCCTTTTGAAGACGTTAATATAACATTTCATTTTATTTCATCTCTCTCTCTCTCTCTCTCTCTCTCTCTCTCTCTCTCTCTCTCTCTAAATACCTCTCTTCTTGAGGCCAACTCTCAAGAAGACGGGTATTTTTCTCAGTGATGATCTCACCCTCTCGCAGCTAACTCACATGAGTAAGGTGATGCCAAAGATTATAGCAACAAGGGAAAAGGGGAAGATGGCCTTCTACAGAGATGGTCGGGTGATGATTGTGGAGCGATGCTCTACATGACGGTGTGAGAACTATGGGACCATACTGAAGATGGTATCCTGGAATTGTAATGGATCTTATAGGCTGGATGTGGGTAACGAGTGCCTTTGAGGATAGCTTTCGGGACGGACATTATATTCTTCTCACGGACTCATTGGGCCCCTAGACAGATGATGCCACATGTGATGGCATATCGATGGGAGACAGCTTGCTGGACTGACACGAGATTTGAGCATGGGAACAAAGGATCACAGAGAGGAGCTACAACCACTTCTACACATTGTAGGAAGAGATGATCATGCTAGACACATGTGGGTGAGGCTGAGGGCCGACACAGGCCGATTTTTATACATTTCCATATGCTACTTTTCTCTGAGTACATCAGTCTATCCTGGGCCTAGACGGCAATCATTTTCTCTGTCCTAGACGATGACATGGGAGTTTCCAGGGATGGTGACATCATCCTCCTAGAAGACTTCAATACCCTGACGGGCAATGCTCATACAGTCTTCTATGACACTTCACAGGCAATGCTTAGAGATATGGATGTAGGAGATTTGGGGCTTGACAGACATTCACAGGACAAAGAGCATTCACAGAGAGCTGGATGTAGGAGATTTGGGGCTTGACGAACATTCACAGGACAAAGAGAAAACAAAGTATGGGAGACATCTCACGGAGATGGCAACCACACATGGTTTGGCCATACTTAATGGCCTACAACGCTTTCCTAGAGTGGTCAGTTTCACACGCTTTCCACACAGGCATAGGGCTAGCACAATGGACTATGTCATGGCACGACCGAGCTTCACCCTTGCAGTCAGGATTTCACAGTAGGACCCAAACCAATGGTTGTGGCAATGGATCATGCTCTCTTGACACTTTCCGTCTCCTTTCGGTATAGTACAGCAAGGAGGACACATACGTGCTATATATTTACGTTAGAGACTGATTCTGTTTATACAGAGGATATCTATAGTCATCTATGTACAACAGCCACGCCAGGACTCTTTGTGGAGGAGATCACAACTTACTGGCTGAGACATTGCATGATGCAGCAACACTGGAGTACCTACACACTCAGCCTGGTCAGAGACGCCATTCTGGGAGCATGCCTCTGAACAGTTGGTATGGTGAGGAGTGTAGAGAGACGAGAGCACAGCTTCAGAGGCATCTTCTCCTGGGGGTCATCAACCACAGACAGTCTCGCAGGTGCGGTGGAAGAAGCGAGCATTCCTAGCTCAGATGGAGCGAGACTTATACCAGTTGTTCTTGAGTAGAGACTTAGGAGAGGCATGATGTTTCTTTCATGAACACTCCTCTCCAGGGCTGAAATGAAAAAAACGCTAATGGGATTGATGGGATCTGCGAACAATGCCGAGGCTATGGGCTGATCTGCTATCGCAGTGGCCGCCATGGGCTGGAAACTGAAAACGCTGTTGATCTGAAGGCTGAATTTGAAAGCGCTGATGACTAATGCTGGAAACACTGACTATGCTGGGCTGAAAACGCTGAATGTTGGTGCTGAAATTGTTGAGTGCTGGTGCTGAAAACATTGAGTATTGGTGCTGAAAATGTTGGTGGTACTGGTGCTGAAAACGCTGATGGTACTGGGCTGAAACGCTGGTGGTACTAATGCTGTGGGTGCTCGTGCTGCGGTACTTGTCCTTCTGCTTGCTGCCACTGGAGGTGGCCCCCCAAGTCCCTTATATACCAAGGAAAAGCTGGATTGAGCAGTGCTAAGAATGCCCCCACAACCTTGGGAATAAAATGTTGCTAAAATGCCACTTATTATTGAATGGCTTAAGAGACTGTTCACATGCCTATATGCTGAACTGACTGTACTATGCAAGAGAGGGTATGCAACTATGACCTGCTTCGGCATGCACATCCTGCTAGAGATTCACAAAGTGCCAGGCTAGGTCCTACGCTAGACTAAGACCGACGCTAGATGGTAGCAGAAGCTTGTCCACGTGGCCCAAGTGCAGTGTGCACGTGACATCCCCCCCTGTTAAAGGTGACACACAATTGCCGAACTTCCTTTGGATGCTTTCCGTACTTCTGATGCTGAATGCTTTTGATGCCTGTGGATGCTTAAGCCCATAAAAACCCCTCCAATCTTGTCGTGAAAACATTGCGGGTGAGCTGAAAGGTAAGGATGCTCGGAGGTATTTCCAAGGGTTGCTTGTCGATGGAAGTGGATGCATGCTACATGCGAATGTGAGTGCAGAAGAGGGTTAGGGATCCTTGCACCAACTCCTTTTATATCCGCATAGGAGGCAAGTAGATCTTGGTACTCAAGTTTCGGACTTTCGTGTATCCGATGTCGATCTTCATTCAAAGACGTAGCGATGAAGACGGGAGCGCACTCGATGCGCGCTGGACTAGGGGTGGGAGTGGCTAGTAAGTTTGGGATTGGGACACGAAGATTCTTTGACAAGAAAACTAAGAGAGGTTCATTGGGTTCTTGGTTCTGCTTGGGTTCTTCGTTCTTCCCTTGAGTTCTTCGTTCTTCCCTTGAGTTCGTGAAACCGAAGCATGCCCCCCACGACCTTGGGAATAAAATGCTGCTAAAATGCCACTTAATATTAAATGGCTTAAGAGACTCTTAAGCGCCTACATGCCTAAATGCTAAACTCTCTGTACTGTTCAAGAGGTATGCAACTATGACCTGCTTGGGCATGCACATCTTGCTAGAGGGTCACCCAGTGCCATGCTAGGTCCTACGCTAGACTAAGACTAATGCTAGACAGTAGCAAAAGCTTGTCTACATGGCGCAAGTGCAATGCGCACGTAACAATATTGATGAGGTTTCTGATTACATTGACAGAGAAGGTTGCAGAGGTGCCCAGCTGGCACGGACATGGATTCCATTGTTCTTATCTGCTGATGATATTGTGTTGGTCTCTGACTCACCGGAGGGTATGCAGCGACGTTTGGATGCATTACATAGCTTTGCAGAGGATAATGGTTTGAAGCAATGGAAGGATCTGGCGAGCCCCTTGAATCCTCAAATCAAAGTAAGTTCCGAAGGTAAAAGTACCTAAAGAATCCAACTTCTTTGCAAACAGACAACACATGGACGGGAATACAAAATTTTCCGGCTTCATGGGAGGAGTCCCTAAAACTGCAGGGCAAGGAAATCCTTGGATGCACAATGGGGTCTTTGGATCCAACATGCCATGCCAAAATAATGGCATGCCCGGAAATCATAATGGCTTCAATGGAGGAATGACAAGCATGCAGGGTCCTAATCAAAATTCCATGCTTGGAGGACAATTGAAGACTATGGAGGAGCTATTGCACCTACTTTTGGTTCAACCTTTGGAGGAGCCGGTAAAATTCTGTTAGGACCTACCACTTATGATCATGGGGTGTACAAAAAGACTACAAGGATCCTCAAGATGAGAACAAGGTTCTAGCTTTTATACAACACTTTGATCCAGCTTTCCATTAGGGAGAGAATGGGGTTTAGGAGGGCGTTTTTATTTGGCAGTTTAAGGGAGTCAGATCTTTAGTAGTCAAAGGATAGCATTTGAGTTCAATTAGGCAAAATGGCTAGTTTATCTGATTTCAAACTTTCCCCCCAAATGAAATTTAAAATCTAGTGGGTAGAACCATATCATGTAGCATATCTACGAAAAGAGCTCGGCGTGTAGATCACAAATCTTTAATCTCCACTCAAATTGGAAATCATATGTAGGAGTTATGAAAGGCCGAAAATCATAAAAGTCTCCACCTCCTTTTTGGGGGGAACAAGCATCCTTTGACCATTCTTACGCACCATGCTTGCACACGTGGCATGCATCTATTCGTCAAAATGTCAATCAACTCCATAATTTCATGGCAAATAACGAGGCCCTCCTAGACCGCATTCCAATTCTCTTCTAATGCTTGAGGGAATTTCACAAAAGCATCTAAAGTCCAAAAGCCTTTTCTTTCCCCAAGGGAAAGGCTCAACAATGGTGGTCTACACTTTCGTTAAGGCCAAGCTCCTTGAGCGTGGCTTGAATTTAAACAATTGTTTGCATCTCTATGGCTAACTTCTTCTCTTAGCGTTGATGTCCTTTCAGATTGAAATCAACCACTCTTTGAAGAAGAAGAAACCCTCCACCATTGCGACAAGAAGTTTTGGGCCGGGTGTAGATAGCTACACCACCCCAAAAAAATCGACGGCTACTTTCAAACGGAGAAACAGAGATACTGTACTATCACCAGGATCCTTACGAGTTGGGAAAACCTCAAGGATACATGATGAGCTACTGATGGAGAAGGTCTAGGTGATGCTCAAATCAGAGCTAAACTATATGAGGGATGACATCAGGAAGGAAATGCACGCGAATGCTCAGAGCTACAGGAACTCCATGTATGGAGACATGATAAGAGAACTAAGGAGAGAGATCTGGGGGATACAGAATGAGGAAATTCAGATTGTGAAAACGGAATTACGAAACCTAATCAAGGCCGAAGTAAATGTAACATAATGCGTTATGCAAAAGAAACTCGATGAGGCAGTAGCAAGTTTTAAAGCATGGAGAACAAATATGGAAAAGCACATGGGGGAAAAAGATGCAATAATCGAGGAGCTAAAAAGAGAACTTGCGGCTTGCAAATCTGCAACTAAGGAGAAGGGAGACGACCAACCCTCGGTGCTGAAGGAGCTCGAGGACATGAAGGATCAGATGAAAGCTCTACGGGAAGGAGATGAACAGAAATCGAAAACGGCATCTTCATGGGCGGAACGTCTTGTTAAGACACAAGAAAAGGTTGACGAAGCAAAGAAATGGATTGAAGATGCGAAGAAAGGAAAGGCCCAGATGCCTGAGACCACACCTACCTCCACCATTATTAATATGACCATTGAGGAAGAGCAGAAAAGGAAGAATCGGGCTCTGCATGTGCGGGTCACAGGAGTCAAAGACAAAGAGAATGTAGATGAAGAAGTGAGGGAACTGCTACAACGCATGGGCATCAAAAAGCCTACTCACACAAGTGCATGGAGAGTGGGCAAGAAAGGAATCGACGAGAAGGGAAACGTAAAGGATAGGGCACTTATTCTCCGCTTCCCGAATTTAGAAATAAGGAAAGAATTTCTAAAGAAGAGGCCAACTCTTAAGAAAACCGGTATTTTCCTGGGAGATGACCTTACATTGGCACAAGTGGCACACATGCAAGAGTTGATGCCAGAGATCAGGGCAGCAAGAGAAAAGGGGAAAATCGCCTTTTATAGAGGAGGGAAAGTAGTGGTTCTAGAAAAGCGCTCATCATGACGGTGTGAGACCTATGGGGCGACGCTGCGGATAGCGGCGTGGAATTGTAATGGATCATATAGGCTAGATGTAGGTGCCTTTGAAGACAGCTTTAGGGACAGAGACATAGTTTTCTACTCAGAGACACACCAGATACCGGGAAAGCTTATGCCACATGTGAAGGGGTATTTATGGGAACACATTGACCCGACTGTACGCATCTATTCTGAAACGAGGGCATAAGGGCAACACGACAAGCCTGATTCAGGAGGGGTTATTCCACTTTAGATCATATTCTTACGCTCATAACCATTATTGAGGAAGGAAGAGCAAGCGGGAGAAGGATGTATTTTTGCTTTGTGGATTTTCGGAAAGCTTTTGATACAATACCAAGGGCCAGATTGATGCGCAGAATGCAAGAGTTAGGGGTCCCCAAGGAGATTATATGGGGGATCATGGCCTTATACGGGTCAGTAACTGGCTATGTACGTACTCCAGAAGGGGACTCCGACATTGTTCATTCCACTGTTGGAGTAAAGCAGGGATGCCCACTGTCCCCTACTTTATTTGGTATGTATATAGATGAGGTATCAGATTACATTGATAGAGAGGGTGACAGAGGTGCTCAACTTGTAGGGTCATGGATCCCTTTGTTGTTATATGCAGATGATATTGTATTGATAGCAGAATCACCAGATGGAATGCAGAGGCAGTTAGATGAATTACATAAATTCGCGGAGGACAACGGACTGTCGGTAAATTTGGATAAAACCAAAGTTATGGTATTTAACACCACACCGCAGTGGGTTAGGAGATCGGCACCTACGTTTGCATATGGCCAGGATACAGTAGAGTACACAGATGCATACACATACCTTGGTGTGGTATTCACAGGACCGAAGTTTACTCTTAAGAAAGCAGCGGATGCTAGATTGTCCAGAGCCTCTGCGGCCTTGGGAGGGTTGGAGAGAATGTGTTCACAAGTGCAGTTTCAAGAACCACGAACAAAACTTTGGCTCTTTGATACTGTGGTGGCTTCGGCTATGCTTTATGGGGTCCAGATTTGGGGACCATTTGTGGATCAGGATAATTGGAAGTCAATGGAGAGACCTTTGGTATCTATGATTTCCCGAATGATTAGAGCCAAGGCCTCCGTACCACACGCGATTACCCGAGTGGAACTAGCTGCCCCTCCGATAGAAATTGAAGCTCTTACCAGATCAGTGTCCTTTATACATGGTTTATGGGATACAAATAATTGCCGATATACTAGATTGGCCCTCGAATCCTCTCGACAATTACCAATGAAAGGAGATACATCATGCTGGTATGCGCAACTGTCCTCGTGGTTTCAGAGACACGGGTTCAGTATGGAAAGATTACCCCCCTTCCAATACTCTCTGGAGGCTCCATCACTGGCAATGACACGAATGGAGATTAATAAAATCATCCGCCAGGATCTTATACAATTGGACACTAAGAGGACATGGGTAGACCCTACACAAGAATTGGGAAGGAAGATGGCCGACTACAAAGGAAACTTCCTACAGCTATCTGAAGATGGTTTTGTGATTCGCCCGAGCTACATGGATACCCACCTGTCTCATGGTTTGAGATGTGCTATTGGTCAGATTCGTACATCCTCACACCAGCTGGAAATTGAATTTGGCAGATTTAGGGGAATCCCACCTGAGAGCAGAATTTG
This sequence comes from Adiantum capillus-veneris, assembly GCF_014529385.1. Classification (NCBI taxonomy): domain Eukaryota; kingdom Viridiplantae; phylum Streptophyta; class Polypodiopsida; order Polypodiales; family Pteridaceae; genus Adiantum; species Adiantum capillus-veneris. Next base: position 50,671,134 of record NC_140949.1, on the reverse strand, counting down.
CAAGTTATGCGGAATGGAGCCGGAGACAGAATTACACTACATATGCCATTGCACCGTATACTATGAGATACGTGGGCGTTTCCATTGCCTATTCACAGAAGGCTTTGGACCTATAGATAGAGTCATGCAATACCAAGATCAAAGGTGCTTAGGCCTGTACCTACTGGAACTACATCGGCACGGGGATAATCTAATGAGAAGACAAAGAGCACTACAGCCTCAGAGGCAGATCACAGATTTCTTCGGATCGAGAGAAGCAGGAATGGAAGGAGAAGCAAGAGGCCAGCAGCGAGCACAAAGGAGTACCCACATTCATACCAAAGGCACCCTCATTGACAGGGCGATTGAGCTTAGGAAATCAAGACGACCACGACCGAGATGCAGAAGCACACTTCACCGGAGGAGACTACAACAAAGGATTAGAAGCATTCTAGCCAAAAACCCAGAATGCTCCTAAGAAGTTTATCTAATACGTTGTATTTAGTTTTTCGCATTTATTTTCACACTTTCACACTTTTCAGACATTGTAACAGATTCACCACTTTTGTATCAGTTTGGTCTCATAGGTCACTCTGGCCTTTTTGAAGACGTTAATATAACATTTCATCTCTCTCTCTCTCTCTCTCTCTCTCTCTCTCTCTGTGAAACAGGGCTGCCCGCTATCTCCTACACTATTTGGCATGTATGTGGATGAGTTTGCTAAATACATTGAGAGGGATGGTGATAGAGGAGCAAGTTGGCAGGGACATGGATCACACTATTGTTATATGCGAAGGATATTGTGTTGATTTTTGACTCCCCGGAGGGAATGCGGCGTTAGTTAGATGCTTTGTACACATTTGCCCACGATAGTGGATTGTCTATTAACCTAGGGAAAACCATGGTTAAGGTGTTTAACACCACACCACAATGGGTCATGAGATTACCACCCACTTTTACATATGGCAAAGAAGATGGTGGAGTATACAGATGCATACACCTATCTTGGGGTAGTCTTCAATGGACCGGTGTTTTCATTTAGGAGTGCAGCAGAAACTAGATTGACAAGAGCTTATGCAGCCTTGGGAGGATTAGAGGAGATTTGTTCGGTTTCAAGAACCTCGAACAAAGTTGTGGCTTTTGACAATTTAGTGGCTTCAGCTATGCTTTATGGGGTTCAGATTTGAGGACTCTCGGTGGACCACCATCGCAGATCTTGTCACAAGACAGGCACCACGTGCCAATAGCAAAGAACAGATTGAATAGACTTTTAGCACTTCAACAACAACTGAAACTGAAAGAGAGAGAGAGAGCACACACGACACGGAGTGGCGGAATTCCACCCTAGAGAGTAGTGGCCCCAAACCTTGGCGCCCCTTTCGGTATATCTTTATATTTACTTGAACTCGATACAATGTCGGTACTCGCGCTCTGCGCCTTCACCCAGAAGAGTGCCAGAGACTGAGCCCTCTGCACTTATTTCAAGGCCATTGGCCTTGAAAAGCAATTTACATGAAAAGCTTGAAACTCAAAAGTAGCTAGCCTAGAAGCTCGCATTGAAAATCAGATAGCGCGTTTTGCGAAAATCCGTACAACTGTCACATCAACAACGCAAACAACGGAAATCCGTATAGGCTGCCACGTCAGCATGTCAGCGCAATTTGTTGAGCGTCCGTACTGTTGCCACGTCATCAACTGCTTTATTTTAATGTCTTTGGGTTACTTGGGCCCCATCGGACGGGGTCCATAAGTTGGCGGGAACTTCTCTTTAAAAATTCTTCAGTGGCTTGATACGTCAGCAATTTGTAACAGATTTGGCAGCATTGATGGATGGAGATGTTTGGAGAGGCCACTAGTCTCTATGATCTCTTGGATGATTCAGGCTAAGGCCTCAATGTCACATGAGATTATTCGAGCCGAGCTAGCTACCCCCCCTCTCGTGGTCGAGGCCCTTACTAGATCAATATCCTTCATGCATAATTTACGGGACTTCCCTAGAGACAGATATGCTCGGCTAGACCTTGAGTCATCTCGACAGCTAGTGCTACAGGGGGACACCATGTTGGTATGGGCAGATGACATCATGGTTTCAATCACATAGCTTCAGCATGGATAGACTGCCTCCGTTCCATTACTCCTTGGATGCACCCTCCCTATCTCTCACACGGACAGAGATCACAGACTCATACGTGAGGATTTGATTTAGCTAGATACCAGAAGCACATGGATACAGCCGACACAAGAGTTGGGCACCAATATGGCTTTCTATAGAGAGCATCTTCTCCAGCTAACAAAAGATGGACATGTGATCAGACCGGCCTATACGGACACTCATTTATCCTATGGGATACGATGTGCTATTGATTAGATTCCCATATCATCGCATCAACTAGAGATTGATATCCGAAAATTAACCAGCATTGGTCTTCTTCTTCCCTGGCTTCCGCCTAAAGCTTTTTAAGTCTCGGCCTTGTCTTCCTCCTTAGTGGGACAATGTGTTGATTTATGTCCCTCTTCTCCTCATGTGAAGCACTTGCCCTGCTTAAACCATTCCAGCATCATTTCTTGAGCAGTATTGGAAATCTGTCCAAACTTCCTTTTTCAGAAAATCTGCTTCTTGTCAACCTATTTCTTGTCCTCCGACTTTTGTTGCTCCTGAGTTTGAGACTGCTCCTTGGTATAGTCTTCTTAATCCCAAAAGTCAACTTGCCTATGAGTAGTACATACCCATCTTGTGCATCTGCCATAATGCCTTGGATGCTAAAGGCCTTCTGCTTGAGGCTATCCCAGACCTATTGGGGTACATAGGCCTCACACTTAATGACCATATTTGGAAGGGGTGATGCGCCCCCTCGTGGTTACTCGATGTGTTTCCAAAATAGAAACACAAAGAGCATCCTTTGTTTCATTTTTTGACATAAATAGCTTTCCTCCATGCATGTGGGCCATAAACAGTGACCAGTTAGAGACAAATTGAGATAGAGCATCACACAAAGTCCCCTTGTTGCCAAAATGTGTGCCTCACCTCCAAGGTGGTCCAGTTCGTCAGCAAAAGGAATCCTAGTTTGACCTAAGAATAATTTGAGCACTCAACTGACTGTGCATCTTAAAGAAAATGTTTGGAGGCCCTATTTGGGGACGGCTAGTGGTATCAAATGTATAGTGCATATGTAAATCATTCTGCCACTGGATACAGGGATGAAACACATGAGTAATGCACATGGAATCATAGAATAGTACTTATGTCATGCACAATCAGTATTATGCACAAACTTCAGAGTAACTCTACAAGGACTTGCATAACTGCATATACATTCCTACCTTTATTGCAGATATTCCACAACCAGTTTTGGCTTTGCTGTTTGGATGATGAATCAAAACATTTTGAATCAAGAAGTTCATGTCCTCGTCTGAAAGTTCCTCGCCATCATTATACCTAACAGAAAACTCTCCTTACTCGAATCATGCAACTACCAGTGAAACTGGCCTAGTCAAAAGACCATAAAGTATTTAATTTGCACCAAGCCTTTTATAGAGAAAAAAAAATACCGGTGGTGAAGGATTCTTCGGATTGACAATGTGAGCTGTGACCTATTCTCTGTCTTGTCTCTTTCCGTCTCACAAGAATTGTGATGCTCAAAGCCTGGTGGGTACTCGGGGAACCTTTCAGCAGTCTCTTCATTGTTTTGGATTATATCTTCACGTTCAAACTTTTTTGGATTCGGATTAGTTCTCATCCTCTCGCTCAGCTCCACTTGGGAAACATGTGATAGGAAATCCAAAACATCATTCCCTCCGACATAGGACGGCCTTCCCTCCTCTTCAAAATTGTCCTGGAAAGAAGATTGATGCTGCTGCACAAAGAGAGTCAGCCATCCTATCCTGGCTTCGAAGTTATAGACGACATTATGCTAGCACATTCAACAAGGACTCTCAATAACTGATGACGACCAAAACTGCCTGATACAAGAGCTGAACACAGATTGTGATCTTCATAGGTTTAGCACGGTTTTACAAAATTTAAAGTACACAGTGAAGTGTGGTAGAACCTGGAAAACATTCGCTGTATTTGCAACAGATCAATTTCATATAGCGCAGACATTCTAGCTTTGCTTGCTGTAAAGAGGATGAAGTGTACCATTTTATTTTGACCTCAATATACAAGGGAAGGAGGGGGAGGGGGAATGATCCTATCGAGAGTAGTAAACTTTCTTTCAGAACTCTTTGAAAACACAGAACATTAGACAGCTCCATCTTTTCTTACCTGAGATTTTGGAGACCATAACAGATCAAAAAAGGCGCTTTCAGAAGTATCACACTTTCCCCAGATTAGAGATGACAGCATGCCAGATAGCCTCTCAGTTTTCCTTCTCCTTGCAGCATCAAAGTAGGTGCCTCTTGGATTCTAGAATAACACGAAGAACTTTAGCAGAACATAACATGGCATGCCTCCTCCATAATCAACTCCCTTGCAAATTTTTCTAGCTTGCCACTTCGACCTGAGAATTTAGCAGAAATAACGACCTTAACTTCCTTGGGCAAAATAAACTGTCTTGAGTGTCCTCAGCATACCTGAAATGCACCTTCTGTGAAGGGTGCAGATATATCCATCACTTTGTTCCATAATTTCAATCCACTCGCATTAAACGGCAGCACTTGTCCGCTGTGCGTCATGTAATCAGAAATGAGTGAAAGATGTTGGGTTCCTACTTTTCTTCCTAGTTCGTGAGTGCACTGCTGAAGTTTCTGTAGATATCACAAAGCTTGCTCATGATGTGACGTTAAAATAGAAAAGAGAGAGTTCTTAACATTCAGTTGCATCCATAACTAACCTCATAGATGACGGCTCTGGCAGCCTCTATCCCTAGTGAGACATAGACCTCGGAGATACTGTATGGCCTGCTTCGTCTCCAATCAATGCAATCGAATATTTTGTTGCAGGATTCTTTGACAACTTCCCAGGCTTGCCCTCTCTGAGGCATACAGGAGGTGCTCACTTCAACAAAGAGCTCACCAAGTAGTTGATCCTCTTCAGTGGTTGGGAGACGTTCCTTGTCAAATAAAGTTGGCCAATGCTCAAAATCTTTCCAGTGTATACTGGCAGACTTGATCTTCAATGATCCTATTCAAACAACAACATAAAGTATCCTAAGCGGTGATGCTTTATTCAATTCAACAACAATAAACAAAAGATTTTAACAGCATTAGACTTGAAATGCATAACCACTTCAAAATAATCACCCTGGAGCCCTACCAAACCTTATAAATACATGCCATCCTTACAAACTTCATCTCCAACATACTTTCTTCAGGCCTCGAGGTGACCTCACACACATCTACTCACAGGTTATGCACTAGCACTCTGTCAATGGTGACCATTATTTCAAATGCCTTGACCACCTTTTATATTTGACCGCCCACACTAGCTGTCTGCCCCGGACACTAGACACCATCTGCCGATCAACGTCCTAGACTAGGTCCCCTCTCCTATGATGTGGACATAAAAAAGATCACTTTTCCAGTCAACAATGTAATTCACCCTTAAGGGCGGATGTTGAAATAGAATGACAATGTAATGGTGAATTATCTTGTTTACTTTTGAAAAAGGTTCAACTATGTAGACTGATTCACTAGCAACGAGTATTGTTATGGTGAATTATCTTGTTTACTTATCAAAAAGGTTCTACTATGTAGACCGATTCAATAGCAAAGAGTATTGGTATAGTGAATTATCTTGTTTACTTTTAAAAAAGGTTCTACTTCAATAGCAAAGTAGGGGCTCCAATTAGCCCAAAGATCCCCCTTTGTTTATTTCATGGTATCACAGCCAACTTGGCTACTAGATGGACTTGTGCGCACCCTATAACATCGATATTTTATGCTAGATTTTTTTTTTTTGGAAATTACTAAAGAAAGCTATCTTCTTCTCATGAGAGCCTATGAAATGAAAACCAGCCTATCAATCCTATCAGATCACGAGACTATCATAATCTCAGAAATTTTCTTCATTTTCAGCATATTGTAGGCAAAAGAAATTATGAATTCACTCTTTCTTTCTACATTCCCATAGATGCGCAGCGCGGGGGGGGGGGGGGGGGGTTTGTTGGGGTTGAGAGAAATAAAATGAAATGTTATTTTAGATGTCTTCAAAAGGCCAAAATGATCTATGAGACCAAAAGTTTCATCCCAATAGAATCTGATACTATGTCTGGAAGCTACAAAAATAGAAAATGAAGAGAAAATCTAAAATCTAGGTCTGTCATAAATTGATGGGGAGGTGGGAGGAGTAATAGAGCAAACATGGTGAACAGGGTAGGGGGGATGAGAGCTAGAGACTATCATATACATCAGTACATCAGTACACAGGAGGAGTGGGGGAATAGGGGGTAGAGGCTCAAGGTATACAACAGCTCATCTCAAGAGATCAAGCATTGGCCTCTATCGTAGGGTGTCAATGTCCCTTATGCTGAGAAGCATAATAGGTCGTGCTCGATGACGATCAATAACGATTCTGATCCGCATGTGTATGCGTCTCTGATGATGTGAGGATCCTCGTAGCCTGGGACATCTAGCTCGTCCTAGCTGGATAGCTCTATCAATTGATGTCCCCTTTCTAGAAGGTAGTGTCTCCTCTCTATCGTGTTGTTGTTGAGCTGGGACTCTAAAGAAATCCGTGATCTGTCTCTATGTAGACCCTCTCTCAGTGGGATGTCCGTCCACCTCTAAGGAGAGAGTCTCTTTGAATCTGCGCATCTCTGAGAGATATTGCCCCAGACATCTCCAATCACAATAATCCATGACCCTGGCCAATGCTTAAAAGCCCTCTCTGAACAAGTAGTAAAAGCGTCCTCTAATCTCATGTTAGGCCGTACATCGACATATGTAGTGCTCCTCTGTCTCTGGCTCATGCTGGCATACCTAACAAATCCTCTCCTTCAGTGATACTCTCCCGTAAACTCTCTTGTATTTGCATGTCTCTATCAAACTGGTGTGAAGAAGTGCGGATCTGGCCAATGGCACATCGACGCACATCTCAAACCGTGTGATAGGTATGTGTCCATGTTGTTGGGTCGTACTAAGAAACATCATCTGTAGTATGAAGAAAATGTTCCCGGTAGAAAGCCATCTTCGTCCCTAGCGCCTGTGATGGCTCTAGCCACGTCCTTGTAGTGTCCCCTAGTGTCCAACTTGATGAGGTACTGTCTAATGACTCTAGTAATCTCCTGATGTGTGATGGTGAGGGAGGATGCATCCCTAGAGTATTGAAAGGGGAGTATTCTTCTTATGTTGAACCCATGAAGCTCAAACCCTGATGTCATCTAACAGCATGATGTGTCTCCCTCTAAGCTTCCTAGAAGACTCAAGAGCAAGTCCAACATATGTATCTTTGGGCAACGCCAAAATACTCTGGAGAAACGATACTAATCTAGATAAGGCCTCAACTACGATGGCGGTGTTGCTATCCCTACCCTTGTGATCTCATGCTAGACTGAGGCCTTAGCCCTAATCATCCTAGAGATCATGGATATCAGCGGTCGTTCCATTGATCTCCATCCCTCAATGTGTGTCCCGATCTTCTGTGATGAACTAAGTTGGGCCCCATATCTGTACACCATAGAGTATGGCTGATGTGACCAGCATGTCAAAAAAAATTAGCTTAGTCCACGACTCTTAGAACTACACCTGTATACATATCCTCTCTAGTCCGCCCAATGATGCATATCCTCTAGTCAACCTTGCCTCTGCTGCCCCTCTCAAGGAGAAAACGGGCCCACTAAAGACCACTCCAAGGTAGGTATACGAATCCACAGTCTCCTATCCATATAAGAATGTAGGCACTGGCCCACTATGAATTGTTATTGAACACCATGGCCTTGGTTTCCCAAGGTTCACTAACAAACCACTTTCCTGCGCAAAAGTGTGTAAGGCCTCAAGTTGCTGCTACATACCCTTTGGAAAGTCTGCTATAAGCACAATATCATCAGCATACAACAATAGTGATATCCAAGTGCCAACCAATTCGGCTCCTCTGCCTCCTGAACTCCCAATGTAGTCCGAGATCTCATCACTATATAATCTAAAGAGGGTCAATGAGAGTGGGCATCCCTATTTCACCCCTATATTGGAGTGAACTAGCTATAATAAACCTTCAAAGGTCCATACTTGTCCAACCACACTCTCGCAGAGTGCCATAATACCCCATATCAGCTCATGGGATACTCCTAAAGCCTGCGGTCTTAGCATCAGTCAGGTTCTCGGTATCGTGTCACAGGCTTTGCGGAAATCCACAAAGCTGCAATATTTCCTTCTCCCATCTACTCTACCCTCCTCAATGGTAGCTTTGAGAGTGAATATATGATCCAGAGTGCAAAATCTCCTCTGAAACCGTACCTATCTTGGGGCACGTATCCCCTCTCTTTGTGCTCAGAGAGAAAGAATGGCAGCCATAGAGTGTGAGAGCAAGTAAGCACGCTTGGAAGCCAAAGAAAGAAAAGCCGAATTGGATCGTGAGCGTGAAAAAAGACAAGAAAAATTTGATCGCGAGAACAAAGCAAGAAAAGCGATGAGCGACCAACACATGAAAGAGTTGTTGCGACTTTTTTCTATTGTGCAGGCGCAGTTTGAACAGAATCCGGAAACGGAGTCTCCGAAAGAGCACGAGAAGGATTGAGCATCAAGCATCGGCATTTCCATTGTGTTTTGCCACAGCTGATTGATTCAGATCAGAAAGTCAAGTTTCGAATCCATTGTTTGCGTATGTTTGATGAACGGTTTGGCACTCCGTCTATATGTTCATCTACATTGCATGCACAGTCTTTAAAGAAGTCTAGAATTTTTCCAATCACTTTACATCGAATGGGTATGTTCATGTTTTTGTGTTGGAAGTGGTTTCAGGAATCTTCAGCCTCGGAGATTCTTGAAGAAGGTAGACGCATGACTATCGACGAAGTTGAAGCATTGAAGGAGCCACAGATGACTTTGTGTCGCTTTCGGCACGGCCCAAAGAAGCAAGCGTTGCAGACCTTTATGAAGTTCAAGTATTGCATGATCTACGCATCAGGGTGGGCCGGCAAAGAGTCCATTCTAAGATTCCAGATGCTATTGGCCATACAGTTCGGTACCAGTACCTCACTTTGAAAAGGAGGGGATGTCACGCGCACATCTAACCCTAAGTGTACGTGGACAAGCTACTTCATGACATGGGTTCAATTCAGTTAGATTAGGAAGTGATCTGACACTTTTGTGAGTCTGTTTGCAGGCCGTCCATGTCCAGACACTTAGATTAGATGCATATCCTCTGGTTGCACACAATATGACCATTAGATTTCCATCAGAACCCATCAGGAGCATTTTTACAGTGCATAGACCTATTTTCCCTATTTTTGATATTTTTCACTTATTATTTCCAAGTGACTTTTGTTGGGAACTGAGTAGGGCAATTTGGCCAATGATGTACATAAGAAAACCCTAGCGCTAGCAATTCTGGCAGAAGAGGCAGCAGGGACTGGACCTCCACAGTGCACCTTCTCAAGCAAGACCCCCCCAAACTGAAGACCTAGCGTTTTTGCAAATGCATGCCTAGCGGTTTTGAGCAAGAAAGCAGATCAGCCCCAGCGTTAGCAGATTCCCCGCAGCAGACAGTTTTCAGCCATAGCGTTTTTGCATCAGCATAGCGTTTTGCAGATTCACTGCGACGGAATACCAAAAAGCTCTAGCGTTTTCAGTTTTCAGCAGTCAGACATCGCAGAAGAAGTCCCAAACCTCGCAGATCTCACCTTCCCGCAGCAGATCCTCGTCGCACGGTCAGATCCAACGTAGTTTGCAGTTTCAGCCCGGAAAACGCAGATTTCAGCATCTGCGTTTTCAGCGCGTCGTCGTCGCATCGTCGCCATCGACATCATCACCGAAATAGAGTCGAAATTCAGCAGATAAAGATTTGCAGATTTCAGCCATTAGCATTTTCAGATTTCAGGCCGTCTCGTCGTCATCCTCATCGTCGTCAACATCGTAGGCAAGTCCAAGCATTGTAGAGATTTGTGCAATCAATAGTAGACCGCTCTCGCCATAGAGGTGGGACCTTCGGAGGAGGGTTTTGACAACATTCTGGTGTCGTATTCTTCTCTCTCTATCTATCAGTTTAGCACCTTCATTCACAATGTTCACCACTTTGTTTGTGTCCATTGCACTCTCTCACTAAAGGAACGGAAGGCTCTCCCTTCCGTAAGTAAAAGGAACCTTGAGCAGAGTTCGGAGCACTCACCTTGAGCAAAGTTCAACATTCACTTCCGCTGCATCTTACAGAGTGGTCATCCCAGTAGCAACCTCTCTTAGTAACTAAGCTCTCATCTCTTTGAATTCCTCATCATACCAACTCTTCTGGGGCATGTTCTTGCAATGTAGGCTAGCTATTGGGTAGGATGTCGCCGCAACTGCATGTAGAGTGTCAGTGAGGATCCGAGTGAGCTCTCCCAAAGGTCTCCATGGATCCTCCGTACTCATAAGTTTGTATATCTTTGATGTGTAGACTCTGCTCATCTCTCTATAGTATCTTGGTAGCCCTATAGACCCCTCAGTATGGCTACTACTGTAGTGGAACTCCATCGAAAATGATATGGCTCCATAATCTGCTACCATCCCAATTAAATGAGGCTCCACCGTGAGATCCTGGATACATAGGGTTGGAGCCTATTTGGGCTAGCACATAATTTACCGTGCTGGATTCATGTTTATAAGGAAAGCAAGTAAAACTATTGGATGTCGGATAACTCCCTGGGCCATTTAGAAAGGCTAGTTCATGTGTTGTCCCCATCTCCAGTACATATCTCATACTATGTGTACTCGTCGTGTGAGCTGCAACTAAGTCTAAGCTCTATAGTATCTATCTCTATCAACCTCTCCTCAATCATGTCACAAAAGGAAGATTGTTGCTCGGATGTCCTCGCATTAAGGAAGATTACCGCTGGGATATCCCCATCCCTAGTTAGCTTCCATATGTCCTCGTCAAGAATCACGTAGGGTGGCTGTCTCTTGGGCGATGCATAGTGAGATTTGTTGGGAGCAAAATAACATATTGCAATGTACAATGGTCTACCTGTCTCTGCTCTCACATTACCCACAGATATATGGCATCTTCATCCCTTCGTCCAATATGAATGATGGACTGCACCTATTGCCTTACAATGCTCCTCCAAATCCATGCTCTAATGTCACCTCCTCTCTACAAGTAGACTCCCAACAGTATGCCGTCACCTTCGATAGAGTGCTACCCGGTGCCCGGTGTGTCTGAATAGAAGATGATGTCTCTTCCTTTGAAGTTGTCTTCAAAGGGGCTTACATCAAGCTTTAGTGACCCATTATAGTTCCATGCTGCTAATTTAGGCTGGTCCCATACATCTCGCATCGTCATGTGGTGCACCTCTCCAAGATCACCACTCTCCCCGCCTCTATAGAAAGCAATTTTCCCTTTCTCTCTACCTGCTTTAATCTTCAGCATCTTCTCTTGCATGTGCGCTATTTGTGCTAGTGAGATCATCCCCTAGGAACATCCCTCTTCTTGAGTGTTGGTCTTTTCTTTAAAAACTCCTTTTTAGCCTCCAAGGTAGGAAAGCGTATAATGAGTGCTCTTTCCTTCAAGTTACCTTTCCCATCCTTCCCTTTCTTTCCCACTCTCCAAGCCCATGTGTGCGTAGGCTCAGAGATGCTCATTTGTTTCAGGAGCTCATTAAATTCTTCTTCCACATTGTTAGTGTCTTTGAGACCTGTGCCACGGATATGAAGAGCTCTCATCTTCCTCTTTTGCTCCTCCTCCAATGTTACTCAGCTCCTCTGTCAATGAGGGCTGAGTTTCCCCATCCTTTTCTAACTTGCTTTTATATTCTGCAAGTTCACCTTTGAGACCTTCAATCACAGCATCCTTTTCACTCATCAACTTTTCCACATTGAATTTCCATGCTTCAGAAGTGGCAATTGTCTCATCTAACTGCTTTTGCAACAGTGTCTTGGTAACCATGACCTCGGCTTTCATAGCACTTCACGTTTCCTCTTTGAGTGTATTATATAATTCAGTTCTGTAGGTCTGCATGGCAGCAGATACTTCCCTTTCAAAGTCACTCATCATAAGGTTTAGCTCAGCCCTGATTATCATCTGTACCTTTTCATATATATGCTCATCTTTGGTTTTGGACACCTTCACTGCCTGCCCTCAGCGAGCTCGGTGAAGCTTTCCCTCAGCCTCTGTCGTTGGAAAGTCTGCTTTACCTTGGTAAACAAGTTGAGGACCTCACATGTTGAGACCTGATCCTTTTCGAGCTCGCCTGCACAGCCTGCGTTTTCCTGCACCCTCCGCCTTCATGTACCCTGCTGTCCTGCCTGCTTTCACCCATCGTATTGCCCAGCCCCTGCATCCCGAGCACTACCACAGCCCTTTGCTTTCCAGCATTACATAGCCCCTACCTGCTGCGCTTTCCTTTTACAGCCAGTCATTGGTGCACTTTCAAACCACACAGCCCACCTCGCTGCACATTCTCTGCCCGCCCTCAATACTCGGCCTCACACCTGTTCTGCACTTTCACAGCTCTAGGACCTCATTCCCCGCAGCCCGCTGCACATTCTCAGCCCACTATATGCGCAAAATGCATCACCCTACCACAGCCACCTCACTAATTCACACACACACAGTTATTCATACACACTTCCACACTCAGTCTCAGCAGGGATAATTCACTTGCCGAGGAATTCCAGTCTACATTGGAGAGAGTCGGTGCTGGTGATTCATGAGCCTTATAGGTTCTAGCACTCTGGTAAGCCACACTATTGGCAGGGAATCCCAATGGGTCCACCTTCAGATCCTCACACTTCTGCTATTGCTATACCAAGAGCTTGATAAGGCTCTTGAGGTTATTGTAGTCCCTTCATGTTCTTCAAACAGAGATGATATTTCTCTAGCTATCCTTATGACATTGTATGAGAAGAACTTTCCATCTCTTGTAAGTTGATACGAATTTTTATGATAGGAGCTCTAAAAGACACAGAACCAAGAAGTAGTTCTCTCCAGCTTTGGGAAGACCAATTGATGATGCAGCCTATCGAAACCCTTGAACAAGAGAGGATGCACACATATGTTGGTACATAGCACAAAAGACCACGTGCCCAAAACTTCCTCCCCTTGGGATTTGAGTTCACAAATGGCTACCCCTAGCTTACCAGATGTTGCCAAGACCAAGTAGATTTCCGTCGCAAAGAAGTACTTCCAAAAGATCAAATCCATCGCAACAAATTGCTGTTTTTCTTTGTTTCCAGCCCATACACATCGTAGACAGGGCTGATCTACGAGAAGGATATTGAGAAAACGCCTTTCCGATGAGTAGGATTGGGAGAGAAGGTTCCCTAAACAGAGTTCTCTTTCAAGGAGTTGTTTTTTGAGTTCCAAATCATGTCAGGTGATGCTTTTCATGTTTAGATTGTTTGGTCTATGATTGTTTTTGGTTGCAAGTGTTCTCCCGTGCAAGAGGGAGCAGGAGAAGGGGAAAGCGATAGCCTTTTCTCAAGAAAAAAACTCTAAGGAGCAGAGTGAGATCAGCCCAAAACATTCCATACCCTGAGATTGGGAATAGATTCAGAAATCTGAGAGTTGTAGGCTCTGGAGTTCAGAACAAGGAATAGAGATTCCCGACAAGGGACATTGCATCCAAGAAAAAAGGATCGAGGCTATAATCTCTACTGGAAAGGATTTTTTAAGTTTTTAGTTTAGAGTCGGGAGAAGACTATTGGGCTGTCATGCCCTGAGACTAGATTTACCCTTCCAAAGTTGAGGGCATGCATGTGTGTCTGTCCGCGCCCAAAGCACATGCATAGATGTGTCAATGCACGTTCTTATGAGATCATTTATGCATATGATCCTACGTTGTCCATATGGATCTGTCTGTGTCTATGTGCATGCATGTCTACGTGCTGGTGTGTAGTGATTGGTGATGCACGTCGTACATATCTGTTGTCTGTCTACTGTGCTCAAATTGAGTCTAGGCCCTGATGTTCTATGTGCCCCATGTGGTTACCTATCATGGGTCTGTGTTATGTGCACCTTGTTCTTGGAATGTTAACTAATCTAGGCACCAAGTGGATTATGTGATCTTATGTCTCACATTGTAACAAATGTAAACTTCCACATAAGAGAGGGAGATTGCAAGATGAGAGCATAAGAAAATAGGAGGATTAAATCAAAGTAAGAGAATACTGAGAGGTCCAATAAAGTAAAGGTGTGTCCATGTGGATCAATGACATGTAAAGTAGATGATATAACTTGCCTATTTCACAAAGGCTTTTCTTAATGCAAAATCAACTAAAATTTCAAGCATCTTTGGTGTACAATTCCGCATTGATGTCACTTTATTCATCTCTCAACCTTCTCTACTGTTATATTGAATGCTCCTCTTACTTTTAATCCATAATCATCATCTTTTTGGCCTCTATCCCTAGATATGGAAGCTCCTTTAAGCCTACTCTAAATGCTAATGACGGAATTTAGAAACAAAATTTGAGACAAAATTCATTATTCTGAATAGTTTTTTGTAAAATGCAACAATCAAGTAGTTTGTAACTCCAAAGAAGCTCAATAGCTTTGAGCCTTGATTTTTGTTTAAGTTTTACTTGAAAAAGTGGTTGCAAATGCCCAACAAGTACTGTTCACCTTTATGGAATCTGCTTTTCATTACACAAGTTCAGACCCATGCAAACTGTCTGCATGGGCAAAACTATTGATAAGGGTGGAAATGTGAATGTGCTGTGACATGTGTGGAGAGTGAAGAAATGAAGAGTCCTGTTGTTCGGAAGTCCAGATTCCAGCAAAAGGATTTCTTGCACTGAAATTCAGTTGGCAGATGTGTACGGGCAGCAACTTATCCCAGCTATTCAAAAGTTCTGCCTAGAACGATTATCACATTCAATGTGCCAAAAAAAGATTCACCTTTACAGCTGCAGTTATGTCACTCACCTTTAATAGCTGTTTTCAGGAGCAATGGAAGAACAGAATGCTTTATGAGATTTAGTTGATCTAAAAAGTCGTTGCCAAATGAACTTTCTTCTTCTTCTCTGGGATCTTTATTGAGGTTGAAGCTGACATTTATGCAGACTTCATTCTTCTCACAGCTGGGACAGTCACTGCAAATAAGCACAAAGGTCTAAGGTGGACTCCACGATTTTACGATATTAGTAGTTCATCCCCCCCTATAACATCACCGAAGAAGGCAATTGCTTACATCAGAAATGTTGTTGATACATCTTACTTTGCTTAAAATGCAACATGTACATAGGTGCACTTGCAATGTATAGAAATTAGCTTTACATGAACAAGGCCATACAGCATATCTAGGAAACATACGCAAAGAAAACCCACAGGCTCCACAAATTGCGCAGTGACACAAAAGAAACATGATACATAGGCCACATCTTTGGCTCCAACAAAGGATGTGGATTTGGTGCTTACAATCGAGTCGATTGGACCTTTATTGAACGAAAATGCTCAGGATGGACTTTTAAAAGGCTTGGATTAGGGGTGTTCCCGTAAGAGTTTTATCTCCTAGGTTTTCCTATCTAGATCTTGTGAGGGAGGACTTCTTTGTGGCTGTGCCCAGTCTTGTGAGGCTTTTCTTGAGTCTAGGCATCACGGGGCTTTCCCCAAGTTTTGTCCGGTGTATCACTTGAAGAATTTTTGTTGGGTGCTCTATTTTCATGTTTTTGGCCCTTCATATTCCCATTTATTTGACATGAGTTATTGAGATGTGGATCGGGGCATTATGTTACTTCTCTATATAGGGGGGAGTTGCCCATTCTGGCAACGTAGATTTGTGAGCCTTCTAGTCTCTCTTGTGATAGCAGAGTTTTCTCCTGTTGGGCTTGACAGTAGATTTATGAGCCTTCTAGTCTCTCTTGTGATAGCAGAGTTTTCTCCCGTTGGGCTTGACACTCTGGTGACTCCAGCTATGCTCTATGGAGTTTAGGTATGGGGACCCTCAGTAGACCACCATGTGTCACAAAGTGATGACATGGCTGCCCGATTGCTAGGGTTTGATGACATGCTGCAAAAACCCTAAAATCTGAAATCCTAATTTCTGCCAGAAACCCTAACTGCTGGAAACCCTAATTTCTGCTGGAAACCCTAATTCCCTGGCGGCAGAAATGCCACGTGGCAGTAGTACGGACGCGGGATTTGCGGCGGAAATCACAGGCTGTTGACGGTAGCTTTTGACCTTGCTTTTCTCTACGCAATAATCAGAGAGAGAGAGAGAGAGAAAGAAACTTTGCTTTATTTTTGAAACTCAAGAGAGTTTGTGAGAGAAAAGATCCTTTGCTTTGTTTTCAGGCTTTTGATTTTGAGCTTCTGGGACTCTGCTTTTGGCATCCCTTGTAAAATAACTAAGTGATTTGGGCTCCCACTCTGCAGAGCATATGGACGCACAGTCTGAGAGTGAGACCCGATCCACTCTTGTACTCTGAACACTGATTAATACAAAAAGAAATACCAAAAGGGGCGCCAGTCTCTGGGGCCAATATCTCTAGGCACGGAACTCTGCCAGGCGAGTGCAAATCTATTGTGAACTGTGAACTGTTTTGAAGTGGTTATTTGGTGCTATCGTGATTGATTCTTGATTTGGAGGGTCCAAGTTTGTTACAGGGGTATCAGAGCACGGCCGATTTCTCTTCTACGGGAAATCCGATCCCAATTTTTTTTTCCGCGGCACCTATGGCTTCACGCAAAGATCAGTCGACTCCCTCTGCATCCGAAGATGCGGGTAGGGATCACAACGAAGATTCCGGCAGAGAGTATGGCCCGCCTCGGCCTACTTAGGCGGAGCAACGAGAGATGAAGCGTCGTCAATTGATCGGCAATGCAACAAAGATGATCCTCAGTTTTGCAAAGGATCCAAAATTGGCAAAATATATGAGCGAGACTTCTTTTCAAAGTGCACGACCATGGCAGAAAACCACAACACCACCCCCGAAACCCGCTCTCAAGAAACCTTCTGCTCACAAGACATATTCAGAGAAGGAATTAGAAGAGGTGGTTGATGCACGGATTCCTCAACTTTTTGACGCGCAGAACAAAGCTAAAAAGCACGGCAAAAAGCAGAAAAAAGGCACTGACTTCCCAAGTTATTTGGCTCGTCAGTCGACATTTGATAAGGCAAAGAAACAAAAGAAGCGTGTTTGATTTGAAGGAGTACCCAGTTCTTCTTCGTCTTCTTCTTCAGACAATTCTTCTAGCTCTTCAGATTCGAGCGAAGAAGATAGAAAAGGCAAAAAGCGAAGCAAGAAACAACGCTTCGGAAAGGGCAAGAAAAAGGCAAAGAAGTCTAAATCTCGCCCAGTGAGTGACAGTTCTACAGAGGATTCGTCTACAGACAGTTCAGACTCTGACGACGGCAATTTTTATGCGAAAAAGAAGAATTTTTATAAAGCCAACCAGTATGACTTTCTAGAAGATAAAAGCAAGAAAGTCCGAGAGTTTAAGGAAGGTGGACAGTCGATCAAATTTGACACTTTTTCAAGATATAACGATGCTTCGAAGGCTTTGTCTTTTATACAGCAGTTTGACATCGCTTTCGTGGGAGGACGCTACTCAGAGCACTCCAAGATTCGGAGAGCTGCCTCTTATTTTAAGGGGAATGCTCGAACTTGGTGGTCCACGCTTCTATTAAACAAGACAGCGCCAGTTAAATGGCTGAAACTCAGAAGGCTTTTTATTTCTTCTTGGCTCACTCGAGAGTGTGAACGCGACATACATACTGCTTGGAACCATCTTTGGATGACTAAGAAGGATACAGTGGACACTTATTGCGAGAGATTCTCGAGCTCTTTTCTGACCGCCTCTTCATTTAAGAAGATCTTGTTCAAAGAACAGATTGAGCGGTTTACCTTGGGTCTTCCTACAGAGATCCGAGATCACTACTTAGAACAAAAGTCAGCTTCCATTCATGAGCTGATGGGTCATGCGAAATGGGGTTTTGCCATTCACTCATGCAGTTTGACCTACCCCACAAATGAAATCATGACGCAAAGGACAGAACACACTTCAAAAAACGAATGTAGAAAGAGGAAAAGTAACCCAGAAAAGAAAGAAAAGGATGCACGACCCAAGCTCACTCCTCAAGAGAGAGCTCTCTACATCAAGGAGGGGAAGTGCCTTGGATGCGGGAAAACTGGGCATATCTCCGAGAAGTGCCCTAAAAAGACACCGAAAGAACAGAACGACAAGGACGATGAAAGGTTTGAGAGTTCGAGAGCAACTGAGAAACGTGGAAGAAAAGGCAAGATGAAAACAGGACTAGTTCCAGATTGCGTGGGTACTGACCCCAACATGATGGACAAGAGTACAAAACTTTGCCGAGCTTGGGGCAAAGTAAAAGACCAAGAAGCCCTCGTCTTCTTTGATAGAGGAGCCAAGGCCAACTTCATTTCACCGGAATTGGCGGCGCGGCTCGAGATCACACCCGATCGGATGGGCCCACTAGCAGAGGCAGTTCTAGCGGCACCCGGCAAGGACATAGCCATTACGCCTATCATTGGCAAACTTCGGTTACATTGTCAGGGGTATTTGGGGCATGAGGACTTCTACATAATGCCTTTGGAAGGTTGTGATGTTCTCTTGGGAGTTCCCTGGTACCACAAGAACAACGCCATGGTCGACTATCGGGTGAGAAAAGCGACTTTGACCACAGAGAAGGGCAGAACCATTGTACTTGATGTAAAACTTAAGGGCGAGTCTGTCCCTATTGTATCGGCTTCGACCAATTCAAATTAATGAAATCCAGTCTGTTTGTTTACTTGATCTTTTTGCACGAGTTGAATGATGAGGATAGGACAAATATGTATGAACCATCTTCTTCCGATGACCAAGAGAGATACAGTGGATGCTTATTGTGAGAGATTCTAGAGCTCTTTTCTATCCGCCTCTTCATTCAAGAAGATCTCGTTCAGAGAACAGATTGAGCGGTTTACCTTGGGTCTACCTATAGAGATCCGAGATCACTGCTTGGAACAGAAGTCAGCTTCTATTCAGGAGTTGATGAGTCATACGAAACGGGGCTTTGCCATTCACTCTGGCAGTATGACCTACCCCACCGATGAGGTCATGACACAACGAGCCGAACAGGCTTCAGTGAATGAAAGTAGAAAGAGAAAGAGCAACCCAAAAAAGAAGGATGCACGACCCAAGCTTACTCCTCATGAGAGAGCTCGCTTCATCAAGGAGGGGGAGTGCTTTGGATGCGGGGAACATGGACATATCTCTGCGAAGTACCCTAAAAAGGCACAGAAAGAGCAGAATGACAAGGACGACGAAAGGCCTAAGAGTTCGAGAGCAGCTGAGAAACGTGGAAGAAAAGGCAAGATGAAAACAAGACTGGTTCCAGATTGTGTGGGTAGCGATCCCAACACCATGGACGAGAGTACAGAACTTTGCCGAGCTTGGGGCAAAGTGAAAGACCAGAGGCCTTGATCTTCTTTGATGGAGGAGCCAAGGCCAACTTCATTTCACTGGAATTGGCGGCGCGGCTCGAGATCAGTCCGGATCGGATGGGACCACTTGCAGAGGCTGTTCTAGCGGCACCCGGTAGGGACGTAGCCATTACGCCTGTCATTGGCAAACTTCGGTTGCATTGTCAGGGGTATTTGGGGCATGAGGACTTTTACATAATGCTTTTGGAAGGTTGTGATGTTCTCTTAGGGATTCCCTGGTACCACGAACAATGCCATGGTCGATTATAGGGCGAGGAAAGCGACATTGACTACAGAGAAGGGCGGAACCATTGTACTTGACATTAAACTGAAGGGCGACTCTGTCCCTACTATATCGGCTTCGCCATTTCTAAATTAATGAAATCTAGTCTTTTTGTTTACTCCACCTTTATGAAAGAATTGAGCGATAAGGATAGGACAAATATGTCTAAACTTGATAAAGAACGCCAAGATTTTCTCCACTCTCATTCCGATTGCTTCTCAGAGGGCCTACCAGGCGAGTTACCACCTGCTCGTCCTGAAGATCATACCATTGATCTGATACCTGGAAGCACACCACCGAACCGACCACCTTACCGTGTGAGCCGAGCACAGAATGAAGAGATTATGAACCAAATGAAAGACCTCTTGGAAAAGGGTCTTGTCCAGCCTAGTACTTCACCATATTGCTCTCCAGTGGTGTTGGTTTTAAGGAAAGAAGGATCTTGAACAATGTGCATCGATTACGAAGCTCTCAACAAAATCACCATCAAGAACAGATTTCCGACTCCTAGGATCGATGATATACTCGACAGATTACAGGGATCCTCGTGCTTTAGCAAGATTGATTTGAAGAGTGGATATCATCAGATCAAAATCGCGCCGAGAGACATCTACAAGACAGCTTTTTGGACGACTTTTGGGTTATTTGAGTTTTTGGTGATGCCGTTTGGCTTAACCAATCCTCCTGCAACATTTAACCGGATGATGGATAGGATTTTTCGAGAGTACAGGCTATTTGTTGGCACTTTCTTTGACGATATCATTGTTTTCTCCAAGAATGAGGCAGAACACACAGATCATCTGCTTCGAGTCTTTCAGGCATTACGAGATCACAAGTTAGTGATTAATGCAAAGAAAAGTGAAATTTTCCTAGCAGAGATACACTTTTTGGGACACATTGTCTCAGCAACAGGAGTGCAAATGGATCCGGCCAAGATAGAGACTAGCCGTGATTGGCCCGATTTGAAGAATGTCCATGAAGTTAGAAGCTTCTTGGGACTGTGTTTGTACTACAGGCGGTTTATTCGAAAGTTTACAGAGGTTGCTTCCCCTTTGCATATCTTGACACGGAAAGGAGTCTCTTTCTCGTGGGGACCCACAGAGGTGACTGCCTTTCAAAAATTGAAAGAGAAATTGACTACGGAACCAGTTTTGACTTTGCCGGACTTGCAAAAGTCATTTGAAGTATATTGTGATGCTTGTGGTCGTAGTCTGGGTGCGGTCTTAATGCAAGAAGGCCATGTCATTGCTTACGAGAGTCGATTGTTCTCAAGGCCGGAGATGACAACACAGATTTATGAGAAAGAGCTTTTGGCGGTTATCCAAGCTCTTACTCAGTGGCGGCATTACCTACTCGGAGCAGATTTTACTGTCTTTACAGACCATCAGAGTTTGCGCTACTTCTTGTCACAGAAGCACCTTTCAGCAAAGCAGATGCAGCTGGCGAACATCTTGTCACAATTTCACTTCTAGATTGTCCATGTTCAAGGACAGAAGAATGCGGTGGCAAATGCTTGTCTCGGAAGCCGTTGGTTCTGGCTATTTCCGCGATACATCATAGGAGCTTCAAGGATATGGTCGATCAGTATGCCATAGATACAGATTTTGCAGACGTTTTCACACGGATACAGGATGGGGAGACAATAGCGGGATATTCCATTCGGGATGGCTACTTGATGAGAAGAACCATGTTGTGCGTTACACAGCCGTTGAGGGAAAAGGTTATGACTGAATGCCACTGTCCACCTTTTACGGGTCACCGCGGCATTGCTACCACCAAGAAAGGGGTAGAGAGATACTTCTTTTGGCGGAAACTCAAAAAGGATGTGGAAGAGTTTGTGCGCAGTTGCTTAGTATGGTAGAAGGTCAAGTTTGATAGGCATAAAGCACAGGGATTGTTATAGCCTAACAATATAAAATACATTCGGATAAATAGGATTGATCACTTATTACTGAAGCCTGAGGATATAGAGAGAAATAAATAGAGAGAGAGATAGAGAGTGAGAAGATCCACACAGTAGTGGGGACCAGAAGATGGGTTGGTCCACCCCCCGTAATAGTATCTTTATTACTGAGGAGAAGTCTATACAAGCACTTGAACCGAACGTATTACCACGTTCGTTCTAGAATAAGACTTGATGGTTCCCGGAAGCCTCAGCTTCCGATTCCTAGGGCAAAAACCTATTCCCAGGAACTTCCGTTCCTTATTCCAATTCCTCGAGAATCAAGGGTCTCGCCTCTGGTCTCACCTTCCAGACTCAAGGCATGACATCCTTGCAACTCTCTTTTAGAACTCTATTTCCAGAGTCCTCTTCCCGCAGAACAACTCTGCTTTCCCAGACACGAACTCCTTACTTGGGAATCCCAACTTCCAAATCACAACTTGAGAGACTACCTCTCTTCGATCCGTGGATCTACTTCCCAAACTCGGGTACGAAACCCCTGGGCTGATCTGGCTCTAGTTCCTCAGAGCGCTTTTTTCCTACAGAGGCTCATACCTTCCTCTGATCCTACTCCCTCACTAAGAGGAAGTACACCTGCAAACAAATACTCAGAGTTCATAACATGAAAATCGTTACCTTCAAAGTCTCCATGCTCGAAACGCAACTCCGTTCTCGAAAAGCAATTCCCCGGAAGAGATCTCTCCATAGAAAATCCTCTCTTCCAATCCTACACACAAAAGAGGTGTGTTATGCCGTTCCTTCTCATAAATCAGCCCCGTCTACGACGTTTAGGGGCTGAAATCAGAGAAAAAACAGCAGCTTGTCGCGATGGAAACACGATCTGTAGGCACTTCTTCGCGAGGGAACTCGCGCACTGGGTCTTGGCGACATCTGGTACACTTGGGGCAGCCATGGGCATCACCGGCAACGTCTTTTTTACGGCTGAAATCTGCAGCAGCATCTCCTCCTTGCAAAGATTGGTCCTCCCCTCTGAGTGGGGGCATGTGATGCTTTTATAGCTCCTAGCCACGGGCACGAATAGCTGCTCGCGTAGAGATCGCAGCCGTTTTTTTTTTTTTTTTTTCAAATTTTTTTTTTCATTTTTTTTTTCAGTTCTGCCATAAAAAGAGAGAGAAACCGCTGGCTGATCTATTGCCTTATTTATCAGATGGCTGCCCACTTATCAAGTGGGCGGCCGGCGTATTTAAAAAATAGTATGAACCTGCCCAAAAACTCAATAAAACCTTATAAGTTAAAAACAATGCTTTCACAGCACTTCCCAGGCGTCCCTGGATGCAATCACATGCACAGTTGCAATTTAGACATAGACTTCCTCGCGGGAAAGCATCTGCTTTCCCAAAAAGCAATCCCGCTTTCTCAGAAAGCATTTGTTTTTCCTCAAAGTTTCCTCTGAACCCATCTTCATTCAAGTGCTTGCTTTTTCCTTGTGCACAATTCTAACACAGTTCGGAATTTCCTCCCGACTATGGATATTCCCTTTCCGATGCACCCGTCACCCACCTTGTGACGCATCAGGAATACCCATCACCTAGTCCTTTCCTACCGAACTTACGGTACAATCTCCTTCAGGATGCTCTATGTCACCCATCCTATTACGCATCAGAGATGTCCGTTCCCGGATGGTCGGATACTTCTTCCGGATGCTCCCTGTCACCCATCCGATGTGATGCATCAGAAGTACCCGTTCCTGGTGGCCTTACAAATATTCCCTTTCACAGTGCTCCCGTCATTACTCTGAATGACGCACTAGGAATATTCTGTACTCGGATGTCTCTAGTGAGAAAAACCCTCTCACTTAAAATTCCAATAATTCATTTAGAATTATTTTTCCTTGGTGTTCCAAGCGAGAAAACCCTCTCACTTATAAATCCAATAATTCATTTAGAATTATTTTTCTGTCAGATAAAGCCAATTTGGCAACATCCCTCTCACTTATAAATAGTTGCCTCAACTGTAGAGGTCCAACTGAACTGCCAAGGAGAAATCGGAAAAATTCCAAATCTTGCTCAATGGTGAGTTGAGCTAGTCCTTTCTCAAAAGAGAACTTAAAAATTAAATTAAACAAAAATTCAAAAATCCAATAATTCAATACTTAGCTTACCGGTTCATGTCCTTCCTCTAGTACCTCGAGGATATCCTTCACCAATCATCAAACTTATGAGCCGTGGAAGAACTCGTCACTCGCGTCTTTCCAACAGATCGAACATTTCCTCATTCGAGAGTCTGTTAACTCAATTCCACCTTCTGAATCCAAAAAGAATAATCCTCCTAGAAATCAATCTAGGTATCTGTCTTTGTGCATAATCCTACGCTGTTAGTTTAGAGGGTATTAAACCTCTTGTGTCCTCCCACATAGGGAATGCTCAAGTCATAGAGCATTAAGCTCGGTGTCTTTCTTTCACAATTTGCGATCACCTTAAAGAAGGTTCTTGTTTCGGGCCGTCGCTCAACGTAGGCGAATAGTTCCAATCCGAAGATTCCTTGTGCACGGCGGCGCTTCCTTCCAATCTTTTCCTCCTGCAAGTTATTATCACCAGCAGTGTTTTCCTGAAGCCCATTAGCGTCTCTTCCTTGCAGAGGCCATCCTTGCAAGCATCTAGGACTCCTCGCAAAATCTTAGGCAGATAAAATTCTAGCCATATCATTCTGTGAACACAAGTTCAAACTCGGCCCACTTCAGGGCGAACACGCTTTAGATCTCAATGATGTTCTCCCATATGTGGTTAAGGTAATTCTTACCATTTTTCAAACGGTTGGCGAATTTTACTCTTACGAACATAATAGTTCGAATTTATTCCAGCAGCGTGTAAATGCTACTTGACCTGCTCATGGAGAAACATATACCGCAACCAAAAGTTGCTACTGTAATGGTAATAGCACATAGCGTACTCAATGATCAACGACCATAAAAAAACCTCTTCTCCGTAGAGAAACTCAAATTCCTTCTACCGAACACATCTCAAATAGAGATTCCCGTGTCGGAATATCCTTGACGCAAAAAGGCGCTCAAGAGAGTATAACAAACTCTCGTCCAGTTCCTTGGCATAGGTCTGCATCTTCCTGTGTTATCCATGTACCCAAAGGTGTACATAAGTTTCAGTGAGCCTCGGAAATTTCCTTTCCTTCGATCCTTAGAGCGAAGACGCTCAACTTGACGATCCCTTGGCTCGATCTTAGAGCAAAACCTGCTCATCAATAATTCTTGGATTCCTCGAGCACAGGCTGTAGTCGTCGCTGATTCCTTCCCTCGTAAAGAGAGTGTTCATTCACTTATGCGAAAAGCACTACCATATCTTCCCTTACCGGGTAGGTGGTGTGGGCTTAAAGAGTACTCAAGCTTCATGAAAGCTTTTCTTTGCTTGAAAGCTCAGAATGGTTCCTTGATAATTTTCCTACCCGCAGTAGGAGGTAATCTATTCGAGAATTACCGGATACCAGAATCCAGATCAATAGTTGACCTTCCGGCTAGTTGAACAAACCAATTCATCTTAGAAAACAATGTTTCAAATTGATCCTGCTCTCATAAACACTCGAGAGTGAGTAGTCCCGGTTAGACATAACCATACCTCGTGCAAAAGAGCAAACAAGCACAATGCACTTTATGATTTCCGCAGAGATGTAACTTTGCTTGAAAACCTGCCCTCTCACTTAAAGTTCAAGGGTCTTTTATTCAAGAACTCAGGAGTTAGATTGAATTCCCTTACTCCAAACTTTCTATGTTTAATGGTTCCCGTCCCACTACGGGGATTGGATTCTATGTACACTAAGGTGTACACTTTCAGCTTTTACTGCTGACTCTACCATCTGCTACAAAATATTTTGCAGATGCGTCTACAAAATTCAGGCAAAAGTCCTTCGTTGAATTTCTTCATCTTTCCTTCCTCGAAGAGGGTCAAGAGTGGAGCTACCTTGGCAAGAGTGAACCACTACTTTCTTGGAATAACTCGTGTTCCTATTGGGCAAACCGACCCCAATCTTCTTGGATGCCTATCTCAAAGCGTAGAGAAAAAAAGTTTGTTGAAAAATTCAGCCTTGAATTAAATCCAAGTCTTGTTGTAAGTTCCTTGCAGAGCTTTGGTATACCACCAAGTACTTGCAATCCCCTTGAGGTGTTTAATCACATGCCTCATCTTCGACGCTTTTTCAGAAATTGCCGTTTGCAAAGGCAACTTCAAACTTGTCGAATCAAAGCGGTAGCTTTCGTGGCATCTTCCCTTCCGTCAAGAGTATCAAACTTGACTGGAAGTGTTCCTGGGTCTAGAGACCTTCTTCATATCCTTCCTGGAATGACGGGATTTCATGGCTATAGTTCTGGATTGACGTTCATGGATATTTTCTGGATTCTGAAGAATCTCGAGCATTCCGCTCCTTGGATTCTCTAGGTTCTTGAGCATCATGCTCTTGTTGCCTTCTCAGAGAGTCCCAAGCCTTGTGTCGACTTCTTGCAGAGAGAAAAAAAAAATTTCCAACTCTGCGAGCTTTTCCTTGCAAGACTTAGGGTTCCGCCTGCTTACTTCTCTCTTGGCTTGTCATGGTTTCTTCCCGTATCTTCCCAGAGTCGTCCTCCTTTACAGAGAAAGAGAGGAGACCATGCTCTGATACCACTGTCACAAACGGGAGCGCATAACAATATAAAATACATTCGGATAAATAGGATTGATCACTTATTACTGAAGCCAGAGGATATAGAGAGAAATAAATAGAGAGAGAGAGAGATAGAGAGTGAGAAGATCGACACAGTACTGGGGACCAGAAGATGGGCTGCCCCCCCCCCCCCCCCCGTAATAGTATCTTTATTACTGAGGAGAAGTCTATACAAGCACTTGAACCGTACGTATTACCACGTTCGTTCTAGAATAAGACTTGATGGTTCCCAGAAGCCTCAGCTTCCGATTCCTAGGGCAAAAACCTATTCCCAGGAACTTCCGTTCCTTATTCCAATTCCTCGAGAATCAAGGTTCTCACCCTGGATCTCACCTTGCAGACTCAGGGCATGACATCACTGCAACTCTCTTTTAGAACTCTATTTCCAGAGTCCTCTTCCCGCAGAACAACTCTGCTTTCCCAGACACGAAGTCCTTACTTGGGAATCCCAACTTCCGGATCGCAACTTGAGAGACTACATCTCTTCGATCCGTGGATCTACTTCCCAAACTCGGGTACGAAACCCCTAGGCTGATCTCGCTCTAGTTCCTCAGAGCGCTTTTTTCCTACAGAGGCTCATACCTTCCTCTGCTCCTTCTCCCTCACTAAGAGGAAGTACACCTGCAAACAAATACTCAAGAGTTCATAACATGAAAATCGTTACCTTCAAAGTCTCCATGCTCGAAACGCAACTCCGTTCTCGAAAAGCAATTCGCCGGAAGAGATCTCTCCATAGAAAATCCTCTCTTCCAATCCTACACACAAAAGAGGTGTGTTCTGCCGTTCCTTCTCATAAATCAGCCCCGTCTACGACGTTTAGGGGCTGAAATCAAAGAAAAAACAGCAGCTTGTCGCGATGGAAACACGCTCTGTAGGCACTTCTTCGCGAGGGAACTCGCGCACTGGGTCTTGGCGACATCTGGTACACTTGGGGCAGCCATGGGCATCACCGGCAACGTCTTTTTTACGGCTGAAATCTGCAGCAGCATCTCCTCCTTGCAAAGATTGGTCCTCCCCTCTGAGTGGGGGCATGTGATGCTTTTATAGCTCCTAGCCACGGGCACGAATAGCTGCTCGCGTAGAGATCGCAGCCGTTTTTTTTTTTTTTTTTTCAAATTTTTTTTTCTGTTCTGCCAAAAAAAGAGAGAGAAAACGCTGGCTGATCTGTTGCCTTATTTATCAGATGGCTGCCCACTTATTAAGTGGGCGGCCGGCGTATTTAAAAAATAGTATGAACCTGCCCAAAAACTCAATAAAACCTTATAAGCTAAAAACAATGCTTTCACAGCACTTCCCAGGCGTCCCTGGATGCAATCACATGCACAGTTGCAATGCAGACATAGACTTCCTCGCGGGAAAGCATCTGCTTTCCCAAAAAGCAATCCCGCTTTCTCAGAAAGCATTTGTTTTTCCTCAAAGTTTCCTCTGAACCCATCTTCATTCAAGTGCTTGCTTTTTCCTTGTGCACAATTCTAACACAGTTCGGAATTTCCTCCCGACTATGGATATTCCCTTTCCGATGCACACGTCACCCACCTTGTGACGCATCAGGAATACCCATCACCTAGTCCTTTCCTACCGAACTTACGGTACAATCTCCTTCAGGATGCTCTATGTCACCCATCCTATGACGCATCAGAGATGTCCGTTCCCGGATGGTCCGATACTTCTTCCGGATGCTCCCTGTCACCCATCTGATGTGACGCATCAAAAGTACCCGTTCCTGGTGGCCTTACAGATATTCCCTTTCACAGTGCTCCCGTCATTACTCTGAATGACGCACTAGGAATATTCTGTACTCGGATGTCTCTAGTGAGAAAAACCCTCTCACTTAAAATTCCAATAATTCATTTAGAATTATTTTTCCTTGGTGTTCCAAGCGAGAAAACCCTCTCACTTATAAATCCAATAATTCATTTAGAATTATTTTTCTGTCAAATAAAGCCAATTTGGCAACAGGGTGCTCTTACGTTTTGAGAAGACACGCCTGAGAAAGAAAAAGGAAAGGAGAGGCTTTTTCCAAAGCTTAGTATGCGATACTACGGACCTTTCCAGATCTCTGAAAAGATAAATGATGTCTGCTTTCGACTGAAATTGCCTGATACTTGGAGGATTCACAATGCATTTCATGTGAGTCTCTTGAAACCTTTTAAAGGTGATGTGCCTGATGACGGGGAGCCTGATGAGCAACCCGAAGTGGAAGAAAATGAGGAGATCCTTGTTCCTAAACAGATTTTGGCACATAAGGATACGAAGAATAAAGGTAAAGTCCGAAGGCGGTGCTTGGTTAAGTTCAAGAACTATCTTGCATTGGTTGCGAAGTGGATGGAGGAGGAGGACCTAGCAGATACTCCTCAGATTGTAAAACTTTACCTCAAGGGTTTTGGTTTAGCACAGTCTACTCCAAATGGAACCCAAAATTCAGCTTGGCTGGAGATCTGGTGCAGTGGGATGCACAAGAGGGGAGTTACTCCGCTCCTTTGTCAACAGATGCCTTGATTTTGATACTAAAGTCACTGATGTCTCTTTGAGCTTCAAGGATACTGAGAGCTGACAGTATTCTGCTCGATGAGTTTATGAAATGGAATTCCTGATTATGATACTGATTTATTCTTGACTTCTTTTAAGTGCAGGAACTCATAGACGAAATGACTGCAGCATTTTGGTCTGATTGATCTCGAATAGACATGATTGCAATAGGGGTTAGTCAATCGGACATCGATGAGGTCCCGATTGGATCTAGATGTGATTGCTAGCTACATTGCCGATAAATCATGCTCTAAGATCCGAATCAATGTTGAATGTCATGTGATGTCGTGTGATGTGACTGTCGTTGGTACATGTGCTAGATGTGTGTTCCTAGTACGTAGGTACTAACAATCAGTGTCTGCTAAGACGGTTTATGGCCTCTGTCTATTTTGCAGGCGTAATCGAGGGCGATTACAATGCTTTCAAGAGGGGGGTGTGTCACAAAGTGATGACGTGGTTGCCCGATCACTAGGGTTTGGATGACATGTTGCAGAAATCCTAAAATCTGAAACCCTAATTTTTGCGAAAACCCTAACTGCTGGAAACCCTAATTCCCTGGCGGCCGAAACGCCGCGTGGTAGCAATATGGAAGCGGGATTTGCGGCGAAAATCACGGGCTGTTTTGACGGCAGCTTTTGACCTTGCTTTTCTCTACGCAATTATCAGAGAGAGAGAGAGAGAGAGAGAGAGAGAGAGAGAGAGAGAGAGAGAGAGAGAGAGAGAAACTTTGCTTTATTTTTGAAACTCAAGAGAGTTTGTGAGAGAAAAGATCCTTTGCTTTATTTTCAGGCTTTTGATTTTGAGCTTTTGGGGCTCTGCTTTTGGCATCCCTTGTAAAATAACTAAGTGATTTGGGCTCCCACTCTGCAGTGCATCTGGACGCAGAGTCTGAGAGTGAGACCCGATCAACTCTTGTACTTTGAAGACTGATTAATACAAAAAGAAATACCGAAAGGGGCGCCAATCTTTGGGGCCAATATCTCTAGGCACGGAACTCCGTCGGGCCAGTGCAAATCTATTGTGAACTGTGAACTGTTTTGAAGTGGTTATTTGGTGATGTCGTGATTGATTCTTGACTTGGAGTGTCCAAGTTTGTTACACCATGGGAGATCCGGCAACACAAATGGATGGAGATGTATGGAGAGGCCTCTGGTCTCTATGATCGCTCGGATGATTCGGGTTGAGGCCTCAGTACCACATGAGATTATCCGACCCGAGCTAGCCCCCCCCCCCCCTCGTGGTGGAGGCATTGACGAGATCAGTATCCTTTATGCACGGTCTATGGGATCTCCCCAGGGATAGATACGCTCGGCTTGCCCTGGAGTCATCTGGACAACTAGCTCTACGAGGCGATACAGCATGTTGGTATGGACAGATGACAACATGGTTTCAGTCACATGGTCTCAACATGGATAGATTACCTCCACTTCAATACTCCCTGGATGCACCCTCCTTGTCTCTCACACGGACAGAGATCACCAGACTCATACGTCAGGATCTAATTCAGCTAAATACTAGGAGCACATGGATACTGTCGACACAGGAGTTGGGCACAAAGATGGCCTTCTACAGAGAGCATCTTCTCCAACTCACGGAGGACAGCTTTGTGACTAGGCCTGCATACATGGATACACACTTATCTCATGGGAGAAGATGCGCTATTGGACAGATACGCACATCCCCACAACAGCTCCAGATCGAGATTGGTTGATTTCGAGGGGTGCCGGTAGGAGCCAGGATATGTCACCTATGTCACTTAGAGCCAGAGACAGAGTTGCACTACACATGTCACTGCCCGGCATACTATGAGATACGCGGCCGCTTCCACTGTCTGTTCAGAGAAGGGTTCGGACCTTTTTCTAGAGTCATGAGATACAAGGATTAGAGGTGTCTTGGATTGTTCTTGCTAGAGCTGTGCAGACTTAGGGAGAGCTTGCTGAGGACATCAGGGGAAAGACAGTCTCAGAGACGAATCACAGATTTATTTACACTAGCCAGAGGAGAGCCAACGGAGTAGTCATTACAGCAGATCTGAAAGCCTACTCATACTAGAGGTACACTGCTTGACCGAGCCACTGAGCAAATCCAGACGTCCACGACCTCGGGGGGTCTCCCACTACCGACGAAGGCTGCAATAGAAGATACAGATCACTCTAGCTCGACATGCAAGACGCCCAACAAAAGTACTGAACATGGAGGAGGTTGATGAGATCCGACAGCGACCGATGAGAGATTTCATCTGAACCCACAACTCCCCCCCCCCGCAATTTCCTTTCTCCTTAGTGTTTTAGTGTTAGTTCTTTGTAACTTAGTAATTTCCGTACTCAGACATGGTATCAGATTCACCAATTGTAACTTTTTGGTCTCATAGGTCATTTTGGCCTTTTGAAGACGTTAATATAACATTTCATTTCTCTGTTCGCACTCGTGGGCTGAGACAATTTGGAGGGTTTGCGCGCAGGGGGAGAAGGTCGTCAAGGCTCTGCTGAGCGCGCAAGGGAAGCAGGTCATGCAGGCAGGTTGTGCAGGGCTGTAGAAACGCAGGGAAAGTAAGTCACGCAGGGCTGCATCTCTACAACAGCACGCGCGTCAGCAAGAGGGCACAGCTGCAGGTTGCGAGCTCGCGCAGGGTAGAGTAGTGGTGCAGCTCACGAGGTCGCACAAGGGCAGAGCAGGTCACCGGAAAGAGGTTGCGCGCACGAGCTAGGGTTTACAGCCCATTGCTCTCTCCTATACAACGTAGGAAGATAATGCTCTTGATGGTGATGGTAGTTATGAGTCTATGATCTACCCTCGGCCTTTCTGCCCACCCCTCGCTCTCCTCTCTCTCAGCCTGATGGCGTCAACTTCTCCTGCCCTGTACTCGCGCTGCGCGCAGGTGGTAATTGGTGCATAGTTACCCGGAACGGGAACGGGGAATGGGAACGGGACGTGAACGGGGAGGAGGAGGGGGGAGTGGAACGGGAACAACAGGGCCGGAACGGTCCACCTAGAGTAAGGCTTGAATTACCTCCATTCAGCTTAGTCCCAAATAAACTCCTAAACAACCCCAAATATGCCTCCTAACCTGTCTTCAAGCTGCACCAAATATGTTCCCCGAACAGCCCCAAATCTACCCCCAAAAGCCGACTTTTTCCCCCCAAATGCCTACTTTTGCCCGTTCCGTCCCGCGTTTTGCCGTTCCGCCTCATGTTCCGCCTCGTCCCCCCCATTCCAGAACACCGTTCCGGTTACACCCCGTTCCGGAACGGCATTTTGTTCCCATCTCTGTTTCAGGAACGGGACTCGTCCGGAACGCCGTTTCGGAACGTTTGGGCTCTGTTCATACAACCGCCACGTCAATAGTCAACGCAAAACACGGAAATCCGTACAGTTTGCCACGTCATCATGTCAGTGCAAAATCCGGGTTGCCATGCCACGTCATCAATTTGTGACATACCCCCCTCTTGAAAGAATTGTAATCGCCCTCGATTACGCTTGCAAAACAGACAGAGGCCATGGATTGTCTTAGTAGACACTGACTGTTAGTACCGACGCACTAGACACGACAGATCTAGCACTTTTACAAATCGACGGTCACATCACAAGACAACACTCGACATCATAGGACATCACTCGACATCACAGGACATCACATGACAAATCACAGAAAAAAATTTCATTCCAAATCTCAGACCATGACTGCCAGCATCGTATTTAGCAACCAGACCTAGACCCATTCTGGACCTCACTGATGTCAGGTTAACTAATCCCATATTGCAATCATGTCTATAGAGATTTTCGACTCAAGCACTATCGTGTGCAAGTAGTCATTCGCCTCAAGCACTGTCGTGTGCAAGAAATCTTTTCCGCGGATCCCAATCCATCACTAAGTTCATATTGAAAAGAGTGGTTCAATCCTTCATTCCATTGAAATAGTCGTGATTCATGATTCGTTATCAGGTTCATTCGGGAGCTGTTAGTGCTCCAAAATCATCGTCTCATTCTTAATTCTGCTCTTTGTCCAAAATTCTCAGATTCTTTCATAAAACATTAATTTTATTCAAAATTCATGATACTTATCGGGTTCATTCAAGAGCGTTCATTGCTCGCAATTGCATTCATCATCATCAATTTCACCTATTATCTGCACACAACTAGCAAGTTTTTCCAGACAACATTAATTTCATACATAAATCTTCGAAAATTCCTATTTCAAAGTTCTTCATTCAAACACTTAGTTCATACTGAACACAATGTTTCAATCATCTAGTCATCTCATCCATCCAGAAGTCTTGATGCACCTAGATCCCTCTGTAGCCATCATCCCGCACGAACTCTTGATGCGCTCACCACAGTATCCAGACATCTCATGCATATGGGAATCTTGATGCACTAAAATCATTCAATATGCATCATCATTCATTCATTCAAATTCATCATTCTTATCTCGAATTGAAAGGATATCCGATTCATTCCTAAGCTGTCGCCGCTCTCCATCTCACCATCTCATCCTTGATTTCACCTGCAAAACGGCAAGGAGATGGCTCACCTCGTTGCAAAAGAGTGGATGTCTAGCTTTATGCTTCCGAATCCATGCAAAAGCGAGCTCCTCGCTCCTATTCCGATTATCTGCTCACAAACAACCAATTGTTCAGCACAACAAGATTTCTTTCAGTGTCCTTTCCAGTATTTGATTCATCTTTTGGTCAACAGTTCTGTTCTTGCTCTTCCTGCGAGTAAAGCTTCCGCTTTTGTGCACTCGTATGTACTTTCAGCTTTCGTCTCGTCCTGAGAAGAGAATCAATGGCCTCACGCCATCTTGAGTGAATCTCATCAATCGGGTAATTTTCAGGTATTTCGCAAATCTCGTTTCTCTGGACCATCAAATCTTTTCACACCCATGTCAACCTGCAGTGGACACTTGTATTCTTGTATGGTAAACTTTACCCAAATTTGCCCAAATCTTCACTCTTTTCTTCAGTTCCCGTGCCGGATTTCAACTTTTCTTTGCCTTCCCGTTGAGACGTGTTATCTCCATCAGATTCTTCACAAGAACCCATATAAATCTGGGATTCTTAATGACTTTATGCCCTGTAAGACGGGGCGATGAAGACGGGAGCGTGGCCTATGCGCGATGAAGTAAGGGTGAGAGTGACTCATAAGTCCCAGGTCTGGACACAAAGATTCTTCAATAACAATTTCCAAAATTGTGCCCAAGTGATCTGTTTGCTCTTTAGTAGGACCAATATGCTTTGAGAAAAGCACACGCCTAATGCTCTGATACCACTGTAACAAACTTGGGCATCCCAAGTCTAGAATCTGTTGCAACACGAGAGAGAATCACTTAAAATACTTCACAACTTTAAAATCACAGTTCATTTTGGTCGACACGGCCCGGTGTAGTTCCATGCCGAGAGAGATTGGCCCCAAAGACTGGGGCCCCTTTCGGTATTTCTTTTATATTAATCTTTGAGCAAAGTAAAACTCCCGCAAGGTCCTCGCTCTCAGACTCTGCGTCCAGATGCCCCTGAGAAGTGAGGCCCTTAGGGATCTTTTATTCTTGCAAGGGATGCCCAAAAGCAGAGCCCCAAAAGCAATCAAACTCAAAAGCAAATTGTTCCAGAAACAACTTGTCAAAAATCTGCCAGTAAAAAGCACCAACGCAAATTGCGAAAATCTGTACACCTGCCGCATCAGCAGTCAACGCAAAACACGGAAATTCGTACAGTCTGCCACGTCATCATGTCAGCGCAAAATCAGGGTTGCACTGCCACGTCATCAATTTGTGACAGATTTCCACCGCAAAGAGTCGACACCGCTGGTGATGCCCACGGTCGCCTTGAGTGTACCTGATGACGCCAAGACTATGTAGGCGAGTTCCATCGCGAAAAAGTGCCTACGGAAAGTATTTCCATCACGACAAGCTGCTGTTTTTCTCTGTTTTCAGCCCATAAACATCGTAGACAGGGCTGATTTGCGAGAAGGAACCCGGGAGCACACTTTTTTGTGTGTAGGATTGGAAGAGAAACTTCTCCGCGTCGAGATCTCTTCCGGGAAGTTGCTTTTCGAGAACCGAGTTGAGTTTCAAGTGTCATGACTTCAAAGGTAACGTTTTTTCATGTTATGATCTTTGAGTATTTATTTGAAGGTGTACTTCCTCTCTGCGGAGGGAGTAGGAGCAGAGGAAGGTATGAGCCTCTGTAGGAGAAAAGCGCTCTGAGGAACTAGAGCAAGATCAGCCCAAGGGTTTCGCACCCTACGTTTGATGGTAGATCCACTGATCTGAGAGAGGTAGACTCTCGAGTTGTGATCCAGAACTTGAGATTCCCAAGGAAGGACTTCGCGTTTAGGAACGCAGAGCTGCTCTGTAGGAAGAGGACTCTGGAAACAGAGTCGGAAAAGAGTTGCATGGATGCCATGCCCCGAGTATCGAAGGTGAGATCCATAGGTGAGAACCTTGGTTCTCGGAACAAAGTCGGAAAGGGTTGCATGGATGCCATGCCCTAAGTCTCAAAGGTGAAATCCAGAGGCGAGAACCTTGGTTCTCGAGGATTCGGAATAAGGAACAAAAGTTCCTTGGAATAGGGTTCTGCCCGACGAATAGGAAGCCGAGGCTTCCATGAATCATAGAGTCTTTTTCTAGAACGAGCGTGGTGATACGTTCCATTCAAGTGCTTGTATAAACTTCTCCCAATAATAAAGATACTTTCACCGGCGGGGGGGGGGGGGGGGGGGGAACCAGCCCATCTTTTAGTCCCCTGTACTTTTAGGCCGAAGTAAATGTAACAGAATGCGTTATGCAAAAGAAACTCGATGACTCAGTAGCAAGTTTTGAAGCATGGAGAACAAATATGGAAAAGCACATGGGGGAAAAAGATGCAATAATCGAGGAGTTGAAAGGAGAACTTGCGGCTTGCAAATTTGCAACTAAGGAGAAGGGAGACGACCAACCCTCGGTGCTGAAGGAGCTCGAGGACATGAAGGATCAGATGAAAGCTCTACGGGAAGGAGATGAACAGAAATCGAAAACGGCATCTTCATGGATGGAACGTCTTTGTAAGACACAAGAAAAGGTTGATGAAGCAGAGAAATGGATTGAGGATGCGAAGAAAGGGAAGGCCCAGATACCTAAGACCACACCTACCTCCACCATTATTAATATGACCATTGAGGAAGAGCAGAAAAGGAAGAATCGGGCTCTGCATGTGCGGGTCACAGGAGTCAAAGACAAAGAGAATGTAGATGAAGAAGTGAGGGAATTGCTACAACGCATGGGCATCACAGAGCCTACTCACACAAGTGCATGGAGAGTGGGCAAGAAAGGAATCGACGAGAAGGGAAACGTAAAGGATAGCGCACTCATTCTCTGCTTCCCGAATTTAGAAATAAGGAAAGAATTTCTAAAGAAGAGGCCAACTCTTAAGAAAACCGGTATTTTCCTGGGAGATGACCTTACATTGGCACAAGTGGCACACATGCAAGAGTTGTGCCAGAGATCAAGGCAGCAAGAGAAAAGGGGAAAATCGCCTTTTATAGAGGAGGGAAAGTAGTGGTTCTGGAAAAGCGCTCATCATGACGGTGCGAGACCTACGGGGCGACGCTCCGGATAGCGGCGTGGAATTGTAATGGATCATATAGGCTAGATGTAGGTGCCTTTGAAGACAGCTTTAGGGACAAAGACATAGTTTTCTACTCAGAGACACACCAGATACCGGGACAGCTTATGCCACATGTGAAGGGGTATTTATGGGAAACAGCTCGTCGACCAGACAAGAGATCTATACGAGGTAGCCGGGGTTCAAGAGGAGTAACAGTCTTATTTAAAGAGGAGCTGAAACCACTACTACAGATTATAAGGAAAGATGAACAAGCAAGGTATATGTGGGTGAGAATGAGAGCGGAGACAGGTAGATTTCTATATATCGCTATATGCTACTTCCCTCCAAGTACATCAGTCTACTCCTCACCTAAAGGACAGTCCCCTTTCTCCATATTGAATAATGACATATGGGAGTTCTCTAGAGATGGAGATATCGTTCTCTTAGGAGACTTTAATGCCAGAACAGCCAACTCTCAAGCAGTATTCTATGATACTTCTGAGGAAATGCTCCGAGAAGTGGATTTATCACAGAAGGGGCTTACTAGAAACTCACAGGATAAAGAACACACTGAATATGGGAGACATCTCATGGAGATGGCAACTACACATGGTTTGGCCATACTTAATGGTCTAGAGAATTTCCCTTTATCTGGGGGATTCACATGCTTCCCGCACAGGCATGGGGCCAGTACAGTGGATTATGTCATGACTTCACCAAGCTTTATTTCTAGTATCGAGGACTTTAAGGTGGGACCCAGACCGGTTGGGATTGCAGTGGATCATGCTCTCTTGACCTTATCAATCTCCTTCCAATACAATGCCTCTCAAGTACAAAGGAAGAAGACACACA
The DNA here is from genome assembly GCF_014529385.1 of Adiantum capillus-veneris. Lineage (NCBI taxonomy): Eukaryota > Viridiplantae > Streptophyta > Polypodiopsida > Polypodiales > Pteridaceae > Adiantum > Adiantum capillus-veneris. Next base: position 50,633,813 of record NC_140949.1, on the reverse strand, counting down.
CAAGATATACTTTCACGCCAGAGACTGATTCAGTCTATGTGGAAAAGATCTATAATAGGATGTGGGCAGCTGAGCCAGTATATACTGTAGAGGAGATTAATTCTCAGCTAACAGAGATACTACATGGAGCAGCACAAGAGGCATACCCACATACTCAGCCTGATCAGAAGAGAGGCTCTGGGAACATGCCTCAAAACAGTTGGTACGACGAGGAATGCAGAGACACGAGAACCTAGGTCCAGAAAGAGCTTACACTTGGGATCATCACATATAAGCAGTCTCGGATTGCTCTTCGGCGTATAGTACGTCGCAAGAAAAGGGCATTTTTAGCCAAACTGGAGAAAGATTTATATCAGCTCTTCTTGAGTCAGGACTCACATGAGGACTGGCGTTTATTTCACGAGCAATCATCGCCTCTGACAATTACTTCTCCTGAGATTTGGGGTCAATATGTAACATCATTATATATGGTATCTGGACAGCCCCCATTACCAGATCCGCTAGAGCCATGCCCTGCTACTAGTACTTTCTTTACTACGGAAATGGTGAAAAAAGCCATTGACAAGATGAAGACAAGAAGAACATATGATCATGAGGGTTTAGTAGCAGAACATCTGATCCTTGCAAGAGATCTACTTTCAGAAGTCCTTGCTCGTCTGTTTAATCAGGTCATGTGTGAAGGATTACCTGAATGTTGGAAATTATCTACTATCGTACCTATTTTCAAGTCAAGGGATCCTAAGATACCCGGGAACTACCGTACCATTATGGTGGGTCAAACACTGACGCGACTGTATGCATCCATTCTGGAACAAAAACTGAGTAGATGGGCAGAGAATGAAGGCATAAGGGCAACAGGACAAGCTGGATTCAGAAGGGGTTATTCCACTTTAGATCATATTCTTAGGCTCAGAGCCATTATTGAGGAAGGAAGAGCAAGCGGGAAAAGGATGTATTGTTGCTTTGAGGATTTTTCGGAAAGCTTTTGATACAGTACCAAGGGCCAGATTGATGCGCAGAATGCAAGAGTTAGGAGTCCCCAAAGAGATTATCTGGGGGATCATGACCTTATACGGGTCAGTAACTGGCTATGTACGTACTCCAGAAGGGGACTCCGACATTGTTCATTCCACTGTTGGAGTAAAGCAGGGATGCCCACTGTCCCCTACTTTATTTGGTATGTATATAGATGAGGTATCAGATTACATTGATAGAGAGGGTGGCAGAGGTGCTCAACTTGCAGGGTCATGGATCCCTTTGTTGTTATATGCAGATGATATTGTATTGATAGCAGAATCACCAGATGGAATGCAGAGGCAGTTAGATGCATTACATAAATTCGCGGAGGACAACGGACTGTCGATAAATTTGGATAAAACCAAAGTTATGGTGTTTAACACCACACCGCAGTGGGTTAGGAGATCGGCACCTACGTTTGCATATGGCCAGGATACAATAGAGTACACAGATGCATACACATACCTTGGTGTGGTATTCACAGGACCGAAGTTTACTCTTAAGAAAGCAGCGGATGCTAGATTGTCCAGAGCCTCTGCGGCCTTGGGAGGGTTGGAGAGAATGTGTTCACAAGTGCAGTTTCAAGAACCACGAACAAAACTTTGGCTCTTTGATATTGTGGTGGCTCCGGCTATGCTTTATGGGGTCCAGATTTGGGGACCATCTGTCGATCAGGATAATTGGAAGTCAATGGAGAGACCTTTGGTATCAATGATTTCCCGAATGATTAGAGCCAAGGCCTCCGTACCACACGCGATTACCCGAGTGGAACTAGCTGCCCCTCCGATAGAAATTGAAGCTCTTACCAGATCAGTGTCCTTTATACATGGTTTGTGGGATACAAATAATTGCCGATATACTAGATTGGCCCTCGAATCCTCTCGACAATTAGCAATGAAAGGAGATACATCATGCGGGTATGCGCAACTATCCTTGTGGTTTCAGAGACACGGGTTCAGTATGGAAAGATTACCCCCCTTCCAATACTCTCTTGAGGCTCCATCACTGGCAATCACACGAACAGAGATTAATAAAATCATCCGCCAGGATCTTATACAGTTGGACACTAAGAGGACATGGGTAGACCCTACACAAGAATTGGGCACGAAGATGGCCGACTACAAAGAAAACTTCCTATAGCTATCTGAAGATGGTTTTGTGATTCGCCCGAGCTACATGGATACCCACTTGTCTCATGGTTTGAGATGTGCTATTGGTCAGATTCGTACATCCTCACACCAGTTGGAAATTGAATTTGGCAGATTTAGGGGAATCCCACCTGAGAGCAGAATTTGCAAGTTATGTGGAATGGAACCGGAGACAGAATTACACTACATATGCCATTGCACCGTATACTATGAGATACGTGGGCGTTTCCATTGCCTATTTAAAGAAGGCTTTGGACCTCTAGATAGAGTCATGCAATACTAGGATCAAAGATGCTTAGGCCTGTACCTACTGGAACTACATCGGCACAGGGATAATCTAATGAGAAGACAAAGAGCACTACAGCCTCAGAGGCAGATCACAGATTTCTTCGGATCGAGAGAAGCAAGAATGGAAGGAGAAGCAAGAGACCAGCAGCGAGCACAAAGGAGTACCCACATTCATACCAAAGGCACCCTCATTGACAGGGTGATTGAGCTTAGGAAATCGAGACGACCACGACCAAGATGCAAAAGCACACTTCACCGGAGGAGACGACAACAAAGGATTAGAAGCATTCTAGCCAGACACCCAGAATGCTCCTAAGAAGTTTATTTAATACTTTGTATTTAGTTTTCACATTTATTTCACACTTTTCACACTTAGTACTTTAGTACTAAGGTACGCAGACATTGTAACAGAACATTTCATTTCATTTCATCATCTCTCTCTCTCTCTCTCTCTCTCTCTCTCTCTCTCTCTCTCTCTCTCTCTCTCTCTCTCTCTCTCTCTGTGATCACTTGGGATAGTTTCCTACGACATTAACATTCTCTTCTTCTTGAGTGTGTGTGTGTGTGTGTGTGTGTGTGCGTGCCAATAAAAAGAGGAAAATGGTATAACCTTTCTCTCACCCAAATGTGGTAGATTGGTATGCCATTTCCCTCTTAAATAACAGGTCTTGAGTTCAACTCTCCTCATCAATAGATCTGTATGGTCTCTAGGGATAGTTCCATCCATCCATCCAGCCCTCTATCTATCCACCCATCCATTCAGCTACCTACCTACCTACCTACCTACCCACCCACCCATCCATCCATCCATCTACCTACCTATCTATCTACCTACCTACCTATCTACCTACCTACCTATCTATCTATCTACCTACCTCTTTATCTATCTATCTATCTATCTACCTACCTATCTACCTACCTACCTACCTACCTACCTATCTATCTATCTACCTACCTAGCTACCTACCTATCTACCTAGCTATCTATCTATCTAGCTATCTACCTACCTATCTACCTACCTACCTACCTACCTACCTACCTACCTACCTATCTACCTATCTATCTATCTACCTACCTATCTATCTATCTATCTACCTAGCTACCTATCTAGCTATCTATCTATCTATATTATCTGGCTTCAGTATTAAGAGGTGAATTCTATTTATCCAAGTATATTTTATATTATTATGCGCTTCTGTTTGTGACATGCCGACACGACCTTTGCTGCTACAAAGACTTTTCTCAGAAGGAAAACCGAACCACAACAAGGGAGGCGGACACAGTGAGAAGCCTCAGGGGATGTTGAGGGAAGGCTCGGCGCGAGCAGCGTGAGCGGGGGAGAAGGGGATGCACAAGGCAGGGAGCACAGCACCGAACGATACTTTTTCTTGCCTATGACTTTCTTAGAGAGGAGAAAACACGATTCAGGCGTGTCACATGATCCCGGGCTCGTGCTTTGCAACCTACTAGTGAGACCGGCACCACGCCGGCAAATGCTAGTCCATCTCATGCGAAATCTACCAGACCTCGCAGTGGAGGACGTTATGGTCGAGCTACTACTGCTAGGCGCTCTCTGGTTATGAGAGAGATGTTGCCTTCTAATGGTAGTGCATCTAGTAGGGGCAGTGATGTTGAGGAGTCTGGTAACGACTCTTCTAAGGAGGACTCTAGTTAGCTGCTTATTGATATTTGGAGAGTTTATGTAGTATGGACAAAACTCAGCTCATGTATTATTGCTCTTTTGGTCACGACTCGAGATTCAGCTCAGGTATTAGGATTTGGTGGTGTTATTCGAGTCATGACTTGTTATGAGTACATGGGTTTAGACATTGTTATTTGTTTTGCTATCACGTGCACACTTTACTTGTGCCATGTGGACATGCTTCTGCCGGGGTCTAGCATCAGTCATAGCCTAGCTTAGGACTGAGCCTGGCACATTGTGAGCCTCTAGCAGGACATGCATGTCCAAGCCAGTCATAGTTGCATACCCTCTGTAACAATCTTCAAAGCCTAAAGAATGGAGCCAACTTACAGATGTAGCCGAGGGACCTAAACTGTCATCACAAAGTGATGACGTGGTTGCCCGAGAGAAGAAACCCTAAACCTAATTTCTGCCAAAAACCCTAACTGCTGAAAGCCTAACCCTAAAACTTGCAAACTCTAATTCTCGAAACCCTAACCCTAAAACCTGCAAACCCTAATTCTGGAAACCCTAACCCTAATTCTCGAAACCCTAACCCTAAAACTACAAAAAACCTAACCCTAACCCTTAGGACAGCAGGCAGATTTCCGAAATTTGCGCTAGCTGATGACATGGCAGACTGTACGGATTTCTACGATTTACGCTGGCAGCTTTTTGGCTTCGCTTTTGGACCAGAAGCTTTTGAGTTTTGAAGGCTTTTCACTTTAACTGCTTCTCAGACCAAGGGTCTTTAAATGTGAGGTTAGGGCTCATTCTCTGGCATGCTTCCTGGAGAAGGTGCAAAGTCTGGAGTACCGGCTTGTACTTTAATGATGCAATATAAAGAAATACCGAAAGGGGCGCCAAGGTTTGGGGCCAATACTCTCTGGGGTGGAATTCCGCCACTCCGTGTCGTGTGTCGTCTCTCTCTCTTTCAGTTCAGTTGTTATTGAAGTGCTAAAAGTCTGTTCAGTCTGTTCTTTTCTATTGGCACGTGGTGCCCGCCTTGTGACAGTGCTTGCCATGGAAACCCTAGCAGATTATATCTTGAAATTTCTCGATATCTCTCAGTAGATGTCTCTTCTCGAGTTGATAACCTTGGAAGTTCGGTGCGATTGCTATCTTGGGACTACCATCGCCGCCAAAGAAACACTGTCTGTCCAAGAGCTGATGGACCATGCTGTGCTCGGCTACGACCTCATGGAAGGAACCTAACCCTAATTTTTGGTGTAGGTTTGAAGATGGAAAGTCGGTCGACTTTTCGAGCTCGGCTGATGTCGAGATTGCTTTTTAAAGTTTCAAATCTGTTTGAGAACTTGTTTGGTGATCCTGTTTGGAATGGATGCTATCTACTTTTAAACTTGTCTTGGTGCCGTTTTGAATTGTTTGACTCTGGTTTGATACTGGACCAGAAGCTTTTGAGTTTTCAAGGCTTTTCACTATAACTGCTTTTCAGGCCAAGGGCCTTTAAATATGAGGTTAGGGCTCATTCTCTGGCATGCTTCCTGGAGAAGGTGCAAAGTCTGGAGTACCGGCTTGTACTTTGATGATGCAATATAAAGAAATACCGAAAGGGGTGCCAAGGTTTGGGGCCAATACTCTCTGGGGTGGAATTCCGCCACTCCGTGTCGCATGTCGTCTCTCTCTCTTTCAGTTCAATTGTTATTGAAATGCTAAAAGTTTGTTCAGTCTGTTCTTTTCTATTGGCACGTGGTGCCCGCCTTGTGACACCCTCTCTTGCACATAACAGTTATCCCATCATGAGCATTTTCCAGAGCATAGAACCCTTTTTTCCAAAGTACACATTTTTAACTTATTTATTAATAAGTGACTTTTATTGGAAAAGTAGGTAGGGAAAATTGCTAAAGAATCTATAAAAGAAACGCATTGGGCACTCAGTAGGAGTAGAGGAGCAGAAGCAGCAGTATCCACGCAGCAGTACCCCAGCAACACTAGCGTTTTTGGAGCAGTTTTCAGCCATAAGCCTTTTTGCAACAGTACCATCCCTTCAGCATCGTCGCATCCCCGATTCCATTCAGGGCAGCAGATCCTCGCCGGAAAGCCATCCCTCGCGACAAAATTCAGTTTGCAGCCTCACCGTTTTTCGTCGTCACCGTCGTCGTTACCGTCGTCGCCACGATACAGTACCGCATTTTCAGTCCCTTACATCAGCGCCAGTTTCAGCCCTATAGATCCGCCAGCGTTTTCAGTTTTCAGCCCTAAGTACATCACGCGACAGTTGTCATCAACAATCGTCGTCTTCATCGACATACTCCCATATTGCAGCAAATTCTTAGCGATAGCAGGTTTCAGCCCTAGCAGTTTCAGATTTCAGCCCTGCCTCGCATCGTCGTGTCCATGACGGTCGTCCTCGTCGTCAGCATTGTCGTCGTCGTCGACATAGTACCTCCAGCACCTCAAGCACCCTAAGCATCTCAAGTATTCACAGCATGACCAACATGATCAGCATAACCCGCATGACCCCGTCGTAGACCTGCCCGGCCTCGACATAGAACCCGCATGACCTCGTCGTTGGCTTCACCGTCTTCGACCTAGACCAGCAGTCATCGTCGTCGACATAGACCATCAACACCTCGTCATCGACATCATCGTCGTCGACATAGAACCTCAGAACCTCAGTACCCCTCCAGTACCTCAGTACCTAGTACCCAGCATCAGTAGCATCAATACCCATTAGCATCAACATCATTGTAGTAGCAATTGTGCAAGAATAAAGAAAGTATTTACTCTAGCAATAGAGCAAGGGTGTCCTTGAGGGTTGGGACCCGACATCCCTATGTCGTCTTTTTTCTCTCTCTCTTGCCTCTCTCTTTCTTTCGGTTCGGTTCAGTTCAGTTCTTTCAAGTGGAGTAAAGTGTCCCTTGTGTTTGTGTGGAGTACTAGATCCGAGCTTATAACCACACCGGACCAACCGGAATAGAGCACCTCAACCAAAAGCTGGGCACCCAATTTCCTGGCCTCCCCCTCTTTTAGCAAAAAATCCCATAAAAAGCACCACAAGGTTTATTTTTGGGGCACCTGGTCTTCTTGGCCATAAAAAGAGAAGCACCAGCTTTTTGAGTTAACATAAATAACATAAGAAAAGCAATTTTATAGAGAAAAACTTTGTTTTGAGAGAGTAGAAATTATGTCCAATTCTAGATAGGGAAAATCTGCAACAGAGAGAGAAAATAAAAAATTCAGGTTTAGAGACAAAATCTGCAGATTCTAGAGAGAGAAAATCAATGCACGGCGTGGAGGATTCAAGCTCGAAGAGAAAGAGAGTCTATGACTTGCCAAACGACCACACTAGTCAGTTGTGTCTAGGACCTCCACGCAAAAACCGTAACCCTAAACCCCGTCATATACGGCCCTTTGAAATCAAAGCAATCGTAGTAGGATATAGCACGAAAAAGAAAGTAATAAAAGAATGTCCACACTTTTTAACATTTACACAATGTTTCCCCAATTGAAATCCCACGAGTGATCATTTAGTTGTGCATACTTGTGCAGTGGTGGCAGTGTGCTACAGAACCTCCAGTGCGTCTGAAAATCTGTCATAGGTGTACACCATTCCAATGCATATACAAATGACATTGGATCTCATTAGTGGGCAAGTTCCCAACTGATGTCTCTTTGGATGCAATCGTCCATCCAAAGTCCGTGGACGCATGCCATTGGCCATACCATGTCAAATTCATACCTACAAAAATCAAGTTAATCCAAAAGCTTCTTTATACAACTATATCAAATCATCATGATCTGTCAACTCCTCAAATTTCATCCATAGGGTATCCATAGGTAGGTAGTCCTTGCATTTCCCAAAAATCTTCGTGATGTTTTTCTTGGCGTGGTTCGATCTTTCAGAGAAAGAAACTGTTCAGGTATCAAAATCTCTTCAATCTCTTCAACTTCAAGTTGAGCGTCATCCAAATGTTCAGTAGGTAGATCTCCTTTGAATGGTTTAAGAAGACTAACGTGGAAAGCATTCTGAATCTTTCAATGTGAGGGCAATTCTAATCGAAAGGAAACATTATTAATGATCAATGACTTTGAAGGGGTCAAGCGTTGACTGAGCTTGGGATATAATCGTTCTTTCCCTTTCTTCTTGCGTAGCTGTGCCTTCTCAAAGCGAAGTAAAACCCACTCACCAACTTTCATGACAAGCAGTTTTCGATGTTGGTCGGTAGCGGACTTTTGCTTGTCTTGAGGTTTTGTAAAGTTTCTTTAACATTTGTGTAAGCCATATCTGAATCTTGCACAAATTTGTAAGCCTCGGAAATCTTATATTTTGTGCAAAGAATAGGAGAAACTTTGCAAGTCCCGTCAATGATCTCGGAAAGTGCTTTGCCAGTTGAGGAATGAGTGGTATTAGTGTAGGCGAACTCAATGAGTGGTAAGTATTTCTCCCATAAGTTCCTATGATCAACAACGTAGGTTTTGAGTAGATCAAGAAATAAGGAGTTGGCACTTTCCAATTGTCCGTCAGTTTGAGGGTGGCAGGAAGATGAGAACTTCAATGTAGTGTTGATATTGTCGAATAGAGCTCGCTAGAAGAGACTCGTCATTCAGGCATCTCGATCGCTCACAATGGATTTGGGTATCCCATGGAGTCGAAAGATCTGTTGTAAGAAGAGGGTCGCCATCCGATCTGCTTTGATGGTTTTCCTGACGAGAATGAAGTGAGCTGGCTTGCTAAAACAGTCAATGATCGTTCAAATCCCATTACAAGCAGATAATAGAGTAGGCAAGTCGAAGATAAATCCATAGCAATGCTTTCCCATGGTCGAGTAGGAATGGGAAGAAGGTGTTACAAGCCGAAGGCCTTCTGACGATTGTACTTTACTTTTTGACAAGTGAGTCGTTCAAAAACATACTTCTCAACATCTTTGCGGAGAGTAAGCCTTGCATATGGAGCATACGGTTGTTGGATGTCTTGCATATGGAGCATAAGAATCGAACAACATTTTTGGTTGAAGAGCAAGCACAATACAAAGCTTGCCATGATGTAGAAGGTAACTGTCCTTCAAAGTGTAGCCCGGAACAAAGAATTCGGACATAACTCGCTCAAAACCTGTCACAAAGTGATGACGTGGCATGCCATATGGAAAGGAATGGCCGAGAGGACAAGAGAAACTGAACCCAGAAGATGTCCAATGGGACCTAAGGGGTTAGGGTTTTAAAAACCTAACCCCCCTGCAACTTAAAGAACTTATGGAGCATGGCCGACGATGGGCCTAAATTCAATTTATCAAAAGCTTGAACTCTCGCTGCTAGTTTCGCAAGTTGTGTTGACATGCTCACGTAGCAGGTTGTACAAAATTCCACATTTTTCCCTACTCTGCGTCCAAATGCTCTCCGCAGAGTGACCCCAAGGGCACTTATAAACAACACAAGGGATGCCCAAAAGCAGAGCCACAAAAGTATCAAATCAAAAAGCACAATCCCCAAAAGCATCCGCTGCCAAAATCTCTCGCAAAAAGCTACGACAACCGTCAAAGACAGTTGTACCCTCGGGAGTTGTACTTTGCAAGCATAATAATAATGAAATAGCAGAAGGAGCGCCAGTCTTTGGGGCAATCGCATCTTGGCTCGGAACTCTCTCTCTCTCTCTCTCTCTCTCTCTCTCTCTCTCTCTCTCTCTCTCTCTCTCTCTCTCTCTCTCTCTCTCTCTCTCTCGCGTCATATTTAGTGGATTTGCAATTTCTGTTTGTGTGTTGCTATCGATTACTCGCTTGGAGTGTCCAAGCGAGTAGTAGTGGTATCATAGCTCAAGAAGATTCTTCTTCTGTAGAGGATCCGATCCCTTCTGCATCACACATGGGTTCTCGCAGAGAATTTGACTGAGACTTGGCAAGCACATGCCATTGCTCCCCGCATCCGTAACATTTGCCCTCTTTGTAGTACTCAGTGTGCTACTCGGTTGACAATCTAGGGCCTGATGTTTTCTTTAAAAGTTGTTTTCCTTTCATCCTATTGCCATTAGTCAGTTCTTCTCTGGTTCAAACTACCACAAGTCTATCTGTAGGGTAGGTGAGTATGTCAGCATGCATAGCAAAACCCTGTTTGGCATGTCCCATGAGCCATTGCATGGACTCAAACTTCTTCTGTAGGCATAACTCCGTATCTCTTTGGGAAGTCCACAACAAAACCGCTCGACTTATTGCTTGAAGGTTATCTTTTTGAAGGAAGAAACAAATAGAAAAGTACCCCAAATGTGTCATCCTTGGTCATCCTCAGATGATTCCAAGCGGTGATCACGTCTTGTTCGTATTCTTGTGTAAGCCACAAAGAGGTGAAAACTCGTTTAAACTGCAACCACTTAGTCGGTAGTTCCCTGCGTAACAATAGGGTAGACCACTATGTATCGGCATTCCCTTTCAGGTATGACGTCGCTCTTCGTACCTTGGAGTGCTTTGAGTAACGCCCTCCCGAAAAGACGATGTCAAACCGCTAGATAAAAGCGAGGGCTCTGTGGGTATCCCTAAAGCCTGAAAACATATCGAACTTTAGAGCCTCCCCACCCTCCTTAAAATCCTTGGCCTTCTTGCCCTTATCCTCAAGATAGTCGTACTTGTTTGCTCGATACAGATATTTTCTCTTCGTTGTGTATATCGGCTCATTAGAATCTGAACTCTCAAAGGACAAAGAGTCCTCACCTGAACTTTCAAGATTCTTCCGAGACTTCCTGCGGGGTCTGCTCTTCTTTGCCTTCCTCTTGCCTTTCTTGTTTTTCTGAGTCTTTGTCCGCTTCCTGTCTTTTCTGCTCTGTATGGTGGGATCGCAAAGTCGTACCAAGAAATGGGCGTCTCCACGTGCACAAACCTGTATCCGTGGTGTCCCAATCTTTGTAGCCAATCAACCTAGTATAACCAGGCCCCACTTAGCGGCTACACCAGTAACACAACCTGCAATAGGGATTGGGAGAGATGGAAAGGAGAAGGTGACCGAAGAACGAGGGATCCACTGCTGACGATCAAACTTATCAATAACAAAGTCTCGTGTCCAGCACTCTAAAACCAACAGCTGGGTCCTTGCAACAATAGAAGAGCGACTGTAGAGAGACTCCGCGCAGCAGTCGTATGAATGCTATACCTGAAAGATGCCAAGGCCTACCATGATGAGCTCCAAGATGCTACCTTTTGAGCCACCGAAAGCTCAAGGGTGATTACTGTTACGTTTTAAGAGGGGAGGGGGGGGGGGGGGGGGGGGGGGGGGATTTGTCACAAAGTGATGATATGGTGTTGACCTGAGAGAGAGAGAGAGAGAGAGAGAGAGAGAGAGAGGACCCGATTGACACGTTGCCAATTCCAAATAATCCGGCAGGAACGTGGTGGAAAAGTGCTAGATTTTTGTAACAGTTGCTTTTGGGCCTAATGCCTACAAAATAATGCCCTAGGAGTCACTTTTGGCAAATCAATGCATCATTGCATAGCTAGAGAGGGACTCCCCGACACCTGTGCTCTATGAATTATCAACATAAAACCAAAAGGGGCACCAAACGTTGGGGCCAATGAATCTGGACTCCACAACTTCGTGTCACGACTACAGCTTATTTCAAAATTCAAGTGTTAAGTTTTTCAGTTTTGTTCGTGTGTCTGCTGTGGAATTACCGACTTGTCACTGCCAAGCCCGTTTCACGTTGTATCGCCATATTCTTATCACTTAGACCATGATCACGCTCACTTGCACACATGAGTAGATTTTGCAATCTGAACATGCATCAGAACCACAAAACAATTTTTCTAGCCTGCCATTTCCACATATAACAGCCGCCCTCCTTTGTTATTTGATCTTTGGTCTTCCAAATCTTGGGCTGCCTTTACATTGCTAGGTAGTTTTTCTGATAGCCATGTCTTCCTCCTCCAACTATTTTCACCCATTTTGTCAAAACAGTAACATCACCAGATTATACGCAGCAACATTTTGCAATCTCAAATGTACTTAGAATCCTCAGCTTTTCATATCAACAATCAAATTACCTTAACAAATTACAAATTGTGCATAAAGTAAAGGCAAAACAAACTTCTGATGGCATGCACAACATTTTGCAGGTCCAAAACGCAAGCCAAACTGCCTTGGATGGCCCAAGGTTGACACTGCATCTGCGGTTGTTATGCTACTGGTGCGCCCTTTGCTTGTAGCTTCCTTTCTTCCTCAATCACATGCTCACTAGAGACCACTCTTCAGCTTCTCAAGCTCTGACAGCATGCAAAGAGAGATAGCATATGTGCATCTGCATGTGATGGCTCTCCCATAGATTTCACATAGGCATACAAAAAGGTACCCGCAGTGCTCACTCATACACGAAGATGAAGGCCTTTATAACTCGCATCTTAATTATGTAAGAGTTTACTTGTATATATACGTGGAGAAATACACACGTCCATTATAACCACAAGGGGTTGATACCCAAGCTTCATAACATTGCCAGCTTTTAGTACATGTCACATTCCCTTGCAAGGCCAAGACATAGATAATTGACGTATCTCACCACTTATTGTAGGTTGTGTTGGATCCACCATTTGAACCAATCACACATTTACCTTGACACAGCAACAATAATGCATGCACGCATGTGTACATGAACAAGCATCTTGCTGTTGTGAATGAGGAAAGAGAGGTATCAAGGGAAATTAAAAGAAAGAGCAATGCACCTTGATATGATTTTATCACATTCCTCCTCCGCATGTGATTGCGAAAATATTGAGATAATATCAGGAACCTTGACATTGACTCTTTTTATTGCAATCTGCAAGTAAGATAAGGGAACTTAAGCCAATCCTTTTGTCGACGAAAGCATGCAGTTACACCAATAGTAACAACACATTTTAAGCTTCATTGCAACTTGGAACTCTATCTCTCTCTCTCTCTCTCTCTCTCTCTCTCTCTCTCTCTCTCTCTCTCTCTCTCTCTCTCTCCACCCCCTGCTGAGCTGCCTGCTCGCGCTACAGCCCCAACATTCTGGGCTGTGGCTATCGCATTGGCTACAGCCCCTGGTCGCGTGCGTAAGCAGGCCACTTGCCCCTTGTCGCGAATGTGAGCAGGCCCAGCCCCTGGTCGCGACACTGGTCGCTTGCCCTACTGGGCTGGTCCTACTCGAGCTACAACCCACATGGGCTGTGGGCTATCGCGCAACCGGTTGGGGCTGCCCTCTCTCTCTCTCTCTCTGAGAGTGGTCAGCTGAGAGTGGCTTCACACAGGTTAGAGATTGAGATCGGGAGACATACTGGTGTTCCCAGGGAGGAGCGAGTCTGCAGAGCCTGCACAGAGGAGGTGGAGAGTGAGGAGCACTTTGTATGTAGATGCAGAGCATACACTGAGATCAGAGGCAGGTATGAGGCCTTATTCAGAGGACAGCCCACTCTCCGAGAGATCATGGACTCTCGAGATCAGAGACAGCTCGGACATTTCTTACTAGAGATACAGAGCCATCGGGACACACTACTACAGCCACGCACAGCTACACAGACAGAGGGGAGACAGTCGCAGCTCACAGACTTCTTTCAGAGGATTGCCACCCCTACCTCACCAGATACTCAGAGAGGAGTGACACTCCCACAGGCGGAGGTGAACCGAGCTAGACGACGACCACGAGTCACAGGCTACAGGGGCGTGAGCTCCCACCACCGACAGATCGAGGAGATCCGAGCCCGGGAGCGCCGTGCCACTGAGGAGCGAGTACCTCAGATGAGGGCCGACCCGACAGCTTTCATCCGGGTAGCCTTGGCACCAGCCCCGCCCATGTACCACATCTTACATCCCCCCATTTGTACAGGATGGAGCTAGAGAGCTTGATGCATTCTCATGATTGTACTACCTTGAGCATATAGACATGCATATACCCCTAGAGATAGAGCCCCATCCCTCCTCAGATACTCCATTACCTACATTCAGTTCAGTTTTGTATCAGTTTTGTTTCATTTGTCTTTCCGATAGACGGATGACATACACGCCATGTACATTTGATTTGTCTCATAGGCCGATTTCGGCCTGACATAGACGTTAAAAATCTTTCTTTCTTTCTTTCTTTCTTTCTTTCTCTCTCTCTCTCTCTCTCTCTCTCTCTCTCTCTCTCTCTCTCTACATTGGCTACCAGCACACCATGGCCACATGAATGACACTGTGAACCTGCGAATTTCCAGAAGCGGTTTCTCTGTCAGGTCCTCACCTACACGCACCATGGGACCAAAACCAACACAGCAAACAACCCCCCCGAAGCCGGACATCATGGAAGGGAATACGCCACCATGCTCACTACAAGATATATGGGGACTCATCTCCTCGATGCATACCACCATCATGAAGCAGAGATGAAATCAAAAACCTAGCTCTAAAAAACCAAGAATTGGAACACAAGCTCCAAATGCAAGACCTACAAGTCCGTCATCAAGAGGAGAAGATGCAGGAGCTCCAGGGTGCTCTTGATAAGCAAGCGGCTACAATGCAAGACACGCTAGCCACACATGATGAAAAGATTGCGCAGATGAATGTATCCGAAAATGTGGGCTCTTGGAAAGATGTATTGAAAAACACACCAATGCCTCAGACTTCCCCAATGAACAAAGACATGTATGCTAATGAGGATGAAAAAGAATACACCGAACAAGAGAAAAGAAAAATGAACATCGTGATACGGGGCATCCCCAAATCCGACAACGAGAAGGTCATTACCTTGAACACCGACATCACGGAAATTATCTCCGCTAACTTCGGAATGCATGATGTGGTGGTATATGGAGCACATCGAGTAGGCAAGAAGAAACCCGAAGCAAATCGGGCAATCGTATGCACACTTCTGGATGCCCAGAAGAGGGCTATTATCCTCGAAAACGCCCGCATCTACTTAAAGGATAGCTCACTATACATTAGTGAAGATAGAACGCCGAACCAACAAAAGGCCAGACGTGAAGCATACAAAGCTCGCATAAACAAAAAAACAGCCCAAGCGGACACGAAAGGGGAAAAAGAGGAAACAAAATGACAATGCGAGACCCATGGGTTCACGGAACTACACGTGACAAGTTGGAATTGCAAAGGCTTCCCGTGGCATAAAGGAGAAGGCTTAACGGAAGTCCTACCACAAGCCGACATTCTCTTTTTATTGGAAACATGGGAACACGATGCATGTAGAATACCACACATTGAAGGATATGTCACACACTCCCTAAGGATGCCATGTACAAAAATGAGGGGACAACGAGGAGTCGCGGTGATATACCGAGAGGAACTCAAAAAAATGATCACAATTTGCAAGACAGATGCTCATAACCGGTACATATGGATCAAGTTTCACACAAGCCGGGTGCTACATCCCCCATAGAGAATCACCATTCTATGGTGCCTTCAATGTAGATAAGAATTACCCTTTTGAGGATCTGAATGCCGATACCCATGCCTATGCACAAGAAGGGATGATTATGCTTATTGGGGACATGAATGCCTGCATAGCACATGCCAAATGCAAATGGTGGATCTCATGACACCTCCAATACTTGAACATAATGAGATACTAGATCCCACATGGGACAGATGTTCGAAAGATCTCATTACAAACCCGCAAGGTATTGCATTGCTCAGTATGATGACATCCTTACAACTAATCGCCGTCAATGGAACAAGTAAGTTTGAAAAATCGAGACAATGCACATGCTACACGGCCAACAAAGGCATGAGTGTTATTGATTATGTATTGATTGCATATGAGGTATTCCATATTGTAAGTAATTTTACAATTGGGAAGAGGTCACCCAATTCCGACCACACCCCAATCCATGTATGGCTACAAGTTCCCACTCAAAAAGCACAAAAACAGCCCCATGCCCGATCATGGACATACAAAATGCAAGTGGACAAGAAAAGAATGTATGCAGAACATCTAGACAATGCACTTGCTCATATACCCATGCCATCACACATTGAACAAGCATGACCAATTTTCAAACAAGCTATATGTGACGCCGTGGAACAAACAATGGGAAAAACACATCGGCGAGGAAATCATGTTAAAGGGCTACCGCATAACCCATGGTTTGATGAAGAGTGTAAGTATGTAAAAAAACAATTGCAGGCACTGTCAACGACGAACACGGAATGGGAAACTCTATCAAAAGACTACACAAATCTAAAGAGGCGGAAAAGAAGAAACTATGAGCTACGCACGGAGACACAAGCCATAGCCAACTTCAAGAAAAATCCCAAAAAAGAATGGCTGAAAATAAAAGGACGAAGACATGATATTATGGGGGACATAAGCCCATATGACATGTACATGTATGTGGAACAACTATATGTACATAATAATGCGGAAGAAATGCCACACATGCAAACCGATCTCCATGCCCAAGACCACTTTGATTTTGAAACGGTTAAAAAAAGGCATACAAAAACTTGCAAATGGGAAAGCTCCGGACATACTACACTTGAACTCAGAAATGCTTAAATGGTCAGGTATGAGAGCCAGAAAGTGGATACATAGAATGCTATACCAAGCCATTGTTCAAGGGCTGCCCGAGGATTCGCAAAAAAATTGGATCAAAGCACTTTACAAAAAAGGGGAATCAGCCTACCAACTACCGTACCATTATGGTAGGATCTTGCATGGCAAAGCTTTTGGGAAGCATCTTAGAACAAAGCATAAGCACATGGGCGGAGACAAACGGAAAACAAGCAAAAGAACAAGCAGGTTTCCGACCAAAACATAGCACCATTGCTCACCTTGTTTCACTCAGGGTATTAATGGAAGAGAGTCGGCTAAAGGGAAAAACATTATATTGTTGCTTTGTAGATTTCACCAAAGCCTTTGACACGGTCCCGAGAATGGGTATATGGAAAAGGATGGAATGCATAGAAGTACCGATGCATCTCAGGAGTGCGGTAGCACATCTCTATGACAGAGTCATATGTCAACTAAAAACGCACAAAGGGCTGTCCAAAGCTTTCTCAAGCAACATGGGGGTCAAACAAGGATGGCCTCTCTCCCCTACTCTTTTTGGACTGTGCATTGATCAAATAGAAAGTTTCCTCCCTCAACTAGAAGGGGATGAACCAGCCATCGGGATGCTTACACTTCTCATGCTCATCTATGCAGAAGATGTGGCTCTTTTCGCCCATGACATTACAGCTCTACAGAAATTGGTCGATGCTTTACATGCTTTTTGTGAAAATGTGGGTCTATCAATCAATGTAGACAAAACAAAGTTCATGATTGTAAAGACTCGTAAGATGGATATCCACACCCCCCTCATGTATCAAGGGAAACAAATTGAGAAAGTCGACAGTTTCAAGTACTTGGGGATTGACATTCCGTGCAACTATGCTTGGGGACAATGCGCACATAATAGAATTGACATCGGCCATGCCAAGTACTATCAATTTGAAAACATGTGCACACAAGGAAGCATAAAAAGATGGGAGATAAAAGCGACCATTTTTGAGACATGCGTGGTGCAAGCCATCCTCTATGGAGTGGAAATCTGGGGAAAAAATTCAGAAACAGTTTCTATGTAGACACATGGGGGTCAAAAGGACGACACCATACTCCGTGCTACTCTTGGAGACAGGCAAGAGACCACTAGAAATGAAAGCATTGAAAAGAATGTACACGTATATCATGAAGGTCAAAGCGATGCCTACTACTCGAATCCCCCGCATTGCATGGGAAACGGGATGTGCGCCACAAAAGACAAAAAAAAGCAAATTTCTGTCATCGAGCATCGAGCCTCATACAGGACATTAAGAAATGGTTCGCTAAATGGAATGTAGAGGCATATGTGGACATGCTTATTGAGGAGGGCAAGGAGGGAGAACACATGCTGAATTTTGACATTGCATTACTAAATAGCCTCCACAGCAAGTGGAAGACAACGCAACACCGCTCGAAATTTGAATACTATTGCAAGCATGTAAATACAAAGTATTGGGCAAGCTATAGAACAAACCCAATGGAAGCCCAGGCCCGCATACGAACACCCATGCCCCACATGGCACGAAGAGCCATTTCTTTGATGCGCACAAGGTCACATATGCTCAAAATAGAAACAGAGGGCTGGCTGAAAATTGATGCTTCTAAACGGATATGCACATCATGTACAATGCAAGCTCCCGAAGATGAAGCACATGTGACATTGAAATGCCCAGAATATGCTCACATCCGGGCTAATTTTCAACCACTCCTAAGCGGTTGTTCTACCTTTGCGGATCTATTATCCAAGACAGACCCCTCCCCTACAGCTCTCGGAACATACCTCACCCGCATACTTGAGCATCAAAAGACACTCATGGGAACACAAAAAGAGAACAACACACACCATACACCCCCGTGAGGGGAGACTATGTATCACTTTGAGGTCCCATGGGTCAGTTCTGGCCCCCCACGGACGTTAATACCAAATCAAATCAACTCTCTCTCTCTCTCTCTCTCTAGGATCCCAAAAATTAAATAAAAATCAAGGAAAGAAAACCAACAAATAAAGTTAGTGTTTGTCATAGTTTCGTGACATACCCCCCTCCTAAATCGCAAACGTCCTCAATTGCATGCATCCTACACATGCAACACATGATTAACTGTGATGAGCACCCTTTTATCAATACATGTATCCGCAAGAAAAACTGTTAAATTGTGGGAAATAGGGTTGCAGGGAAACATACACATCTTCGAGAAGATGAAGAAGCTCAGGCACACAATAGAGAGTAGTATTACTTAGTGTGCAATGGAAAGATAAGTTAGCCCTAGAGTGATGGGCGTATATACAATGCACGGGGAAAAAAACCTCCTAGTGAGGAAAAAACTGCCCCGGAAGTCCTAAGTGTGTTCACACACATCACTACCACATATATATGGTAACAAATCGCCCTAGGGAGTGATGCAAATGAATGAGAGCTCCCACATAGTGTATAGGGAAGTGTCATGCCCTAAGTGCATGATCAATCCACAAAGGGGAGTAAGCCCAAAGCTTTGCGGAAAGCTTCGAACTTCTCATGAGGCAATACCTTTGTGAAAAGATCTGCAAGGTTGTCCTGTGTTGGCAAATAAGCTAAGCTGACCTCTCCTATTGAGATATCTCCCTGACATAGTGATAATGCACCTCAATGTGCTTTGTGCGAGCATGAAAAATTGGGTTCCTCGCAACTACCAATGCGCTCTGACTGTCAGTGTAGATGATGTTGGCAGTGTCCTGTCCAACACCCAAATCAATCATAAGGCGTCTAAGCCACATGGAAACAGGTTTGAAATTGAGTCTTCATGATGCTGGTGATCCTGCCGATGTCACTCTTTACGAAACTGTTGTTGGATGCCTTATTTATGTATGCAACACAAGGCCAGATATTCAGTTTGTAGTCTCACAAGTCAGTAGATTTATGTATAGCCCAAGGTCTAAGCATTGGCAGACTGTCATGAGGATTTTTCACTACTTTGAGTGGCACTTTGCATCTTGGCTTGTTTTATCCCAAAGGGGGATCATTGCCGCCAGATTTACATGCTTTTTCGGACTTAGATTCGGCTAGTTGTTTTCACACGTGAGTGTCCACAAGTGGTTTTTGTTTCATGCTCGGCAGTTCATGCATATCATGGTTGAGAAAGAAGCAACCTACTGTGGCCACTTGCAATTGTGAGGCTGAGTACATGGCAGTCTTCACAGCTACGGTTGAAACAACAGGTTTACAATCCTTGAGTCTAAACTTACATAGCAATTTTTGTATGTAACCTGTTTGACACAAGGCATCACATTGCTTAAACTGTATGCCCAAATAATGATGCAACAGCCCCAAATCTTTCATCTTGTAAGTAGCATTTAAATCAGCCTTAAATTCAGCAATATGCGACTCATTAGGTCCAATAATCATCAAATCATCCACATATAGAACAAGGATGAGAAGTACATCACCCTCACGCATTACATACAAAGTGCTTTCTGTTGGACTCTTACAAAAGCCTTGTTTAACCAAATGAGTGTCAACTTTCTCATATCCAGCACGAGGAGATTGCTTCAACCCATACAAAGATGTCTTACATTCGCACACTTTATCTTCTTGTCCTTTTATGACAAAACCACGAGGCTGCGTTACATAGACTTCCTCAAATATGTCACCATTCAAGAGAGCAGTAACAATATCTGATTGTTGTACATCCCATCCAAAATGAGTTGCCAATGCACATAGAAAACGCACAATAGTCATACGACAAGAGGGAACAAAAAGTCTCTTCATAATCTATGCCCTTTTACTATGCATAACCTTTTGAACAAGTCAAGCCTTATAGCGATCAATCTCACCATCCGGCTTACGTTTCAACTGGTAAACCCACTTCGTACCAATGGCCTTTTTGCCAAGAGGTTGTTACACGCTTGGACACTCCAAGTGAGAATTCAATAGCAACACATGAATAGAAACTTCAAAATCACTAAATTTAATAGAGAGTCGACACGGCCCTGCGTAGTTCCATGCCCAGAGAGATTGGCCCCAAAGACTGGCATCCCTTTCGGTATTTCTTTATCATTAATCATTACAAAGTACAACTCCAAAGGAATCTCTGCTCTCAGACTTTGCGTCCAGAAGCCTGTAGAGTGAGGCCCTTAGGGTTATATTTATTCTTACAAGGGATGCCCCAAAAGCAGAGCCTCAAAAGCAGTCAATCTGTCCTAAAAAGCATTCAACGCAAACCGCGGAAATCCGTATAGCTTGCCACGTCAGCATGTCAGCGCTTTATACAAAAATCCGTATGGCAATCCACGTCAGCCTGTCAGCGCAATTTGCAAAAAATCCATACAACTGTCTAGTCATCTTTATTTAATTTCTTGTGTCCCTAGGGCCCTGTCGACAAGTACCCATAAGTTGAAACAACTTATTAAATGTCTTTGGGTGTCCGGGTAGTCATCCCACATCATCACTTTTTGACATACCCCCCCCTCTTGAAAAAATTGTAAACGCCCTCGATTACACCTACAAAATCAGACATAAGCCATAAAGAGTTCAGTAGACATTGACTATAAGTACTGACGCACTAGACGCCACAAATCTAGCACTTGCAAATCATATCTCATAGAATCCATTCAGATCTAGGACCATGATTCTTGGCAACGTATTTCGCAATCGCATCTAGATTCACACTGGACCTCATTGATGTCAGATTACCTAATCCTTATTGCGATCGTGTCCATAGATTTCTCAAGACCGAAATGTTGCATTCATTTCGTCAATCATTCCATCTTTCAATTTTGCACTCAAACACAATGACATGTGTGAGTAATCATTTCCAGGAATTCCAGTTCATCAATCACACACTGAGTTCATATTAAATAGAATGTTTCAATCATTCAGTTCTAGTCATCTTATCGATGTGTAGCCATCTCATCCCTTGGAAACTCTTGATGCGCTCACAACAGTTTCATTCAATCATTCATCATCAGTCATCATCATCATTCAAAAGTGAAGATTCTTATCTCGAATCGTGATCGAGTTGGTTCTAGAGTTGTCATTGCTCCCAATTCGTCATCATCTCATTCTTGATTTTACCTGTTATCTATTCACAAATAGCAAGATCTTCCAGAAAACATTAATTTCATACATAAATTAGAGTCATCTTCGGATATTTCTATTTCTAAAGTTTTTTCATTCATTGAACATGCAGTTCACAAATCACACACTTAGTTCATACTAAACACAACGTTTCAATCATTCAGTCTAGTCATCTCATCCGTCCAAAAGTCTCGATGTACCTAGATCCCTATGTATCCATCTCATCCCGCAAGAACTCTTTATGTGCTCACCACAGTATCCAGTCATCTCATTCATATGGGGATCTTGATGTACTAGAATCTTATTTCATCATTCATCATTCCTCATATATCATCGTGATTCAAATTTCAAACAAAATTCATCATTTTTATCTTGAATCAACGGATTCATTCATGAGCTGCCGTTGCTCCCAATTTCTTTTAAATGCAAATTCCTTGCCATGTCATCCTCGATTTCACTTGCAAAATAGGCAAAATTTCAAGCAAATGGTTCACTAGAGTCGATGTCCGGCTCATGCTTTCATCTGCATGCTCCTCGCTCCTAGTAGTTATCTGCACACAGATAACAAGAGCTTCCAAAAACATTAATTCCACACATACTGAAATTTTTTGCAAAAATCCTAATTTTCCAAAGTTGTTGGATATAAGATCTCTTTGCATCAATTCGTAGAGCTTGTTGAGAGAATCAACTTTGCCTTCTATCGCATATCTAAATTTTTAACTGTTGAAGAGATTTTTGAAGGTCTTTTGGCGAACTTTCCTGCCAAAAATTTGTCATATTCTTCATTCTGTTCTTCAATTCCCTCGCCGGATTTCAACTTTTCTTTGCCTGCCCACCGAGAGTTGTCATCTCTGTCAAATTCTTCCGGAAAACCCATGTGTACACTTGGATTCTTTATGGCTTATGCCCTTCAAAACAAAGCGATGAGAAGAGGGAAGCGCGCCTTGATGTGCGATGAAGTAAGGGTGGGAGTGGTTAATAAGTCGAGGGTTGGGGCACGAAGATTTATTAATAACAATTTCCAAAGTGCCCAAGTGCTCTGTCTGCTCTTTGGTAGGACTGGTATGCTTTGAGAAAAGCACGCGCCTGAAGCTCTGATACCACCGTTACACACATGGACACTCCAAGCGAGAAATCAATAGCAACACCCAAATAGAAACTTCAAAATCACTGAACTTTAATAGAGAGAGAGTCGACACAGCCCGGCGTAATTACGTGCCCAGAGAGATTGGCCCCAAAGACTGGCACCGCTTTCAATATTTCTTTATTATTAATCATTGCAAAGTACAACTCCCGAGGGACCTCTACTCTTGAACTCTGCTTCCAGATGCTTTGCAAAGTGAGGCCCCAAGGGTTCTATTTATTCTTACAAGGGATGCCCCAAAAGCAATTAGTTCAAAAGCAATCAAACTCAAAAGCATCTGGTCCAAAAGCTGCCCTAAAAAACATTCATCACAAAACACGAAAATCCGTACAGCATGCCACATCAGCATGTCAATGCTTTTTACGGAAATCCATACAACAGTTCACGTCAGCCTGTCAGCCATAGTCACAAGAGACGCCCATTTTTGGGCTTCCCGTCTACACTTGCCGTCCCGCCCTCTTTTTTACACTAAAAATCCATTTGAGCCCCATCCGCGTCCCTTGTCCCCACTCCTTGGGGCGCGTCCCTTGTGACTATGCTGTCAGCGCAATTTGCAGAAAATCCGTACAACAGTCCAATCAGCTTTATTTAATTCTTGTGTCCCTAGGGCCCTGTCGGCAAGTACCCATAAGTTGGAACAACTTATTAAATGTCATTGGGCGTCCGGATAGTCACGCCACGTCATCACTTTGTGACAAAGGCAAAATTACATAAAGTCCATGTGTCAATTTCTATAAGTGCATCATATTTTGATTGCATGGCACACATCCGAATTTTATGAATTTTGTGCTTCATCAAAAGACAGACCTGCTGACGCTCACCAAAGCTCACCCACATCTGACAAAGTGAGCACGTATGTGCTGGCGATGCTAGCGACTATGCCCGGGAGGACGCAACCTGCTCTGATACCAATTGTTGGAAATAGGGTTGCAGGGAAACACACAGCTTGGAGAGGATGAAGAAGCTCAAGGCACAAAATAGAGTAGTATTACTTAGTGTGCAATGGAAAGATAAGTTAGCCCTAGAGTGATGGATGTATATACAATGCACGGGGAAAAAAAACTCCTAGTGAGGAAAAAAATGTCCCGATGGTCCTAAGTGGTTCATGCACATCACTACCACATATGTATGGTAACACAAATATGAGTGCAGACAACTTAATGAAACCTTCATTCTTTTGTTATTTTTGTCTATCCTAGAAGTGAGCATTGAACCTTTAATATTTGTGAAGCAATGTACACTTCTATTGCCTTGAATCTGTATGTACATGAGAAGTGCTAGCACTAGCATCACTCTCCTTTTGAGCATGTAACAAGACCCTTGACCTTTGTTGTTGCAGAATAAGTGGGTTGTAAACCAAAAGCTTCAAGGTAAAGCGGCAATACATTTGGTGACTCTACCAATTCACTCTCTTCCATCCACTTTGCATCCATAGGTGGAAAGTTCTTGAACTTCACCAAATAACGTCTTGCAACTTTTCCCTTAGCTTTTCTTTCTTTATGTGCCAAAATCTGCTCAAGTACCAAGATCTCGTCGAGTTCCTTAACTTCAGGTTGATCTTCATCTGGCATATCTCCCAGCACATCTCCGACAAAGGTCTTAGAAGACTCACATCAAACACATTATGAATCTTCCAATTCGCTGGCAATTTCAGCCTATATGCAACATTGCTGATCTTGTCGATTACTTGAAAAGGCCCATAGTAGCGTATGCTCAGCTTGGGAAACAACCTTTCTTTGCCCTTCATCTTCTTTAATCTTGCCATTTCAAATCGCAACAAAACTTAATCACCAGGTGAAAAAAAAAGTTCATGTCGGTGACGATCAACAGCCCTTTTCTGCTTTGCCCAAGTCTTCTCCAAGCAAGCTTAATTTTCTTATACATTTCATCCACATTTTTCACATATGGATCTACTTCAAAAATCTTATCTTTTGTAAGGAGGAACCCACCCTCGACACTCTCAAAGGGTGCCTTGCCTCTTGGCGAAGGCACCGTATTGTTGTATGCATACTCAAGCAGAGGTTAATATTGTTCCCACTTGCCCTTATTGTCTGACAGGTCTAGGACAGTAGAATTGGCCTCTTCTCATTGTCCATCAGTTTGTGGATAAAATGAAGATGAAAACTTAAGCGTATTGTCCATGTTTTCAAACAAACCTCTCCAGAGAAAACTTGTCATGCAGGATCACAATCATTGACAATTTCAAATGGGTCTATTTCTTGGACCTGCAAATTATGGTCCATACACCATAGTAACAGGGGACGCCCTTTTTTGGGCTTCCCATCCCCACTTGCCGTCCCGCTCTCTTTTTTACACTAAAAATCCATTTGAGCCCCGTCCCCCGTCCCGGAATGCGTCCCTTGTGACTCTGTCATACACCCCTACATGCTTTACAAAAGAAAGAGGTAACTTTCAAATGGACTCAAAAAGAGATTTCAGCTTTTAATCTCTTAAAGGAAAAGATGACTTCACATCTAGTAATCATTTTGCCAGATCTCAGGAAGTCATTTGTGGTCCAGTGTTGCACATGTGGCAATAGTATGTGCAATACTAATGCAAGATGGTCAAGTAGTATACCTAGATGAATCCAGGATAGGCCCAGATTCACCCTTAAAAGGAAAGTGCAAGGTACAGACCCATGGTAGTCACCCACAAGACAATATAACCATCAGCTCCAGCAGAATCTTGCAAGGGCCACAAAAGACAATGTAAGTCTACGAGAAAGAGCTATTGGATGTGATTCGTGCACTTTCAAGTTGGATACACTACCTGCTAGGTGCTGATTTTGTTGTCCAAACAGACCATTAGACCTTGCGATACTCCTTGACACAATCAAAGTTATCTGAAAAGCATATGCGATGGCCAAACATTTTGTCTATGTTCCACTTTCAAATTGTGCATGTGGAAGGCAAAAAGAATGTTGTGGTTAATGCATTGTCAAGAAAGCCGTAAATTTCAGCTGTGTCAATTTCTTATCATCATGAGCTTGATGACATGAAGGAACAGTATGCTACCAAAAATTTTGCAAGGATCTTTGAGCAATTGTTAGTTGGACAACGCCATGAGTACTGACTCCTCAAGGATGTTTTTATGATGATACATAGAAGACGATGTGCCACTAGGCCATTGCGACATAAGGTTATGGTAGAAAGTCATGTCCGACCATATGCAAGGCATCGTGGTATTGATGTGACAATGAAAGCAATCGAGACATTCTTTTTTTGGCCTACTTTGAGGAGTGATGTGGATGGGTGAAGCAATCTCTGCAAAATTATGAGAGAATCTTCTATAACAGGAACATAGTTCCAAGAAGCTACGGACATCATGCACACTCTTCAAAGCTGGCCATGTCTTGATTGCTTCAACCTTAGCAGGATCCATTCGGACACCATCCTTTGACACTATGTGCCTAGCAAGTGGATGAGCAACATATTACTGCGTAACTCTTTAAACGCAATGGTCAAATAATGCCTATGCTACTCTTCATTCTTCAAATAGACTATCATGTCATCAAAGAATGTGCCAACAAAATTTTGATGTGGACTGAAAATCCTATCCAGCATCCTATTGAACGTAGCAGAAGCATTTGTAAGACCAAATGGCATCACTAGAAACTCACTAGACCAAATGTCGTTCGAAACGCAGCCTTGTGTACATCCTCTAGCCTAATACAAATCTGATGGTATCCACTCTTGAGATCTATACTACCGAAAATTGTTGTACCCTCTAAACGATCAAGAATATCATCAATCCTTGGAATAGGAAATCTGTTCTTGATGGTATTCTTATTCAACACACAGTAATCAATACGCATGCGCCAAGAGCCATCTTTCTTCTACACTAAGAGCACTAGAGAGAAAAAGGGTGAAGAACTAGGTTAAATCAACCCTTTTTCTGATAGCTCCTCCACTTGGCTGATAATCTCTTTTTGCTGGGTTGCACTAACCCTGTAGGGAGGTCTATTTGGTGGGCTACAACTTGGCACCAAACCTATTGTATGATCTTCACGCCTCTCTGGGGCAACTGAGACGGTAATGAATCAGAGAAACAGTCACTAAACTCTCACAGAAATGCGGACCTTTCTTTATCTAACAAAGATAAAATTGACTGACAATTATCAGAAAAATCAAGTACGCAACAAGATGATTTTTAATTACAGAAGTGAAGCAAAAGCTGATACAATAGGGACATACCCTCCTTTTAGCTTTACATCCAACATGTGAGTTTTGCCTCTATGCTACAAGGTGATCCTTTTGTTGAAGACAATCAGCACTCCATGTACACGAAATATCCATGGGATTCCCAACAAAGCATAACATCCTTCCAAAGGCATGATATAAAACTTTTTTGTGTCCACATATGACAAGATATGCAGATGCAACTTTCCAATGATGAGAGTTACACACTCTGAATGGCCACGAAAAACCTGCCTCAGCCATGTACCCTATCCCTTCAACTTACTTGATAGCCAACTCTGTTGAGATAAAGTTTTCCTTTGCACCTCGATCAAAGAAAATAAGTGTCGTTTGATCCCTGACTTTACCTCACGCTCTGCATAGCTCACTGGCATCAGAGTTTGGCCTATCCCCCATCATATCTGGCACTAAACCGGCCGAGAGTTTGTGCTTTTTTCCTTTCTTGTCCTCTTTGTCATCTGAGTCAGCTGGCCTCTTCTTCTTTGGGCAATCTGCAGCAAAGTGATCAGGCTGCTCGCAAATAAAGCATTTACCTTCATCCATTAAAGCCTTCTTTTCCTCGAAAGACTTCCGCACAAAATGCTCCTTCTGTTTCTTGGCCCGACTAAGTCTGTAGGTTTCTCTACTTTTGCTGACCCTTGGGAAGCTTCAGGAGTCACTTTTACAAAGGGCTTCTTTGCTGACTTTTTCTTTGATTGATCCCCTTTCACATTGCCGTGGAATCCATTGTCTTCTCCTTTCAACAAGGCATTATGTAACAAACTTGGACACCCCAAGTCTCGAATTTGTCGCGACATGAAAGAGATTTACATAAAACACTTCACAAAATTAGATCACAGTTCAATTGAGTCGACACGGCCCGGTGTAGTTCTGTGCCCAAAGAGATTGGCCCCAAAGACTAGAGTCCCTTTCGGTATTTCTTTTTGTATTAACAATTGAGCAAGTACAATTGCCCTTGGCTCTCCTCTGCTCACCGGCTCGTCAGCTCTGTATGAGCCAGGGAGAGCCTAGGGTCTTATTTACAGGCCCTTGGCCTTGGAAAAGCAGTTTACATGAAAAGCTTCAGTTCAAAAAGAATCTGGTGCCAAAAGCTGCCGCCCAAAACAGCCAACGCGAACTGCGGAATTTTGTACAGCATGCCACGTCAGCAGCACAATTCGCGGGCGTTTGTACAGCATCCACGTCAACAGCTTCTACGCATTATTTTAATGCCGTTGTGCCCCTTTGGCCCTGTCCGCAATTGCCCATAAGTTGGAACAACTTATTAGTTGGTCATGCCACGTCATCAGTTTGTGGCACATTACCAGTGTTGGCAACCTCCATTAGCTACGTAAGGGTGGCCACTTTGTTCTTTGTACAGTAGTTCATGAGCCCTTTAGGCAGCCCGTAATAATACTTCTCTATATGCTCTGTCAATGGCACAAATTTGTAGGAAGTTACTGAAAGCAACGCTTTACAATACTTTCTATTGCACTCCTCTAAGCTTTTGCAGGTAGCCACATTGAGTTGGTATCAATCTGTCATAACATCAGCTTCAAACTCAGTTGACCCATGTGGCAAGTGCCTCTCCTTGCATCAATAAAGTCGTCCACCTTGAACGCGCATTTCCTTTTAAGAACGTGGAAGATTTCCGAAACTTCGAAGCCTCTTTATAATTCGGCACATTTACAAGCATTTTCCCATTTTGGGCTTCCCGATTAAAATCTCCCGACTGGTTGCCCGGTTGACTTTGCAGTAGAGTTCTAAAATGTTCCCCTAGTCATTCCGGAGGTAATGACGCGAACAAATTTCATGGCCCAAGATCGCAGTTCCCTAATTTTTAGAAGATGCTTCCGTTGGGCACCCACTAGTCTTCTGACCATCTATCCCCATTGGGACCTCATCCAAAAATGCAATGTGGCCCAACTGTAGGGTACTTTCCTTTGGTGACCCCACCTTGGCTTTATGTCTTTATTGAGTTCACTTCCTAGTATCCACCAACTTGCTAAGTCCGTCGGGGGGACCTACATGACCTTGAACTGAGCCTAGACATCCTCTTACTATACGAATTCCAGTGCCGACTAGCTTCCGTCTGCGGGTGAAACAACCATTCACATTGCCCATACAATGTCCGACCATTTGCAACTTCAAAAAGGGGTTTCAAAAATAAAACAAAAATCATTGGAAAGAAACCAACAATTGAGGTTAGCAGTTGCCACGTCCTCGTGACATACCTCCTTCTTGAAATCGCAAACGTCCTCGATTGCATGCCATAAATACACACCATTGATGGTTTTGTGTTGTTAGCACTCTTTTATCATCGCATGAATCCGCAAGAAAGGTCGTAACACATAGATACAAATGACTTAATGAGACCTTCATACTTTTGTCATTTTCATATATACACTGAATTCATATGTACATTTGATGTGCTAGCCCTATCATTAGTCCTCCTTTGCACACGTTGGGTTGGGGCATAAGTAGGTTGTAACCCAAAGGCTTCAAGGTAAAGCTGCAATAGGTGACTCTGACAGTTCATACTCTTCCATCCACTTTGCATCCATAGGCGAATAGTTCTTGAACTTCACCAAGTAGCGTCTTGCAACCTGTCCTTTAAATTTTATGTCCTTATGTGCCGGAACTTGCTCAGGTACCAGGATCTAATCAAGTTCCTCAACTTCTGGTTGATCCTCATCTGGCATATCTTCTGGCACATCACTCACGAAGGGTCTTAGAAGACTCACGTGAAATGCATTACGAATCTTCCACGCATCAAGCAATTTCAGCTTGTAAGCCACATCACTGATCTTGTCAAGCACTTGAAAAGGCCCATAGTAACGCATGCTGAGGTTAGGAAACAAGCGTTCCTTGCCCTTCATCTTCTTTAACCTTGACTTCTCGAACCTTAATAGAACCCAATCACCAGGTGATAACAGCAATTCACGACGGCGACGATCAGCAGCCTTTTTTTGTTTTGCCCGAGTCTTTTCCAAGGCAACTTTAATTTTCTTATACATTTAATCCATGTTCTCAACATATCGATTTGCCTCAAAGATCTTGTCCTTTGTATGCAAAATGGGAAGAACTTTTTTGCCACCTTCAACAATCTCAAAAGGTGCCTTGCCAATCGACGAATGCACCTTATTGGTGTACGCATACTCAAGCATAGGCAAATACTGTTCCCACTTGCCCTTATTATCATACACAGCATTTCAGCAAATCCAAGACAGTAGAATTAGCCTCTTCTGACTGTCCATCAGTTTGTGGATGAAACGAAGACGAGAACTTGAGCGTAGTGCCCATGTTCTCAAACAATCCTCTCCAGAACAAACTTGTCATGCGAGGATCACGATCACTGACAATTGATTGTGGCATACCATGGTACTTAAACACATTGTACATGAACAAGCATGCCAACTGATCAGATTTTATCTTCTTCCTGATAGGGATAAAATGGGCCTGCTTGTTGAACCTGCAGATAATGGTCCATATACCATCACCACAATGCCCTGCATACAGTGTGACATGACTCTCTTCCATGACCTTATGTCGCAATGGCCTAGTGACACAAAGTCTGCCTGTCACAAACTGGTGACGTAGCTGCCTTGTACACACACTGATATCCTCTCCTGGCTGGCCGAATTGGGGATACTGCTGACGTGGCACTGTAGACCCGGAAAATGTGGCGCTGGGCTGACACGTGGCAGGATGTACGGACGCTTGCGTTTTGCGGCGGAATTTGCGGCAACAGAAAAGCAAGGCAGCTTGCAGCAGCTTTTGCTTTATTTGGCTACGCAATTGGACAGAGAGAGAGAGAGAGAGGGCTTTATTAAATTGCTTTATTCAATAAGCCTTGAGAGTGAAGCTTTGGATTTTGAAGCTTTTGATTTTCAGCTTTTAGGGCTCTGCTTTTGGCATCCCTTGTAAACTCTTTAAATAAGTGGGTAGGCCTCCCACTCTGCAGAGCATCTGGACGTAGAGTCTGAGAGTGAGAGCCTCCCACTCGCTTGTACTTTTGAGTTGCAGATTAATACAAAAAGAAATACCGAAAGGGGCGCCAATCTTTGGGGCCAATATCTCTAGGCACGGAACTCCGCAGGGCCAGTGTCGAATCAATTGTGAAGTGTGAACTGTTTTGAACTGATTTATTGTGGTGTCGCGGTAGATTCTCGACTTGGAGTGTCCAAGTCTGTTACAGTGGTATCAAAGCACGGCCGATTTCTCTTCTATGGGAAATCTGATCCTTTTTACGCGACACTTATAGCTTCAGACAGAGATCAGCCGACTTCCTCTGCATCCGGAGATGCGGGAAGAGATCACAACAAAGATTCACACGGAGAGTACGGCCCGCCTTGGCCTACTCAGGCGGAGATTGAAGAGATGGAGCGTCGACAATTGATCGGGGATGCAACAAAGATGATGCTAAATTTTGCGAAGGACCCGAAATTTAAAAAATTTATGAGCCATACCTCCTTCTACGAGGTGCACTCACAGTGGCGGCAGACCACAGAACCACCCCTCAAACCGGCTCTAAAGAAACCTCCTACTCTTGAGGATGTACACAGAGCAAGAATTAGAAGAGGTGGTTGATGTACGAATTGCTCAGCTTTTTGACGCGCAGCACAAAGCTAAAAAGCATGACAAAAAGCAAACAAAAGGCGCTGACTTCCCGGGTTACTTGGGTCGTCAATCTACATTTGAGTCGGCAAGAAAACAGAAGAAGCGTGTTCGATTTGAAGGACTACCCAATTCTTCTTCTTCTTCTTCTTCTGACAGTTCTTCTAGCTCCTCTGACTCGAGCGAAGAAGACAGAAAAGGCAAAAAGCGACGCAAAAAGCAAAGCTTCGGAAAGGGCAAGAAAAAGGCAAAGAAGCCTAAATCTCGTCCCATGGTTGATAGTTCTACAAAGGAATCGTATTTAGATAGTTCGGACTCTAATGACAGCAGCTTTTACGCAAAGAAGAAGAATTTTTATAAAGCCAACCAGTATGACTTTCTAGAAGATAAAAGCAAGAAAGTTCGAGAGTTTAAGGAAGGTAAACAGTCAATTAAATTTGACACGTTTTCTGGTTATAGAGATGCTTCGATGGCTTTGTCTTTTATACACCAGTTTAACATAGCTTTCTCCGGAGGACGTTACTGAGAGCACTCCAAAATTCGGAGAGCTGCCTCTTACTTTAAGGGGAACGCTCGAACTTGGTGGTCCACGCTTCTATTAAACAAGACAACGCCAGTTAAATGGCTGAAATTCAAAAGGCTTTTTATTTCTTCTTGGCTGACTCAAGAGTATGTGAAACCGGCCCGTAGGGCGGTAGGCGTTGGCTTTCACCCGAAATTCTTTACTTTAAACACACACACAGAGCACTTTGCAAAGAGAACCTGCGACGGGAGTTAACACTTAAACACACACACGGCTCGGAAGCTAGAATGCTCCGAGCAGACGCCAACAACCTGTAGGCCCCAAAATTGGCGCCCCTTTCGGTATTTCTTTATTCTTTAGGAGGGTAAATTACAAGGTAAGGTCCTGGGAATCTTTCACGTGTATCCACCTAGATACCATTTGATTTGGCCAAATTTCGGCAGCATAACAACCCCAAAACTTGCGCGAAACCCATTCCCCTGCTGGAACTCGCTTGCACTGACGTATACCCTCTGATTCCTGTCCAAAAACAGTAAATTCAGCACGCTGTATTTACTGGTTTTTGCCCTGTTTTCAGCCCCAAACAGTCCCCTAACTGTCCTTTGCCAGTGGGGCACGATTCCCAATGATCCTGGCGTCCGTATGGCTGAAAAACAGTGAATTTACAGCGCATACACAGCACTGATTTTGCACCTGTACGGTGAGGTTATGACCCTCACCAGTGCCTGCTTTGGAGCAGCAGTTAGCTACCCCTGTTCCTGCTCAAAGAGGCTCTTGCCTCAGCACAAAAGCATGAACCCACACAACTGTACATCAGTCAAATGAGTAGCCCTCTTGTGGGGCATCACATAACTGCACGTAGGGGAGAAAGAGAGCAGTATGTAGCGTGCGGGGCATCACTCCCGTCACCATACTGTACATAGAGGGCAAGGTAAGCATTCCATAGCTTCTGTACCTGTTGCAATCCGCCTGTGGCTGAAAATGGCGCCCCCTTTGTTGATATGCAGCTCGTTTTTGCCTCCCAGAGTGGCAGAATCGCTCACAAGCTGAAACGTCGCCCAGTTTCCGAGTTTGGGCTTTCCCTGCTAAAAATATCTCAACTGGTGCGTCAGTTGACTTCGCGGCAGAGTTGTAAAGTGTTCCCCTAGTCATACCGAAGGTAATGACGCGAACACATTTCGTGGCCCAAAATAGCAGTTCCCTAAATTTTAGGAGATGCTTCCGTTGGGCTCCCACTGGTCTTCTGACCATCTATCCTCATTGGGACCGCATCCAAAAATGCAATGTGGCCCAACTGTCGGATACTTTTTGTTGGTAGTCCCACCTTGACTTTACGCCTTAATTGAGTTCACTTCCTAGTATCCACCAACTTGCTAAGTGCGACGGGGGAACCTATATGATCTTGCTCTGAGCCTAGACATCCTCTTACCATACGAATTCCAGTGCCGACCACTTCCCGTCTGCGGGTGAATCTACCGTTCACATTGGCCATACAATGTCCGACCGTTTGCTACTTCAAAAAGAGGGTCTCCAAAATAAAACAAAAATCATTGGAAAGAAACCAACAACTAAGGTTAGCAATTGCCACGTCCTCGTGACAGTATGAACGTGACATACGTAATGCTTGGAACCATCTTTGAATGACTAAGAAGGATACAATGGACGCTTATTGCGAGAGATTCTGGAGCTCTTTTCTACCCGCCTCTTCAT
Organism: Adiantum capillus-veneris; assembly: GCF_014529385.1. NCBI lineage: Eukaryota > Viridiplantae > Streptophyta > Polypodiopsida > Polypodiales > Pteridaceae > Adiantum > Adiantum capillus-veneris. Next base: position 50,599,993 of record NC_140949.1, on the reverse strand, counting down.
TTAAGAAGATCTCGTTCAAAGAACAGATTGAGCGGTTTACCTTGGGTCTTTCTATAGAGATCCGAGATCACTGCTTAGAACAAAAAGTCAGCTTCCATTCAGGAGCTGATGAGTCATGCGAAATGGGGTTTCGCCATTCACTCAGGCAGTTGGACCTACCCCACAGATGAAATCATGACGCAAAGGCCAGAACACACTTCAAAAAATGAATGTAGAAAGAGGAAAAGTAACCCAGAAAAGAAAGAAAAGGATGCACGACCCAATCTCACTCCTCAAGAGAGAGCTCTCTACATCAAGGAGGGAAAGTGCTTTGGACGCGGGTAAACTGGGCATATCTCCGAGAAGTGCCCTAATAAGGCACTGAAAGAACAAAACGACAAGGACGATGAAAGGCCTGAGAGTTCGAGAACAGCTGAGGAACGTGGAAGAAAAGGCAAGATGAAAACAGGATTGGTTCCAGATTGCGTGGGTACTGACCCCAACACGATGGACGAGAGTACAGAACTTTGCCGAGCTTGGGGCAAAGTAAAAGACCAAGAAGCCCTGATCTTCTTTGATGGAGGAGCCAAGGCCAACTTCATTTCACCGGAATTGGCGGCACGGCTCGAGATCACACCCGATCGGATGGGACCACTAGCAGAGGCAGTTCTAGCGGCACCGGCAAGGACATAGCCATTACACCTGTCATTGGCGAACTTCGGTTACATTGTCAGGGGTATTTGGGGCATGAGGACTTCTACAGAATGCCTTTGTAAGGTTGTGATGTTCTCTTGGGAATTCCCTGGTACCACAAGAACAACGCCATGGTCGACTATCGGGTGAGAAAAGCGACTTTGACCACAAAGAAGGGCAGAACCATTGTACTTGATGTAAAACTTAAGGGCGAGTATGTCCCTATTGTATTGGCTTCGGCCAATTCAAAATTAATAAAATCCAATCTGCTTGTTTACTCGATATTTTTGAACGAGTTGAATGATGAGGATAGGACAAATATGTCTGAACTTGATAAAGAACGCCAAGATTTTCTCCACACTCATGCTGATTGCTTCTCAGAGGGCCTGCCAAGCGAGTTACCACCCGCTCGTCCTGAAGATCATACTATTGATCTGATACCTGGAAGCACACCACCAACCGGCCACCTTATCGTGTGAGTCGAGCCTAGAATGAAGAAATTATGAACCAAGTGAAAGACCTCTTGGAAAAGGGTCTTGTCCAGCCTAGTACTTCACCGTACTGCTCTCCAGTGTTGTTGGTTTTGAAGAAAGACGGATCTTGGAGAATGTGTATCGATTATAGAGCTCTCAACAAAATCACCATCAAGAACAGATTTCCGATTCCTAGTATCGATGATACACTTGACCAACTTCAGGGATCCTCGTGCTTTACCAAGATCGACTTGAAAAGTGGAAATCTTCATATCCGAATCGTGCCGAGAGATGTCTACAAGACAGCCTTTCGGACGACTTTTGGGTTATTTGAGTTTTTGGTGATGCCTTTTGGCCTAACCAATGCTCCTGCGACATTTAACCGAATGATGGACAAGATTGTTCGAGAGTACAGACTATTTGTTGGTACTTTCTTTGATGACATCATTGTTTTCTCCAAGGATGAGGCAGAACATAGAGAACATCTGCTTCAGGTCTTTCAGGCATTACGAGATCACAAGGGTGATTAATGCGAAGAAAAGTGAATTTTTCCTACTAGAGATACACTCTGTGGGACACATTGTCTAAGCAGCGGGAGTGCAGATGGATCCGGCCAAGATAGAGACTATTCGTGATTGGCCCGATTTGAAGAATGTCCATGAAGTTAGAAGCTTCTTGGGCTTGTGTTCATCCTACAGGCGGTTCATTCGAAAGTTTGCAGAGGTTGCTTCCCCTTTGCATATCTTGACACAGAAAGGAGTCCCTTTCTCGTGGGGACCCACAGAGGTGACTACCTTTCAGACTTTGAAAGAGAAATTGACTAGAGGACCAGTTTTGACTTTGTCGGACTCGCAGAAGTCATTTGAAGTATATTGTGATGCTCGTGGTCGTAGTCTGGGTGCGGTCTTAATGCAAGAAGTCCATGTCATTGCCTAAGAAAGCCGATTGTTTTCAAGGCCGGAATTGACAACACAGATTTATGAGAAAAAGAATTTGGCGGTTATCCATGCTCTTACTCAGTGGCGACGTTACCTACTCGAAGCAGATTTTACTGTCTTCACAAACCATCAGAGTTTACGCTACTTCTTGTCACAGAAGCAGCTATCGGAAAAGTAGATGCTGTGGGCGAACATCATGTCACAGTTTCACTTCCAGATTGTCCATGTGCAAGGACAGAAGAATTTGGTGGCAAATACTTTGTCTTGGAAGCGGTTGGTTCTGGCTATTTCCGCGATACATCATAGGAGCTTCGAGGATATGGTCGATCAGTGTGCCACAGATACAAATTTTGTAGACATTTTCACACGGATACGAGATGGGAAGACAGTAGCGGGATATTCTATTCGGAATGGCTACTTGATGAGGAAAACCATGTTGTGCGTTACACAACCGTTGAGGGAAAAGGTTATGACAGAATGCCACTGTCCACCTTTTACGGGTCACCGCAGCATTGCTGCCACCTTGAAAGAGACACAGAGATACTTCTTTTGGCCAAGACTCAAGAAGGATGTCGACGAGTTTGTGCACTGTTGCTTGGTTTGCTAGAAGGTCAAGTTTGACCGGCATAAAGCACAGGGATTGTTACAACCTTTGCCCATACCCACCCGCCCCTGGGAAAGTATTGCAATGGGTTTCATTTTTGATCTCCCAAGAACAGAGAGTGGTCACGATGGTATCTGGATTTCATTCAAGCCCAGATCTTCAAATTACATGGCATGCCCGAGACGATTGTCTCCGACAGGGACCCCAGATTCACAAGTTTGTTTTGGAAGGCAATTTGGGAGAACATTGGCACGCGGTTGCAGTTCTCGTCATCTTTCCACCCGCAGACTGACGGGCAATCTGAGATTGCTCATTCAGTGGTTTTAGATTTGTTGAAGTCTTACATCTCGGATTAGAAGACTCAATGGGAAAAGTATCTACCTTTGGTGGAATTTGCCTACAATAACAAGATACACTCTTCGACAGGGAAGGCGCCATTTGAAATTATTGAAGGTGCTGCGAAGGTTCCACCCTTCCTAAGCATGAAAAATAAGATTTTTGAAGTCGATGAGTACACGCGCGAATTGGACACGGCTTTTGCCAAGGTCCTCGAGGCGTTGCAGAAATCTCAAGAAAGACAGAAAAAAGCAGCAGATCGCCATCGCCACGATTTGAAATTGAAGGAGAATGATTGGGTGCTCTTACGTTTTGAGAAGGCACGGCTGAGAAAGAAAAAGGGAAAGGAGAGGCTTTTTCCAACGCTTAGTATGCAATACTACGAACCTTTCTAGATCTCCGAAAGATCGATGATGTCTCCTTCCGACTGAAGCTGCCCGACACTTGGAGGATTCACAATGCTTTTCATGTGTCTCCTGAAGCCTTTTAAAGGTGATGTGCCTAAAGATGGGGAGCCTGATGAGCAACCCGAAGTGGAAGAAAACGAGGAGATCCTTATTCCCAACCAGATATTGGCACATAAGGACAGAAAGATTAAGGGTAAAGTGAGAAGGCGGTTCTTGGTTAAATTCAAGAACTATCCTGCATTGGATGCGAGGTGGATGGAGGAGGAGGACCTAGTAGATACTCCTCAAATTGTGAAACTTTACCTTGAAGCTTTTGGTTTAGCATAGTCTACTCCAAATGGAACCCCAAATTCAGCTTGGCTAGAGATCTAGTGCAGTGGGTTTGCACAAGAGGGGAGTTACTCCGCTCCTTTGTCAACAGATGCCTTGATTTTTGATACTAGAGTCATTGATGTCTCTTTGAGCTTCAAGAGCTGACAGTATTCTGCTGTATGACTTTATGAAATGGAATTCCAGAAAATATGAAACTGATTTGTTCTTGACTTGTTTTAGTGCAAGAACTAATAGACGAAATGAATGCAGCATTTTGGTCTAAATGATCTTGATAGACATGGTTGCAATAGGGGTTAGTCAATCGGGCATCTATGAGGTCTTGAGTGAATCTAGATGCAATTGCTAATTGCATTGCCGATAAATCATGGTCTGAGATGCAAATGAATGTTGAATGTGATTTGTCATGTGATGTCTTGCAATGTCAAGTGATGTCCTGTGATGCCGTGTGATGTGATTGTCAACTACTACATGTGCTAGATGTGTGTTCCTAGTGTGTCGGTACTAACGGTCACTGTCTGCTAAGACAGTTTATGGCTTTTGTCAGTTTTGCAAGCGTAATCGAGGGCGATTACAATGCTTTCAAGAAGGGGTATGTCACAAACTGGTGACGAGGCTGCCTTGTACAACACACTGATATCCTCCCCTGGCTGGCCGAATTGGGGACACTACTGACATGGCACTGCATACCCGGAAAATGCGGCGTTGAGCTGACACGTGGCAGGCTGTACGGACGCCCGCATTTTGCGGCGGAATTTGCGGCAGCAGAAAAGCAGGGCAGCTTGCGACAGCTTTTGCTTTATTTGGCTACGCAATTGGAGAGAGAGGAGAGAGAGAGAGAGAGAGGGCTTTATTAAATTGCTTTATTCAATAAGCCTTGAGAGTGAAGCTTTGGATTTTGAAGCTTTTGATTTTCAGCTTTTGGGGCTCTCCTTTTGGCATCCCTTGTAAACTCTTTAAATAAGTGGGCAGGCCTCCCACTCTGCAAAGCATCTGAACGTAGAGTCTGAGAGTGAGAGCCTCCCACTTGCTTGTACTTTGAGTTGCAGATTAATACCAAGAAAATTACCGAAAGGGACGTCAGTCTTTGGGGCCAATATCTCTAGGCACGGAACTCCGCCAGGCCAGTGTCGAATCGATTGTGAACTCTGAACTATTTTGAAGTGATTTATTGTGGTGTCACGGTAGATTCTCGACTTGGAGTGTCCAAGTCTGTTACACTGCCATGCATCATCATAAAATCATCTCTGAGGAGGTAGTGCTCATGATGTTGCCCCTCTTGCAATTGTTCAAAGATCCTTGCAAAATCTTCATTAGTAGCATATTGTTCCTTCATGTCATCCAGCTCATGATGATAAGGAATTGACACAGCTGAAATTTGTGGCTTCCTTGATAACGCATCAGCCACAACATTCTTCTTGCCTTCCACCTGCATAATCTAGAAGTGGAATGTAGAAAGAATGTTTGCCCATCGCATATGCTTTTCGGATAACTTTGACTGTGTCAAGAAGTATCGCAAGGTCTGATGGTCTGTTTGAACAACAAAATCAGCACCTAAGAGGTAGTGCTTCCAACTAGAAAGCGCATGAATCACGGCCAAGAGCTCTTTCTGATAGACTTGCATAGTCCTCTCTGGCCCTTGCAAAATTCGGCTTTCATAAGCTACTCCCGTCCGTCTTGCATTAGCACTACTCCGATGCTACTGCCACACGCGTCATACTGGACCACAAATGACTTCCTGAGATCTGGCAAAACAATTATTGGATCTGAAGTCAACTTTTCCTTTAAGAGACTAAGAGTTGAAATCTCTCTATGGGTCCATCTGAAAGTGACCTCTTTCTTTTGCAAAGCGTGAAGAGGTGATGCTATCGCTGCAAAATTCCTGATAAACCTTCTATAGTAGGAACACAATCCCAAGAAGCTTCTGACATCGTGCACATTCTTTAAGTCTGGCCATGTTTTGATAGCTTCGACCTTTGCGGGATCCATTCTGACACCATCCTTTGAGACTATGTAGCCAAGAAAGTGGATCTCTTCCAGGAAGAATTCACTTTTCTTAGGATTGACAAGTAGCATGTGGACTGCGCAGCTCTTCAAGCACAATGGTCAAGTGACGCCTATGCTCCTCTTCATTCTTCGAATAGACTATCATGTCATCGAAGAACGTTCCAACAAACGGTTGATGCGAGCGGAAAATCCGGTCCATCATTCTGTTGAACGTGGCAGGAGCATTTGTTAGCCCAAAGGCATCACTAGAAACTCATAAAGACCAAATGTCGTTGTGAACGCAGTCTTGTGCACATCTTCTGGCCTTGCACGAATCTGATGGTACCCACTCTTAAGGTCTATCATGCTGAAAATTGAAGCACCCTCTCAACGATCGCGAATATCATCAATTCTAGAAATAGGAAACCTATTCTTGATGGTATTCTTATTCAACGCACGGTAATCAATACACATGCGCCATGAGCCATCCTTTTTCTGCACTAAGAGCATTGGGGAGCAAAAGGGTGAAGAACTAGGTTGAATCAGCCCCTTCTCTAACAACTCCTCAACTTGGCCCATAATCTCTTTCTGCTACACCGCACTGACCCTGTAGGAAGGTCTATTTGGTGGGCTACACCCTGGCACCAAATCTATCCGATGATCCTCAGGTCTCTCTGGCGGCAATTGCGACGGTAATGAATCAGAAAAACAATCACTAAACTCTTGCAAAAATGCTGACCTTTCTTTATCTAACACATATAAATTTGACTAACCATTATCTGAGACATTACGTGCAAAAATCAAGTACACAGAAAGATGATTCTTTATTACAGAAGTGATAGCCAAAGCAGATACAATAGGGACGGACTCCCCTTTGACCTTTACATCCAAAACATGAGTTTTGCCCCTATGCCGAAGGGTGATCGTCTTGCCGAAGGCATCCAGTACACCATGTACCCTAAACATCCACGGATTTCCAAGTAGCACATCGCACCCTTCCAGTGGCATGATATTAAATTATTTTGTGTCTACATATGACTGAATATGCAGACACAGCTTTCCAATAATGGGAGTAACATACTCTGAGTGGCTAGGACATGCCAACCCTGCCTCTGTTGTGTACCCCATCTCTTCAGCTTTGATGCCCAGCTTCATAGCTAACTCTGGTGAGATAAAGTTTTCTTTGGCACCACCTGGATCAAAGAAGATGAGTGGCGTCTGATCTCTAACTTTACCCCATGCTCTGCATAACTCGCTGCCATCTATACCAGGCTTGTCACCCACCATATCTGGTACCAAACCTGTCATGGGTTTAGGCTTCTTGCCTTTCTGGTCCTTTTTATCATCTGAGTCAGCTGGTCTTTTCCTTTCTGGACAATTGGTAGCAAAGTGACCAAGTTGCTCGCATAGTAAGCATTTGTTTTCAACCATTAAGACCTTCTTTTCCTCGAGTGACTTACCCACAAAAGGCTTCCTTTTCTGTTTCTTTACCTGCGCTCCAGAAGTCCCGGCTGAATCCTTATCTTTGGTGGCCTTTTCTGACCCCTGTGACGCTTCAAGAGCCGTTTTCACAAAGGGCTTCTTCACTGAATTTTTCTTCTGCTGCCCTCCTTTCTCGTTGCTCGGAAACCCACTGTCCTCCCCTTTCAATAAGGCAAGACCAGTGTTAGCAACTTCCATGAGCTGAGTGAGGGTAGCCACTCTGTTCTTGGTACAGTAGTTCCAAAGCCCTTTAGATAGACCACAACTGTACTTCTCTATCTACTCTGTCAATGGCACAAATCTGTAGGATTGTACTCCAGCAAGCTCTTGCATGTAGCCGAAGTAAGCTGGTGCCAATCTGTCATGACATCGGCTTCAAACGTATTTGACAGCCAAGCAAATGCAAAAGTAGACCCATTTGGCACGTGCCTATTAACAATGTCGTCCACCATGTAATCACATTGTCCTTCAAGAAAGTGGCATCTTTCTTGACATTAGAGGCCTCTGTAAAATTCCCTCCTGCATAAGCTGTATCAAACTGCTGGAGGAAAGTAAGAGCCTTTGCTTTATCCTCGAAACCGCTCAAAGTGCTAAACTTTACAGCTGCACCACCTTCTTTGTAAGCTTTCGGCTTTTCCAGTGCCCCCAAATTGTCATAAGAAATTGCCTGCAACATGGGCATTGTAGTAGGCATCATCGGCACATCTTGGCCATTAACATTTTGCGTCAAAGGTGCCATATCTAGCTGCTGTCCAGAAAAAACAGCCATGCCAAAATGACCCTGCGGCACCCCAAACTAACCCTGGTTGCTTTGAAAACCTTGCTGCATTGCATACCCCCAAACACTGTTCCTGCCATGTATGGCCGACTTCCAGGCGCATAACCAGCCATACTATGGAACACAGATCCACCCCCAAAATACCCATGATGTACCGTGGGTGGTGGAAAAACTGGGTGTATTGCTTGGTAACCAGTTCCCTGTCTATTCAAGACAGCATGCGGACTCTGAAAGATGGCGGGCTAAACTGGCATAACCTGTGGAATAGACGTCCTAACCACCTGTTCAACGACGGGAGGAACCTATTTAAGTTAGCTCAAAAATTTCCGAGGGTCATTCCGAGGGACAATCAGTTTGCTCTTTTTGTTACGAAGTTAGCTTCTCCTTTCGGCTCTTTTTATCAAGGAGTTAGCTTCTCCTTTCGGCTCTTTTGATCAAGGAGTTAGCTTCTCCTCTCGTCCAGATCGGAACTCTTGATATTCGGGCGTAGTAAAATTAGCCATCACACCCAGACCATATTGATCTTCCACGGGTGTCTTGATGCACTAAAATTACGTACCCAGGCAATCTCATCCAATTAGGAATATTCAATAATTGGAACATCACAATGCAACAAAAATGCTTACATATGCATGTAAGACACAACAAAGAGCGCCGCTGAGCACTCCCCCGAGACAAACGGTCTGTGGTATGAAGCTACTCAACGACTACCTCGTCACTCCCCCCGCAAATAACCTAAAAAGGTCCGGGCCATGAGCTCAGAGAACTGTACAACCAAACGCTCCCCAGACCGCAATCTGTGTTGCTTGGAGGTTCAAGCATACAACCAAACGCTCACCAGGCATTGGCCTGCGTCGTTCCAAGGTTCAAACAATACCAAAACAGTATTTAGTATTTCTCACTACTCTACCCGGGAGTACAATCACCAATCAATGAAACCGGTATTAATACCAGAGTCAAACAGTCCAAATCGGCACCAAGATAGGCTCAAAACAAATACCATCCATTTCAAACAAATTTCAAACACAATCAGCAAACAGTTCTCAAACAGAACTCAAACAAAATTCAAACTCAAAAAGCAATCTCGACATCAGTCGAACTAGAAAAGTCGACTAACGTTCCATCCTGAAACCTGCACCAAAAAATTAGGATTAGGTTCAATCCATAAGGTCGTAGCCGAGCACAACATGATCCATCAGCTCTTGGACAAACAGTGTTTCTTTGGCGACGATGATAGTCCCAAGATAGCAATCACACTGGACCTCCATGGGCATCTGCTCGTGTCTCCAAAGTGGAAGCGCCTAGATCTGATACCACCTATCTTTATTCAAGTGCTTGCCTCTTGTGCGCAATTCTAACTCAGTTCGGAATCTACTCAGACTAAGGAATAATCTCTACTCGATGCTCCTGTCACCCACCATGTGACATATCAAAAATTCCAATCTCTTAGTCTCTCACTCACCAAACTTACGTAACAACGCCTTCAGAATGCTCTATGTCGCCTACACATCATAGACGTCCATTCTGAATGGTCAAATACTTCTTCTCGATGCTCTATGTCACCATCCGACGTGACGCATCAGAAGTATCTGTTCTTGGTGGCCAAACAAATATTCCCGTTCACGGTGCTCTGTGCACTAGGAATATCCGTACTCAAATGTCTTGAGTAATTCTGTCTATGATGCTCTATCATCCTTCGGATGACGCATCTAGAAAACCCTCACTTATGGATTGTTACAGGCTCGGACACTCCAAGCGAGAAATCAATAGCAACACACGAACAGAAACTGTAAATAACTGAGCTGAACTTGAATACGAAGAGAGAGGAGAGGAGACTCGACACGGAACAATGGAGATCCGTCCCCAGATGCACTAGCCCCAAAGACTGGCACCTTTTCCGGTCTTTCTTTATTATTGCTTCGCAAAGGTACAACTCTCCGAAGGTCCGAATCTCTTCGAGAGTCGATGTCCAGATGCTCTCCAAAGACTGGCCCTCTAGGCACTTATAAATAGTACCACAGATGCCCAAAAGCACAGCCCCAAAATAACTTGATCCAAAAGCTCATGTTGCCAAAAGCAACTACTCCAAAAGCTAGTGCCCAAATATGCCAATAACACCAGCGCAATCGCCAAAATCCGTACAACCGACCACGTGGGCATGTCAACATAATTTATTGAAACAGCAACCAGCCTTTACGTCTTTGTCTATTTCTTTGGGGTTTAGGCCCCTCGGTTGGTGTTCATGAGTTGGTAGGGTTAGGTTTTTAAAAACCCTAACCCTTTTAGGCCCCACGGCCACATCTTCAGGTTCTTCTGAGTAAAGAGTTTTTAACTTAAACCCCTTGTCCTCTCGACTAGTCCTTCCAGTTGGGCATGCCACGTCACAAACTTGTGACATGAATCCAATTTTTTCCAATAATTCATTTAGAATTATATCTCTTTAATATATAGCTAATTTAACAACAAAGGTAGTGGAAGACAAAGATGACGAGAAGCGCGCATGGGGCTAGGGCTTGTATGCGAATCGATGCAGAGTGGGGGGTGACGAGCGGAGGGATTTTGGTAGCTAAAATAGACTAACACACAAGCTGAGCTCAACTCTCTCTCTCTCTCTCTCTCTCTCTCTCTCTCTCTCTCTCTCTCTCTCTCTCTCTCTCTCTCTCTCGCAAGCTCATATCAGCACCGATACAAATTCAAAACAGATAAAATCCATTTCAAACAAATTCCAAACAATATTTTCGAACAAAGTTCAAGAAGTATCTAAAGACAAAGCAATTATAAAATTCATTCAGGGTTTTCCTTGAACAATCGAACTTCATGGACGTGTCACAAACGGGAGCGCATAACAATATAAAATATACTCGGATAAATAGAATTTATCACTTAATGTTGAAGCCAAAGAATATAGAGAGAAATAAATAGAGAGAGAGAGAGAGTGAGAAGATCGACACAGTATTGGGGACTAGAAGATGGGTTGGTCCCCCCCCTTAAAGAGAATTCTTTATTAGGGAGAATCTTTTCACAAGCACAAGAACCGGAGAAAACCCCTCCATTCTAAATCTCTGACTCGATGGTCATTCCTTCCCGAAAGGAAAATCTGAGAGACGAGCTCTCAATCCTTTTTCCGTCCGTACTCGGAGTTGAAACTCCACAGACAATTTCCGAATTCTATTCCCGGAACTCCCAATCGTACGCCGAAGCCTTCTCGCTTCTCCTTCGCAATGAAGTACTTGCATACACACACACAAACACGCGACAACAATTCGTATGGCGAATCCACAATAGATACCTTCCGCTCTTGCACGGGAAAAGCGACTTCCGTGCTTTGTAGTCCCGCGATCTCTTGCATTATCTGGCGGCAGAGTCTTCTCTTGCTGGCGTTGGTAACTCCTTTTCGATGAGGGCATGTGGTGCTTTTATAGCTCCTTGGCTACGGCACGAATAGCTGCTCGCGTAGAGATCGCAGCCGTTTTGCCTTTTTTCTTTTTTTTTGTTTCTACCTGAAATAGGGAGAGAGGATTCGCTGGCTGGTTTTGTTGCTTTATTTTCTAAGTGGCTGCCCACTTATTAAGTGGGCGGCCGGCATATTTTAAAATTGGTCTGAACCTGCCCAAAAACTCAATAAAACCTTATAAGTTAAAAACAATGCCCTTCACAACACTTCCCAGGCGATGCAACCACATGCACAAATGCAATGCAAACATAGATTCCTTGCAGGAAAGCGTCTGCTCTTCCCGGAAAACTTGTTAAAATATTCCGCTTTTTAAGAAAAGCTTCTCAGAACCCATCTTTATTCTTGTGCTTGCGTCTTTACGCGTATTCCTCTTTCTAGTTCGGATTTCCTCTCGACTATGGATATCCCCTTTCCGATGCACCCATCACCCATCACCCACCTTGTGATGCATCAGGAATACCCATCACCTAGTCCTTTCCTACCGAACTTACGGTACAATCCCCTTCACGATGCTCTATGTCACCCATCCTATGACGCATCACAGATGTCCGTTCTTGGATGGTCGGATACTTCTTACCGATGCTCCCTGTCACCCATCAGTTGTGACGCATCAGAAGTACACGTTCCTGGTGGCCTTACAGATACTCCCTTTCACAGTGCTCCTGTCATTACTTTGAATGACGCACTGGGGATACTCTGTACTCGGATGTCTCCAGTGAGAAAAACCCTCTCACTTAAAATTCCAATAATCCATTTAGAATTATTTTTCCTAGTGTTTCAAGCGAGAAAACCCTCTCACTTATAAATCCAATAATTCATTTAGAATTATTTTTCTGTAAGATAAAGCCAATTTAGCAACATCCTCTCACTTATAAACAGTTGTCCTCAATTGTAGAGGTCCAACTGAACTGCCGAGGAGAAACCGGATAATTTCAAATCTTGCTCAATGGTGAGTTGAGCTAGTCCTTTCTCAAAAGAGAACTTAGAAATTAAATTAAACAAAAATTCAACAATTCAATACTTACCTTACCGGTTCATGCCCTTCCTCTAGGACCTCGAGGATATGCTTCACCAATCATAAACTTACGAGCCACGTAAGAACTCATCATTCACGTCTTTCCGAGAATCTGTTAACTCAATTCCACCTTCTCAATCCGAGAAGAATAATCCTCCTAAAAATCAATTTAGGTCTATGTCCTTGCGCATAACCTTGCGCTATTAGTCCTGAGGATATTAAACCTCTTGTGTCCTCCCACATAGGGAATGCCCAAGTCATAGAGCATTAAGCTCGATGTCTTTCTTTCACAAACAGAGTTTGCGATAACATTAAAGAAGGTTCTTGTTCCGGGCTATCGCTCAACGTAGGCAGACGGTTCCAATCCGAAGATTCCTTGTGCACGGCGCGCCGCACTTCCTTCCAATCTTTTCCTCCTACAAGTTATTACCACCAGAAGTGTTTTCCCGACGCCCATTAGAGTCTCTTTCTTACAGAATCATAAAAAATGATTCACCTTGCGAGCATCAATGACGCCTTGCAAAATCTCAGGCAGATATGATTCTAGCCATAGCATTTTCTAAACGTACGTTCAAACCCGGTTCACAATAGAGCGAACCCTCTTTGATTCTTACCATTTTGAAACGGTTGGCGAACTATATTCTTATAAACATAATAGTTCGAATTTATTCCAACAGCATGTAAATGCTACTTGACCTGCTCATGGAGAAACATATACCGCAAACAAAAGTTGCTACTGTAATGGTAAAAGCACATAGCGTACTCAATGATCACGACCATAAGAAAACCTCTTCTCCGTAGAGAAACTCAAATTCCTTCTACCGAACACAGCTCAAATAGAGATTCTCGTGTCCGAATATCCTTGCGCGCAAAAAGGCGCTCAAGAGAGTATAACAAACTCTCATCCAGTTCCTTGGCATAGGTCTACATCTTCGTGTGTTATCCATGTACTCAAAAGTGTACATAATTCTTAAGCTGTGTTAGAGTTTCAATGAACCTGGGAAGTTACCTTCCCTTCGTAAGATCCTTAGAGCGAAGACGCTCAACTTGACGATCCGTTGGCTCGATCTTAGAGGAAACCTACTTATCAATAATCTAGGATTTCAATCCTTGGATTCCTCGATCACAGGCCGTAGTAGTCGCTTGTTCCTTCCCTCGTAAAGAGAGTATTCCTTCACTTGTGCAAAAAGCACTACCATATCTTCCCTTACCGGGTAGGGGGTGTGGGCTTAAAGAGTACTCAAGTTTGCTTGAAAGCTCAGAATGGTTCCTTCATAATTTCCTATCCGCAATAGCAGGTAATTTGTTGGAAAACTACCGAAAACCAGATCAATCATGGACCTTCTGGATGGTTAAGCAAAGCAGTTCATCGTATAAAACAATGTTCTGACTCAACCTTACTCTCATAAACACTCGAGAGTGATTGTCCTGGTTAGACACGTGTATATCTCGTGCATAAAAGCAATACGCAATTGATGAGTTCCTCAAAGATTTAACTTTGATCAAAGACCTGCCCTCTCACTTAAAGTTTGAGGGTCTTCTATTCAAAAACTCAGGAGTTAGATTGAATTCTCTTACTCCAAACTTTCTCCGGATAGCAATGTATCCTTCGAGGAGAGGTAACAAATATTCGTTGTTTCTGTGCTCAACGGTTCTTGTCTCACTGCGGGGATTGTATTCTATGTACACTAAGGTGTACACTTTCAGCTTTTATTGTTGACTCCACCATCTGCTACAAAGTATCTTGCACATGCGTTTACAAAATTCGGGCAAAAGTCCTTCGTTAAATTTGGTCATCTTTCCTTCCTCAGAGAGGATCAAGAATGGAGCTACCTTGGCAAGAGTGAACCACTACTTGCTTTGACTCGCTCGTGTTCCTATTGGGCAAACCAATCCCAATCTTCTTGAATGCCTTCCTCAAAGCGTAGAGGAAAAAAAATTTGTCGGAAAATTCAGCCTTGAATTGTTGTTGTAAGTTCCTTGCAAAGCTTTGGTATACCACCAAGTACTTGCAATCCCCTTGAGGTGTTTGGTCACATGCCTCACCTTTGAAGCTTCTCAAAAATTGCCGTTTGCAAAGGCAACTTCAAACTGTCGAATGAAAGCGGTAACTTTCGAGCCATCTTCCGTTCCGTCAAAAGTATCAAACTTGACCGGAGTGTTCTAAGATCTAGAGATCTTCTTCATATCCTTCCCGGAATGACGGGATTTTATGGCTATAATTCTGGATTGACGTTCATGGATATTTTTTGGATTCTGAAGGATCTCGAGCATTCCGCTCCTTGGATTCTATAGTTTCTTGAGTATCATGCTCTTGTCGCCTTCTCAGAGAATCCCAAGTCCTGTCGACTTCTTGCAGAGAAGAAAAAAAAAAATCCAACTCTGCGAGCTTTTCCTGCAGGACTTAGGTTTCCGCCTGCTTACTTCTCTCTTGGCTTCTCATGGCTTCTTCTCGTATCTTCCCAGAGTCATCCTCCTTTACAGAGAAGAAAGGAGACCATGCTCTGATACCACTGTCACAAAAGGGAGCGCATAACAATATAAAATATACTCGGATAAATAGAATTTATCACTTAATACTGAAGCCAAAGGATATAGAGAGAAATAAATAGAGAGAGAGAGAGAGAGTGAGAAGATCGACACAGTACTGGGGACCAGAAGATGGGCTGGTCCCCCCCCTTAAAGAGAATTCTTTATTAGGGAGAATCTATAAGCACAAGAACCGGAGAAAACCCCTCCGTTCTAAATCTCTGACTCGATGGTCGTTCTTTCCCGTAAGGAAAATCTGAGAGACGAGCTCTCAATCCTTTTTCCGGTTGTACTCGGAGTTGAGACTCCACTGACAATTTCCGAATTCCGTTCCTAGAACTCCCAAGCATAGGCCGAAGCCTTCTCGCTTCTCCTTCGCAATGAAGTACCTGCAAACACACACACAAACACGCGACAACAATTCGTATGGCGAATCCACAATAGATACCTTTCGCTCTTGCGCGGGAAAAGCGACTTCCGTGCTTCGTAGTCCCACGATCTCTTGCATTATCTGGCGGCAGAGTCTTCTCTTGCTGGCGTTGGTAACTCCTTTTTGGTGAGGGCATGTGGTGCTTTTATAGCTCCTTGGCTACGGCACGAATAGCTGCTCGCGTAGAGATCGCGGCCGTTTGCTTTTTTTCTTTTTTTGTTCTACCCGAAATAGGGAGAGAGAATCCGCTGGCTGGTTTTGTTGCTTTATTTTCTAAGTGGCTGCCCACTTATTAAGTGGACGGCCGGCATATTTTAAAATTGGTCTGAACCTGCCCAAAATCTCAATAAAAGCTTATAAGTTAAAAACAATGCCTTTCACAACACTTCCCAAGCGTCCCTGGATGCAACCACATGCACGAATGCAATGCAAACATAGATTCCTTGCGAGAAAGCGTCTGCTCTTCCCGGAAAACTTGTTAAAACATTCCGCTTTTTAAGAAAAGCTTCTCGGAACCCATCTTTATTCTTGTGCTTGCGTCTTTACGCGTATTCCTCTTTCCAGTTCGGATTTCCTCTCGACTATGGATATCCCCTTTCCGATGCACCCGTCACCCACCTTGTGATGCATTAGGAATACCCATCACCTAGTCCTTTCCTACCGGACTTACGGTACAATCTCCTTCACGATGCTCTATGTCACCCATCCTATGACGCATCACAGATGTCCGTTCCTGAATGGTCGGATACTTCTTACCGATGCTCCCTGTCACCCATCCGTTGTGACGCATCAGAAGTACCCATTCCTGGTGGCCTTACAGATACTCTCTTTCACAGTGCTCCTGTCATTACTTTGAATGACGCACTGGGATACTCTGTACTCGAATGTCTCCAGTGAGAAAAACCCTCACTTAAAATTCCAATAATTCATTTGGAATTATTTTTCCTGGTGTTCCAAGCGAGAAAACCCTCTCACTTATAAATCCAATAATTCATTTAGAATTATTTTTCTGTAAGATAAAGCCAATTTAGCAATAGGACGACTAATTTGTCTTTCAAAATCAAAGTGATCATACGGTCCCAAATCCAAATCCGGAGTGTCACATCATTCTTGTCGTGCCAAGGCATGCCCAAGGAGCATTGTAATTGCCTAACTTCATGATATGGAAGTTTGCATTTCCATGGTATCCTTGGGTAGTGACTGGAAGAGCACCAATGAGAGGTACAACTTTTTGAGTTTGCCCAATGGCTAGCTCGGCTTCAAGTTTTCCAGGTTGTGGATCATAGTCAAAGTCCATCTGCTTGAGGAAGTTTGGATAGATGAAATTCCCGCATCAAAGAAAATAAGTGCCATTGATTTTTCCATAGGCTCAAGATAATTCATTGGAACTTTCAAGAGTTATCGGGAACAAGTCCAATTGTGGCTCTAGCTGGCTTAGCCGTAGGTGGTCATGGGATCTGTCGGCTATTTGAGCAAGGGTGGACTCTACGGATCTATTGGTTCTTTAGGGACAATTATAAAAGTTGTCCTGATTGAAAACATCCAAAGCATCTACCTTCTTGTAATAAAGTTTCTCGTTGTTGTAGCGTCGAACGAGACCTTTGGGGTTGACTTTCACAAGAATCCAAGGGATTTTGTTTGTTGTGCCCCAAGATTCTGATTGTTTGCCGGGGGATCCACACACTAGCTTCCCTTTCATAAGCTTGTATCCGACCGCAACATGGTCCATTAGTTCTTGCATCCTTGATACTTGTTGAGAAAGACAATATTCCTGTAGTGGTGATGGCAATCCAATTGTACATATCGCTCACATTGGTCCTCCAAGGGAGTCAGCTTGAAGAAAGACACCGGAAGGTAAACATCGTCTTCCATGGTTTCCGTGGCAAGCATTTTCAAATTTCTCCATTCGAACAAAATCTGGACTTCGAACAGAGAGGTCATGTAGCTTCGTGAAAAAAAAGTCTTGAAAGCTTGCCAAGTCCTCGGAGCATGCGGCTGGGTAGCGATTGAACTCCACCACTTCATAGCATCATCTTTGAAAAATCCCACATCTCAAGAGATCTTTGATTCCTCTCTACAGTTCGCCAATGCATAGATTTTGTCAAATTGTTGTAGGAACTCAAGGCTTTCTTCCTATCTTTCGCTTCAAAAAAAGTGAAAAATTTTACTACGGTTCCATCATCCTTGAAATCTTTTGATTGGTTTGGTGCAAACCCCGGAGGTGGATAGTAGGAATATCCATATGGGCTCCTACCGCTGTACCCGGGGGGGGTGGGAGAGGTGGTGGCAACGTTGGTGTTAGAGGTGGTTGCACTGGATCAAACCAGACGGTTGTAACATGCTCCTAAAAACTCCCCCAATTGGAACAGAAGACTCGAGTAAGTTGTCGGTTAGAGGCTCTTGTACTTTCTAGTGCTGGCGGCTGTAGTACTACTTGAGGCATCAGAGGGGGGAAACATGTAATTCAAGAACTGTTGAAGACTTTGCAGCATTGGGGGATTCTGCTGAGGATGCTGTGAAAATATATTGCAGAGCTTGTCGAGGAGAAACTGCAAATACTCTATAGAATCCGGAAACGCCATCTTGCTTTGTATGTTCTTGAATGACCAGTATGCTTTTAGAAAAGCACACGACTAGAGCTTTGATACCATTGTAATGGGAGATTCTCTGTTGAGGATGCTACAAAAATATATTGCAAAGCTCGTCAAGGAGAAATTGCAGATACTTTGTAGAATCCGAAAATGAATCTTGCTCTGTCTATTCTTGGCAGGACCAATATGCTTTCAGATAAGCACACGACTCGTGCTCTGATACCATTGTAACGGGATGGCAAAACATGCTAATGTAAAAGAACACATGCAAATAATTACGTTTTTCTTCATCTTGACCAATCACACGATCAAGCTTAGCTGCTTTCTCTACTAGACCAACAGACTTCAGACGCTTCAAACAACTTAACTCAGAGAGAGAGTTCCACCTCCAGAATGCACTCGCCCCGAATTATGGTACCCCTTTTGGTATTTCTTTATATTGCTTCAACACAGTACAACACTAGGGACACTGCTCTACATCTCTCCCGGGTAGAATGCTAGAGAGTGAACCCTCACTTCATATTTGAAGACCCTTGGCCATCCACACACACACACACACACACACACACACACAGAGAGAGAGAGAGATGAAATGAAGTTAAAATTAACGTATACAAAGAACCTATGAGACCAAAAGAGCTTACATCATCATGATCATATGATCCATATCCCGGCATGGAAAAGACTAAACAAAATACCAAAAGGCCTACACAACAATGCCACCACATCGAGTCTCTCATAGGCCTATGCCTCAAGGCCTCAATCTCCTCCTTTATGAAGAACCTAGCAGGAGCTGATTTAAGCACTTCAAATAACAACTGAACCGAAAGAGATGAAAAGAATAAACAACTTTAAGCACTTCAAATAACAATTGAACTGAAAGAGATGTACGACACATGAGACGGGGAGTGGTGGAGTTCAACCCCAAGAGAGCACTAGCCCCAAACGTTGGCTCCCCTTTTGGTATTTCTTTATATTGCTTGAACTTAGCAAAACGCCGGTAGTACTCCATCCTTTGTACCTCCACGCGGGAGCGTGCTAGAGAATAACCCTTCCTCATATTTAGAGGCCCTTGGCCCTTCAAAAGCAGTTTACATGAAAAGCATAAAGTCTAAAAGCATCTAGCCCAAAAGCTGGAACCCAAAAGCTATCAACACATTTCACAAAAATCCGTACTGCCACGTCAACAGCTCGTCTGCACAAATTGCGGGTGTTCATACAGTGCCACGTCAACAAGCTAGCGGAAATTGCGGGGCGTGTACAACTACCACGTCACCATATTTTTACGCTGGTCTTTTCGTGGGTTCAGCTTCTAGTTCCTTGGGCCCCCATCGGAGGGGGTCCCATAAGCTGGCGAGAACTCCTCTTTAAAAATAGGCCACTCGGCAAGACTTGTAAGCTGGTGAAATCTACTTCTGTTGTTGCTTCTTTGCTGCTTCTAGGGTTTAGGCCCCTCGGCAGGGATCTATAGGTTGGCTCCATTCTTTAATGGCTTGACACGTCAGTAATTTGTGACATCCCCCCTTCTTGAACAAAAAGTAATCGTCCGCGATTACAACACAATTGCAAAACAACTCAAGTTAGCTCAAAAATTTCCGATGGTCTTCCGAGGGACAACCAGTTTTCTCATTCCCGATTGGAGCTCTTGATATCTTGGGTTGTTGGCTTTTCACAAAAATCTCATCCAATAAGGAGTATTCTTATTCCAGATCGGGAGCTCTTAATATTCTAGCGTAGTAAAATTAGCCATCACACCCAGACCACGCTGATCTCCAACAGTCGTCTTGATGTACTAAAATTACATATCTAGGCAATCTCACCCAACAAGGAATATTCAGTGATTGGCACATCACAATGTAACACAAATGCTCACATATGCATGTTACAAGACATGGAAATATAAAGCCGCCGATGAACACTCCCCCCGCAAATAACCATCCAGGTCCGGGCCATGAGCTGTTCTCCCTCATCACTCCTCCTGCAAATAACCTAAAAAGGTCCGGGCCATGAGATATAGAGGCCTTTTACAACCAAACGCCACCCAAACCACAGCCTGCGTCGTTTGGAGGTGCTAAGAGTAGCCACTGCTCAGACTTCTTAATACTCCCCTCGTAAATAACCATCCAAGTCCTCGCCATGAGTAACAACAACAATACTCCCCCGTAAATAACCACAAGGGTCCGCCCCATGAGTAAAAACAGCATTTTTCAAACATTTAATACTCCCCCCACAAATAACCACAAGGGTTCGAGCGATGAGTATGTGCAGGTATTCTCAAACATCCCGTGATGCACAACACATGAGACGGGGAGTGGACATGTTCCAAACAGCCATTTGTGACAGGTAGTCCGGATAGAGCAGAGAGAGAGAGAGAGAGAGAGAGATCCAAACATCAGACTCTATATCTTCTGGTTAATTGATTGTAGGATTACAAAGTGAAGGACAAAGCCTCCTTCATATAGATAATAGTCACCCTTTCATCCTCCTTGTGTACACCTCTTGGCATCCTAATTATGTTAGAATACGTTCACACCATGCACCCGCTAAGACCACCCTCTTCCCCCCCCCCCCAACCCAATCTTCCTAGATGATGACCTCACAAGGTTGCAAATACAGCATCCGATGGCATGCTACAAAGATGGCCAGGTCATCATTGATGGCCAGCCCATGGATTAGCACTTTCGGGCAAATGGGACACAAGCTAGAACCACCTACAGAGATTCATACTGCAGTCTGGAACTGCGATGGTTCATTATGGGTAAAGCCTTGATGCTTAGAGAGATATACTTCTATTGGCAAAGACACATTAGAGCCTTGAGGGGACTACCTCAGGTGGAGAGGTACCAGTGAGAGTCTGTAGACTGTCCACGGACAATACAGACTATCATCCCACAAACCACGAGACAAGGGACATCGAGACGCTTGCAAGTGGCGGCAATACTTTTCTACACAGGCTCGCTACATGTGCCTTTGTCTACAGCTTTCCCAGTCTAGAGCAGTCTGCATAGCACTTTGCTACTTCTCACCACCAGGATCATCACATGCTATCACTAAGGAGGGGACTACAAAGGACGAGGGAAGGAAGCAGTAAACTGTAAGACTCACAATGGAAAGTAGACTTACTGCCTTCTCACCACCAGGATCATCACATGTTATCACTAAGGAGGGGACTACAAAGGACGAGGGAAGGAAGCAGTAAACTGTAAGACTCACAATGGAAAGTAGACTTACTGCCTTCTCACCACCAGGATCATCACATGCTATCACTAAGGAGGGGACTACAAAGGACGAGGGAAGGAAGCAGTAAGACTCACAATGGAAAGTAGACTTACAGCAAAGAAAGACCTACCTACTAAGCTACAGGAATACCCAAGGACAGAAGAGATGGCATGGTTTGACTTCAATAAGCAATTGATTTGCGATACTCAAACTAAAAGTCAACTGTGCTCATAAGGTATATTTAGTGGTTCTACATTGCTAGTGAAAGCCTCCTGACCAAAACCAGCCTTCAAGTGATTGATGCGGCGGTCTGGTCTGTACTCTCACTATTTAGAAATTCTCTCTATGAACGGAGCTCTACAAGATTAAGTCCCAAACGCCAGCCTAGGGAGGCAACGAAAGCCCCCCCCACCCCCCCCGAGGAGGGAGAGTCGTAAGCATGTACCAGTAGTTATAGATACATATGTATGTACCTGTATACGCACACGCACACACCAGTTCACAAGCTATAATGAATCATGCATGCAAACAACACATTAAGAGAGCTGAAAAGACAAATTTAAAACTGGCCGAACCTGAGACATATGTATATGGATAACCCAAGGCAATGCTCTTCTTTGTAAATCGTACCTAGAAGATGAGAGATTCAGAAGTCAGTCAACTAATTGAGTTTCAAGGCTTCTAGAAATGCATAAGCATCCAAAAATAACATCTTAGTTGCCAATGGCCTCATAATCCTGTATTTCCTAGCTTAAACCAAAAAACTAAGAAGACATGGGTGAACAGTCTGAGAGATATTGTCTACTCCATTTGAAAAGTAGTGTTCAGATTTGAGTGGACCAAAACAGCAAATTATGTAGGCATCATGCTTAGTTTAGCACGTAACTCGATCATGGTCTTCAGTGGCACCATTTCAAGTGTAAAATGTTGCAAATAGTCCTGGATCTGCCAAGCTGCCCTTGCAAGATCTGTTTCCCTCTTCATTGTACTGGAGGAAATAGCCAAAATGGATTTAAAATCTGCCTCCTTCAGTCGTGTGCATGTCCCTCTAAGAAGAGTTTCCTAAACAAGAAAACAACCATTTATGCATGATTTTAATTTTGATCTCTCTCTCTCTCTCTCTCTCTCTCTCTCTCTCTCTCTCTCTCTCTCTCTCTCTCTCTCTCTCTATTTTTTGGCGATAAAAGTGCGGCGTTGACCCTTTGCATTACATAAAATCGACCATAGGTCCATATACAAGAAAATGGGAAAAACCCTTGAGAGATGTACAATGAGATAGTGGAGGAAAATAAACCACAGGACACATCTAAATGTAAAGATACTCTAATCAGGTGGTGAAATGTAGCTATCTGGAAATGATCGAGTCTACACGAATCTGCCCAAAGCTCTATCCACCTCAGACAATGTAGTGAAATTGACAATGTCAATGTTGTGTATCTGATTGATATAAAGCATCTCCTGCAAAAAAACTCATGTAGTAGCTCACAAAAGCTAGAGGACTGAGAAACCCCTAGGACGTGCCTCTAAAATCATTCGCATCCACTCTTAACGTTTCCTGATGATGTACCCCAAAAAAGGATGTAGATCTGCGGCACAACCATACCGTAAGAGAGGCAGCGGCGACTGTCACAAAGTGATGACGTGACGTGCCCAACTGGAAAGAAATGGCCGAGAGGACGAGAAAAATTGAGCCCGAAGAACAAAGGAAGTTGTCAACTTATGGAGCACCGGCTGACGGGACCTAAAAACCTAAAAATAAAGAGCTTGATCTTTGAGAGGGGCGCTCGTTGATGACATCGCACGACAATAAGGATGCTAACGTGGCAGGACATGGCTATCGTTCTTGCCCCAAGAGAAATGCCCGCAATGAGACTCCTAGAGCTTCCACTATCGAAGCTCCAAAAGAGCATGCTCGTTGCAAAGGATCACCTCTCTCCTATGCTTGGGGAAAGGGAAGGGAGCATGATGCCTTCATCTTGTTTGACCCTAGCTTTACTTACACCTTCATATCAACGGAGTTGGCCACCAAGTTGGGCATTCCAGCTTTCGAGATGGGAAATACTGATACTGCCAATACAGCTTTCAAGGGACAGCAAGCCTCCATTACTTCCTTGATTGGGAAGTTGAGACTTCATGTCCAAAGCTATGTCGACAAAGAAGACTTTTTTATCTCTCCTCTCCAACATGAGGACACTATCCTAGGGGCACCATGGTTCAACGGCATGGCTGCCAACATGAAGTTCCTTGAAAGGAGAATCTACTCCACCTACAGGGGAAAGAGCATGTATATAGATGCTAGTGAGTCTGGTCGTACTCTACCACTTGTAGATTCACCTGCTTTGGATAAATCAATGAAGAGCTCAGTTTCTGCGTACATGATTTTTGTCAAATAGTCCCTAAAAGATCCTAATGTTTCATCAAATGTAAATGGTAGGAATCAAGAAGAGTTAGACTTGTCTAATTTTCTAAAAGGATTCCAAGATGTGTTCATCAATGATATCCCTATGGACTTACCTCCAAAACGAGGGGATGACGACCATCGAATTGAGCTCTTACCAGGAAGCTCACCACCTAACAATCCTCCTTATCGTGTTTCCCAAGCTCAACAAGAGGAGATCATGAGGCAAGTACAAGAATTGGCAGACAAAGGGATGGTGAGACCTAGCTCCTCCCCATTTTGTTCTCCCGTCCTTTTAGTGCAAAAGAAAGATGGTACATACCGTATGTGTGTGCACTATCGAGCACTACATGTAAGGTGCAGCGGAATGAATGTTGTATTTTCTCAAAATCAGTGATCCATATTTGCTCAAGGTTCCTTTTAGTTGTTATGGAAGGGAGAGCCTTCCGTTCTTAATGGAGAGTGCTATGATCACAAACAAAGTGAGTGGATATTGTGCGTGCAAGTGTATGAGACTGGGAGAAAGAGAGAAGAGAGATACGACACCAGAGACGTTGTAAAACCCTCCTCCGAAGGCCCCACTCTCGTCGGCGAGAGTGGTCTACTTATGATTGCACAATCTGGTACAAACGGTATGCATGAGACTGATGCAAGTCTAGGCTATGTCGACAAAGTCAACACTAGGGCTAAAATCTGCAATCTTTCTACTGCTGTCCAAAAACACTATGGGCTGAAATCTGCTAATCTTCTATCTGCTGAATTCTGACTCTATGTCGATGACAACGATGCAACGACGACGCTCTAAAAACGCAGATGCTGAAATCTGCGTTTTCCGGGCTGAAACTATAAACCTTGCGGAAACTGACCGTGCGGCGAGGAATTGCTGCGGGAAGGTGAGATCTGCGAAGGTTCGGGACTTGATCGGCGGGCACTCACTGCTGAAAACTGAAAACGCTGATGTTCCTTGACTTTCCGTCGCGGTGAATCTGCAAAACGCTAGGGTGTGTAGCAGATGCAAAAACGCTAGGGCTGAAAATTTGTGCTTGTGTAGCCGTGGCTCTGCAATTGCAAAAACGCTAGGCTGATCTGAGGTGCTGCTGTTGCCGGGATCTGCAAAGGCAAAACGCTGGCTGATCTGAGGTGAAAACGCTAGGTGATGCTGGATCTGCAAAACGCTAGGTCTCCTGGTGTTGCTAAATTGGCTTTATCTTACAGAAAAATAATTCTAAATGAATTATTGGATTTATAAGTGAGAGGGTTTTCTCGCTTGGAACACCAAGGAAAAATAATTCTAAATGAATTATTGGAATTTTAAGTGAGAGGGCTTTTCTCACTGGAGACATCCGAGTACAGAGTATTCCTAGTGCGTCATTCAAAGTAATGACGAGAGCACTAAGAACAGGAATATCTGTAAGGCCACCAGGAACGGGTACTTTTGATGCGTCACATCGGATGGGTGACAGGGAGCATCGGGAAGAAGTATCCGACCATCAGGGAGCATCGGGAAGAAGTATCCGACCATCCGGCTAGGAGCTATAAAAGCATCACATGCCCTCACTCAGAGGGGAGGACCAATCTTTGCAAGGAGGAGATGCTGCTACAGATTTCAGCCGTAAAGAAGACGTTGCCGGTGATGCCCATGGCTGTTCCAAGTGTACCCGATGTCGCCAAGACCCAATGCGCGAGTTCCCTCGCGAAGAAGTGCCTACGAAGCGTGTTTCCATCGCGACAAGTTGCTGTTTTTCTATGTTTTCAGCCCATAAACGTCGTAGACGGCGCTGATTTACGAGAAGGAACCCGAGAACACACCTCTTTTGTGTGTAGGATTGGAAGAGAGGATTTTCTATGGAGAGATCTCTTCCGGGGAATTGCTTTTCGAGAATTGAGTCGCGTTTCGAGCGTCGAGACTTTGAAGGTAACGATTTTCATGGTATGATCTTTGAGTATTTGATTGCAGGTGTACTTCCTCTTCGTGAGGGAGTAGGAGCAGAGGAAGGCATGAGCCTCTGCAGGAGAAAAGCGCTCTGAGGAACTAGAGCCAGATCAGCCCAAGGGTTTCGTACTCGAGTTTGGGAAGTAGATCCACGGATCGGAGAGAGGTAGTCTCTCAAGTTGTGATCCGGAAGTTGGGATTCCCAAGTAAGGACTTCGTGTCCGGGAAGGCAGAGTTGTTCTGCGGGAAGAGGACTCTGGAAAGAGAGTTGGAAAAGAGTTGCAGGGATGTCATGCCCTGAGTCTGGAAGGTGAGATCCAAAGGCGAGAACCTTGGTTCTCAAGGATTTGGAATAAGGAACGGAAGTTCCTTGGAATAGGGTTTTGCCCTAGGAATCGGAAGCTAAGGCTTCCAGGAACCATCAAGTCTTATTCTAGAACGAACGTGGTAATACGTTCGGTTCAAGTGCTTGTATAG
The DNA here is from genome assembly GCF_014529385.1 of Adiantum capillus-veneris. Classification (NCBI taxonomy): domain Eukaryota; kingdom Viridiplantae; phylum Streptophyta; class Polypodiopsida; order Polypodiales; family Pteridaceae; genus Adiantum; species Adiantum capillus-veneris. Next base: position 50,573,941 of record NC_140949.1, on the reverse strand, counting down.
ACTTCTCCTCAGTAATAAAGATACTATTACGGGGGGGACCAACCCATCTTCTGGTCCCCAGTACTGTGTCGATCTTCTCACTTTATCTCTCTCTCTCTATTTATTTCTCTCTATATCCTCTGGCTTCAATATTAAGTGATAAATTTTATTTATCCGAGTATATTTTATATTGCTATGCGCTCTCGTTTGTGACACCTGGGGTGGGGGGGGGACGTCTGCTGAGAAGTTGCTTGTTGAGCCCATAGCTCCTGCTGCCTCTTCTGCCAAATAGTGCTAGCTCTAGTTTGCTTATATACAAACTTAGCAAAATTGCCCTACCTACTTTTGTTGGAAAGTCACTTAAATTAATAAGTGAAAAATGTCAAAAATAGAAAAAATAGGCTAAAATCACTGGAAAATTCCCTTGACTAATTCTTTATGGATTTTGATGGGAATACTGATGATCATGCTGTGTGCAACCAGAGGATATGCATCTACACTAAGCGACTGGGCATGCATGGTCTACGAATAGACTCACAAAAGTGCCAGATCACTTCTAAATCTAGACTGAATGGACTGACTGAACTCTGATCATGTTGTAGCTTGTCCACGGACACATAGGGTTGGATGTGTCACGTGACATCCCCTCCTTTTCAAAGTGAGGTACTGGTACTGAACTGTATGGCGTCGAGGGAGATCACCAATAGCATCCGGAATCTTGGAAGGGACTCTTCGCCGGCCCACTCTGATGTGTGGGTCGTGCGGTACTTGAATTTCATAAAGGTCTGCAACGCTTGCTTCTTTGGGCCGCGCCGAAAGCGACACAAAGTCTTTTGTGGCTCCTTCGATGCTTCAACTTCGTCGAGAGTCATACTTCTTTCTTCTTCAAGAATCTCCACGGCTCAAAATTCCTGAAACCACTTCCAACACAAAAACATGAACATACCTATTCCATATAAAGTGAGTGGAAAAAATCTTCTCTTCCTCAAAGACTGTGCATGCAATGTAGATGAATAAATAGACGGAGTCCGAAACTGTTCACCACACACACGCAAACCATGATATTGAATCTTTCTCTTCGGATCTAAAGCAATCAGCTGTGGCAATTCACAACGGAAATACCCACGCTTGGTGCTCATACTTTCATGTGCTCTTTCTACAACTGTGTCGTGCCAAGGAAGAGACATGGAATGTGACTTCCTTGAATGCATACTTTTCAGCTTTTCATGAAAAATCCGCATACATTCGTGCTCATTTATGAGTGAAACGTGCTCAACGTGCAATATGTCATACCTAGTAAAAGGGATCACATAAAGACGCTGACTAAAATACAGGAAACGATCACGAATGAAACACTCGAACAATGCGTGCGTATCAATCATGCGAACACATAATACTTCCTGTGAGGGTTCTTTGGACCTAGGCTCGATAGCCAAGATCGGTTCTTCCTGAGGGTGTTCTTTGAACCTAGGCTCGAGAGCCAAGATCGGGTCTTCGTGATTGATCGAATCTGCAACAAGGTTAGCTTCGCGAGAGAGTATCAACTAACACATCATCCTTGTGAACAATCACGTCATCTTCATGCAACTCATCATGCTTGTGAGAAATCACATCTTGATTATCATGCAAATCATCATGCTTATGAGAAATCACATCTTGATCATGCAAATCATCATGCTCATCATTATCATCCAAATCATCATGCAAATCATTGTCATTCAATTCATCATCATGCTTCACGTAATCATGCAAATCCTGTGTGTCATGCTTGGGAGAAGAAGAGACTGAGAGAGTCTCCTTTCCCCAAATCTCTTGCATCTGTGTCTGAACTTGAGAATAGAGTCGCCAGAACTCTTTGTTTTGTCGGTCGCTCTGTTCTTGTATTGCTTTCAAGTCGTACTGACGCTGTATGGCTGCCATTCCTTCCTTGTAGTCACGATCTATGGCTGCCCTTTGTTCTTCGTAGGCCTTTCTTTCTGCTTCTCTTTCTGCTTTTCTTTCTTCGCATTCTAACTGTCTTTCCTTAAACAACTGCTTCAACTCCTCCATAGGAGTTAGTGCAATCCTTGTCGTAGATGGGGAAGGGGGAGGGTCCGAAAAACCTCCTGGTGGGGAAAATTCTTCTTCGCCTCTCTCATGCTCATCACCTCCAAGCGAAGTATCCATTCCGCTTCGAGTGATGATCATTCTGAAGTCGTGGGTTCTTGTGGGTTCTTGTGGTCTTGGGTTCTTAAGTTCACGAGGAACTTGGGTTCTTGGGGGTCTTGGGTGTTTCTTTCGCTTGCAAACCGCGTTTGAGAAGGATCTTCTCTTCACCTGAGTTCTACTCCTTTCCATGGGCGCACCCCTTGGCGACCTTGCGCTCACACCAAGGTTGCTTTTCCCCACCTCACGTCGATTGGCCGGCCGCTAAGTGCATGGTCCACTCTCAATGAGTGAAAGAGACACAAGGGGAGGTTGGACAAGCCATTCTTTCCTGGGATTCCTGTCACTCTTCAAAAACACGATTAGGAATCGACACGCCCAAACGAACTTGGGTTCGTGAGACCGCAACAAGGAAAAAAATTTCTTGTGATTCTTGTGGTTCTTTCCTTGAGTGATATAGAACACTGCCAAAGCTCTGATACCAATGTAAGGTGCAGCGGAATGAATGTTGTATTTTCTCAAGATGAGTGATCCATATTTTCTCAAGGTTCCTTTTAGTTCTTATGGAAGGGAGAGCCTTCCGTTCTTAATGGAGAGTGCTATGATCACGAACAAAGTGAGTGGATATTGTGCGTGCAAGTGTATGAGACTGAGAGAAAGAGAGAAGAGAGATACGACACCAGAGACGTTGTAAAACCCTCCTCCGAAGGCCCCACTCTCGTCAGCGAGAGTGGTCTACTTATGATTGCACAATCTGGTACAAACGATATGCATGAGACTGATGCAAGTCTAGGCTATGTCGACGATGACGACAAAGTCGACACTAGGGCTGAAATCTGCAATCTTTCTGCTGCTGTCCAAAAACGCTATGGGCTGAAATCTGCTAATCTTCTATCTGCTGAATTCTGACTCTATGTCGATGACGATGATGCGATGACGACGCTCTGAAAACGAAGATGCTGAAATCTGCGTTTTCCGGCCTGAAACTATAAACCTTGCGGAAACTGACCGTGCGGCGAGGAACTGCTGCGGGAAGGTGAGATCTGCGAGGTTCGGGACTTGATCGGCGGGTACTAACTGCTGAAAACTGAAAACGCTGATGTTCCTTGACTTTCTGTCGCAGTGAATATGCAAAACGCTAGGGTGTGTAGCAGATGCAAAAACGCTAGGGCTGAAAATCTGTGCTTCTGTCGGCGTGGCTCTGCAATTGCAAAAACGCTAGGCTGATCTGAGGTGCTGTTGTTGCCGAGTGCTCTGTTATCTTTGTCGTGGCAAGGGAGCTATAAAATCATCACACGCCCTCTCCCACAGGGAAGACCAGTTTTCGCAAGGAGAAGATGCTGCTGCAGATTTCAGCCGCAAAGAAGACGTTGCCGGTGATGCCCATGGCTGCCCCAAGTGTACCAAATGTCACCAGGACCCAATGCGCAAGTTCCCTTGTGAAGAAGTGCCTACACCACGTGTTTCCATCGCGACAAGCTGCTGTTTTTCTCTGTTTTCAGCCCATAAACGTCGTTGACGGGGCTGATTTACGAGAAGGAACCCGAGAGCACACCTCTTTTGTGTGTAGGATTGGAAGAGAGGATTTTCTATGTAGAGATTTCTTCCGGGAAATTGCTTTTCGAGAACCGAGTTGCATTTCGAGCGTCGAGACTTTGAAGGTAAGGATTTTCATGTTATGATCTTTAAGTATTTGTTTGCAAGTGTACTTCCTCTTAGTGAGGGAGTAGGAGCAGAGGAAGGCATGAGCCTTTGCAGGAGAAAGCGCTATGAAGAACTAGAGCCAGATCAGCCCAAGGGTGTCGTACCCGAGTTTCGGACGAAGATCCATAGATTCGAGAGTGTGGAGTTGGGGATCCGGAAGTTGAAATTCCCAAGAAAAACAACAACCAACCTCCTCCCTCTTCTAGTGTTACCTGTACAGCTATTACTGTCGGCTTCACACCCCCTATTCCTTCCTGCCCATCCCAATGTAACAGACTTGGACACTCCAAGTCAAGAATCAACCGCGACAGCACCAAATAACCACTTCAAAACAATTCACAGATCACAATAGATTTGCACTGGCCCGCCGGAGTTCCGTGCCTAGAGATAATGGCCCCAAAGACTGGCGCCCCTTTCGGTATTTCTTTTTGTATTCATCAATTCAAAGTACAAGAGAGTGGGTCGGGATTCACTCTCAGACTCTGCGTCCAGATGCTCTGAGAAGTGAAGCCCTCACCACGTATTTAAAGGTTACAAGGGATGCCCAAAAGCAAAGCCCCAAAAGCTTTTTAAAATAAAAAGCATCAGTTCTCTCTCTCTCTCTTAGAGTCTTTTCTCTTTTTTTATTTAAAAAAAAGCAAAATTCGCGTCGCTCATCATTTTCCAAAATATTTTTATTTTTATTTTTTTCAGCCTCCGCGATTTCCGGAAATTAGGGTTTTTGGCAAAAATTAGGGTTTGCAAGAATTTTAGGGTTTCTGGCAGAAATTAGGGTTTCGGTTGTCCGCCACGTCATCACTTTGTGACATACCTCCCTCTTGAAAGCATTGTAATCGACCGCGATTACGCCTGCAAAACCGACAAAAGCCATAAACCGTCTTCGCAGACACTGACTGTTAGTACCTACGTACTAGGAACACACATCTAGAACATGTACAAAATCGACAGTCACATCACCAGACATCACATGACATTCAACATTCATTCGGATCTTAGACCGTGATTTATCGGCAATGTAGCTAGCAATCACATCTAGGTCCAATCGGGACCTTATCGATGTCCGATTGACTAACCCCTATTGCAACCATGTCTATTCGAGATCAATCAGACCAAAATGCTGCAGTCATTTCGGCTATCAGTTCCTGCACTCACAAGAAGTCAAGAACAAATCAGTATCATTATTAGGAATTCCATTTCATAAAGTCATCCAGCAGAATACTGTCAGCTCTCAGTATCCCTGAAGCTCAAAGAGACAGCAGTGACTTTAGTATCAAAATCAAGGCATCTGTTGACAAAGGAGCCGAGTAACTCCCCTCTTGTGCATCCCACTGCACCAGATCTTCGGCCAAGCTGAGTTTCGGGGTTCCGATTGGAGTAGACTATGCTAAACCAAAACATCGAGGTAAAGTTTCACAATCCGAGGAGTATCTGCTAGGTCCTCCTCCTCCATCCACTTCGCATCAAATGCAGGAAAGTTCTTGAATTTAACCAAGAACCGCCTTCGGACTTTGCCTTTCTTCGTATCGTTATGTGCCAAAATCTGTTCAGGAACAAGGATCTCCTCGTTTTCTTCCACTTCGGGTTGCTCATCAAGCTCCCCATCATCAGGCACATCACCCTTAACAGGTTTCAAGAGACTCACATGCAATGCATTGTGAATCCTCCAAGTATCTGGCAGTTTCAATCGGAAGGAGACATCATTTATCTTGTCAGTGATCTGGAAAGGTCTGTAGTATCGCATACTAAGCTTTGGAAAAAGCCTCTCCTTTCCCTTTTTCTTTCATAGACGTGCCTTCTCAAAAGTAAGAGCACACAATCATCCTCCTTCAATTTCAAGTCGCGATGATGGCGATCCGCTGACTTTTTCTGTCGTTCTTGAGACTGTTGCAAAGTCTCGCGAACCTTGGCAAAAGCCGTATCCAAATCTCACAAATATTCATCCGCTTCAAATATCTAATCTTCATGCTCAGGAAGGATGGAACCTTCGCAGCACTTTCAACAATCTCACATAGCGTCTTTCCCGTCGAAGAGTATATCGTGTTATTGTAGGCAAATTCCACCAAAGGTAAGTTCTTTTCCCATTGAGTCTTCTGATCCGAGATACAAGACTTCAATAAATCTAAAATCACTGAATTGGCAATCTCAAATTGCCCGTCAGTCTGCAAGTGGAACGATGACGAGAACTGCAACTGTGTGACAATGTTCTCCCAAATTGCCTTCCAAAACAAACTCATAAATCTGGGGTCTCTATCGAAGACAATCGTCTCAGACGTGCCATGTAATCGGAAAATCATCGTGATCATTCTGTGTTCTCGGGAGATCAAAAAATGAAATCTATTTCAATATTTTCCCAGGGGCGGGTGGGTATGGGTAAAAGGGTATAACAATCCTTGTGTCTTATGCTTGTCAAACTTGACGTTCTGGCATACTGCGCACAACTCTCCCACGTCCTTTTTGAGTCACGGCCAAAAGAAGTATCTCTCTACCCCTTTCATGGTGGTAGCAATGCCGCAGTGACCCGTAAAAGGTGGACAATGGCATTCAGTCATAACCTTTTCCCTCAATGGCTGTGTAACGCACAACATAGTCTTTTTCATCAAGTAGCCTTCCCGAAGGGAGTATCCAGCTACTGTCTCCCCATCCCGTATCCGTGCGAAAAATATCTGCAAAATCTGTATATGTGGCATACCGATCGACCATATCCTCGAAGCTCCTATGATGTATCGCGGAAATAGCCAAAACCAACCGTTTCCGAGACAAAGCATCTGCCACCACATTCTTCTGTCCCTACACATGGACAATCTGGAAGTGGAACTGTGACAAGATGTTCACCCACCGCATCTGCTTTTCCGAAAACTGCTTCTGTGACAAGAAGTAGCGCAAACTCTGATGGTCTGTAAAGACAGTAAAATCCGCTCCGAGTAGGCAATGCCGCCACTGAGTAAGAGCATGGATAACCGCCAAAAGCTCTTTCTCATAAATCTGTGCTGTCATCTCCGCCCTAGAGAACAAACGGCTCTCGTAAGCTATGACATGGCCTTCTTGCATCAAGACCGCACCCAGACTACGACCACAAGCATCACAATATACTTTGAATGACTTCTGCAAGTCCGGCAAAGTCAAAATAGGTCCCGTAGTCAATTTCTCTTTCAATGTCCGAAAGGCAGTCACCTCTGTGGGTCCCCACGAAAAAGGTACTCCTTTCTGTGTCAAGGTATGCAAAGGGGAAGCAACCTCTGCAAACTTTCGTATGAACCGCCTGTAGTACGAACACAGTCCCAAGAAGCTTCTAACTTCATGGACATTCCTCAAATCGGGCCAATCACGGATAGTCTCTATCTTGGCCGGGTCCATTTGCACTCCTGCTGCTGACACAATGTGTCCCAAAAAGTGTATCTCTGGTAGGAAAAATTCACTTTTCTTTGCATTAATTACTAACGTGTGATCTCGTAATGCCTGAAAGACTTGAAGTAGATGATCTCTGTGTTCTGCCTCATTCTTGGAGAAAACAATGATGTCATCAAAGAAAGTGCCAACAAATAGCCTGTACTCTCGAAAAATCCTGTCCATCATCCGGTTAAATGTCGCAGCAGCATTGGTTAAGCCAAAAGGCATCACCAAAAACTCAAATAACCCAAAAGTCGTTCGAAAAGCTGTCTTGTAGACATCGCCTGGCGCTATCCTGATCTGATGATATCCACTCTTGAAGTCAATCTTGCTAAAGCACGAGGATCCCTGTAACCTGTCGAGTATATCATCGATCCTAGGAATCGGAAATCTGTTCTTGATGGTGATTTTGTTGAGAGTGCTATAATCGATGCACATTCTCCAAGATCCGTCTTTCTTCAAAACCAACAACACTGGAGAGCAATACGGTGAAGTACTAGGCTGGACAAGACCCTTTTCCAAGAGGTCTTTCGCTGGGTTCATAATCTTTTCATTCTGTACTCGGCTCACACGGTAAGGTGGCCGATTCGGTGGCGTGCTTCCAGGTATCAGATCAATGGTTTGATCTTCAGACCCTCTAAAAAGCAATCGGCATGTGTGTGGAGAAAAATCTTGGCGTTCTTTTGATGAGGTCAAAACATATTCAACCTTTATCCAGCGTTCAGTTCCCAAAAGAATGAGTAAGAAACTGAAGTTCATCAAGTACAATCTCTAAGCCCTTCATTTATCAAAGTCGCTTCTCGGCCCGGTAGTCAACCACAGCGTAGTTCTTGTGGTACCAAGGGATCCTGAGTAGAACGTCACTCGCGTGCCCTGAACACCCCTGTCATTGCAAACGAAGTTTGCCAATGCTCGGTGTAATGGCAAATCCCATCCGGGTGCCAGTCGAACTACCTCCGCTTGTGGCGTCAGTCTGTCGGGCGTAATTTTAAATCAAGCCGCCAATTCCAAGTGAAAAGAAGTTGGCCTTGGCTCCTTCAAAAGAGCTTCCTGATCCTTCACTTTGCCCCAAAAGCGGCAAAGTTTGTACTTTCATTCATTAGATTCGGTGCAGGTCCCACGCCATGTGGTACCAGTTCTGCTTTTCTATCTGCCTTTTCTGCCACATTCATCAACTGCTCTCGAACTCTCAGACCTGTCGTCGTCTTTATCATTATGTTCTTTCTGTGCCTTTTTAGGGCACTTCGAAGAGATATGTCCATGTTCCCCGCATCCAAAGCACTTCCCCTCTCTGATGAAGCGAGCTCTCTCCTCAGGAGTAAACTTGGGTCGTGCATCATTTTTCTCTGGGTTGCTCTTTTTTCTTTCTACTTTCATTCCCAGAAGTCTGTTCAGCTCGTTGTGTCATGGCCTTATCTGTGGGGTAGGTCAAACTGCCAGAGTGAATGGCAAAGCCCCGCTTCGCATGACTCATCAACTCCTAAATAGAAGCTGACTTCTATTCCAAGCAGTGATCTCGGATCTCTATAGGTAGACCCAAGGTAAACCGCTCAATCTGTTATCACAGCGAGATCTTCTTGAATGAAGAGGCGGGTAGAAAAGAGCTCCAGAATCTTTCACAATAAGTATTTACCGTATCGCTCTTGGTCATCCGAAGATGGTTCCAAGCAGCTCGTATATCTCGTTCAAACTCTTGCGTCAACCAAGAAGAAATAAAAAGCCTCTTAAATTTCAGCCATGTAACTGGCGCAGTCTTGTTTAAAAGAAGCGTGGACCACCAAGTACGAGCATTCCTCTTAAAGCAAGAGGCAGCTCTCCGAATCTTGGAGTGCTCTGAATAGCGTCCTCCCGCGAAAGCGATGTCAAACTGCTGTATAAAAGACAAAGCCTTCGAAGCATCTGAGTATCCTGAAAAAGTATCAAACTTGATCGAGTGGCCACCTTCCTTAAACTCTCGGACTTTCTTGCTTTCATCTTCGAGAAAGTCATACTGGTTAGCTTTGTAAAAATTCTTCTTGTTCGCATTAAACTTTCCGTCATCGGAATCTGAGCTGTCTGTAGACGAGTCCTCAGTAGAACTGTCAGTCTCTGGGCGAGATGTAGCCTTCTTTGCCTTTTTCTTGCCCTTTCCGAAGCTTTGTTTCTTGCTTCGCTTTTTTACCTTTTCTGTCTTCTTCGCTCGAATCTGAAGAGCTAGAAGAACTGTCAGAAGAAGAAGAAGAAGAAGAAGAAGAAGAAGAACTGGGTACTCCTTCAAATCGAACACGCTTCTTCTATTTCTTTGCCTTGTCAAAAGTCGACTGACGACCCAAATAACCTCGAAAGTTAGTGCTTTTCTTGTACTTTTTGCCATACTTTTTGGCTTTCTTTTGCGCGTCAAAAAGCTGAGCAATCCGTGCATCAACCACGTTCTCCAGTTCCTTCTCCGTATATTTTCTTGGAGGCAGAAGGTTTCTTGAGAGCGGGTTTCGGGAGTGGTGTTGTGGTTCTCTGCCACTCCATCTGTACCTCTTCCAAAGAGGTCTGGGCCACATATTTTGCCATCTTCGGGTCCTTGGCAAAATTGAGCATCATCTTTGTTGCATCGCCAATCAATCGACGACGCTCCATCTCTCTTTGCTCCGCCTGAGTAGGCCGAGGCGGGCCATACTCTCTGTCTGAATCTTCGTTGTGATCCCAGCCCGCACCTCCAGATGCAGAGGGAGTCGACTGATCATTGCCTGAAGCCATAGGTGCCGCGGAAAAAAAATTCGAGGATCGGATTTCCCGTAGAAGAGAAATCGGTCGTGCTCTGATACCACTGTAACAGACTTGGACACTCCAAGTCAAGAATCAACCGCGACAGCACCAAATAACCACTTCAAAACAATTCACAGATCACAATAGATTTACACTGGCCCGGCGGAGTTCCGTACCTAGAGATATTGGCCCCAAAGACTGGCGCCCCATTCGGTATTTCTTTTTGTATTCATCAATTCAAAGTACAAGACAGTGGGTCGGGATTCACTCTCAGACTCTGCGTCCAGATGCTCTGAGAAGTGAAGCCCTCACCACGTATTTAAAGGTTACAAGGGATGCCCAAAAGAAGAGCCCCAAAAGCTTACTAAAATAAAAAGCATCAGTTCTCTCTCTCTTAGAGTCTTTTCTCTTTTTTTATTAAAAAAAAAAAGCAAAATTCGCGTTGCTCATCATTTTCCAAAAAAAATTTTAAAAAAAATTTCAGCCTCCGCGATTTCCGGAAATTAGGGTTTCTGGCAAAAATTAGGGTTTGCAGGAATTTTAGGGTTTCTGGCAGAAATTAGGGTTTCGGCTGTCCACCACGTCATCACTTTGTGACACCCAAGCACCTATAAAATCAGCCAGCGCCTTCTCTTCTACACATAGTTTTGCCAGCGCTAGCCTCCAGAGAATTTGTTGTCGGGAATCTGTAAGCGAGCGTGCGAAGCGAGCTTTTCTGCACTTGGAGCGACAGGTACTGATTGTGAATACGCTCTTCAAGTTGTTGTTTCATGTTTATGCTTTTGTAAGTAATTCGGCACGGAGAAGGAGTAAAGAGGCCTTGGCCTACACTCGAGGATTCTCGAAATGGAATCAGGAATGGTCTGTGGAGCTTCACGCTCCAGGTATAGACGAAAACGAAGAGCTCGTCTCTCAGAATTTCCTGCACGGAAAGGAATTGACCATCGAGTCTAAGATTTAGAAAGTGACCCCGAAAGGAGGGGTCACTCCGGTTCTTGTGCTTGTAAAAAGATTCTCCCAAATAAAGATTCTCTTTATGGGGGGGGACCAACCTATCTTCTAGTTCCCAATATTATGTCGATCTTCTCCCTCCTCTCTTTTGGTTGAAAGCTTATTTATTTTCATCTGGTTAATTATTCGTGTACGCTCCCACTTGTGACAACTCAAAAGCTTCAAGGTACAACTCTCTCTGAAGAGAATTTGCGATCTTCTCCTCCTGCATCCACTTTGCATCGAGAGCCACAAAGTACCCTTGACCAAATTATATGGTGAACCTAGCTTACCTTCTCTTTGTCTTGTGCCCTCTGACCTATTGGTAGCCTTGTTGGCCTCCCCTGTCCGTTGGCACTTTAATCTCAATGGTCTGAATGCTCTGAAGAACAATCAGGTGATTCCTTTATTCGTCGGAACCCTCAGATGCGCTATCATCTATTTCCCTTTCTTCTTTAGAATCCTTTCATGAATTTGCATTTGGTTCCCTAGGTTCGTCGGAACCCTCGGATGCTGTAATAGACTTGGACACTCCAAGTCAAGAATGAATCACCACAGCACCAAATAACCACTTCAAAATAGTTCACAGTTCACAATAGATTTGCACTGGCCGGCGGAGTTCCGTGCCTAGAGATATTGGCCCCAAAGACTGGCGCCCCTTTCGGTATTTCTTTATGTATTAATCAGTTCAAAGTACAAGAGAGTGGTTAGGGTTTCATACTCAAACTCTGCGTCCAGATGCGCTGCAGAGTGTGTGCCCAAACCACTTATTTAAAGTTTACAAAGGATGCCAAAAACAGATCCCCAAAAGCTTCAGATCAAAAGCCTAAATAAAAGCAAAGGCTCTTTTTTTTTCTCTCAAACTCACTTGAGTTTTAAAATAAAGCAAAGAATTCTCTTTCTCCTCAAATCGTGTTGAGAAAAAGCATCAGCTGCCGCAACCCTAAATCAATGCCGCAAATTCCAGGACTCTGCCACGTCATCAGGCTGGCGCTTTTCACTGCTGCCCTTTTAGGGTTAGGGTTAAGGTTTCTGCTGTTTTTAGGGTTTCTGGCAAATTTTAGGGTTAGGGTTTGCAGATTTAGGGTTTTCAGCAGTTAGAATTTTTGGCAAAAATTAGGGTTAGGGTTTTTGCTCTCGGGCAGCCACGTCATCACTTTGTGACATACCCCCCTCTTGAAAGCATTGTAATTGCCCTCAATTACGCAAAACAGAAAGAGGCCATAAACCGTCTTAGCAGACACTGACTGTTAGTACCTACGTACTAGGAACACACATCTAGCACATGTACCAATCGACAATCACATCACACGACATCACAGGACATCACTAGACATCACAGGATATCACATGACATTCAACATTCATTCAGATCTTAGACCATGATTTATCGGCAATGTAGCCAGGAATCGCATCTAGATCCAATCGAGACCTCATCGATGTCCGATTGACTAACCCCTATTGCAACCATGTCTATTCGAGATCAATCAAACAAAAATGCTGCAATCATTTCGTCTATCAGTTCCTGCACTTAAAAAGAAATCAAGAACAAATCAGTATCATAATCAGGAATTCCATTTCATAAAGTCATCCAGCAGAATACTGTCAGCTCTCAGTATACGTGAAGCTCAAAGAGACATTAGTGACTTTAGTATCAAAATCAAGGCATCTGTTGACAAAGGAGCGGAGTGACTCCCCTCTTGTGCATCCCACTGCACCAAATCTCCGGCCAGGCTGAATTCTGGGTTCCATTTGGAGTAGACTATGCTAAACCAAAAGCCTCGAGGTAAAGTTTCATAATCTGAGGAGTATCTGCTAGGTCGTCCTCCTCCATCCACTTCGCATCCAATGCAGGATAGTTCTTGAACTTAACCAAGAACCGCCTTCTGACTTTACCTTTATTCTTCGTATCCTTATGTGCCAAAATCTGTTCAGGAACAAGGATCTCCTCGTTTCCTTCCACTTCGGGTTGCTCATCAGGCTCCCCATCATAAGGCACATCACCTTTAAAAGGTTTCAAGAGACTCACATGAAATGCATTGTGAATCCTCCAAGTATCAGGCAATTTCAGTCAGAAGGAGACATCATTTATCTTTTCACTGATCTGGAAACGTCCGTAGTATCACATACTAAGCTTTGGAAAAAGCCTCTCCTTTCCCTTTTTCTTTCTCAGGCATGCCTTCTCAAAACATAAGAGCACCCAATCATCCTTCTTCAATTTCAAGTCGCGACGATGGCGATCCTTTGCCTTTTTTTGTCGTTCTTGAGATTTCTGCAAAGTCTCGCGAACCTTGGCAAAAGCCGTATCTAAGTCTCGCGTATATTCATCCGCTTCAAAAATCTTATCTTTCATACTTAGGAAGGGTGGAACCTTCGCAGCACCTTCAACAATCTCAAATGGCGCCTTCCCCATCGAAGAGTGTATCGTGTTATTGTAGGAAAATTCCACCAAAGGTAGGTACTTTTCCCATTGAGTCTTCTGATCCGAGATATAAGACTTCAATAAATCTAGAACCACTGAATTGGCACTCTCAGATTCCCCCTTAGTCTGCTGGTGGAACGATGACGAGAACTGCAACGGCGTGCCAATGTTCTCCCAAATTGCCTTCCAAAACAAACTCGTAAATCTGGGGTCTCTGTCTAAGACAATTGTCTCAAGCATGCCATGTAATCTGAAAATCTGGGCCACAAACAGTCTCGCTAAGTGGTCCGGCTTGACTGTTTTCTTCACTGGAATGAAATGAATCTGTTTGCTAAATCTATCAATAATAGTCCAGATACCATCGTAACCACTCTCTGTTCTCGGAGATCAAAAACGAAATCCATTGCAATACTTTCCCAGGGGCGGCTGGGTATGGGTAAAGGCTGTAACAATCCCTGTGCTTTATGCCTATCAAACTTGACCTTCTACCATACTAAGCAACTGCGCACAAACTCTTCCACATCCTTTTTGAGTTTCTGCCAAAAGAAGTATCTCTCTACCCCTTTCTTGGTGGTAGCAATGCCGCGGTGACCCGTAAAAGGTGGACAATGGCATTCAGTCATAACCTTTTCCCACAACGGCTGTGTAACGCACAACATGGTTTTTCTCATCAAGTAGCCATCCCGAATGGAATATCCCGCTATTGTCTCCCCATCCCGTATCCGTGTGAAAACGTCTGCAAAATCTGTATCTATGGCATACTGATTGACCATATCCTCGAAGCTCGTATGATGTATCGCGGAAATAGCCAGAACCAACGGCTTCCGAGACAAGCATCTGCCACCGCATTCTTCTGTACCTGAACATGGACAATCTAGAAGTGAAACTGTGACAAGATGTTCGCCAACCGCATCTGCTTTGCCGAAAGGTGCTTCTGTGACAAGAAGTAGCGCAAACTCTAATGGTCTGTAAAGACAGTAAAATCTGCTCCAAGTAGGTAATGCCGCCACTGAGTAAGAGCATGGATAACCGCCAAAAGCTCTTTCTCATAAATCTGTGTTATCATCTCCAGCCTTGAGAACAATCGACTCTCGTAAGCAATGACATGGCCTTCTTGCATTAAGACCGCACCCAGACTACGACCACAAGCATCACAATATACTTCAAATGACTTTTGCAAGTCCGGCAAAGTCAAAACTGGTTCCGTAGTCAATTTCTCTTTCAATTTCTGAAAGGCAGTCACCTCTGTGGGTCCCCACGAGAAAGAGACTCCTTTCCGTGTCAAGATATGCAAAGGGGAAGCAACCTCTGTAAACTTTCGAATAAACCGCCTGTAGTACAAACACAGTCCCAAGAAGCTTCTAACTTCATGGACATTCTTCAAATCGGGCCAATCACGGCTAGTCTCTATCTTGGCCGGATCCATTTGCACTCCTGCCGCTGACAATGTGTCCCAAAAAGTGTATCTTTGGTAGGAAATATTCGCTTTTCTTTGCATTAATCACTAACTTGTAATCTCGTAATGTCTGAAAGACCTGAAGCAGATGATCTCTATGTTCTGCCTCATTCTTGGAGAAAACAATGATATCGTCAAAGAAAGTGCCAACAAATAGCCTGTACTCTCAAAAAATCTTGTCTATCATCCGGTTAAATGTCGCAGGGGCATTGGTTAAGCCAAAAGGCATCACCAAAAACTCAAATAACCCAAAAGTCGTCCGAAAAGCTGTCTTGTAGACGTCTCCCGACGCAATTCTGATCTGATGATATCCACTCTTCAAATCAATCCTGCTAAAGCACAAGGATCCCTGTAATCTGTCGAGTATATCATCGATCCTAGGAATCAGAAATCTGTTCTTGATGGTGATTTTGTTGAGAGCTCTATAATCGATGCACATTCTCCAAGATCTGTCTTTCTTCAAAACCAACAACACTGGAGAGCAATATGGTGAAGTACGAGGCTGGACAAGACCCTTTTCCAAGAGGTCTTTCACTTGGTTCATAATCTCTTCATTCTGTGCTCGGCTCACACGGTAAGGTGGCCAGTTCCGTGGTATGCTTCCAGGTATCAGATCAATGGTATGATCTACAGGCCCTCTAAAAAGCAATCGGCATGAGTGTGGAGAAAGATCTTGGCGTTCTTTTGTTCAAGTCAAAACATATTCGACCTTTATCCATCGTTCAGTTCTCTCCCCAAAAGAATGAGTAAAGAAATTGAAGTTCATCGAGTACAATCTCTGAGCCCTTCATTTGTCAAAGTCGCTTTCTGGGCCCGGTAGTCAACCACGGCATAGTTCTTGTGGAACCAAGGGATTTTGAGTAGAACGTCACTCGCGTGCCCTAAACCCCTGTCATTGCAAACGACGTTTTCCAATGCTCGGTGTAATGACCACATCCCGTCCGGGTGCCACTCGAACTACCTCCGTCTGTGGCCTCAGCTTGTCGAGCGTAGTTCCAAATCGAGCCGCCAATTCCAAGTGAAAAGAAGTTGGCCTTGGCTCCTTCAAAAGAGCTCCCTGATCCTTCACTTTGCCCCAGAAGCGGCAAAGTTTGTACTTTCATTCATTTGATTGAGTTCAGGTCCCGCCATGTGGTACCAGTTCTGCTTTTTATCTGCCTTTTCTTCACGTCTCTCTGCTTTAGAACTTTCTGGCCTATCTTCATCTTGTTCGTTCGGTGTCTCGTTAGGGCACTTCGCGGAGATATGTCCATGTTCCCCGCATCCAAAGCACTTCCCCTCCATGATGAAGCGAGCTCTCTCCTCAGGAGTAAGCTTGGGACGTGCATCCTTCTTTTCTGGGTTGCTCTTTCTCTTTCTACTTTCATTCGTTGAAGTCTGTTCGGCTCGTTGTGTCATGACCTCATCGGTGGGGTAGGTCAGACTGCCAGAGTGAATGGCAAAACCCCGCTTTGCATGACTCATCAACTCCTGAATAGAAGCTGACTTCTGTTCCAAGCAGTGATCTCGGATCTCTGTAGGTAGACCCAAGGTAAACCGCTCAATCTGTTCTCTGAACGAGATCTTCTTGAATGAAGAGGCGGGTAGAAAAGAGTTCCACAATCCCTCGCAATAAGCATCCACTGTATCTTGCTTGGTCATCCGAAGATGGTTCCAAGCAGCTCGTATATCGCGTTCATACTCTTGAGTCAACCAAGAAGAAATAAAAAGCTTCTTAAATTTCAGCCATTTAATAGGCGCAGTCTTGTTTAATAGAAGTGTGGACCACCAAGTTCGAGCATTCCCCTTAAAATAAGAGGCAGCTCTTCAAATCTTGGAGTGCTTTGAGTAGCGTCCTCCTGCGAAAGCGATGTCAAACTGCTGTATAAAAGACAAAGCCTTTGAAGCATCTTTATATCCTGAAAAAGTGTCAAATTTGATCGACTGTCCACCTTCCTTAAACTCTCGGACTTTCTTGCTTTTATCTTCCAGAAAGTCATACTGGTTGGCTTTATAAAAATTCTTCTTGTTCGCATAAAAGTTGCCATCATCAGAGTCTGAACTGTCTGTAGACGAGTCCTCTGTAGAACTGTCACTCATTGGGCGAGATTTAGACTTCTTTGTCTTTTTCTTGCCCTTTCGGAAGCGTTGTTTCTTGCTTCGCTTTTTGTCGTTTCTGTCTTCTTCGCTCGAATCTGAAGAGCTAGAAGAATTGTCAGAAGAAGAAGAAGAAGAACTGGGTACTTCTTCAAATCGAACACGCTTCTTCTATTTCTTTGCTTTGTCAAATGTCGACTGACGACCCAAATAACCTGGGAAGTTAGTACCTTTCTTCAGCTTTTTGCCGTGCTTTTTGGCTTTCTGCTACGCGTCAAAAAGCTGAGCAATCCGTGCATCAACCACCTCTTCTAATTCCTTCTCTGAATAGGTCTTGTGAGCAGAAGGTTTCTTGAGAGCGGGTTTCGGGAGTGGTGTTGTGGTTTTCTGCCACTGCTTGTGCACTTCCTGAAAAGAAGTCTCGCTCATATATTTTGCCAATTTTGGGTCCTTCGCAAAACTGAGCATCATCTTTGTTGCAATCGGCCGTGCTCTGATACCACTGTAACAGACTTGGACACTCCAAGTCAAGAATCAATCACAACAACACCAAATAACCACTTCAAAACAGTTCACAGTTCACAATAGATTTGCATTGGCCCGGCGGAGTTCCGTGCCTAGAGATATTGGCCCCAAAGACTAGCGCCCCTTTCGGTATTTCTTTATGTATTAATCAGTTCAAAGTACAAGAGAGTGGTTAGGGTTTCACTCTTAGACTCTGCATCCAGATGCTCTACAGAGTGTGTGCCCAAACCACTTATTTAAAGTTTACAAGGGATGCCAAAAACAGAGCCCCAAAAGCTTCAGATCAAAAGCCTAAATAAAAGCAAAGGCTCTTTTGTTTTCTCTCAAACTCACTTGAGTTTTAAAATAAAGCAAAGAATTCTCTGTCTCCTCAAATCGCGTTGAGAAAAAGCATCAGCTGCCGCAGCCCTAAATTAGCGCCGCAAATTCCGGGATTCTACCACGTCATCAAGCTGGCGCTTTTCACTGCTACCCTTTTAGGGTTAGGGTTAGGGTTTCTGGCAGATTTTAGGGTTTGCAAGTTTTAACGTTAGGGTTTGTAGATTTAGGGTTTTCAGCAATTAGGGTTTTTGGCAAAAATTAGGGTTAGGGTTTCTGCTCTCGGGCAGTCACGTCATCACTTTGTGACAGATGCACTATCATCTGATTCCCTTTCTTCTTTGGAATCCTCTAATGAACTTTCATCTGGTTCCCTTGATTCATTCTCGTCACTTGAAGACTCTTGCCCTGTTGAAGTGGACACTAACCTGTCCACAGGATAAGTCAATGACCCAACATGCCTTCCAAAACCTTGCTTGGCATGTCTCATGAGTCTCTGAATAGAGTCAAATTTCTGTTGCAGATAATACTGTCTCTTTTGCAATGACCGAGCATGCCTTCCAAAACCTTGCTTGGCATGTCTCATGAGTCTCTGAATAGAGTCAAATTTCTGTTGCAAATAATACTGTCTCTTTTGCAAAATTACAACAAAACCGCTCAATCTGGTCCCTCAAATTGATCCTCCGAAACGAGTATACAGGCAAAAAGGTATCCAAACCTCTGGCAACAATCATCCAATGTAATGGAAATGGCCTATGAACTTTGAGAATAGCAGAATTAAGAGAACTAGAGAAAACATTTTTGTGAGACTACTTTGAGAGCATAGAGGGTGAACTTAATTAATGGTAGCAACATAAACATAGTACTTAACTAACTTGGCATGAACAATACGTTTGCAAGAGAGAGAGTTCAGAGAGCATGACAACAGTTGAGGACCGGATTTATGTGGAGCCGGTCCCCCCTCCAATAGGCATTTGTATTATAGATTCTCCCATCAAGAGGGACTTGGTACAATACAATCTTTGTGTTCCTTGTGACCTAGGTGATGCAATGAAGATGGAAAGCTTCATGCATCACGAGCATAATATAAACTTTGCAAAAAACATTAACCATCCCAAGCCTCAGTCCCAAGGCCTCAAACACCTTCGAAGGTGGAGAGGGCTAGCGGGGAATGAGGGTAGGGAAGAGGAAGAAGAAACATTCCATAGGAGAAAGAAGTAGTTCCTCACTTATCATCACTCTTCTTGCTAGCATACTTAATAGCATATTAATGAAGATGGAGAAGATGGAAAGCTTAAGCATTGAAGCATGGCTCTTGGTTGGATTTGCATTCCATAACCAAGAGTGTTGGTGTAAGCTCTCAACTTCTCTACTAGCTTGGAGAAGGAGATGGAGCTCTTGCACTTTGCACTTCACACAATGAGAGTGTGTGTGAGTGTGTGTTGTAGCTCATTCTTGAAGCTCATTGGACCCTTCCAAGCCTAGCCAATCACATGCAAGAGGCATATCAAGCAACAAGGGTAGCCTTGGGACAAGTGTCCCCCTTTCCCCTTTGAGAGAGAGGACTTGATAAATGCAAAAACAATTAATTAAATTAACTAATTTATCATTGGACCCCTTGGGAGGCCAACCAATAGACTTTAGGCACACCATGAGGGCAACATGGGTATGGGCTTGACATGTGTCCTTGCTGCCTCTTGAGGCTTGGGCTTTCTTTGTGTGTGTGTGTGTGTGTGTGTGTGTATGTGTTCTCTCTCATCCCCCTAGCTTTAGGGCTCGCCCTCTCTTGAGTACGGATTGGATTTGACTTTTAGAACATCTTACCCTCAAGCATCTTAGTCAGCAAGCATGACAAAGCACCTCAAGCTTGGGTAGTGTTCCCACAAGCACCTCAAGCCCCCTAGTCGGCAAGCACGACAAGCACCTCAAGGATCTTAGTGAGTAAGCACGAGAAGCACCTCAAGCTTGGGCCGGGTTCCCACCTCAAGCTCAACCCTAGCTTACCTAAGGTCAAAGGACTTTTAATACTAGCTATTGGAAGTCTTTAATGAAGCTAACCCTAAGGTCTTTAAGCTTCATTAGTTAACCTTGCTCTTTGACCTATCATCTCTCATTTTGGCCCCTTTACGATTGGCCCTGTTTCGAGATAGACACGAAAGCACATGTCTATATTCTAGCCCTTGTTCCCATCTATTCTCCCACATTAAATGATCAGTTTAGTATGAGAAAATCATTTGGGGTGGTTAGATATTATATTTTATGACATTACCTCTCTCTTGAAATCATAGTCGTGCTCAACTATGAGGTAGAAGAGATGTCATTAGTCACTGTTTCTTAGCGATTAGAGGATCCCTTGTTACCCAACGACATCTTTCCAAGATGGATGACTAATCCATTTGGTGCTTGGGAGACATAGGTGCCGCAAGCATGTCTGCTCTTTAGTCCATTTCATTCTCCCAAGTAGGGCGACAAATTCTACTTGGTGTTTGAGAGACGTTGTCATAACAAACATGATTCTTAGTATGCATACTACTGTAATTTGTGCACAATAATAAGAGAACTAGTCTTATAAGACAAAAACATTGGTCATTTAAAAGAAATTTGTACATTTGCTTACTCTAATGTAGCATTGTAAGCATTGACAAGGTTCATAGTACATACTATCCTTAAGCTGTATTCCTTGCATCCATCTAGCATCTTCAAAAGGATAATTTTTGAACTTAATAAGATACCGTCCGATAATCTTACCATGTCGTAGTATCTTGTCTTCATGCCGAAGGATAGCTTTGGGTTGTAGCACCTCTTCTTGGCCTTAGATTTCGGGAGGGTCTTCAATAATTGGTTCACTTGATGGCTCTCCTTTGTAGGGCTTAAGTAGGCTCACATGAAAAGCATTGTGTATGAGCCAATGGTTGGGCAACTTGAGTTGATAAGCCATCTCATTGATTGGCTTCAAGATTTGAAAAGAACCATAGTATCTTTTTGCTAATTTAGCATAACACTTTTGATGGCCCGTAGAATTTTTGCCCGTCGTTTGCCTCAGTCGAGCCTTGGGAAACTTAAGTAAGACCCAATCATTTCCTTTAAACGTTAAGGTTCTTCTGTGCTTGTCAGCAAGCAGCTTTTTGCCTTTGTTGAGAGATGGATATAGCCTCCTTAATCTTTTGGAAAGATTCTTGTAGGTCATGGCTATACTCATCGGCAACGAAGATCTTCCCATGTACTTTGAGTAGCAAGGGACTTTTAGGTCTTCCCTCGATTTCGAAAGATGATTTTCCCGTAGAAGTATGGACATTATTATTATACGCATACTCTACAAGAGGTAAGTACTTTTCCCATTGTGAGCGCTACTTCTGTAACATAAGTCTTTAGTAGGTCAAGAATCGTAAGATTGACTATCTCACTTTGGCCATCTGTTTGTGGACGATAGGCCGAGGAGAAATTCAATCTTGTACCTAGATTTTCAAAGGGATACCATCTTGAGGGAGAATATGACCTAGGTATTGAATCTCTTGAAGAAAAAATTTGCTTTTGTTTTTATTGAGAAAAAGCTTGTTCTTCCTTGGTGCTTGAAAATTCACTTGGAGTTGTTGCTTGTGTTCCTCCAATGACATGGAATAGATAATGATATCATCAAAGAACACTCCAGTGAATTTGCGGTAGGGTCTAAATATTTTCTTCATTAATCGATTGAACGTGGCTGGTGCATTAGTCAAGCCAAAAGGCATGACTAGATATTCATAAAAACCAAACGTTGTGCGAAACGCGGTCTTTAGGATATCTTCATCCACTATCCTTATTTGATGATCGCCACTTTTAAGGTCAATCCTACTGAAGTAGGTAGAGTCTTGTAGCTTATCAAACAGATCTTCTACCCGAGGCACAGGAAATCTGTTTTTGATAGTGATATGGTTTAGTGTCACGTGACACATCCAACCCTATGTGTCCGTGGACAAGCTACAGCATGATCAGGGTTCAGTCAGTCCATTCAGTCTAGATTTAAAAGTGATCTGGCACTTTTGTGAGTCTATTCGTAGACCGTGTATGCCTAGTCGCTTAGTGTAGATGCATATACTCTGGTTGCACACAGCATGATCATCAGTATTCCCATCAGAATCCGTCAGAATCAGTCAAGGGAATTTTCCAATGATTTTAGCCTATTTTTCCTATTTTTAACATTTTTCACTTATTAATTTAAGTGACTTTCCAACAAAAGTACGTAGGGCAATTTTGCTAAGTTTGTATATAAGCAAACTAGAGCTAGCACTATTTGGCAGAAGAGGCAGTAGGAGCTCCAGGCTCAACAGGCAACTTCTCATAAGACCCCCCCCCCCCCCCCCCCCCCCCCCAAGAGACCTAGCGTTTTGCAGATCCAGCATCACCTAGCGTTTTCACCTCAGATCAACCAGTGTTTTGCCTTTGCAGATCCGCTACCTACGTAGAGATCGCAGCCGCTTTTTTTTTTTTGGGCGCTTTTCTGCCTGTGAGAGAGAGAGAGAGAGAGAGAGAGAGAGAGAGAGAGAGAGAGAGAGAACGTTGGTTGATCCGTTGCCTTATTTATCAGATGGCTGCCCACTTATTAAGTGGGCAGCCGGCGTATTCAAAAAAATAGTCTGAATCTGCACAAAAACTCAATAAAACCTTATTAGTTAAAAACAATGCTTTCACAGCACTTCCCAGGCGTCCCTGGATGCAATCACATGCACGAATGCAATGCCGACATAGAATTCCTCGCAGGAAATCACATGCTTTTCCGAAAAACAACCTGCTTGAACTCATCTTCATTCAAGTGCTTGCTTTTCCTCTGCACAATTCTAACACAGTTCGGAATTACTCCTGACTATGGATATTCCCTTTCCGATGCACCGGTCACCCACCTTGTGATGCATCAGGAATACCCATCACCTAGTCCTTTCCTACCGAACTTACAGTACAATCTCCTTCATGATGCTCTATGTCACCCATCCTATGACGCATCAGAGATGTCTGTTCCCGGATGGTCGGATACTTCTTCCCGATGCTCCCTGTCACCCATCCGATGTGACGCATCAAAAGTACCCGTTCCTGGTGGCCTTACACATATTCCCTTTCACAGTGCTCCCGTCATTACTCTAAATGACGCACTAGGAATACTCTGTACTAGGATGTCTCCGGTAAGAAAAACCCTCACTTTAAATTTCAATAATTCATTTAGAATTATTTTCCCTGGTGTTCCAAGCGAGAAAACCCTCACTTATAAATCCAATCATTCATTTAGAATTATTTTTATGTCAGATAAAGCCAATTTAGCAACATCCCTCTCACTTGAAAACGGTTTTCCTCAACTATAGAGGTCCAACTGAACTACACGGGGAGAAACCGGAAAAATTCAAAATCTTGCTCAATGGTGAGTTGAGTTGGTCCTTTCTCAAAAGAGAACCTAATACTTACCTTACCGGTTCATGTCCTTCCTCTAGTACCTCGAGGATATCCTTCACCAATCATCAAACTTACGAGCCATGTAAGAACTCGTCATTCGCGTCCTTCCAACATATCAAAAGTTTCCTCATCCGAGAATCTATTAACTCACTTTCGCCTTCTCAACCTCGAGAAGAATAATCCTCCTAGAAATCAATCTAGGTATCTATCCTTGCGCATAATCTTGCGTTGTTAGTCCAGAGGGTATTAAACCTCTTGTGTCCTCCCACATAGGGAATGCCCAAGTCATAGAGTATTAATCTCGATGTCTTTCTTTCACAAATAGAGTCTGCGATCACCTTAAAGAATGTTCTTGTTCCGGGCCATCGCTCAAGGTAGGCAGACGGTTCCAATCCGAAGATTCCTTGTGTACGGCGGCACTTCTTTCCAGTCTTTTTCTCTTGCGATTTATTACCACCAGCAGTGTTTTCCCGACGCGCATTAGCGTCTCTCCCTTGCAAAATCATTAAAAAAATTGATTCAACTTGCAAGCATCAATGACGACTTGCAAAATCTTAGGTAGATAAAATTCTAGCCATACCATAAGTTCAAACTCAGCCCACTTAAGGGCAAACCCGCTTTAGATCTCAATGATGTTCTCCCATATGTGGTTAAGGTAATTCTTACCATTTTAAAACGGTTGGAGAATTATACTCTTACGAACATAATAGTTCGAATTTATTCCAACAGCGTGTAAATGCTACTTGACCTGCTCATGGAGAAACATATACCGCAACCAAAAGTTGCTTCTGTAATGGCAAAAGCATATAGCGTACTCAATGATCAACGACCATTAGAAAACCTCTTCTTCGTAGAGAAACTCAAATTCCTTCTACCGAACACACCTCAAATAGAGATTCTCATGTCGGAATATCCTTGCATGCAAAAAGGCGCTAAAGAGAGTATAAAAACTCCCGTCCAGTTCCTGAAAATAAAGTTAGTTCATCTCATTCCATTCAGCAGAAAACAATTCAACTGATAGATGACCCACCTTGGTATAAGTCTGCATCTTCGTATGTTATCCATGTACCCAAAGGTGTACATAATTCTTTAAATTGTGTTAGAGTTTCGGTGAACCTGAAAATTACATTCCCTTCGTAAGATCCTTAGAGCGAAGACACTCGCCTGACGATCCCTTGGCTCAATCTTAGAGCAAAACCCACTCATCAAATAATCTAGGATTTCAATCCTTGGATTCCTCGAGCACAGACCGTAGCCGTCGCTTGTTCCTTCCCTCGTAAAGAGAGTGTTCATTTACTTGTGCGAAAACCACTCCCATAAGCACTCCCATAGCTTCCATTAATTGGTTTAGGCCTCAAGCTTAGCGAAAACTTTTACTCTGCTTGAAATCTCGGAATGGTTCCTTCCTTTCTGTCATCCTACCCGCAATAGCAATTAATTTGTGTTAGGGAAGCTAGGGTGGATGCAGCAGAGAGCGAGGTCGAGAGAGGGAGAGAGCGAGCAGAGATTCGACATAGCAGAATTTGATTAAAAAAAAACGCTATTGTTGATCTCCCCCTTTTTTTGATAGCCTTGTAAATGATATATATAGACAAAAAATTTGACCACTACTTTGCATGCAAACTTCTAAAGTGAATTAGAGTATATCTACATGCTATAAGGTATGTTTCCCACGGGCATCAATGGGCTTGAAAACCCAACAATCCCCCCCCTCAATCAAAGGATCTTTCCTTGGTTATGGCGCCTTTGGGTTCTACGGGATTTCTCCCGACCCCATCGGCATTTTCTCCTTCCCTTTCTCAAGAGTATGGAGAATCTTTTGGACTTCTGGATCGGAGAGAGCTTTTTGCAACTCTTCCACCTGCTGTTGAAGGAGAGAGAACTCTATCTCACGTCCTCCCATTTCTGCAGCCTGCCAAGAGTCGTGAATCCCTTAAGGAAGAGAGAGATGACCTTGCTCTGATACCACTGTCACAAAAATACGGAAGCGTAAACTGACGTTTAATTGCACTTCAAATACTCAAGAGAATTAGAGAGAGAGAGAAAGCTTGACACTTCATTGGGGACCAGAAGATGGGCTGGTCCCCCCCCCATAAAGAGAATATCTTTATTACTAAGGGAGAATCTTTACAAGCACGGGAACGGGGCGAAAGCCCGTCCTCTATTCTTTCTTGGCCTTTTTCTGCTTCTGACTGAGAGAGTAGAAGAACTACTCTCTGACTACTGAGAGGATCTATCTTCTTCTGCGAGATTTTGGGAAGCTTTCGTAGGGGAGAGTCTACATTCCACAAAACTCATCGGAAGCTCTCACGAATGAGGGTCTATTAACCAACCACAGAAACATGCAAAACACACACACACACACACGCTTGCTGTAATTTTCTGCACATAACCAGAAATTGCTACCTGAGCGCGTTCCAATGCCAAAATGGAGGTCCTTTTCGCGATGGAAATACTCCAAACTTGGTGTATGTGTAGAGTAGGTAGTGGGGAATGAGATTCTATTAATACTTTGCTGAAATTCACCCTAATTCAAGTGATTAGGGGCTGAAAACAGGGAATTTGCAGCAGTTAGACAAGGGAGAAAGAGAGTTTTCTACTACTTTACGCGATGAAACTTCTCCCAAAGCTGCATGCAACCATGAGAGGCCTTGTTCTAGGTGATGGGTGCTCAGAGGCTCCACATACACCACAAGGTGCTTCTCTCAAGCTTCAATGGAGAGCTTCACTGCGTAGAGGATGGTCAATTTGGGGGGGGGGGGGGGGGGGGGGGGGGGGTAGTGCACTGCCAACCTGGCAAGAGGGGGAGGGGCTGCTCTCTTATAGCCTCCCAGAAGAGGGGGCGCTAGCATGGAGAGACAGAGAGAGAGAGAGAGAGAGAGAGAGAGAGAGAGAGAGAGAGATTGCATGGGAAAGTGTGCCAAGTGGCACACTTACTTTAAAACTTTTAAACCATTCAACTTTTGACTTTAAAAATCCTATTCTAGTTAATGAAATGTGCAATTAAGTGCACAACTGCACACATAGATGCAACAAATGAAAACGTTAGCTGCTCCCTAGCGCATTGCCGTACCAGCAATGCTCGGGCATTACTTGTTCGCACTTGTCCGGCCATTTGGTTCAGCGCAAATCATTTAAGAATATTTTAAACTAACTTATCCTAAGGCCGTAAGATAATCAGGCCTTAGGGTTAATAGTCTAAGGACCCCATCTCATTCCTGTGCTTGCACTAGCGCGCGTAATTTTCTGAGCCTGAAATCTGAGGCTACTATCTATCCCTTTAATGAAGACCCGATTTCCCAATCACTACGGCTTCAGGGTATTTTTCTGCTAGGGTCTCCCTAAGGTGCTCTGGCCCAAACTTGGGCGCACCTGACGCCCCAGAAACTGCTAGATCTATTCTGATGTGCACACAACTAATTAGATAATTCTTTTCTCTTAAATAAATTAATTATTTACAAAGTCTGACATAGTGTTGAAGATCTGCCCAAATTGTGGCGAAGTCTGGATCTTGAGGATACATCTCGCTGAGAGATTCTAGTTCCTCATGATAAATTGTTGTTAGTGCATTGATCTTTGGACGCCTGGAGAGAGCATCTGCAACTGCATTCTTCGTTCCAGAAGTATGTAAAAACTGAAAATGGAACATTGAAAGAAAGTTGGCTCATCTCACCTGCTTTTCTGATAACTTTCTCTGTGTGAGAAAGTAGCGAAGACTTTGATGATCTGTCTTGATAATAAAATCAGTTCCTAACAGATAGTGTTTCGAAATGGAAAGGGCATGAATTACTGCCATTAACTCCTTCTCGTATATGGAAACATGCAACTCTGCATCCTTAAGGCGCCGACTTTCATAGGCTATCGCGTGACCCTCTTGGTTCAAAACTGCTCCTACACAATCTCCAGATGCATCGCAGTATACCTCGAAAGGTTTGCGAAGATCAGGGATGGTGAGAACAGGTCTGTGACTGAGTAGATACTTAAGCTTTTCGAAAGCTTATTTTTGTCCAGACCCCCAATGGAATGGAATCCGCTTCTTTATCAGGTCATGGAGGGGACCTGCTATCACGGCAAAAGCTCGAATGAAACGCCGATAATAAGATCAGAGGCCAAGGAAACTTCATACATCATGTACTGTAGTTGGCGTAGGCCATTCTACAACTGCTTGAGTCTTATCAGGGTCCATTCTCACCTGATTGTGAGATACTATATGGCCCAAATAGTGGATTTCTTTTAGAAAGAACTCACTCTTCTTAGCATTCACAAATAATTTGTGTTTGCGTAATTCTTCAAACACTAAGGCGAGATGCTTATAGTGTTCGTCTTCCGTCTCTGAGAAGATTAAGACGTCATCAAAGAAAACGCCTGTGAAGCTTTCTATATGAGTGGAAGATTCTATCCATCATTCTGTTGAATGTGGCTGGTGCATTAGTGAGTCCAAAAGGCATCACTAAGAATTCATACAACCCGAAGGTTGTTCTAAATGAAGTCTTATGTACATCCTGAGGAGCTATGCGGATTTGATGATAACCGCTCTTCAAGTCTATACGACTAAAGACACTTGCTCCTTGTAACTTGTCAAGAATGTCGTCAATCCGAGAGATTGGAAATCGATTCTTGATTGTGATCTTGTTTAGAGATCTTTAGTCTATGCACATGCAGAATGTGCCATCCTTTTTCTGTACTAGCAAGACAGGTGAACAATATGGAGAAGTACTAGGCCATAAAGACACTTGCTCCTTGTAACTTGTCAAGAATGTCGTCAATCCGAGGGATTGGAAATCGATTCTTGATTGTGATTTTGTTTAAAGATCTTTAGTCTATGCACATGCAGAATGTGCCATCCTTTTTCTGTACTAGCAAGACAGGTGAACAATATGGAGAAGTACTAGGCCTTATTAAGCCCTTCTCCAAAAGTTCGTTAACCTGCTTGAGAATTTCCTCTTGCTGCATTAGACTAACTCGATAAGGGGGCTGATTTGGAGGAGAACTTCCTGGGATCAAATCAATTGTATAATCCTCAGGTCGAGGAGGTGGGAGTTCATTTGGAAGTTCATTTGCAAAACAATCTTTATAACTTTCTAATAACTTAAGTCTTTTTTGCTCTAAAGAGGAAGAAAGTTGTGAAACAGACACATCTCTCTCTCTTGCAAAAATCAAGTACGTTGAAACACACTTTTTCATTTCTTTCTTGATGGCAATGTGATTGGCGATAGAGATACGCCAATCACCTGCATCTGCAAGTACAAGATACTCCTTTCCTTTATGAGCAAAGGATAAGGTTTTTTGAACATAGTCAAGAATGGGATGCATCTTGTAGTGCCAAGGCATTCCCAAGATAACATATCGTCCTTCAAGTGAAGCTAGAAAGAAAGAATCTTGATCCTTGTAGTCGTCGACCTTTAGATTCAACTTCCCTATGATTGGAGTACAGTTTGAGTTCTGCCCTTTGAAAGCAGATTGTGCTTGAATAGAAACTCCAAAACGATTGGGCTTCATTATCAGGCCGCCCATTGTAGGTGTCGAATTTCACATCTTTGTCTCCCAACTTGAATGTTTTCTGCCTGTGGTGCTTCTTCTTATGGTGCTCCTTCTTTCTATGCTTAGACTCCTTATGGACAGGAGTCTTTTCCCTTGAATGCACTTCTTGCTGCTACGGATCGTCAAGAAACATGTCTTCCGGAGCAACGATGTCATCCAGATCCTTCATGAAAGAGAACGGAGGGGAATCAGGGGGACCCTGCTCTTGAACCCTTGGGTTAAACCGCACATGACGTTCTGGAGGTTTCCTGTGCCTCTCGTGCATGCGGGAGGTTCCAATCAAAGGATCTTTCCTTGGTTATGGCGCCTTTGGGTTCTACGGGATTTCTCCCGACCCCATCGGCATTTTCTCCTTCCCTTTCTCAAGAGTATGGAGAATCTTTTGGACTTCTGGATGGGAGAGAGCCTCTTGCAACTCTTCCACCTGCTGTTGAAGGAGAGAGAACTCTATCTCGCGTCCTCCCATTTCTGCAGCCTGCCAAGAGTCGTGAATCCCTTAAGGAAGAGAGAGATGACCTTGCTCTGATACCACTGTCACAAAAATACGGAAGCGTAAACTGACGTTTAATTGCACTTCAAATACTAAAGAGAATTAGAGAGAGAGAGAAAGCTTGACACTTCATTGGGGACCAGAAGATGGGCTGGTTCCCCCCCCATAAAGAGAATATCTTTATTACTAAGGGAGAATCTTTACAAGCACGGGAACGGGGCGAAAGCCGGTCCTCTATTCTTTCTTGGCCTTTTTCTGCTTCTGACTGAGAGAGTAGAAGAACTACTCTCTGACTACTGAGAGGATCTATCTTCTTCTGCGAGATTTTGGGAAGCTTTCGTAGGGGAGAGTCTACCTTCCACAAAACTCATCGGAAGCTCTCACGAATGAGGGTCTATCTTCCGCTAACTGTGCCACTTTGGACGTAATCATTCCTGCAATTAACCAACCACAGAAACATGCAAAACACACACACACACACACACACACGCTTGCTGTAATTTTCTGCACATAACCAGAAATTGTTACCTGAGCGCGTTCCAATGCCAAAATGGAGGTCCTTTTCGCGATGGAAATGCTCCAAACTTGGTGTATGTGTAGAGTAGGTAGTGGGGAATGAGATTCTATTAAGACTTTGCTGAAATTCACCCTAATTCAAGTGATTAGGGGCTGAAAACAGGGAATTTGCAGCAGTTAGACAAGGGAGAAAGAGAGTTTTCTACTACTTTACGCGATGAAACTTCTCCCAAAGCTGCATGCAACCATGAGAGGCCTTGTTCTAGGTGATGGGTGCTCAGAGGCTCCACATACACCACAAGGTGCTTCTCTCAAGCTTCAATGGAGAGCTTCACTGCGTAGAGGATGGTCAATTTGGGGGGGGGGGGGTAGTGCACTGCCAACCTGGCAAGAGGGGGAGGGGCTGCTCTCTTATAGCCTCCCAGAAGAGGGGGCGCTAGCATGAAGAGAGAGAGAGAGAGATTGCATGGGAAAGTGTGCCAAGTGGCACACTTACTTTAAAACTTTTAAACCATTCAACTTTTGACTTTAAAAATCCTATGCTAGTTAATGAAATGTGCAATTAAGTGCACAACTGCACACATAGATGCAACAAATGAAAACGTTAGCTGCTCCCTAACGCATTGCCGTACCAGCAATGCTCGGGCATTACCTGTTCGCACTTGTCCGGCCATTTGGTCCAGCGCAAATCATTTAAGAATATTTTTAACTAACTTATCCTAAGGCCGTAAGATAATCAGGCCTTAGGGTTAATAGTCTAAGGACCCCATCTCATTCCTGTGCTTGCACTAACGCGCGTAATTTTCTGAGCCTGAAATCTGAGGCTACTATCTACCCCTTTATTGAAGACCCGATTTCCCAATCACTAGGGCTTCAGGGTATTTTTCTGCTAGGGTCTCCCTGAGGTGCTCTGGCCCAAACTTGGGCGCACCTGAGGCCCCAGAAACTGCTAGATCTATTCTGATGTACACACAACTAATTAGATAATTCTTTTCTCGTAAATAAATTAATTATTTACAAAGTCTGACATAGTTACAGTTGTTCTGCCTGAACGAGAGAGAGAGAGAGAGAGAGAGAGAGAGAGAGAGAGAGAGAGAGAACGTTGGCTGATCTGCTGCCTTATTTATCAGATGGCTACCGACTTATTAAGTGGGCGGCCGGCGTATTCTAAAAAATACTCTGAATCTGCCCAAAAACTCAATAAAACCAATGCTTTCACAACACTTCCCAGACGTCCTTGGATGCAATCACATGCACGAATGCAATGCAGACATAGAATTCGTCACGGGAAAGCATCTGCTTTCCCGAAAAACGACCTACTTTCTCAGAAAACAACTGTATTTCCTCAAAGTTTCCTCTGAACCCATCTTCATTCAAGTGCTTACTTTTCCTTGTGCACAATTCTAACACCATTCGGAATTTTCTCCCGACTATGGATATTCCCTTTCCGATGCACCCGTCACCCACCTTGTGAAGCATCAGGAATACCCATCATCTGGTCCTTTCCTACCGAACTTACGATACAATCTCCTTCACGATGCTCTATGTCACCCATCCTATGACGCATTAGAGATGTTCGTTCCCGGATGGTCGGATACTTCTTCCCGATGCTCCCTGTCACCCATCCAATGTGACGCATCAGAAGTACCCGTTCCTGGTGGCCTTACAGATATTCCCTTTCACAGTGCCCCCGTCATTACTCTGAATGACGCACTAGGAATACTTTGTACTCGATGTCTCCGGTGAAAAAAACACTCTCACTTTCAATAATTTATTTAGAATTATTTTTTCTAGTGTTCCAAGCGAGAAAACCCTCTCACTTATAAATCCAATAATTCATTTAGAATTATTTTTATGTTAGATAAAGCCAATTTAGCAACACTTACCCTGTAAAGGGTTGGTTTGGGGCAATGATCTTCTAGGCGTTCCAGAGGTAGCTTATCCGGAAAAGTGTCCGTGGAAGAATCCTTATACCTTTTAACAAATAGAATACGTTTAATTTCCAAACTAGAGGGCGTACTCTCGTTAGTTTTATCCGTTTCCTGTGCAAAAATCAAGTAAGCAAAAACGCACTTCTTTATTTCCTTTTTGATAGAGATATGGCTTACAATAAGGAATAGCCAATCCCCTGCATCAACAAAAAATTTAATGTTCTTGCTCTCAAGCTCAAAAGCGAGTGTCTTTTCTACATAATCCGGGACAGGTTGCATATGGTAGTGCCATGGCATGCCCAAGATGATATCACATCCCTTGATGGGTGCCATTAAAAATGATTCGCAGTCCTTGTTATCGCCAATCCGAAGATTGCGATGTCCTTGCACGGGAGTTTCATTGGTGATCAACCCCTCGAATGTCGATCCAAAAGTGACCTGAGTTCCAAGCTCAGTCAGTATGAGGCCCAAGCGTTCTACAATTTCCAATGCGATAAAGTTGTTCATTGATCCAGGGTCATAGCAAGGATCAACACCCGTTGGTTATTCACGGATCCCAAGCCTTTAAGAAGCTGAAGCTTTCCTTTTTCTGTTTCCGTATTCCCCTCCACATCAGGAATAGAATTCGAGCTCGGTGGAGTAGGTTCCTTCTAGTATTGTTCCTTCTTCGAAGATTTTTGTTCCTTCCGTTGCAGCCGAACAGGGCAGTCACTCTTCATGTGTCCTTTCTCACCACAATAGAAACACCTTCCTTGCTATTTGAAGGTCAGTACTTGGTTTGGCGTGAGATACTTGAGCCGTTTTCCATTACCCTCTAGCTTCTTAGGCTAATCCGGGTCCTCAAGGGGATACTTTTTGCCTTGGTCTCCATGATCATCATAAACCGCTCTTTGCCTTGCACGACATGTGCTATTTTCCATCCGTCTCAGTGTACAAGTGGAATGTAGATTCTCGGCAATGATTGTCAACTCCATCATCCACTAAAGGGTATCATTGGGATACACCTTCATGCTATTTCAAAGCAATGGTTGAACATCTTTTCCTCATCAGTGATCTTCATGAAAGGCGTAACTTTCAAAAGAACCGACCAATACTTGTCAACATATGCTATTAGTTTTTCATATTCCTTCTCGGCAAGCCAATCCCATTCTTTCCAAATGTCCTTCTCGAACTCATGTGGAAGAAATTATTCATAAAATTCATATTTGAATTGACTCCACACTCTGGCTTGTGTACCTTCCAAAACCTTGGCTAACCACCAATTGCTTGCCGTCTCCTTGAGATACATCCCAACATGATACAACTTGGAATTTTCGGTGAAGTTTCCGTTGGCAAAACTTTGCAAAAGCAATCTCAAACTATCTAATGAAAGACAGTGCCTTGGAGATGTCACCTAAAACCATAAAAGCATAGAGCTTGATCTCTTAGAAGGCATTCCATAAAACGCACTGGCTAATGACGTGGTAGGACAGTACAAATGCCGACGTGGCGGGAATGTACGGAAGTTGCCTTTTGCGTTGATTGTGCCATGTGGCAAGCTGTACGAATTTCCGCGATTTGCACTGGCTGCTTTGGGTAGCTTTTCACGCCAGCTTTTGAGAGCACAATCTTTTGGGCCCAGTTGGACCTGATGCCTTTGGGCTCTGCTTTTGGGCATCCCATGTAGGAGGGTTGCTTCTCGGAGAGAGCATCTAGACGCAAAGTCTTGGAGAGAGTTGGACCCTTAGGGAGTTGTACTTTGCGAGCATAATAATAAAGAAACACCAGAAGGAGCGCTAGTCTTTGGGGCCAGTGCATCTGGACATGGAAATCCGTCGTGCCGTGTCGACTCTCCTTCCCTCTCTCTGTCTCGTCAAGTTCAGTGATTTTGCAGTTTTTGTTCATGTGTTGCTATTGATTTCTCGCTTGGAATGTCCAAGCCTATAACAGCGACCCTCTGGTCATCCACCTCAAAAGCCAAGGGAAGGTACCAAGATGTACATCTCTCTGACCAAACCAACTTTCCCAAGGCCTTTGGGGCCAGTGCATCTGGACGTGGAAATCCGTCGTGCCGTGTCGACTCTCCTTCCCTCTCTCTGTCTCGTCAAGTTCAGTGATTTTGCAGTTTTTGTTCATGTGTTGCTATTGATTTCTCGCTTGGAATGTCCAAGCCTATAACAGCGACCCTCTGGTCATCCACCTCAAAAGCCAAGGGAAGGTACCAAGATGTACATCTCTCTAACCAAACCAACTTTCCCAAGGCCTCACTAAATTGACTCTTAAACAAATCTGCAAATTGTCTGATGATCAATAGTAGTTGGCCTCGACCATGGTCAGCTACCATATGGTATCATAAACAACCTCTCGCATCCAAAAAGTGCCCTCATGTAAAACTCGCACTCTGAATCTGATCATGGGAGCTCTCTCTCCGGACCGAGGACAATGTGACGTGTTCCTGACAACTGCACAAAAAACATGTCAATACGTAGTGGTTGACTACTCAAAGAGTCATGCGGAGATCTCCATGGACCAACCACAAAGAATTATGCACGCAAGATCTTAGTGGGCAAAATCCTCACATGTATTGCCATGGGCGCTTACTGAAGACTATCAAAGTTTTATAAGACATAGGTGTCCAGTTTGGGTGAAAATAGTTGGATTTCCACGGACTTAAAGCATTCCTTGCCTCTTTTAGCTGCTCACTTGGGTAAAGTGATTTGTCCCCCAAACTTGAATACTAATTCCAGCAGATTTTGTGTATTGTGGGATACGGATCAATCGACGCCTTCAGGAATCACGGTTGATTCTGGTGATCCAATGGTAGGCAAAAGGCCATTTAAGCTTAAATAAAGAAAGTTTGCAAGTGCATGTTTTACCTGTGGTAAATTTGGCCATATGCAGTCTGAATGTCAAGAACCTTTGTTGCCACTTTCTGTTGTTCCTACTTCTGGAACTCATACTGCCTATCCCTCCTCTTCGTCTATAAAGACAAAGTTGGGGGATTCTAATGGAAACATGCACGCCCAACAGGATAAAGATAAAAGCAAGAATTTGGCTAATGTGCATCCTAGTGCAAAGGTGGATACAAAAGGTAAAGCAAAATTGGGAGATTCTACTGATGGTTGGCGAACTCCAAAGAAGACTGCTAAGCCTCGTGTTTCATCTGTCTCTAGAAATTATGTACCTCCTTTGGATGGGAGATGTGGTGTGACTCATCCGTATTTCATGATCACAAGTCGTTGGTTGAAGCGTGGGATAGAGTGGTTCACTCATACAAAGATTCTCTGCTTGGCTCCACATCGGTGTCGTTTCCTGTGCATCAATTTCACCCTCAAGGCACGCATATGGAGTCTGCTTTGTTGACAGTTAGTATGGAGGCAGATGTGCCTATGGGCAACTCTTCCTTATGAGTGTAGCAGGCTACAGTCACTTTCACAGGACACAGTTAGTACAGTTGGTCTGGTCTGGTTCACACTGGACGGAATCTCTAGGCTGGGCAGCGACACGTGGCAGGGATACGACGGTGGTTCTAGTGGACATCGTGGCAAGGTCACCACCACCACTCAGTCTAGAGATAGACTTAGATGGCTGACATTTGTGAGCCGTTGGTGGCTCTTTATGGTGGGACATGAGTAGTAGCTGTTGGGTCATAGAGATCATCTTCTTCATATATGGTCCGGTGTCGTCGTCTAGAGGAGCGAGTCTATACACACAGCACGTCTTCACCATCCCTGCACATCTGAGCCTCGACACCCCCATTGTACCTGTGAGTCCTGGGCTGGAGCTGAGTGAGCTGCCACGCCACAGTCTGTATCGGTTCTTTGAGATAGTCAAGTCATATGCTTTGGTCTGTTGTTGGGTCTCTATGAGATCAGTTGTTATCTATTGTTCCTTTGTTTTCAGTCTGTTTTGAGTGAGATTGTCGCGCACATTGCACTGAGGAGCATCCACTGTAGAGAGCACGACACATTATCCGCGCTACAGGTGCTCTCATTTTTGGCATGCCCGGTGGGACCTCAACTGAAGTCTCACTCTCTGTTGAGGTACAAAATCGAGAAGCTAGCTGGTTTTTACCTAGCTTCGCCTACTTTGCCTTGCACTGTGCAGCCTGCTAATCTGGTTCTCTCTCGCCCTGGTCCAACCAGCTCTTGTCTTGGTCTAGGCTTCCTCGTCCCTGGTCTAGGCCTTCCTCGTCCCTGGTCTAGTCCTTCCTCGTCCCTGGTCTAGTCCCTCCTCGTCCTTGGTCCAGCCTGGTGGTCTAGTCCCTTGCCCTGGTTTAGTAGAGTCTAGACCTGTGTTCAGCCAGTTAAAGGTCTTCTTGCCCAAAGCTTCTGTGGGCTTTTGGTTACTGTGCATGATACATACAAGGCAGTCAAAAGAGCGACGAAGCCCACTACTCAGTCATCTGAAGTACTACCACAGGAAACGTCAACCCTTCGTGCCAAGAAGAAGTCCACCAACTCCAGTACCTCTACCTTCCCCTACAGCTACCTCCATTCTCTCAACAAGTTCTACACCTCCCCAATCACCCAAATCAAAAAACTTCTCATCCCCTGTGTTACAGCAAGCTCTAGTACAACAAGCTCTTGCACAAACAGCCATGGAGGAGCTCACAAGCGTTCTAGCTAAGGTGAGTATAAAGTTTCCGACTTTCAAGGGTCTCTCCTCAGAGGATGCTGACGACCATGCCCGGAGGTTTGTTTCTCTCTGCAGAGGTCGTGGCCTCAACCGAGAAGATGCCTACTTAGTACTCTTACCATCTACCTTGGATGGTTTAGCAAACAAGTGGTACAGTCGGTTTGCACAAAACCACTTTGCGACTTGGGCCACTTTACGACAGCAGTTCTGTGCAGCATTCAGCCAGGCGACTACCAGGAAAAGGTTTTGGATGAGTTGGCCAACATGGTGCTCCAGCCAGAGGAGACTTTTGCAGAACTCATGACTAAAACCAAGTCTCTTGTTGCCAAGCTTCCTCAACAACCAGGGGAATTTATGGTTAAGAAGTGGGTGGAGAAGGCTCTTCCCAAAACTTCCCAACAAAAACTCCGAGACAGTCTCCGACCTGACACCACTCTCGAGGAGTTTGTCGCGGCTGCTACTAGGATAGAGGGAGCTAGGAAGCTGTTCACTAGCTCCCCTCAAGTAGAGACCCCTTCAGTGTTTTTCGGAAAGTCCTTCTGATTCGTTAACTTCTTTACAGAGGGAATTGAAAGCCCTAAAGTTACAGCGAGCTCTTCAAGAGCAGAAATCAATCTCTCTCAGACAAGAGAAGGCCCCACATCACGAAGCTTTGGATCAAATCAAGAGGGAGCTAAAAGAGCTTCGGTCTCAGCAGGAGACTAAGGCTATGGTATGGTGTAGCTCATGTTGCTCTCCAGGACACCCTCCACAAGAATGCCCCCTTCGGGTTTACTGCCACTTTTGTGAAAAGTCTGGACACGAGGACAAGAATTGCTACTACCTCAAGGGAATGCGACAAATACAGCAAAGTCTTGGTCCTACTCTTCAACAAGGGCCAGCACCTGCATCCAACATGGTTTCTCTCTGTGGCCATCCACACCATATGCCACCTTTATTGACAACCTCTTCTATGCAAGGTATGCAAAATACTTTTCCTTCTCAGAGCTTTTATCATACCTATGCTCCCTCACCACCCCACAGCTTCTATGCCTCCACTCCCGACTCCATGCACCAGGAGCAAGGACCACCTCGCCCTTCGACTCGCCCATTGAATCGGCCCATTTTGTGCTACAGATGCGGGGAATATGGTCATTACCAAAGCGAATGCCCTCTGCCCGAAGGGTCCCCTCCCTGCCGTCATTGCCCTAAAACGAAGGATCACTACAGTAAAGAATGCCCTAAACTTCGTGCATCCGCGGCTACAAACCCAAGTCAAAGTCAAAATGAGTTTACCTTTCCCAAGCTGAATTTTATAGCAGTGAGCCCCACTCCTCAACCACCCCCTTCCGCCCATGTGGTTACCACTCAAGAGAAGTTGCAATTGGTAGAGGAGCCAGCGGGCAT
Source organism: Adiantum capillus-veneris (assembly GCF_014529385.1). Lineage (NCBI taxonomy): Eukaryota > Viridiplantae > Streptophyta > Polypodiopsida > Polypodiales > Pteridaceae > Adiantum > Adiantum capillus-veneris. The sequence continues at coordinate 50,536,301 of NC_140949.1, read as the reverse complement.
CCTCACCCGGGCCCAGAGAGCCGCTCTCGATCTTAGCATTCCAGCAAGTTCAACTCCCCCACACATTCTCACACCAGTAAATACCCTACCTTCAACTGTTAACAAGCCATCCCCAATGCCATGAAAGAATCCAAATCTTTGCTCTCCAATATTGATGAAGCTTTCTTGGAAGCAGTTTCTGATCTACAAAAGATCAAGGTACCAGAGAAACCACTGGTAGAACTGGAAAAGCTTACAGCAGAGACAGTGAAACCGGCCCGTAGGGCGGTAGGCGTTGGCGTTCACCCATAATTCTTTACTTTAGACACACACACAGAGCACTTCGCAAAGGAGACCTGTGACGGGAATTAATACTTAATCACACACACGGCTCGGAAGCTAAAATGCTCCGAGCAAACGCCGACAACCTGTAGGCCCCAAAACTGGCGCCCCTTTCGGTATTTCTTTATTCCTTAGGAGGGTAAAGTACAAAGAAGAGTCCTCGGAATCCTTTGACTGTATCCCACTAGATACCGCCTGTTTGGCCAAATTTCGGCAGCATAATAGCCCCTAAACTCGCGCGAAACCAATTCCCCTGCTGGAACTCGCTTCTACTGGCGTATACCCTCTGATTCCTGCCCAAATTCAGCACGCTGTATTAACTGGTTTTTGCCCTGTTTTCAGCCCCAAACAGTCCCCTAACTGTCCTCTGCCAGTGGGGCATGATTCCCAAAGGTTCTGGCGTCCGTATGGCTGAAAAACAGTAAAACTACAGCGCATACACAGCGCTGATTTTGCACCTGTACGGTGAGGTTATGACCCTCACCAGTGCCTACTTTGGAGCAACAGCTAGCTACCCCTGTTCCTGCTCAAGGAGGCTCTTGCCTCAGCACAAAAGCATGAACCCACACAACAGTACATCAGTCAAATGAGTAGCCCTCTTGTGGGGCATCACATAACTGCACGTAGGGGAGAGAGAGCAGTGTGTAGTGTGCAGGGCATCACTCCTAGCACCACACTGTACATGAGAGGGAAAGGAAGCACTCCATAGCTCTTAACCTGTGACAAATTGCATAATGAGGCCTCTCCCAGCTTAAAAATCAGCGCCCATTTTTCTGTAAGAAGAAAGTCCATGAAAATGTGACACTTGGCGCATTTACAAGCATTTTCCCGTTTCGGGTTCGCCGCTTAAAAATATCCTGACCGGTTGCCCAGTTGACTTCGCGGCAGAGTTGTAAAATGTTCCCCTGGTCATACCGGAGGTAATGACGCGAACACATTTCACGGCCCAAAATAGCAGTTCCCTAAATTTTAGGAGATGCTTCTGTTGGGCTCCCACTGGTCTTCTAACCATCTATCTCATTGGGACCGCATCCAAAAGTGCAATGTGGCCCAACTGTCGGATACTTTTTGTTGGTAGTCCCACCTTGACTTTACGCCTTAATTGAGTTCACTTCCTAGTATCCACCAACTTGCTAAGTGCGACGGGGGGACCTATATGATCTTGCTCTGAGCCTAGACATCCTCTTACCATACGAATTCCAGTGCCGACCACTTCCCGTCTGCGGGTGAATCTACCGTTCACATTGGCCATACAATGTCCGACCGTTTGCTACTTCAAAAAGAGGGTCTCAAAACAAATAAAATAAACCCCATTGGAAAGAAACCAACAACCAAGGTTAGCAGTTGCCACATCTTTGTGACATGGTTAATAACTACCACGTCCTCGTGACAGACAGTCTTGAAGAACACCTTCCAACAAGTGTCCCTCTATGACATGCTGCGACTAGATGCGAGTTTAGAAGTGACACCCTTGCTATTATTCAGTCACTTTACCCCGGAGCAAGTCCTAGTGGCGGGCACCTCCCAGTGCGACCATCAGAGTCTTATATGATATCCAATCCCGCTGCTCCCCTGACTGATTATAGAAGGCCTCGCTTGACAGTGTCCGTCTTGGGGCAGCAATTTTCAAGAGTAATTGTGGATGGTGGATCTGGCATCAATATGATGCCTCAGTTCACTATGATGGTGTTAGGCCTGCAGCCTACTCAACCTGCACCTTTCACAGTAACATTGGCCGACCAGAGGACAGTATACCCTGTGGGCATAGTGGAAAAGGTGCCTCTGAAGGTACAAGAGTTCACTTTTAGTTTGGATTTTGTTGTGATTCGTCTTCCACAGGTGGATTTCCCTTGCTCATCGATAGACCATGGCTGCGACACACTAAAGCCCTTCATGATTGGGGAAACGATGCCATGTGGATACATACTCCTGGCTCCCCGATGCAACCCATTCGCCTAGAAGGAGGCATGGATCCCGTCGTGCAACATAGTTCTTTGTCCCTAGCAACCAGCCTTGAATTGGAACAGCCTACTCCACCTGATGGGTCAGACGAGGATCTGTTAGAGTGGTTGGATGCTACCAAATCTATGCCTTGTTATGGAGTCTCTATTTACTCTTTGCCTGAAGGTACACCTTCTTCCAATGTTTCCACAGTAACTAAACCTAATGAGCCAGCTCAAAGGTTCAAGGTCATACAAGCTACTACTCCTGATGCACCCTTGGTGGAAGCCTTTGAATTTGGTGAGCCTATGAAGAATCATATAAGCAGGAAGAAATCTCCTTTGCAGGAGTTCACACCCCCTCAAACATCACCCCCATTGGTGTCTGCTTCTCCAAACAGAACAAGGCTCTCCTCTGTGTCTAGCGATCTCCCTTCACAGAGCCCGTCCTGCTTGATGAATTCCTTACTCATGATTGTTGTCTTGCTCATGGTACCTCCTCATGCTCTCCATCAACTGCTATGCTCTGTAGCATCTCCTCTTTCAGCCAGTGGACCATGTGATTCATATACAATGGAACACGAATTCTTTTGGCTATACCTTGCATTGGAGATGAATATATATTTGCTATCTGCCACCCCCTCACACCCTCTCACCCCCATCTACCCTCTCTCCCAACTCGCCCCCCTACTCTCCTCCCCCCCCCCCCCCCCCCCCCCCCCCCCCCCCCCCCCCACCCCCCCCCCCCCCCCCCCCCCCAATTCATCCCCCTTTCCCAACTCGCCCCCTTTCCCCCTCCCAATTCGTCCCTACTCCCCCCTTCCCAACTCGCCCCCTTTCCCCCTCCCCAATTCGTCCCTACTCCCCCTTCCCAACTCGCCCCCTTTCCCCCTCCCCAATTCATCCCTTACCCCTCTCCCAACTCGCCCCCCCTCTCTCCCCAATTCGTCCCTCCCTCCCAACTCGCCCCCTCTCCCCTTCCCCAACTCGCCCCCTTTCCCCCTCCCAAATTCATCCTTCCCCTCTCCCCAACTCGCCCCACCACCCCTTCCCCCCCCTACTCACCGCTCACCCCTACCCACACCCTCCCTTTGCTCTCGCCCCTACCCACCCCCTCACACTCACTCGCCCCTACCCACTTCCCCCTTGCCCCTACCCACCCAGTCTCTCCCTCGCCCCTACCCTTTCCCCCTCTCGCCCCTATCTAGCCTCCCTAGCCCCCTCACCCTGTAACAAACTGCTAACGTGTCAAAGCCTAAAGAATGGAGCCAACTTACAGATGCAGGCAGAGGGGCCTAAACCTTAAGAAGAACAAGTAACAGAAGAAGTCCTCCCAACTTATGGAGACCCCGTCCGATGGGGCCCCAAGTGACATAAAGGATTAAAATAAAGCAGGACCCGCACACACGCAAAAACTGATGATGTAGCAGATTTCCGAAAATTGCACTGACATGATGACGTGGCAGGCTGTACGGATTTTCGCGTTTTGCGCTGGCTGATGACGTGGCAGCTATACGGATTTCCGTGATTTACGCTGGCAACTTTTTGGCTTTGCTTTTAGATCAGATGCTTTTGAGTTTGAAGGCTTTTCACTGTAAACTGCTTTTGGGGCCTAGGACCTTTAAATATGAGGTTAGGGCTCATTCTCTGGCATGCTTCCTAGAGAAGGTGCAGAGTTTGGAGTACCAGTTTGTACTATGTTGATGCAATATAAAGAAATACCAAAAGGGGCGCTAGGGTTTGGGGCCAATACTCTCTGGGGTGGAATTCTGCCACTCCGTGTCGTGTGTTGTCTCTCTCTCTCTCTCTCTCTCTCTCTCTCTCTCTCTCTCTCTCTCTCTCTCTCTCTCTCTCTCTCTCTCTCTCTCTCTCTCTCAGTTCAGTTGTTAATGAAGTGCTAAAAGTCTGTTCAGTCTGTTCTTTTCTATTGGCACGTGGTGCCCGTCTTGTGACACACCCCTATCCAACCCTCCCCATCCCTCCCAGCCTCAACCTCAGCTAGTTCTTTCCCCTCCCCGCTCATCAGCCCCTTAGCAAGCTACCAATCCCCTCCTATTCCTCAATCGACTCCCTTGCACTTCAGGAGCAGTTTGGTTGTTTCCTTGTGGCTTTCAAGCATTCAATTGGTTGCCGTCCCGTTGCTGTAAATGCTTTTCTTTCTGCTATCACGATGGAGCTTAACCTTATTTGCGGTATTACTCGAGCTTCTGGTCATCCCTCTTTTCGAGCAACTTCATCTGCAAGCATGGACAAGGCCATTTTCCTCTCACTATGGTTATAAAGATGCGCTGCATCCAAACCGAGCATCTCTTTGCTGTGGACTTTCACAGGACACACAGTTAGTACACTTGGTCTGGTCTGGTTCACACTGGACGGACTCTCTGAGCTGGGCAACGACACGTGGCAGGGATACGACCGTGGTTCTAGTGGACATCGTGGCCAGGTCACCACCACCACTTAGTCTGGAGATAGACTTAGATGACTGACATTTATGAGCCGTTGGTGGCTCTTTATGGTGGAACATGAGTAGTAGTTGTTGGGTCATAGAGATCATCTTCTTTATATATGGTCCGATGTCGTCGTCTAGAGGAGCAAGTCTATACACAACACGTCTTCACCATCCCTGCACATATGAGCCTCGACACCCCCATTGTAACTGTGAGTCCTGGGTTGGAGCTGAGTGTGCTGCCACACTAGAGTCTGTATCGGTTCTTTGAGATAGTCGAGTCATATGTTTTGGTCTGTTGTTGTGTCTTTGTGAGATCAGTTGTTTTCAGTTTGTTTTGAGTGAGATTGTTACACACATTGCACTGAGGAGCACCCACTATAGAGAGCACGACACATTATCCACGCTACAATGAGGGGGCCCTGTGATTCTCTTGTAAATACTGTACAGATGCATTCTCCTCTTAGATGTCTTACATATAATGTACGCGGGTTGTGCAACCACAATAAGTGGAAGCTAATCTGGCATTATGTACATACATATAAAGCAAATATAGTAATATTACAGGAGCATAATCAGTACGAGTTCGTTGATCAATGTTAGGTGCAGCAGAAGTGAATGTTGAACTTTGCTCAAGATGAGTGCTCCGAACTGTGCTCAAGGGTTCCTTTTACTTACGAAAGGGAGAGCCTTCCATTTCTTTAGTGAGAGAGTGCAAATGATCACAAAGTGGATAACATTGTGAATGAAGGTACTGAGACTGAGAGATAGAGAGAGAAGAATACGACACCACAAAAAGTTGTCAAACCCTCCTCCAAGGGCCCCACTCTCTATGGCGAGAGAGGTCTATGCTATTGATTGCACAATCCTCGTACAATGGTCTAAATGCAATGCACTTGCCAACGATGTCAACGACGATGAGGACAACGACAAGGCGGGCTGAAATTTTAAAACGTTAAGGGCTGAAATCTGCAAATCTTGTATCTGCTGAATTCTGACTCTATGTCGTTGATGACGGCCATGATGACGACGCGAAGACGATGCGCTGAAAACGAAGATGCTGAATCTGCAAACTCTGGCTGAATTGACCGTGCGACGAGGATCTGTTGCGGGAAGGTGAGATCTGCGAGGTTTGGGGGCTGTGGTACGGAGTCTAACTGCTGAAAATGCAAAACGCTGATCCTATAGGCTGAATTATCGCCGGGAATTTGCAAAACGCTAGACTGAGCTGCAATCTGCAATAACGCTAGGGCTGATGTTGATATCTGTTGCGAAACGCTAGAGAATCTGTTGTTACCATGCTGATCTGCAACTTGCAAAACGCTGGGGCTGATCTGCAAACGCTGGAAACGCTAGGCTGTTCTTGATGGCTGAAAACGCTAGGTTGTTCCATCGGGGGTCTTGCTGAGAAGGTGCACTGCTAGACACTTTGTCCCTGCTACCTCTTCTGCCAGAAAGTGCTAGTGCTAGCTTTCTTATATATTAACTTACCAACTTGCCCTACCCAGTTTTCCAACAAAGTCACTTACTAATAATGAGTGAAAAATGGCTAAAATAGGGAAAATGGGGTCTATGCACTGTAAAATGCTCCTGATGGGTACTGACTGTAATTCTGATGATCATGCTGTGTGCAACAAGAGGAAATGCAACTACTCTAAGTGTCTGGACATGGACGGTCTGCGAACAGACACAAAGGTGCCAAAACACTTCCTAAGCTAATTGAACCCTTGTCATGAAGTAGCTTGTCCACATACACATAGGGTTAGATGTGCACGTGACATCCCCTCCTTTTTACGTGAGGTACTCGTACCGAACTGTATGGCGTCGAGAGAGATCGCCAACAGTGTCTGGAATCCTGTGAAGGACTCTTTGCCGGCCCACTCTGATGCATGGGTTGTGCGATACTTGAACTTCATAAAGGTCTGCAACGCTTACTTCTTTGGGCTGCGCTGAAAGCGACAAAAAGTCATCTGAGGCTGCTTCAATGGTCCAATTGCATCTGTCAAAAAAATACGGAAGCGTAAACTGACGTTTAATTGCACTTCAAATACTCAAGAGAATTAGAGGGAGAGAGAAAACTTGACACTCCATTGGGGACCAGAAGATGGGCTGGTCCCCCCCCATAAAGAGAATATCTTTATTACTAAGGGAGAATCTTTACAAGCACAAGAACGGGGCATACGCCCGTCCTCTATTCTTTCTTCTGTTCTGTTCTGACTACTGACTAAGAAAGTGTTTCCACTTTCTTTCTGCTTAGGGGATTTCCCATCTTCTGCGAGACTGGTTGGAAGCTCTTGAAAAGAGAGTCTATCTTCCAAAACAGCTCATCGGAAGCTCTCACAGAGGAGAGTCCATCTTCCGTTATGTGTTGCCTTCATGCTCATTCATTCATGCATCGAACACAAAAGAGAAACAAGCAAAATGCACACGCACATGCTTGCTGTAATTTTCTGCACATAACCTGAAATTCTTACCTGTGCACACCCTTATGCCGAAACAGAGGTCTTCTTCGCGATGGAATCGCGCCAAACTTGATGTAGACTTAGGATAAGGAGAGAGAAGAGAATTTCTATGGCTGATCTGCTGAAAACAGCCCTAATCGAGGTGATTAGGGGCTGAAAACAGAGAATTACAGCAGCCACACTCTGCTAAGAGAGCGTCTACTGCAGCTTCTCGCGATGAAACTTCACCAGAAGGTGTCTATGATTGTGAGATCCCTTGTTCTTGACAATGGGAGCACAAGGCTACCACATATGTCGCAAGGGGCTGCTCTCAAGCTTCAATGGAGGGCTCCACCACGTAGAGCACGCTCACATTAGGGGGGGTAGGTGCACTGCCAGCCCTGAAAATGGGGGAGGGGGGCTCCTAAATAGCCATCAGGGAGAGGGGACGCTAGGAAGAGAGAGAGGATGAGAGTGAGAGTGAGAGAGAGTTAGTTTGCATTGGTAAGTGTGCCACTTGGCACACTTACTTTAAAAACTTAAAAACCATTCAACTTTTGACTTTAAAAACTGCTAGCTCATTAATTAAAAATGTGCAACTAACTAACAAATGCTACCAATGATTCTTTTATGAGAACACCAAAGGTCTGCCGGCGCAATGCCGCACTTGCACTGCACCGCCTTTACCTGTTCACACTTGTCCGGCCGCCTGCCCGGGCACGGACCGTTAAATTTAATTTAACGAAACTTACCCTAAGGCTTTATTAGCTTTATTAGCCTTAGGGTCACTGTTCTAAGGATCCCATCTCATTCATGTGCTTGTACTGACGCGCGTATTTTTCCTGAGCCTAAAATCTGAGGCTACTGCTTACCCCTTTCTGAAGACCCGATTTCCCAATCACTAGGGCTTCAAGGAAATTTCTGCTAAGGTCCCTCTGAGGTGTTGTGGCCCGCATTTAGGCTCACCTGAGGCCTTAGAACTGCTAGGTCTATTCTGGTGTGCACACAACTAATTAGATAATTCTTTTCTCGTAAATAAATTAATTATTTACAAGGTCTGACTTAGTTACATCCCTCTTGGTTCTAAACAGTGACCTCAACTGTAGAGCGTCAACATAACTGTGCAAGATGTCAGGGTAGTCCTTGAGATCGGACTCAGTCATCCACTTTGCATCTAAAGGAGTGTAATTCTTGAACTTGACTAAATACTTTCGATGTAGACTCCCCGACTTGAGTTGTCTCTCCGAGTGGTGTATTATCAGTTCAGGTTGAAGGATTTCCTCAGTCTCTTCGACTTCTGGAGGATCTTCTTGTACGGGCGCCACTGGAGGAGGTCCAACATAGGGTCGGAGGAGACTGACATGAAAAGCATTATGGATTCGCCAATTATAAGGTAAATCCAATCTGAAAGTCACATCATTGACTTTATCTGTAATTTTGAAAGGGCCGTAGAATCTATGGGAAAGTTTGACAACTTTCCCTTTGCCGACCCGCTTTTTCAATCTAGCTTTCTCAAACCGAAGCAGGACATCTTGTCCTTTTTCAAGATTGAGATTCCTTCTGTGCTTGTCTGCTTTTCTCTTCTGTTGCTCTTGAGTACGAAGAATCGCTTGCTTTACTTGTTGATGGGCAATATCAATATTGCGCACAAATTCATCTGCGGCGAAGATGTTTTCGTTGGTCACCATAATAGAAAGTAAGAGTGGCTTCCCGTAAATAATTTCGAAGGGGGCTTTACCAGTTGAGGAATATATGGTATTATTATACGCAAACTCAACTATTGGTAAGTACTGTTCCCATTCGGATTGTCGTTCCGAAACATAGCACTTGAGGAGATCTAAAACAGTGGCATTAGCGATTTCGCTTTGACCATCTGTTTGAGGGTGATAAGCTGATGAAAAATCAAGCTTAGTTCCCAAGTTTTCAAACAATGCCTGCCAAAATAGACTAGTCATGCGGGGATCTCTATCGCTGAAAATAGTCTTTGGCAATCCATGGTGTTTAAAAATCTGAGCTAGAAATATTCTAGCCATGTGATCAGCTTTGATCCTCTTCTTTATTGGAAGAAAATAGGCTTGCTTACTGAATCTGTCTACTATAGTCCATATTGCATCATTTCCATTCTTGGATCGAGGAAGATCCGTAATAAAATCCATGGCAATACTTTCCCATGGCGTGTTAGGCACAGGGAGCGGCTGAAGCTTGCCATAAACTTTATGTCTGTCATATTTTACCTTTTGGCAGACTAAACACTCACGTACATATTTTTCAATGTCCGCACGGAGTGTTGGCCAAAAGAAATACCTTTCGAGGGCACTAGTGGTGGAAGCAATTCCCCGATGCCCGGCATAAGGAGAATTATGTGCTTCATCCATCACCTTTTGTCGTAAGGGCTGAGCTATGCATATTGCTTGTTGACGATAGAGTGTATTATCCCTGATAGAATAAGGTGGCTTTGAGTGACCGGCTTGAAGATCTGCCCAAATTGTGGCGAAGTCTGGATCTTGAGGATACATCTCGCTGAGAGATTCTAGTTCCTCATGATAAATTGTTGTTAGTGCATTGATCTTTGGACGCCTGGAGAGAGCATCTGCAACTGCATTCTTTGTTCCAGAAGTGTGTAAAATCTGAAAATGAAACATTGAAAGAAAGTTTTCCCATCTCATCTGCTTTTTTGATAACTTTCTCTGTGTGAGAAAGTAGCGAAGACTTTGATGATCTGTCTTGATAATAAAATCAGCTCCTAATAGATAGTGTTTCCAAATGGAAAGAGCATGAATTACTGCCATTAGCTCTTTTTCGTATATGGAGGCATGCAACTCTGCATCTTTAAGGCGCCGACTTTCATAGGCTATCGCGTGGCCCTCTTGGTTCAAAACTGCTCCTACACAATCTCCAGATGCATCGCAGTATACCTCGAAAGGTTTGCGAAGATCAGGGACGGTGAGAACAGGTCCGTGACTGAGTAGATACTTAAGCTTTTCGAAAGCTTGTTTTTGTCCAGACCCCCAATGGAATGGAATCCGCTTCTTTGTCAGGTCATGGAGGGGACCTGCTATCGCGGCAAAAGCTCAAATGAAACGCCGATAATAAGAACAGAGGCCAAGGAAACTTCGTACATCATGTACTGTAGTTGGCGTAGGCCATTCTACAACTGCTTGAATCTTATCAGGGTCCATTCTCACCTGGTTGTGAGATACTATATGGCCCAAATAGTGGATTTCTTTTAGAAAGAACTCACTCTTCTTAGCATTCACAAATAATTTGTGTTTGCGTAATTCTTCAAACACTAAGGCGAGATGCTTATAGTGTTCGTCTTCCGTCTCTGAGAAGATTAAGACGTCATCAAAGAAAACGCCTGTAAAGCTTCTGTATGAGTGGAAGATTCTATCCATCATTCTGTTGAATGTAGCTAGTGCATTAGTGAGCCCAAAAGGCATCACTAGAAATTCATACAACCCGAAGGTTGTTCTAAATGAAGTCTTATGAACATCCTGAGGAGCTATGCGGATTTGATGATAACCGCTCTTCAAGTCTATACGACTAAAGACACTGGCTCCGTGTAACTTATCAAGAATGTCGTCAATCCGAGGGATTGGAAATCGATTCTTGATTGTGATCTTGTTTAGAGATCTATAGTCTATGCACATGCGGAATGTGCCATCCTTTTTCTGTACTAGCAAGACAGGTGAACAATATGGAGAAGTACTAGGCCTTATTAAGCCCTTCTCCAAAAGTTCGTTAACCTGCTTGAGAATTTCCTCTTGCTGCATTAGACTAACTCGATAAGGGGGCTGATTTGGAGGAGAACTTCCTGGGATCAAATCAATTGTATGATCCTCAGGTCGCGAAGGTGGGAGTTCATTTGGAAGTTCATCTGCAAAACAATCTTTATATCTTTCTATTAACTTAAGTCTTTTTTACTCTAAAGAGGAAGAAAGTTGTGAAACAGACACATCTCTCTCTCTTGCAAAAATCAAGTACGCTGAAACACACTTTTTCATTTCTTTCTTGATGGCAATGTGATTGGCGATAGGAATACGCCAATCACCTGCATCTGCAAGTACAAGATACTCCTTTCCTTTATGAGCAAAAGATAAGGTTTTCTGAACATAGTCAGGAATGGGATGCATCTTGTAGTGCCAAGGCATTCCCAAGATAACATCGCATCCTTCAAGTGAAGCTAGTAAGAAAGACTCTTGATCCTTGTAGTCGTCGACCTTTAGATTCAACTTCCCTATGATTGGAGTAGAGTTTGAGTTCTGCCCTTTGAAAGCAGATTGCACTTGAATAGAGACTCCAAAACTATTGGGCTGCAAGTTCAGGTCGTCAGCTAGCTTGGTAGAGATGAAGTTGTCTGTACTACCAGGGTCAAACAAAATAAGAGCCCGCTGGTTGTTGATACTACCCCATGCTTTGAGAAGAGCTCTTTCTTTTCCATCCTTGGTTGTATTTCCCTGTACATCTGGGACTGCATTGGAAGAGGGTGGTTGTGGAGGTTTGGTAGGACAGTCACCCTTCATATGACCAACTTGTGCGCACTTGAAGCATCTTCCTTCACTAATGTATGTTCGCAACTCAGCAGGAGAGAGATATCTCCCTTTCTTGGGCTGATTTGGCTTTGCTTCTACTTCGGAGGCGGTTCTTTTCTTCTTTTGAGAAGAAGTAGAAGAGGTAGGCTGCTCATGGAGAGCCTTCTGCTTAGCATGGTAAGTGCTTTGCTCCATCTTCCTGGGAGTACCCTTGTCATGTATTCCATCAGCTATGCGGGCTGATTCCATAAGTATCTGCAAGTTACCTCGAGGGTAAAGCTTCATAGCCTTTTGCAAGGCTTCATGCAAACCTGCTTCAAACTTGCGCATCTTCTCCGAATCGTCAATCTTCTTGAATGGAGTGACTTTCAAGAGAACGTCCCAAAACCTATCCACATAGCGTGGAACAGTTTCGTTCTCTGACTGTGAAAGTCGATCCCATTCTTTCTTTACCTCTTCCTCATAGTCTGGAGGAAGGAGCTGTGCGTAGAACTCCTTCTTGAAAGTGGTCCAATCTTGGGGTTTGCGATCTTCCACGATAAGGGTTAACCACCAATTGCTGGTGGTGCCTTTCAGGTACAAACTAACATGGCGAAGCTTGGATCTTTCTTTAAAATTCCCTTCAGCAAATGCAACTTCAAATTGGCGGATGAAAGCCAAAGCTTTGTCATTATCACGCCGTCCATTGTAGGTGTCGAATTTCACATCTCTATCTCCCGACTTGAATGTTTTCTGCCTGTGGTGCTTCTTCTTATGGTGCTCCTTCTTTCTATGCTTAGACTCCTTGGGGACAGGAGTCCTTTCCCTTGAATGTACTTCTTGCTGCGACGGATCGTCAAGAAACATGTCTTCCGGAGAAACTATGTCTTCCAGATCCTTCATGAAAGAGAACTGAGGGGAATCAGGGGGATCCTGCTCTTAAACTTTTGGATTAAAACGCACATGACGTTCTGGAGATTTCTTCTGCCTCTCGTGCATGCGGGAAGTTCCAATCAAAGGATCTTTTCTTGATTGTGGCGCCTTCGGGTTCTGCGGAATTTCTCCCGACCCCATCGGCATTTTCTCCTTCCCTTTTTCAAGAGTATGGAGAATCTTTTGGACTTCTGGATGGGAGAGAGCTTTCTCCAACTCTTCCACCTGCTGTTGAAGGAGAGAGAACTCTATCTCGCGTCCTCCCATTTCTGCAGTCTGCCAAGAGTCGTCAATCCCTTCAGGAAGAGAGAGAGTACCTTGCTCTGATACCACTGTCACAAAAATACGGAAGCGTAAACTGACGTTTAATTGCACTTCAAATACTCAAGAGAATTAGAGGGAGAGAGAAAACTTGACACTCCATTGGGGACCAGAAGATGGGCTGGTCCCCCCCCATAAAGAGAATATCTTTATTACTAAGGGAGAATCTTTACAAGCACAAGAACGGGACATACGCCCGTCCTCTATTCTTTCTTCTGTTCTGTTCTGACTACTGACTGAGAAAGTGTTTCCACTTTCTTTCTGCTTAGGGGATTTCCCATCTTCTGCGAGACTGGTTGGAAGCTCTCGAAAAGAGAGTCTATCTTCCAAAACAGCTCATCGGAAGCTCTCACAGAGGAGAGTCCATCTTCCGTTATGTGTTGTCTTTATGCTCATTCATTCATGCATCGAACACAAAAGAGAAACAAGCAAAATGCACACGCACATGCTTGCTGTAATTTTCTGCACATAACCTGAAATTCTTACCTGTGCACACCCCTATGCCTAAACAGAGGTCTTCTTCGCGATGGAATCGCGCCAAACTTGATGTAGACTTAGGATAAGGAGAGAGAAGAGAATTTCTATGGCTGGTCTGCTGAAAACAGCCCTAATCGAGGTGATTAGGGGCTGAAAACAGAGAATTACAGCAGCCGCACTCTACTAAGAGAGCGTCTACTGCAGCTTCTCGCGATGAAACTTCACCAGAAGGTGTCTATGACTGTGAGATCCCTTGTTCTTGACAATGGGAGCACAAGGCTACCACATATGTCGCAAGGGGCTGCTCTCAAGCTTCAATGGAGGGCTCCACCGCGTAGAGCACGCTCACATTAGGGGGGGGTAGGTGCACTGCCAGCCCTGAAAATGGGGGAGGGGGGCTCCTAAATAGCCATCAAGGAGAGGGGGCGCTAGGAAGAGAGAGGGTGAGAGTGAGAGTGAGAGAGAGTTAGTTTGCATTGGTAAGTGTGCCACTTGGCACACTTACTTTAAAAACTTAAAAACCATTCAACTTTTGACTTTAAAAACTTCTAACTCATTAATTAAAAATGTGCAACTAACTAACAAATGCTACCAATGATTCTTTTATGAGAACACCAAAGGTCTGCCGGCGCAATGCCGCACTTGCACTGCACCGCCTTTACCTGTTCACACTTATCCGGCCGCCTGCCCGGGCACGCACTGTTAAATTTAATTTAACGAAACTTACCCTAAGGCTTTATTAGCTTTATTAGCCTTAGGGTCACTGTTCCAAGGACCCCATCTCATTCATGTGCTTGTACTGACACGCGTATTTTTCCTGAGCCTAAAATCTGAGGCTACTGCTTACCCCTTTCTGAAGACCCGATTTCCCAATCACTAGGGCTTCAGGGTAATTTCTGCCAAGGTCCCTCTGAGGTGTTGTGGCCCGCATTTAGGCTCACCTGAGGCCTTAGAACTGCTAGGTCTATTCTGGTGTGCACACAACTAATTAGGTAATTCTTTTCTCGTAAATAAATTAATTATTTACAAAGTCTGACTTAGTTACAGCATCTATAAACGTAGGTCCACCTTCATCAAGAATCTTCGAGAATAAAAATTCATGAAACCCTTCCAACACAAAAATGAACATACCCATTCCATGTAAAGTGACTGGAACAATTCTAGTCTTCTATAAAGACTGTGCATGCAATGTAGATGAACAAAGGGACAGAGTGCCAAACCGTGTATCAAACACACGCAAAAAATGGAATCGAAACTTGTCTTTCTGATCTAAATCTATCAACTGTGGCAAATCACAATGGAAATGCCGATGCTTGATGCTCAATCCTTCTTGTGCTCTTTTGGATACTGAGTCATACCGAGAAAGAGACATGGAATGTGAATTCCTTGAATGCAAACATTTCATCTTTTCATGAATAATCCGCATACGTTCGTGCTCATTCATGAGTAAATCGTGTTCATCGTACAATATGGCTTGCATATGAAAAGGGAACACATAAAGACGGTGACTAAAATACAGAAAACCATCACGAATAAAACACTCAAACAATCCGTACCGACTAATCATGTGCATACACAATACTTCCTGAGTGGGTTCCTTAGATCTTGACTCGAGAGCCAAGAGCGGTTCTTCGTAATTGATCGTATATGCAATGAGGTTAGCTTCACTAGAAAAAGCATCAACTAAACCATCATCCTTGTGACAATCACATCTTTATCCTGCAAAGCATCATGCTTGTGAATAATCACATCTATATCATGCAAATCATGTGTGTCATGCTTTGGAGAAGACAAGACTGAGAGAGTCTCCTTCTCCTAATTCTTTTCAATCTTCGCCTGCACATTAGAAATGAGAGATGAAGAATGAACAACTTCCTCCCCATGAATGACAATGGGAGAGTCACTTTTGGCATTGAAAGTGAAAGTATTGGCTGCCCAATCAATGAGAGGGTTATGCTCACGAAACCATCGAATGCCTAAAAGTATATCACATCCTGAGAGAGGAAATACTACAAATTTTCAACGGAAGGCCACTTGTTGAACCGTGAATAACACATCAAGACACTCTCGTGTAATGAGAGAGTCCATACCGGGAGCAAAGCCCGACACCTCGAAAGGAGATGTCTTGCTAACCTCCAAGCGGGCTCTTTCGATAAGAGAGTCACTTATCACATCATGCATACTGCCTGGATCAAACAATATGACAAAACGCTGACCATTCACATGACCATAACACTTAATGAGAGACTCGTTAATGGGAGGATCATGAGAAACTTGGGTCACACTCGTGTTCTCATTTATGGCATTAACAGAGGATGTGGGTTCAGTGGATTCTTTAGATTCGCTGGATTCAATCTTAAACATGTTCTTTTTATGTGACCCTTGATGTGACAACGATAACATCGACCTTCACTTAGACTAAATGCTTTGTTCTTCTGACGTGATATATCTTCCTAAAATTCCTTGTGCTACTTTTTCATCTGGGGTGAGCTTAGGTTTAGCAATTGTGTTAGCTTTATCCTTAGATTCATTGTGAGTGTTCTTTTCCAAGAGACTAGAAGAAGATTGGTTAGAAGAGTTACCATTCTTAGCATTCTTACCAATCTGAGTGTTCTGAGAAGTCTGAGAGGTACTTTGAGAAGTCTTGTTCTCCTTCGGCTTTCCCTTATTGTGCTTCATCTCCTGCGCGAGAAGAATCGCTACCGCCTTGTTGAGATCGACGGGATCGAAGACTTCCACATCAAACCTGACATAGTCGTCCAACCCGAAAATGAAAGCCTCTTTGCGCTTCGCATCCGATTTGCGTAATTGGGTGCCAAGCTGCAAAACACAGTTAGAAAAAGACATGACTGGAGTACCATTTTGCTTAAGATTGCGCCAATCTTCCTTTAATCGCGCTAGGTACTGAGGTGGCAAGAACCGCGCCTTGAGCTTGTCTTGGACGTCGGCCCAACTCAAAGAAAGAGGCACGCCTACCTCGGCTTCCTCTAGGGGTGTGGCCAATTGCTCCTCTTGCCATGCTTGATACCAATTAATGGCATCACCGGCAAGATACATGGTTGCCGTCAAAACTTTGCTATTCCCTGTCTTCTTAGCTGTCACAAAATAAGCATTAAATTGATGCAACCAAGAATGAATAACATTAGCATGACTGGCTGATTTCGAGGAGTATCAGCAAAGGCCAAGATATGTCACTTATGTCGTATAGAGCGAGAGACAGAGCTACACTACATATGTCATTGACCAATGTACTATGAGATACGGGGCCACGTCCATTGTCTGTACAGAGAGGGTTTTGGACCACTTTCTAGAGTCATGAGATACAAGGACCAGTGGTGCCTCAAATTGTTTTTACTCATAGCTGCGCAGATATAGAGAGATCTTGTTGAGGACATCAAGGAAGAGCTAGTCTCAAAGGCAGATCACAGATTTCTTCACACCAGCCGGTGGACAACTAGAGGAGCAGCCCTCATAGCAAATTTCATATCCCACCCACACAAGAGGTACGTTGATTGATTGAGCGATTGAGCTAGGTAGATCCAAGCGCCCATGATCACAGCGGGCCTCGTAGCATCACGAAGGTTGCAACAGAGGATCCTGATCACTCTAGCTCGACATGCAAGACGTCCAGTCTCTAACTGACCATGGAGAAATTGATAAGTTTCGACAACAACCAATGAGGGATCTCCTCTAAGTTTGATCCACCTACCTCTATTGATTTGATTTTGATTTGTATCACTCACTATATCGACTCATTCATTATATCAGCTTTCTACACCCCCCCCCCCCCCCCCCCCCTTTCAGTTCTTTGTACTCTTTTTCTGTACTCTGACATGTTATCAGATTCACCACTTCTAACTTTTTTGGTCTCATAGGTCATTTTGGCCTTTTGAAGACATTAATACAACATTTCATTCCATCATATCTCTCTCTCTCTCTCTCTCTCTCTCTCTCTCTCTCTCTCTCTCTCTCTCTCTCTCTCTCTCTCTCTCTCTCTGTGTGTGTGTGTGTGTGTGTGTGTGTGTGTGTGTGTGTGTGTGCGCGCGCGCGCACACGTACAATCTAAAAGATTATGCCTCTTGACTTATAGCTCAAAAATATAATATATACTCCATCATTACAGAGGCTTACCTTCAACAATTCAATAGGATTTGTCTTTGCCAGCTTACTTTGATCAAATGTGTAATTATAGGCTGGCTCAATTACTGCTGTCACTGCCAATGTACCGACCGCCTCAGACCCAACAGACAACGTCTGTGAACTCATCAATTTGTGTTTGCTATCTTCATTGTCATCTTCAAGACCTTCATAAAGAAGTTGTATGACATGATTGTCTGAACGCGTACGCACAGACCCATCATATGCTAAATACAGCTCCCTTAAACCAAACATACACTTCCTAAAGAGTTCCCCAGGCCCTTCAGCACCAAAGCCTTTCCCTGGCTTACGAGAAGAGATTAAGTGACTGACAAATTCTGAAGAATTAAGGCCATCTACAAAGCATGTGCCCACAATTCCGGGATACTCACAAAAATCCTCATATACTATTTCTTTTGAAGATAACCATCTTTCCCCATGTGAAAGTTGCAAGCCTAAGCATGCACATTGCTGTACTAAGTTTGAAAAGGACCCTTTGCTTCCTGCCTTAACCATAGCCAGCATGGAATTGAAAGGAGAGCTGTGTCTTTCGACTGTTGTTTGTATTTCACCAAAAACACCTTGAAACTCTCTTGTTGCAGCTCCTTCAGCACTCTTGGTGATGACCGGACTTAACAACTTCTCTTCACAAACAAAATCAAAAACATCAGTGTCACCTGCACTAGTAAATCCGTCAGGACCAATTTCGCCCTTTCCTGATACGACGAATTCAATCTGCCTCTCCAAATCTAAAGCTCTTTTTGAGGAGAGCTTCGCATCTTCTAAAGCAATCTGAATCTCTGTTAATAGCTTTTTCCGCGATGGAAAATCATCTGTCAAGTACATATCCTTCAGGCCCACACTAAAACCTACTTGAAACATCCATTCATGCAAAACATTTTGAAGCATTGTTAAAAATTCAAGTGCTTTCTGGTTCCCTTGTGAATGGCACAGACTAGCAACGATTCCGTGTTGGCTATCCATTAACCATTTGTTTTCCACTGTACATTCCAAAAACTCACTATCATGTACAAAGACAGAAGTTGCATATGTATAATCTACGTGAGGGGGTAAAGTCATACTCAGAACCTGCAAGCCTGTCCACAAAGAAGCCCTTGCCCCAGGTGCTTTAATAATCGCAGGTCTTGGGACAGGAGAACAACAATACATGTTTAGCATGTGAATCTCATGTTTACTTAGCCAAAAATGTCTTTGTAAAATTAAATAGCTAGAAAGAATTCCATCTTGAGAAAGCTTCAACAAAGCTTGGCCTCCTTGGGAGGAGATCATCTGTTGAGATACATCCAATAGCTCAGTTACTTCTGCCCTAGCTTCAAGTGACTGAGGAGCATAGACATGGAGCAAGTCACCATCAAAATCACCTGAGATGGGGCCACATAGGATTGGATTTATCCCAAAAGAATATCTTTCTTCTATCTTTGCTCGGAAGCCAATAAATGAATGCTTGTGTAATGAAGGTAATCTGTTGCTGAAAACAAGATCACCATTCATCAAAGGCCGTTCTATAACATCCCCAACTTGAAGGTCTAAAGGCCTTTGCCCACACGACATGCGCCACTTCTCATTATTTCGGGTGACAAAATACTTGCTTGGACAGTCACGGATACACTTCTGGAATCTTTGAACGTTGTGGCTTGTTATCCCTTCATTCACCATCAAGTTTTGTGCTACAATTCGTGGAATGGCCAATTGCTGTAAGGTCATATGTGGGGCAGCAGAGAGCACTCCAAGAGAAGAATAGTGAGAGCGCTTTCCTAGGATATTCATTTTGAACCATGTTTGCCCTGACTTTTGAGCTGTCTGGTGGTAAGTTTCCCTTTTAGGAGCCTTTCTCTTGTGTAAACGTGGGTCCTTTTCACTGGAGAAAATCTGCAGAGCAAGTTAATCAATTCAAAAAAGTCACTAAATACGACAGAGTGAAATCAATATCTGTAATCCAAGCTTTTTTTTATAGCAAGTTTTGCAATCAGACCCTAGAATTTGTAAAGGACTAAAGTCTAAGAAACAGCTTAGTTGATAGAAGCAGCTTGATCTAGCATTACAACTCTTCAGACCTGGAAAAAGAGGAGGGAGAAGTGAATAAAGAAACAACATGCTTTTCAAGTATTCCATCAGAATCTATTCATGTGGATCTAAATTAACCTCCTTAATGCGCTTTTGTAAAGATTGTGATATAACAAGGAGACACAAGAACTTGGTAATAGCAATAAAAGTAGAAGCATAAATTGTTAATACAGCAACCATGTGTATCCTGTTTAGTGCAGATAGGTCATTCCGTCATGCTTGACAATAGCCTAATTTACCTTAAAAGATTTGTAGTAAGCTGCAAATCTGGCTTGCAGCTCCATTGTATCTTTGTATGCAATGTTAAAATCATCATATTCCTTCTTCAAGGATTTGTTCATAGAAAGTATTGAGGAAAGGGATCTTGTTTTCTGGTTCTGCAGGCACAAAATGCTGAATAGAGTTAATAAACACCAGCAAAAGAAGTGCAAGAGTATACAAGCTTGGGCAAAAAGAGGAAGCTCCACATTATATATGTGTGCACAATATCGACTAGCTTGAACTTTCTTAGGAAAATATTTATGAATGATGTACTAAGGAAAGGATCTCATTTACCATTTCTGCAGGAAGAAAACACAATTACACTCATGCCCCTCGCATTGCAAAAACGACACAAGATTACTAGACTAGAGAAAAAAACTTCTTCCATAAGAGGAGACGCAGCCTTTGAATCCATGCACAGACAAGGTATATCACAGACTCCATCTGTTACATTGTTTAAAAGCTCTGGCCATAAAGGGATCAACAAAAAATCTGAAAGAACTTACGAGTTCAAGTCTTCTCAAGCTGTGCCCATCTTTGAACCCATCCATTAATCTAAGACAGTTTGGTGGGATCAAAAAACTATGAATAATCAAGCAAGTAGGTCTCAACGTAAACCCTATTCTTCTTAAAACTTCATCTGGTACGTTGTTCAACATCCGGATTGCCTGAAAATCGCAAATAACAAATGACTTAGAGAAAACGTCAAAGCTCTTGACACTTGCTAGGTACTCGAGCACACAAGGGATGAGAATCAAAACTGAACTCTAATATAGGAAAAAATAAAGAATATTCTGATTGCTCAAAGATGAATACATTATGTCATAATCATAGTCAAAGCTCTTAACACAAGCACTTGTACGACAAGCATGTAAATCTAGAAACAGTGACGTTTACCTCTGCAGGCAAAAGAGGCCGGGAGAGTCGGGGGCTATCAATGACATCCATGCTCCTATCCACAAAGCTCCAAAAATCTGCTGGAAATTGTGATGCTTTTTTTGAAACGGCATGCATTTCGATAGTGTCTATATCAAAATCTTGCATCTTCCTTGTCACAACCCTAAACCTAAGCTCCGGATAAGCTCCCTCTGCATTGCAGTGCTTGCAACCTCCTTCCTTCGAATCCTTCAAGAAAAAATTGTAAGGTATAATCATTTAAAATAGGACAACGAATCAAGTCAAGAAGTTTGAGGGTGTCTCCTACTACATAATTTACACTTAAACAGATCAGACTTAGGACAAGATTACCTGCTTTCCTTTTTTTCGTTGGTTGTCTTTTCTATTGCCACAGCCTGGGCATATTAGATTAAGGATACGTACTAAGATTCGAATGTGTTGAGGATTGAAAATAGGAAGAGCCAGACAAAAATGTCCAAAATGCCCTATTTTCAACATTATTCAACAAAATTAGAAATTCTTAGGAGGACCAACCGGGGGGGGGGGGGGGGGGAAACTCAGCAAACGAACTCTAGCTGCATAAAATTTTGTACAAGCCAGCTACCTGGGCATAAATGTTCTTTGTTGCTCATCATTTGACATGTCCCACATTTATCTTCATTGTTTGGAAGGCCTAGACGGGGATCATAAAGGCTCTTTGATCCTCGAGTGCTCTCGTGGGAGCCAAACGTAGATGAATCTATCTGAAGAGTTTAAAACAGGCAGATGGAGAAGTCTTCAAACAAGCTCATGCATACAAACATAGCTAGACACAACAAGTTCCCCGATGTCACCTCCGGATGGTGGCGTGACTAACAAGGGGACAGGGAATAAAAGACATGGCATGAAAAAAAAATTTACCCCCCAAAGGGGGGAACTTGGTTCCTGCCTCCGCCAGCTTGGCGGCGATTGGAGGCTCTTTTCGCTTTGTCGGCTTCTGGCCCAAAAAAGTTAAGTACAAATTTCAGACCTACAACATTATACTTCTTTCGCACATACGAGCAAAAATTTCATAGCTACAACACTATAGTTCCCCTGACATAATTACCAGGTGATTAACCTGGTAATATTGCAGGTGATTAACCTGCAAAATGCAGAATGCAGTTAGCTGTAAAAGAGATATTTCAAATACACTTCTGACTTACTATCTCGTTGGATGACAAAAGGTCAAAGCCAATCATGTGCAAGGAAGCCATTTGTGGCTCAGTCCAATTTTCTTCCATGGCACATCAAATTCCTGAAACCATCTCTGACAAGGTAAGGAGGGCTTCCTGCAAACTAGGGACTTGCTATTCAAGAAGAAAAACCTCACCTTTATGTGCTACAATGTTGATGTTGATTCATCCACCCACATGCAAAACCAGTTCGCCTGCTCTTCTCTTCTTCTCTTGCTTACAGTTTGTCTACCATATGTTAATATGAATTTTCTTTCCTTCAGTCTTCAGCCTTGCGCGCGGGCGTTTTCCCCAAGGTGCCTTGTTGGCATTTTTTGGAGTCCAGATTGCCCAGTAGTATGTATGCGCTAACGATTTTGGAAAATTATGAAGGTACAGAATCTTCGACGATGCGCTTTCTCTCTCTCTCTCTCTTTAGTCCGACTCCTCAGGTAAAACTGGACTTGTCTCTCTCACATTCGTCTGTGTCGCGTAAGCGAGTAGTCTGTAGAGTCGACGTGGGGTGCATGAGGGAGCAGGAGCGAAGGGACGTGCGAAGGTGCCGAGAGCAGACTTCATTATATTTTTTCCTCATTCAGATGATGTGACGACAAAAACAGCCCATGTTATGATAGTTACTGCAGACGCTTCAGGATTTCTCACTTGTGTGTGCTCAAGCTCGATTCTTAATGATGTTTTTCTGTGCTTGTGCTTCTATCAGTAGATTGGTTTAAGAATCGGAGAAGATTCTACATGCAAATGCGCCCCCTCTATAAATTGCATATGATCACGAGCAGTACTGTACTAAAGTATCATTCCTTCCTAAACACATAGATGATAGACAGTATGAGTTCCCTTTGATCACGAGCAGTACTAAAGTATCATTACTTGATAAGCCTAACAAAGTATCATTACTTGAGTAAGCCCAACGTGATTTTCCACTTTCTAAGCCCTGGAGTGAACCAATTGGCCTTGTGTCGATCGTTGACCAGTAAAAGAGCGTCAAGATATGACGTTGTTGTAGCCAATGCTTTTAACTCAATTATATCCAACAATTTTCCACTTTTAATGGTTTCGCTCCAGCAAAGCTTTTAAATTTGATTGTCATGTGAAACAGCACAACGCGCACAATACAACAATTACTTTGCTCGTAGGTAGCAAGGCTCATCTTGCAGCACAACGTGAGACAGCACAATAGCCCACCTCACACGAGGCAATTACTTTGCTCCAAGACTGCCCATAGATAGCAAGGCTCGTCTTGCATTGGATAGGCAAAAGATGGCGAAAAAAGAAGAGGAACAACATTGAAGCAGTGGTGATGGACACGATAGAAGAAGTATACATTGACAGTCAACGTAATGGCGGAAGTCGCAGCAGCAGAAGAGATGATGATGGAGATTGCAGTAGACATGATCGACATGATGATGAAGATTGTGGTAGACATAATCGACATAAGAGAAGGTATAAAAGCAACAAAAAGGATGATATAGAAGCGGTCATGGCCACACTACAAGAGGTTATGTGCACTTGTAACGCTTTTAGCGACGGAAATACATTGGGTTTTTATACTTCCCGGCGTCGCTAAGACCGTCGCTAACAGCGTCGTCGACTAAACTGTTCAAATTTTGCCATGATTCCACAATCTTGAGTAAAACGTTTTTTGTCTATCCGTTCCACCCTAAAATGTCGATCTTTACACCATGTTGCCGTGTATGACTTATACTACAACCAACAAAGATTATGAGTGGTCGTTCAAACATCTAGAAAGTCGATAGTTATACATTGCAAAATTACCTTGGTCGTGCAACCCCGAGAGTACTCCCACTCCTCCTCAGTCACTTCTTTACCGCACTGTTGTGCGCTTTCCAATTGGTTGTGCAACCATCTTAAGCTCATGAATGTTGGTAGGCTCTCCAGACCCGTCGGATAATGCATCGGCGGTCGTCTTCCCCGTCTCCACTCGATTCGTGCCCTTTGTCGCTCATATCCCTTGAGCGTTTTCATGAAATGTTCTAAAAAGAACATCCATCTGGAATGTACTATGCCAGCTATTTCCACCTCATCAACTATGTGAACAAGAAGATGCACCGGAATGGTTAGCATGGTAGTAGGAAAGTGTTTCTCAAACATGCACACAACCTCCGCTGCGTTTAGTTTGGCGAATGGTATGGAGTCTACATTGATCTCCTTTTGTGAGATCCATTGCACCAACTTCGCAAGTTTGTAGATTGTGTTACGGAAGTCAAGAGACAAACATTCCTCAATGGCCACCGGTAAAATAAAGTGCAAAACATGTTTAGTAATGATATTAAAGTCCACACACGAAAGATACAATTCCCACTATGATATATTCCACTTCAAACATACCTGACACATTTTATGCCAGTCGTGTGACTTCAAACCGGTAAGCTTCCCTTCTTTAGTGAAACACGTTCAGAGCAAGTGCATTACGCCAGTGGGGGTCCGCACAGATTGAATGGTCTCTTTTACTTTGCGTTCTTGGGCTCCTGTCAAAATCCATGGCGCTTTAGGGAGTTTTATCAATCCATCAGGTACTGTCTGCAGCCAATATTTCTCCATGCGATCCACATTTCTAAGGTCAACCCTGGCTCCCAAAGTATCTTTCTTACCGGTCAGATGGTCCCATAGCAGATTACCCACATTCTTGAATATGTGCATTGGATCGAGCAAGTGATTGATCATGAGTCTGTGCCAATATGGTAACTCGTACCATAGAGAGAGTCTCTTCATCCCTAGGGACAAACCGTCATCACACATCTCATTCTGCTCTAACCATGCTTGTGCAGACATCCTCAGTGGCTCTCTTCCCAAAAATCCGTCGTGTAACTCATGATTCTTTGGAAGATACGCTTGATGACCTTCGTAAATTTGCTTCTTCAATGAGGGCGTCCGACGTGCATTAAATTTAGGTCCACATGTGACACATGCTCTGTATCCGCTTGTTTGAAGCCCTGCATGTATACACATGACAATAGATAAGCTTGAGAAAAACCAAGATTTATAGTGCTTGAGGTTGAGTGTAAATTACCTGAGCATTCAATTAGTCCGGGATAGTCATGCATGGTCCACATTAAAATGCCTATGATCAAAGCATTCCGTCGACTTGTGTGTCTCCTCATATCCACCACTTCTATGCCAATCCACAATTGTTGTATCTCTTCCAATAGTGGACGAAGATACACATCCATATTCTTCACTTTATACCGCCCCGGATAGATGGATCAAACTCACCAAATTCATGAACGTGCTGCAAAGAAACGCGTCTTGTCCGTCGCACAGCATGCTTGCATTGATTACAAGGACATAAGATCCTTGTTGAGAGATAGGTGTTTCGGTTACACGGCCCCACATCCTCGTCACTACTCATAATGAATGTAAAAGCCTTATAACCTGGACATAAGTTTAATCTTCTATTGGCATCCTCCGTCTTTTATCTCTCTCTCTCTCTCTCTCTCTCTCTCTCTCTCTCTCTCTCTCTCTTTGTTGATACTGTAAACTATCTCACATTCTCTAGTCATGTCGGATCCTTGCACACCTCGGTCTAGAGGTGCATGGAGATAAGAACCACCGGGTTATAATCTCGACTTTATTGGTCAATGCTTATATTTGTGGGTACGAGAAATCTACACACCCACGTCTACATGATAGTGCATATAGTGCGCAAAACCCCTTTGCCTCTTCTCTAGCTGTAGCAATTCACAGCATCTTAACATCTCTTCACAACAGATCCTTGTTCGAGGGATTACTTAGCACATTACATGTTGGCCTCCAATCTGAGTATCATGTTGTTGAAAGTTTTCCAACTTAAGGTCGCATCCGTAGAGAGGAAGAGAGGGATCACCGTTCGCCTAACTCTAATTTTCTTATGTAATCCCAAAGATAGACTTTAATATAAAATCTAATCTTAAATCTAACCTAAATATTGAACATATGGTAATTCTGAGTTAATTGAACATGGTTAGTGGGTGAGTTAATAGGTGTCAGATTCTGATAGGAATATAGATATTGTTGTGTATCTAGTGTTTGCTCTTTGGGCAAAGCTTTCATTGACATGCAATAAAATCTAACATAAATCTAATCTAATCTTAAATCTAACATAAATCTAGATCTAATCTAATTTTAAACTCAACATAAACATAAATCTAATCTAATCTTAAATCTAACATAAACCTAAATGTAATATAACTTAAATTTTAAATCTAAATCTAATCTAATCTTAAACTCAACATAAACCTAAATCTAATCCAATCTTAAATCTTAAACCTAATTGTAATCTAACTTAAATCTAACCTAGCTAATTTTAAATCTTGTCCTAATTTTAAATCTAACTTAATTTTAAACTCAACATAAACCTAAATCTAACCTAAACGTAAATATAATCTAACATAATCTTAAATCTAATTTAAATATTAACATAATCTTAAGTCTAACCTAATTTTAAATTTGACATAAATTTTAAATATAAGTTAAATGTAATTTAACTTAATGTTAGATCTTAATCTAACCTAATTTTAGATGTAATTTTAAATCTAGCTTAACCCTAAATCTTAATATAGCATTTCATTTCATATTTTCTCTACTTTTTATCTCTCTCTCTCTCTCTTTGTTTTCTCCCCTTACCTCTCTTTTTGTCTTCTCCTCCTCCTCTCTCTCTTTGGTTTTTTTTTTCTCTCTCTCTCTCCCTCTTTCTCTTTGTTTTCTCCTCTCTCTCTCTCTCTCTCTCTCTCTCTCTCTCTCTCTATCTTTTCCTCTCTCAATGTGTGTGTATGCATTCTTTGTTTATGCGTGTGTGTGTGTGTGTGTGTATGTGTTTTTTTTTAATGCATGTGTGTACTCTCTCTCTCTCTCTCTCTCTCTCTCTCTCTCTCTCTCTTACACAATGTGTGTGTGTGAGAGAGAAAGAGAGAGAGGGAGAGAGAGAGAAAGCGAGGAAGGGAAGAGAGAGAGGAGAGGGAAGGAGCATACATGGCTCTCCTTCCTCTCCTCGTGTGTGTGTGTGTGTGTGTGTGTGTGTGTGTGTGCGCGCGCGCGCGCGGGTAGAAGAAAGAGAGAGAGAGGGAGAGTGCAGGTTTACCTCTTTTGCTTGAGCGTCGAAACTCAGATCTGAGATCTGAGTTTTTCGCGCTCTCGGTTTATTTTTTACAGTTGTCGGCGTCGCTATGGATGTCACTATGAGTGTCGCTATGCAACAAAGAAAATAGCGACGCCCATAGCGATGCTCATAGCGACACCGTGGATTTTCACTTTTGAGCGTCGCATTGCGAGCATCGCTAATGTGAAGTACCTCTTGTAGTGCCACAAGGATGCTGATCGAAGGACTCACCAAGACCATGATGATCACAGGTATAGATTCAATTATGTATATGTTGGCAGTGATGGCGATGGAGAACGCAAAGACTTGGTATGTGTTTACTTGGTGAGCCAAAGGCTCTTTTTCCTCTATCTGCTCGAACAAGCCACAATGTGGTAGAGCTTCAAATATAAATTAAATTTTAAAAAAAGGGCCATGAAAAGCGACACTGGTTGGCAAGCAAACAAAAACAGTGTCGCAGGTCCGTAGAGGCGCGAGTTCCAGGCTTCACAAAGGCAGCAGTTCGCAGGTTTGCATATACGCAGTAGTTCGGAGACGAAGCTTTGCAAAGCCAACAGTTCAATATTCTTCAGGTAAGTCTCTGGTCATTCTTAGAGAGAGAGAGAGAGAGAGAGAGAGAGAGAGAGAGAGAGAGATATGGAAATCGTTCTTGTCGATCAGTTGTCAATCAATAGAGAGCGGGGACGCAGGTGATGAAAGGGCACCATGCCTGCTCAGAAAATGCCATCGCCATGCTAACTCGCCTCTGGTTATATCGTTCATTATTTGTCTTTGGCGACTCTGCACGTGGGGAGGAGAGCATATCGTGAGCCCTTGTTTGTTGCCTTGCCTCACTCTCTCGGCGTTTCTAGATATGTGTGTGTGTGTGTGTGTGTGTGTGTGTTCGTGTTTAGTGTCGGGCGGCTATTCATGGTTGACTACTCGGCTATTCGTGGTTAACTGGCCAACACCTTGACACACTGGCTACCGAGCAACCTTGACCCGGTGCTAGACCTCCCACGCTCGAATAGATGAGGGATTTTGTGAGAGCATTCAGCCCAGTAGATTCTGATACTCTAAGAGCCGTTCTCCACGAGGTGGCCTCCTAGAGTCCGCTCACTTCTAAGCCTTAATACCTTGGATAAATCCACAAACTCATTGTAAGCCTCCTGTCACACACATTGCATCCTCTCCATCTGCTCTTGTACACACCCTTTTATGCTCCTACCATACCACCACACAACTACATCGCCTCCTTACTCTACTCCATCACCATTAAATACACTCTCCTTACTCTAGAGGAATCAACCTTTATTCTTACACCGATTTCCAAACCCTTCAAACCTTGCCCTATCCAATTCCTTCCTAAGATTCATAAACCTTCCCTTGTAGCCCGCCCTATTTGCTCCTATCGAGGATACATGTTAGAAAATGCCTCCAAATGGCTACACTACCAACTTTACCCTATCCTCCTTACACAAAAACAACACCTAAAAGACTCACTATCCCTCATCGTAGATCTCCAAAATAAACCCTTCCCTCCACACAGTCTCCTTTTCACTTTTGATGTGACCTCTCTCTACCCTAGCATCCCCATATCCCAAGGACTTCTAACCCTTAGAAGTTCTATCACTAACCATTTTGATAATCCAAAAACGGAGTTCATCATCTCACTTGCCACCCTAATCCTCTCACACCATTATCTTTGCTTCAAAGATAAAGTGTGGAAACAAATAAAAGGCACGGCTATGGGGTCAAACTTTGCAGTGGTTTATGCTTGCCTATTTCTTTGTCACTTAGAAAACCACTCCCCTCTTATCCACAACCCCAACTTGGCATATTATAAAAGATTCATAGATGATGCGTTTGGAATCTGGACAGGCACACTTAGCACACTCTCCAAAACACTAAACTCCTATGCCGCCCCTCTACAAAGGCATATAGTGATCACCCATGTCATCTCCACCTTCGAAGCCACTATTCTGGATGTCCATTTTCATAAAGGACATCGATTTAGCCAATGTGGCATTTTAGACTCTAACTGCCACCAAAAGCCACTAAACTCTTACCAATACATACCTTGGATCTCTTGGCACCCTCTCCACCAAAAGTTTGCTTTTATAAAAGCAGAACTCAGACGATATATCATTAGAGCGAGCACCTCAAAGGGCTTCTCAAGCCTACGAAACCTCTTCTTCCAAAGGCTCCTTTGCAGGGGATATCCTAGAGGGTTTTTAATAAAAGTCTTTTGCTCAATCTCTTACCAGGAGAGACCTTCTCTTTTAAGCAAAATTCCAAAAACCAAAAAAGTTCTACCCATTATCTTTTAACTTCCTTTCTCACCAGAAACTCGGAAACTCAATCCTACCCGAACCATTGGAAAACCTCTCCAGCTAGCATGCAGCCTTTCCCCCTCCCTTGCACATCTCGACAAAGCCACCCTTTGTTGGACTAATGGCCCTAATTTAAGCTCTATCCTAACTAGAGCCTTAAAACCGCATTGAAGGGCATCACTTTCCCTTTATATTTTACCCTACCCTAACACCCATTTTTGTGTTTTGCAGGAATACGCCCAAAAATTTCACATACTTGGGCAGCCCCTACTTGGCCTTTTCCTCTCCCCTTTTCCCTAGTCCTTTTTTGAGCCTCCCTCGACAAGGAACCTCGACATACCTCAGGTCATTGTACTCCCTTCTTTGCGTTGATGTCATGATGTAAAGAAAACCCCCATACCACCAACTACCCTCTACCCTTTACCTTTAAAAGTTTTTTGCTATAACATGTTGATGTAAGATAACCCCTAACCCTCTCTGAAGGTTGAAATCCTTACCACCTACATACATTGCACTATAAGTTTTTTTTGCCCAAACATTTAGATATGGTAATATTGTCCTACCTCTCTCTCTCTCTCTCTCTCTCTCTCTCTCTCTCTCTCTCTCTCTCTCTCTCTCAAACCCCCCATCCATCCCCATCTCCCTATATTACACACGCTAACCCACACCCTCGCAGTCTCCCCTCACTCTCCTTTGCTCTAGTTGCAATACACTTGAACCTTTGAAAAACCACACTGCCTTTAACTTAACGGTCTCCCCCTCTTTCACTTGCTCACTTACAATACAATCATACCAAGCTACCTTCAAGATTAACGGTATTAAATTTTGTCCACCCCACCGCAGCCTCCCCTCACTCCCCTTCACTCTAGTTGCAATACACTTGAACCCTTGAAAAACCACACTGCCTTTAACTTAACGGTCTCCCCCTCTCTCACTTGCTCACTTGCAATACAATCAAACCAAGCTACCTTCAACATCAACGGTAATAAATTTTACCCTCAAAAAATAATAAATTTTTCCCACAAAATTTTTTCTCGATCCCCCCTCCCCGGTTTCTCCTTCTTTTGTTGGGAGGAGGCCTCTCCCTTAATACTAGCCTATGCCCTCACCCCCTTCCCCTTAACCTCTCTACAAATCTTCAAAATTGCAAACCACTTTTGACACTATTTCCCAAACAAACTTCCCCCCCCCCCCCCCCCCCCCCCCCCCCCCCCCCCCCCCCCCTCCCCCCTCCCTTGACATTCCCCAACCCACCTTCTATATAAACTCCCCCTCCCTCTTTTGAACTCCTTTTTTAACCTACTACCACCTCCTACCACTGATGAGCTCCTCACGGAGCGAAACGCGTTTGGTCAACCTCTCTCAACCCTTAACCTAACCCCAGCCCTAAACCCTTTTTCCCTTATGCTTAAATTCAAGTGCTACGCACGCTTGGCATAATTTTACAATTGTAGGACATATGCAGATTCACATCAAACATCTAGCACTAAAGTAAACAAGTACAAAGCTCGTCAGATCCGCATTTGCAATAGTGATGAGCGGACTAAATATGGTGTCTTCCTCTATGGGGACGTTGAACTCAAGACACGCATTATCATACGACCTTGCATAGAGAAAGCAACAGATGAACGTATTGTTTGGCTGATGCAAGTTCGCAACATGAAGATCTCTTTCCAAGGTAAGATTTAAGCATCGGTCGGTCCCATGAATAGAACCCTACAATTGGAAAGACTCCTAGACTTCTTGAGGACAGACCCTACGTATGATAGCATGCTACTGCATGGCCGACGAGCTACATAATTGAGGAGAAGCCCTGCTTGGTCTACAAGGAGAGCGCACATTGCAAATAGGAAATTGGCTACAGCATAAGACAGGAGAAAGAGTTGACGGTCTAGCAGAGAGAGTGAGTGCAATTTTAACAAGGGAAAATTCATTGAAAGCACCCATGATAACTCTTTATGTAGAGAGCCTTCGATATAGAATATAAAATTAGATCTTCTTCTCTTTAAGTTTAATCAATATGCCACATCTCCTGTTTTTGACTTAATGAGTGTTTTGTGTCTGGCAGGGGGGACATATGTTTATAATACTGGACGTCTAAATTGCACAAGAACGACTCCATCTCAACAACACTACAAGGTTCGTTATCTGTATCCAGCACCCCAATGACTATACGTTGGCTTGGCACAACACATAAACGCTACAGGGCAAGGCATGGCTTTCGTTTCTTATAATTTTTGGAGAGACCACAGTGCCAGATCTCCACCATACTTTTGTATGGCACCTCTATATGACGTGCACTGTATACTTTGTGAAGTGCGTGTGCGAGAACGTGTGTGTGTATGTGTGTGTGTGTGTGTGGAGAAGAGATAAGAAGAGAGAAGACACAGGTTTGGGTGGACTCCAAACACAATAGTGTTAGGGTTATGAGTCCTTATTGTTTTATGTAGAATGAATGGGCAATGTTACTTCCCGGTTAGTCTGTAGCCGCCCAACACTTAAGCGTAATACATTGGGCTTTACCACCCCAACAATCTCCCACTTAAAGGACAATGTGTCTTTAAGCTAGAGTGGCAATGTATATATACATACAATACAGGTAGACAATGACCATGATTATCTACCCAATGACCATGAGTTCCCGACAATGTGCAAACAACTCTGAAGGTAATTCCTTTGTTAGAAGATCAGCAGGATTCTCAGTGATGTGAATCTTGGAAAGTTGCATTTGCTTGTCCTCAAGCACCTCACGAATGAAGTGATACTTCACATCCACATGCTTTGTCTTTGCACGAAACACTGGATTCTTTGCCAATTGTATGGCACTATGGCTATCACAATGTAACACAGGCATCTCAACATTGATTCCCAAGTCTCCACTAGCAGACCAGCCATATAGCTTCCTTGCAAGCTTCTGAAGCTGCAACATATTCAACCTCTGTAGTAGACAAGGTAGCACAATCTTGCAAACGAGATCGCCATGAAACTGCACCTCTAGTGAATTCAAAAACATAGCCTGAAGTGGAACTTCTCTTGTCCAAGTCTCCTGCATAGTTTGCATCCATGTAACCCATTACACATGCTTCCTTTCTTCCAAAGAAAATGCACATGTCTTTTGTACCATTCA
This sequence comes from Adiantum capillus-veneris, assembly GCF_014529385.1. Lineage (NCBI taxonomy): Eukaryota > Viridiplantae > Streptophyta > Polypodiopsida > Polypodiales > Pteridaceae > Adiantum > Adiantum capillus-veneris. The sequence goes on along the minus strand of NC_140949.1, from coordinate 50,503,786 downwards.
AATATCTCATAACCCCTTTCACTGCCTCCCAATGTTTCTTGCATGGATTTGACATATATCTGCTAACAAATCCCACTGCAAAAGAAATATCAGGACTTGTAACAATCATAGCATACATCAAACTCCCAACTACAGATGAATAAGGGACTTGTGCCATTTCATATTTTTCCTCTTCAGACTTAGGGCAATCAGTTTTACAAAGTTTCACATATGGAGGCAATGAAGTGCTCAATGTCTTCCCCCTTTCCATATTGAAACGCTTGAGCACTTTAGCAATGTACTCAGATTGAGACAAATAGACCAATTTCTTGCATTTGTCTTACCTAATACGCATCCCAAGGATACGGCTTGCTTCACCCATGTCTTTCATTTCAAAGTTTGCATGTAACTTTGACTTCAAGGCTAAAATCTCATCCTTGTTTTTGTCAGCAATTAACATATCACCCACATAAAGGACCAAAATCAACAAACTACCATTTTTAGCTCGCTTAGTGTAGAGGCAATGGTCCATGTCGCTACGTTTGTAGCCTTGAGAGAGCATGAACGAGTAGAATTTACGATACCACTCCCTTGATGACTATTTTAGACCATAAAGAGTCTTTTCTAATTGACACGCCTTCTCAACAAAACCTTGTGGCTGCTGCATATAAATTCCTTCTTGAACATCACCATGCAAGAATGTTGTCTTGACATCCATCTGGTCAAGTTCCATGTCTTCTTTAGCAACCAACACAAGTACAGACCGTAGAGTAGTCATCTTGACAATTGAAGAAAATATGTAATGAAAATGGCCTATGAACTTTGAGAGTAGTGGAAATTAGAAGAAGCACTTTTGTGGAATTACTTTGTGAGCATAGAGGGTGACCTTAATTGATGGTAGAAACATAAACATAGCATTTAGTTAACTTGGCATGAACAATAGTTTTGCTAGAGAGAGAGTTTAGAGAACATGATAACAATTGAGGACCGGATTTATGTGGAGCTGATCCCCCCTCCAATAGGCATTTGTATTATAGTTTCTCCCATCAAGAAAGACTTGGTACAATACAAAATTTGTGTTCCTTGTGACCTAGGTGATGCAATGAACATGGAAAGCTTCATGCATCACGATCATAACATAAAATTTGTGAAAAGCATTAACTATCCCAAGCCTCACTCCCAAGGCCTCAAACACCTTCGAAGGTGGAGAGAGCTAGCTGGGAATGAGGGTAGAGAAGAGGAAGAAGTAACATTTCATAGGAGAAATAATTAGTTCATCACTTATCGTGACTCTTCTTGCTAGCATACATAACAACATAGTAATGAAGATGGAGAAGATGCAAAGCTTAAGCATTGAAGCATGGCTCTTGGTTGGATTTTCATTCCATAGCCAAGAGCGTTGGTGTAGGCTCTCAAATTCTCTACTAGCTTTGAAAAGGAGATAGAGCTCTTGCACTTTGGACTTCACACAAAGAGTGTGTGTGGGAGAGTATACCCCTCAAGCATGCCCCCTACTTGCTTTGGTCGACCCCCTCTTCTAGCACAAGCTTGAAGCTCATTGGACCCCTACAAGCCTGGCCAATCACATGCAGGATGCATATCAAGCAAGCATGCTAGCCTTGGGACAAGTGTCTCACTTTCCCCTTTGAGAGAGAGGACTTGATAAATGCAAAAATAATTAATTAAATCTACTAATTTATCATTGGACACCTTGGGAGGCTAACTAATAGGCTTTAGGCACACCATGAGGGCAACATGAGGAGGAGCTTGACAAGTGTGATTTTTGCTTTCTTTGTACCAAGCTTGCCTTGTATGAGTATGAGGGTGTGTATGTTCTCTCTCTAGCCCCCTCTTGTAGGGCTCGCTCCCTCTTTGTAGGGATAGTTGTTGACTTTTGTGGAACACCTTACTTTCAAGCACCTTAGTCAGATAGAATGACAAAGCACCTCAAGCTTGGGTAATGTTCCCACAAGCATCTCAAGCTCCCTAGTCGGCAAGTATGACAAGAACCTCAAGCACCTTAGTCAACAAGCACCTCAAGCACCTTAGTCATCAAGCACGACAGGCACTGCAAGCTTGGTCCGGGTTCCCACCTCAAGCTCAGCCCTAGCTTACCTAAGTTCATAGGACTTTTTAACATTAACCTTTGGAGGTCTTCAATGAAGCTAAACCTAAGGTCTTTTAAGCTCCATTTAGCCTTGCTCTTTGACATATCATCTCTCATTTGGACCCCTTTACCATTGGCCCCATGGTGAGATATATTTGTAAGCACATGTCTATATTCTAACCCCTCGTTCCCGTTTATTCTCCCACATTAAATGATCAATTTAATCTGAGAAAATCATTTGGGTTGGTTAGATATTATATTTTATGACATTACCTCTCTCTTGAAATCATAGTCGTCCTTGACTATGAGGTAGAAAAGATAAAGCCTTAGTCATTAGTCAATCTTGCTTAGCGAACTTAGAGGATCCCTTTTTAGCCCATGACATCTTTCCAAAATGGATGACTAAACCATTTGGTGCTTGGGAGACATAGCTGCTGCAAGCATGTCTGCTCTTTAAACCACTTTATTCTTCCAAGTAGAGTGACAAGTTCTAATTGGTGTTTGAGAGACGTCGTCATCACAAACATGATTCTAAGTAGCATACTACTTAAATTTGTGTACAATAAAAAGAGAGAACTAGTCTAGTTGTAAGACAAAAACATTGATTATTTGAAAGAAATTTGTACATTTCCTTACTCTAATGTAGCATTGTAAGGATTGACAAGGTTCATACTATCCTTAAGCTGTATTCCTTGCATCCATCTAGCATCTTCAAAAGGATAATTTTTGAACTTAATAAGATACCGTCGGATAATCTTACCATGTCGTAGTACCTTGTCTTCATGCCGAAGGATAGCTTTGGGTTGTAGCACCTCTTCTTGGTCTTCGATTTCGGGAGGGTCTTCAATAATTGGTTCACTGGGTGGCTCTCCTTTGTAGGGCTTAAGGAGGCTCACATGAAAAGCATTGTGTATGAGCCAATGGTTGGGCAACTTGAGTTGATAAGCCATCTCATTGATTGGCTTCAAGATTTGAAAAGGACCATAGTATCTTTTTGCTAATTTAGCATAATACTTTTGATGGCCTGTAGGATTTTTGCCCGTCGTTTGCCTCAATCGAGCCTTAGGAAACCTAAGTAATACCCAATCATTTTATTTGAATGTTAAGGCCCTTATGTGCTTTTCAACAGCAGTTTTTTGCCTTTGTTGAGAGATAGATATAGCCCCCTTAATCTTTTAAAAAGATTCTTGTAGGTCACGGTTATACTCATGGACAACGAAGATCTTCCCATGTACTTTAAGTAGCAAGGGACTTTTAGGTCTTCCCTCAATTATTTCAAAAGGTGCTTTTCTCGTAGTATGTACAATATTATTGTATGCATACTCTACAAGAGGTAAATACTTTTTCGATTGTGAGCATTGATCTACTTCGTAACATAAGTCTTTAGTAGATCGAGTATCGTAAGATTGGCTATCTCACTTTGGTCATCCGTTTGTGGGTGATAGGCCGAAGAGAAATTCAGTCTTGTTCCTAGATTTTCAAAGAGACCTTTCCAAAAATTATTGGTCATTCTAGGATCTCTATTTGACACGATGGATGTTGGCAATCCGTGGTGTTTGAAAATCTGTGATATGAAGAGAGTTGCCATTGTGTGCCTTAATAGTCTTTTTGACATGAATAAAGTGTGCTTGCTTGTTGAACCTGTCAACTATTGTCCATATTCCCGTATTCCCATGAATAGACTTGGGTAATCCAAAGATAAACTCCATGGATATACTCTCCAATGGTGAATTTGGGATAGGCAATGGCTTGAGTAATCCAGGTTGCTTCCCTCTATGATACTTGGTCTTTTGGTATACCACACATTTTGAAACATACTCTTGTACGTCCACTTTCATGGTAGGCCAATAGAAATACGTCTCTACTCCTCAGAGAGTAGGTTGAATGCCTCTATGCCCCGCATAGGGAAGAGCATAAAGTTCATACATGACTTTCTCACGAAGGGAGTGGGTAACACATAGCCTATATCCGTGGAGAAGATAAGAATCCTACAAGGTGAATGTTTCCTCTTTCTTCCCCAAAGCAAGGGCTGACATTATGTCTCTATAGTTAGAGTCAGTAGCATACTCATCTATCATAGAAGATAGATCATTGTGAGTAGCTATAGACACCGCATTAACTTTTGGTTCGTAGTGAAAGTGCAGTCCACTTGATTGTGCTTACCAGCAATGTGAGCAATATGAAAATTAAATTGCGAAAGAAAATCTACCCACCTCATTTGTTTGTCGAAAAGCTTGGTTTACATCATGGAGTACTTGAGACTTTGGTGGTCGGTTCGTAGAATAAATGGAGTCCTCAATAAATAGCGCTTCCATGTGTCTAGGGCATGTAGAATAGCTAAAAGCTCTTTCTCATAAATGCCTAAGACACGTTCATTTGTATTGAGCCTTCGGCTCTCATATGCTATGGCATGCCCTTCTTGAAGCAAGACTTCTCCAAGGCAATCACCAAGCATCACATCGGTCCTCAAATGGCTTTGAGAGATTCGGAAGCACGAGGAATGGTTGGGAGGTAAGCTTCTCTTTGAGCATGTTAAAAGAATTTTGCTTCTTAGCAGTCCATGAATACTTAACGTTCTTGTTTGTTATGTAATGGTCTTGCTACTTGAGAGAATTTTTCTATGAAGCGTCTATAGTATGCACACATACCAATAAAGCTTCTTAGCTCATGTAGATTCCTTGGGTTAGGCCAAGCTTTTATTACCTCCAACTTTGATGGATCCATTCGGATACCATCTTGAGAGATAATATGACCTAAGTATTGAATCTCTTGAAGGAAAAATTCGCTTTTCTTTTGGCTGAGAAAAATCTTATTCTCCCTCAATGCTTAAAAAATCACTTAGAGATGTTTCTTATGTCCCTCCAAGGACTTGGATTAGATGATATATCATCAAAGAACACTCCAGTGAGTTGGTGGTAGGGTCTAAAGATTTTGTCCATTAGACAATTGAACGTGGCTGTGGTGTATTAGTCAAGCCAAAAGGCATAACTAGATATTCATAAAGACTGAACATTGTACGAAACGCGGTCTTTATCATCCACTATCCTTATTTGATGATAGTCACTTTTAAGGTCAATCCTACTGAAGTAGGTAGAGCCTTGTAGCTTATCAAACTTCTACCCGAGGCACGGGAAATTTGTTTTTTATAGTGATATGGTTTAGTGCTCGATAGTTAACACACATATGTACCATCTTTCTTTTGCACTAAAAGGACTGGAGAACAAAAGGGAGAGGAGCTAGGCCGCACCATTCCTTTGTCAACCAATTCTTGTACTTGCCTCATGATCTCCTCTTGTTGAGCTTGAGAAACTCGATAAGGAGGCTTGTTAGGCGTTGAGCTTCCTGGTAGGAGCTCAATTCGATGGTCATTATCCCCTCGTTTTGGAGGTAAGTCCATAGGGATACCATCAATGAACACATCTTGGAATCTTTTTAGAAAATTAGACAAGTCTAACTCTTCTTGATTCCTACCATTTACATTTGATGAAACATTAGGACCTTTTAGAGACTCTTTGACAAAAATCATGTACGTAGAAACTAAGCTCTTCATTGATTTATCAAAAGTAGGAAGATTTACAAGTGGTATAGTACGACCAGACTCACTAGCATCTATGTACATGTCCTTTTCCCTGTAGGTGAAGTAGATTCTCCTTTCAGGGAACTTTATGTTGGCAACCATGCGGTTGATCCATGGTGCCCCTAGGATAGCATCCTCATGTTGGAGAGGAGAGATGAAAAAGTCTTCTTTGTTGACATAGTTTTGGACATGAAGCCTCAACTTCCCAATCAAAGGAGTAACGGAGGGTCGCTGTCCCTTGAAAGCAATGTCGTCCGTTACAGCATCTCCCATCTTGAAAGATAGAATGCCCAACTTGGTGGCCAAATCTGTTGATATGAAGTTGTGAGTAGAGCCATGGTCAAACAAGATGAAGGCATCATGATCCCTTACCTTTCCCCTATGGTGGAGAGCATCATCTTTTGCAATGAGCATCATCTTTTGGAGCTTCGATGGTGGAAGCTCTAGGAGTCTCATTGCGAGCGTTTATCTTGGGGCAAGAATGATAGCCATGTCCTTGCTCGAAAAGCTTCAAGCTCTTCAAGAGAGAGTTTGTTTTTACCTTTGTAAACTCCCTTCTCCTTGGACCGATTGTTGTTGTTATTGTTGGAATTGCCTTGGGAAGAATTTTGGGCATTGGTTTTCCCCTTTGCATCATTTTGGTCTTTGTTTTCCATGGGCTTGAGATTCCGTCTAGCCCCTTATTGAAAATTGACACGTGAAGCAACCATGGTGTGGTGGATTACTTCGGGGAAAGAGCCAAGCCGTTGGGAGTTGACATACTCGGCATCTCTTCAGGTAATCCCGCACAAAACTGTTACTCGGCAAAGTCTATATTTTGGAAGATAGTAGCCTTGAGGTGTAAGTCCCAAAACTTGTGCACATATTTGTGAATAGACTCATGGGAGAGAAGCTTCAAACTGCACCATTCGGTGAGCACTTTGTCCTTTGCATCGCTTGCAAGCAATTGCTTCATGATGGAAACTCGTAGAGTTTTCCATGTCTTTGGGGCTTTGTTGTTTCCACGAAGGCTAGCCCACCTTTGACGAGCCAATTTTTGGAAGGCATACATGGTGTAGCTTGGAGGACTCCATGAAGCCCTTGTCTCCAAAGGCCGCATCAAATTGTTGGATGAAGGCCAATATTTTGTCGGTGGCACCAAAGGTGCCATCATATGTGAGAAAAGAGATACTCTTTCCTCCCTCTTTGAACTTTTTGAGCTTTTGTGACCTTTGCCATGCAGGGTATGATTTGTGATGTCCTCCCCTCTTGTATTCTCTAGGAGAATAGCCATAGATTTCATCGGAAGAGGAGGAAGGTGAAGAAGAAGGAGAAGAGGGTGACCTCTTTCTTGCCTTTTTATTCCTTTGTTTCCTCTCTTCCCTTTTGGAGTGACAAGGAGAAGGACTGTGGGTTGAACGTTTCCTCTTGGGAGGAGTTGGCGATCGTCTAGACCGACGTCTTCGTTGAGCCACATCTTCAGAGGAACTTAAAGTTTCATTATTTTCTTGCTCTTTGAATTCCTCCTCTTGTATGGGAGAGAGTCTTCTTTTGGGGGTCTCATCAAGAGGCCTTCTAAGATCTCTCTCATCTTGGAGAGGAAGGGAAATCCCATAAGTGCGAAGTTGTTGAGTAACGTTGGCTTGCAAAGCAGGGTTGCCCATACCTTGCTGCAACCTAGTAACAATCATTAGCACCTTCATGCAAAGTTATCAATGTTCATTCTACTCTCTTGGTTATTGTTAGCCATGTTAACAAAATTTGTGTACTTACTTAGTGTATGCTTTGGCAATTCAAAAACTTAGTTGCCACTCCTCTTAGCCTTTGAAAATTGGCACTTAAGTATCTACACCCACGACTCAAAGTGGCTAATTATAGAGAATAGTGGAGTGGGTTTAATATTGCAGAATTGTCGAGGGCTAGCTCCTTTTGGACTTATTATGGCTCAATAATCGTAAAGCCGTAAAAGCCCCATTATTAAGTCCAAAGCTCCTGAGGTGTGCACCATATCCCACATAGTTGGCTCAACAAAACCGATAATAGATCAGAGTCCCACTTCCCCTAACATAAGTAACAAAATCAACCATTTATAGGCTACTTAACGACCTCTCTTATTAAGCAAGAAAAGAGAAACCAAATGATCTGATACCAATGTAATGGAAATGGCCTATGAACTTTGAGAGTAGCGAAAATTAGAAGAAGCACTTTTGTGGATTTACTTTGTGAGCATAGAGGGTGAACTTAATTGATGGTAGCAACATAAACATAGCATTTAGTTAACTTGCCATGAACAATGCTTTTGTAAGAGAGACAGTTTAGAGAACATGACAACAATTCAGGACCGGATTTATGTGGAGCCGGTCCCCCCTCCAATAGGCATTTGTATTATAGATTCTCCCATCAAGAGAGACTTGGTACAATGCAATCTTTGTGTTCCTTGTGACGTAGGTGATGCAATGAAGATGGAAAGCTTCATGCATCACGATCATAACATAAACTTTGTAAAAGCATTAACTATCCCAAGCCTCAGTCCCAAGGCCTCAAACACCTTTGAAGGTGGAGAGAGCTAGCACGGAATCAGGGTAGGGAAGATGAAGAAGAAACATTTCATAGGAGAAAGATATAGTTCCTCACTTATCATCAATCCTCTTGCTAGCATACATAATAGCATAGTAATGAAGAGGGAGAAGATGGAAACCTTAAGCATTGAAGCATGGCTCTTGGTTGGATTTGCATTCCATAGCCAAGAGTGTTGGTGTAGGCTGTCAACTTCTCTACTAGCTTTGAGAAGGAGATGGAGCTTCAAGCATGCCCCCTACATGCTTTGGTCGACCCCCTCTTCTAGCACAAGCTTGAAGCTCATTGGACCCTTGCAAGCCTGGCCAATCACATGCAGGATGCATTTCAAGCAAGCATGCCAGCCTTGGGACAAGTGTCCCCCTTTCCCCTTTGAGAGAGAGGACTTGATAAATGAAAAAAAAATTAATTAAATCTACTAATTTATCATTGGACCCCTTGGGAGGCTAACCAATAGGCTTTAGGCACACCATGAGGGCAACATAAGGAGGAGCTTGACAAGTGTCTTTTTTGATTTCTTTGTACCAAGCTTGCTTTGTGTGAGGGTGTGTGTGTTCTCTCTAGCCCCCTCTTGTAGGGCTCGCCCCCTCCTTGTAGGGATAGTTATTGACTTTTGTGGAACACCTTACCCTCAAGCACCTTAGTCAGCAAGCATGGCAAAGCACCTCAAGCTTAGGTTATGTTCCCACAAGCATCTCAAGCTCCCTGGTTGGCAAGCACGACAAGCACCTCAAGCACCTTAGTCAGGAAGCACGACAAGCAGCTCAAGAACCTTAACCATCAAGCACCTTAGTCATCAAGCAGGACAAGCACCTCAAGCTCAGGCAGGGTTCCCACCTCAAGCTCAGCCCTAGCTTACCTAAGGTCAAAGGACTTTTTCACACTAACCTTTGGAGGTCTTCAATGAAGCTAACCCTGAGGTCTTTTAAGCTTCATTGGTTAGCCTTGCTCTTTGACAGACCATCTCTCATTTGGACCCCTTTACCATTGGCCCCATGGTGAGATAGATCTGTAAGCACATGTCTACATTCTAACCCTTGATTCCTGTTATTCTCCCACATTAAATGATCAGTTTAATATGAGAAAATCATTTGGGTGGGTTAGATATTAGATTTTATGACAAAATATCTCATCAAAGTCAATATCCTCCTGCTGCTTAAATCCTTTAGCAACAAGTCGTGCCTTGTACTTGGGTTTATTATCATGAGGTGTAATTTTTTGCTTATACACCCATTTGCATGGTAATGCCTTTTTACCTTTAGGCAACCGAACCAACTTCCAAGTTTGATGCTTAAGCAATGAGTCCATTTCTGATTGCATAGCTTTCTCCCACTTTGCCTTGTCATTCATTGACATGGCTTCCTTATAGCAAGAAGGCTCTCCGCAATCTTTCAACATAATGTAGTCAATGAGGGAGTAAATCTATCAGGAGCCCTTGAAACTCTTGTAGACCTTCTAATACCTGCTTGATCCAGTTGTCCCTTAGCAACATGTTGTACTATATGAGGATTCCATTTTTAGCTTCAGGATCCCATAACCAAAATCCCATCTCGTTAGGATTGCCATAGCCAAGAAATATGTATTCCTTTGACTTAGGAGCCAACATGCTTCGAAACTCCTTTGGAACATGGCAATATGCTTCATAGCCAAAGACTCTAAGATGCTTGTAAGAAGGTGGCTTCCCAAACCAAAGCTCTTCAGGTACCTTCTCATCAAAAGCCTTGTTAGGAGATCTATTAATAAGATGGACAGCAGTTGCTAACGCTTTCGCCCAAAATCCATTAGGAAACTTCGCATTAGACAACATGCTATGTAACTTCTCTTGTATGGTACGGTTCATCATCTGATCAACACCATTTTGTGGAGGGTTATATGTAGCAATCAACTCTTTTTTGATGCCTTTGGAATCACAAAAATTCTAAAAGGATTTAGTGACATACTCACCATATTGTCCGACCTTAAGCACTTGATTTTCTTGCCAGACTGATTCTCCACTAATGCCATAAAATTCTAAAATTTTGAAGAACTTCTGCTACAGATGGGAGCGCAGAGAACCCTGCAAAATACTGAAAACAATATACTACAAGCCATAAAACAGACAAATCTCCATACCTGGCGAATCCACGAACACATAATCGATGATATACACAAACAGAGAGAGATAGAGAGTGGGAGAGAGTGAAAGAACGCGTGTAGGCGCACCTCCTAGAGCGGAGTGCTACGCCGGCATGGCGAGAGAGAAGAGAGGAGAGGAGAGAAGAAGACATACAATCTCCCCCCGTGCAAGAGTGACCATTTCCCTCTTGCACCTATTTGTTTTATAGATTTCTTGAATGGTCAATGTGAGTACAACTTGACCGGCTGGTCATAAATGGCCAAAGCTCATAAAAGAGCACTTGAATAAAAAAATGTACAATATATATATTTCCATTTGTATAGGCCTAGCTCGGTCCAGTCTTTTCCACCTGTCAGTTGCAATAACTAGTAAAATATCAATCCCATAACATACCTCTCCGTTGGAAAGCAATTGTCCTCAGTTGCGAAGATAATAAATTTGCAAACAATACTTGTAAAAAACAATGATTAGAAATCTGTATCGAAACTGTCATATAGTAAAAGAAAAATCTATAAAATTAAACAACATTGCTTATGCCCGCCGTCATCCACATACTACCTATTCTAGTGTCCCATACCACTAGAATAAGGAGTATGTGTCATACCCTGATGAATCAGGATATCATTGGTCACCCTCATCATTCAATAATCAATTCTCATCAATCTCAAGTTCACTTCCATAAATACTGTCGCAACAGAAAATCATCATATACCAATTCCAAATCCAAATCCAAAATATTTTCTATACCCAAGTAACAAAATCATACCAGTTACAGTGGTGGCCAGCCACTGCAGCATGATTTTGTGAGTGGTGTTGCCTAAATCGGCGAATCTACACCAATAAGACATGCTGCCTAAATCGGCGAATCTGCACTAATGCTGCCTAAATCGGTGAACCTGCATTTGATAGTGTTTAAAAATCATGAATCTCCAATTTATCAATGTGCTGCCTAAATTGGCAAATCTGCACCAAGATGAGAATCTACACGCTACCTAAATCGGCGAGTCTGTGTGCATGTTACCAATGGACTAGACAACGCATAATAAAACATTTTCTATCTGTATGATACAATACTGGAGTACATTCGAGTGTAAAAAGTACCTACAAATTATTGCCATCATTTCAAAGCACCTTAGCTGATGTAAATAGTTTTATACATCAATGAGAAAAAATAATCACAGAAGGGATGCCATTTAGTGTAAGTGCAAGCGATGTAAATTCCACAATTCATAAGATAATATAGGTAAACCAAATATGAAACATGAGTGAGGTTGATGTATTGTTTGTACGGTTTGCTAGCACAACACTCGACAAGTAATGGTATTTTCACAAATCAAATTAACATTGCAATGCTCAGCTATAGATGTTGAAAGAAATCATTACCTGGATTGTCACTTAGGCTCTAAAATGACATCATTGTTCTTATAAACATTGAATTTGATTGAACATCGAGGAATTTCCTTTATTAAAGCTGTATACGGTGCAATTTAAAAAGGGATTGAAGATACAGACAAACATGTCTGTTGAGAGCAGGCATGACTTGTGAATAATTAAAAGAAAAATAGATGGGTACAGTGCATCAGATATCATCATGATGAGAAGAGAAATTCCACGACGTGGTAGTGTGCATTTTAGATCCTACAACATTTTATAAGATCAACTAGTGAGAAAATCATGAAAATTTTATTTAATGAAGACCAGTATCAATTTGGCAAAGTTGCAAAAAGAAGTAAATTGGAACTTAACGCCTAACTACTATAATATAGAGGCAGACATTGGCCGTGTCATCTTCCAAAAGAAAAACAAGCCTAGAGTTTGAAGCAGGCGCCGTCTTTGCAAGGCCTCAGGCACGCTAGACAACACTATTGATGCATGTCTCGCATTATCGTATGTAGCGCCTGCAAGAGAGGCTTTGATGGATGCAGCCAAGGAATCATCATTGGCATCAATGTGTAGGTCGATAGGCTAGTTGGAAGAGAGTAAGCCGAGAGCAGTGAGTTGGAGAGAGAGAGAGAGAGAGAGAGAGAGAGAGAGAGAGAGAGAGAGAGAGAGAGAGAGGGACAAATGAAATGAAATGATAGATTATTCGTTTTTCAAAAGGGGTATGGGATCAAACTCTTACAATCCTTATGATTTAATACAATGCTTGGGTACAAAAATAAAAGGAAGCATCATCAGCGTCGTCGTCCACGTCCAAGGATCCTCTGCAGAGCTGGCGTTGTTGCAGAAAGTATGGCGTCAGTCACGGAGGAGCTTCTTCAATGCTCGCCGCTGCAAGTAGTCGTCCGCGGGGGAGGGGGGCCGATATCACCCATTGAAGAGTTTCGACAGTCTTCGCCTCTGCAGGTAGTAATATTGGGCGAGAGAGAGCAGTCGTTGAAGAAGTAGTATTGCTGGGAAGGGGAGAGAGAGAGAGAGAGAGAGAGAGAGAGAGAGAGAGAGAGAGAGAGAGAGAGAGAGAGAGAGAGAGAGAGAGAGAGAGAGAGAGAGAGAGAGAGAGAGAGAGAGAGAGAGAGAGAGAGAGAGTTTGGGGGGGGGTCCGCCGTCTCAGCATGACATCAAAGGGAGGACGAAGAGGTTCTGAGTTGTGTGGGGCGTTTTTGCAAAACCAATGCATCGAGGGGAGAACATTCTACCATGCAGTGAGAGCTTGAAGAGGTGGCTGCCCCACTGGTGGCTTTATGCTCCAATCGTGCATGGAGGCTGCACAGATAGATAGATAGATAGATAGATAGAGAGAGAGAGAGAGAGAGAGAGAGAGAGAGAGAGAGAGAGAGAGAGAGAGAGAGAGAGAGAGAGAGAGAGAGAGGGAGTTTTTTTTGGGCACATAGTCGGCGGCTGTGGGGAGGGAGAGAGTGAGGCTTATATTGTCTAGCATGCGCAAGGGAGGGAGGTGACAGTTGGAGGACTGAAAGTGGTGTACGGCTATGAGTGTATTGAAGCTCATGATCACAAAGGCGGCTAAAGCGTGCTGTAGCGACATGAGTTGGTAAGGGTGGGGAGTTGGTACCTATGAGCACATGCGTCCAAAAAGGTGTGGGTAGCAACGATTTACAGCAGATTGGCTCCACCATGCAAGAGAGAGAGAGAGAGAGAGAGAGAGAGAGAGAGAGAGAGAGAGAGAGAGAGAGAGAGAGAGAGAGAGAGAGAGAGAGAGAGAGAGAGAGAGAGAGAGAGAGAGAGAGAGAGAGAGAGAGAGAGAGAGAGAGAGAGAGAGAGAGAGAGAGAGAGAGAGTTTGACTGCATGTTGCAGGCACAGGGAGGGAGAGAGATGACTGGCGATTGGGTGGTGTTCATTGTGGTGCATGCAAGCCATAGAACCACATGCAGTTGGAGATAGCCACTCGCTGTTGCTGCATGAGGTGGTTAGTTGTGAAGTCTTTCAGTTGTGAGAGAGTAAGAGGCAGAGAAAGAGAGAAATGAAGTCACGAAGATGGTCTTGGTTGGTAAGATAGGATTGAAAGAAATACATGTTGTGTGTGTGTGTGTGTGTGTGTGGTTGGGCGATGCCATGCACACCACGAAAAACAAAGTGGGTAGTGTGGTAAGAGGGGAGAGAGAGATTTTATTATTATTATTATATATATATATATTATGGTGGTTGTAAGCAAGAGTCAAGAGAACTGTCCGTGTGGTGTGCCGCCAATTGGCTAGAGAGAGAGAAAGAGAGTAGAGAGACTCTGCTGTGGTTGGTAGCAAATGACAGCTGCACCTATGTAGCCAATGAGGGGTAGAGAGAGAAAAAGAGTGAGATGATGGCTGCTGGTGGCCGAGAACTGCGAGAGAGAGAGAGACAAGGGCTTATATGCGCAGATAAACTGGGCACTGTTAGTGGGTAGTTAACACCCGTCGGGGTTCGGACAGAGTCGAGATGACAACTACTTGTGTTGGTGAGCTTGTGTGCGCGGACATGCCATGGAGCTGATGACATGCAATAGGCGACAAGAGTGCAAGGCCAGCCTTAGTTTTCCTTCAAGAATTGCACTGATATATCACAGTGAATGATAGTCCTAAATTTCCTCCTGCACGTCTCCTTTTCCTCACGGCTCATAAGGTCTCTCTGAAGGTTATTTCCTTAATGATAAATCTGCGCTTCTTCTTGAACAATTTGGTCTCTTTCTAAATCTCTCAGTACTCGAATGCAAGGTTTTATTATATCACCAAAATATCACTTCATGGTTATGTCATTTGATTATATACTTCATTATGGATTGCTTAATCGTAAGAAATCAGTTGCTATCGTCCATATGGATACTTTACTATCATAGCATGAGCACCATTGTAATAAACATCGAATACTTTTTCATGACATGGTTACACTAATTTCACAACATAACAAGAAGAAAGGAGACTCTAATTTGCCAAAAAGGCCTCGACGAACCCATGCAATTATTTCTCGTTTACTAACATATGTTATGTCAATTAATACTATTTGTAAATAGAGAAAAAGAGAGAGAGAGAGAGAGAGAGAGAGAGAGAGAGAGAGAGAGAGAGAGAGAGAGAGAGAGAGAGAGAGGAAAAAAACACTTAGCTTTGATCGACATATCCAAGGTCAAAAGTCATTGGAACGTAGCTTAAAGATCTGATACCACTGCTACATACGGGAGCGCGGAGAACCCTGCAAAATACCAAAAACAATATTCTGCAAGCCATAAAATGGACAAATCTCCATACCTGGTGAATCCACGAGCACATAATCGACGATATACGCGAACAGAGAGAGATAGAGAGCGAGAGAGAGTGAAAGAACGCGTGTAGGCGCACATCCTAGAGCGAGTGCTACGCGGGCACGGTGAGAGAGAAGAGAGGAGAGGAGAGAAGAAGACACAAGCACTGGGTACAATCTCCCCCCGTGCAATCGTGACCATTTCCCTCTTGCATGTATTTCTTTAATAGATTTCTTGAATGGTCAAATGTGAGTATAAACTGGCCGACCGGTCATAAATGGCCAAAGCTCATAAAAGAGCACTTGAATAATAAAATGTACAATATATATATTTCCATTCGCATAGGCCTAGCTCGGTCCAGTCTTTTCCACCTATCAGCTACAATAAATAGTAAAATATCAATCCCATAACAACTTCATCCTTCTTCCTGAGAGGATATACCCACACTTTCTGTGAGAAGTCATCTATGAATGTAACAAAGTATAATAAACCTCCCATGGATATGTTAGGCATAGGGTCCACATACATCACTATGCACTAACTTTAACGGCCCACTTTTTTGAGTGCTTCCCCTTTTGTGTGGTGATTGTGTTTGTTTACCATAAAGACAATTCTCACAAATTGAAAAGTATGAGAAATTGAAGCCAGGAACATAACCAAATTAAAACAAGATTTTCATTCCCTTTTGAAACATGTCTCCTCACCATGGATGCCACAAAGAAACACTTGGTTGCTTGGTTACACAAATTACATGGTTTTTAACATAATCTTCCACGAACTATCACCAAATGTGTAGTAATATCTTGCGTCATCCAATTGTCCTATACTAATCAAGCTTTTGGTAAGCTTCTGTACATGTCTCACATTCTTGAGCATGAATGAAGAACCATTTTGAAATTTCAGATACACATCACCGACACCAACTATGTTGCACGCAAAATCATTGCCAAGACGAACACGACCTTTACGGGCTGCATCGTATGTACTGAACCAATCTCTGTGAGGAGTCACATGAAACGATGTACCTAAGTCAAGAACCTAATCTTGTAAAGCATAGTCATCAGTGGCAACTAAAAATTCTAAATCCATGGCAGATGTGAGATGAATGTCTCCATCAAAATATTCAACAAAAACATTGTTGATCTCTTCAATCTTTATACTGCTTTCCTTAGTCTTGCCTTCTTCCTGCTTCTTGTCTTTATCTTTCTCTTGTTTCCACTTTCGACAGTCTTTCTTCATATGACCCTTTTTGTGACAATGATAGCACTCAATGTCTTTTCGACCACGAGATTTGCTATGAGATTTTCCTCTCTAATTCTGCTCGCCCTTTCCTCTGATCGACCACGAACAATGAGAGCATTGCTAGTACCACGAGAAGCATCAAGATTCTTCTTGCTAACTTTCTTTAGCAAGAAAATTGCCCTCAACCTTAGCACATGTTAAACCATCAGGAGGTGTTGAGGTACTAATGGATGTACAAAAAGTATCCCAATTTTCTGGTGGCAACGTAGCTAGCAAGAATATTGCTTTGACCGAATTGTCGAAATTGACTCCTTATGCAGAAAGGTGGTTGAAAATTATGTTGAACTCATTGAAATGGTTTCATATGGGTGTGCCCTCATCCATCTTCAAATCAACTAATTTTTTCAGCCAATAAACCTGTGATGCTACACTTTGCTTCTCATGTAGGCCACATAACTTCTTTCACAGCTCGTAGCTAGTCTTTTCCATGTTCACATTGAAGTACACATTCTTTGAAAGTCAGCATGACGGTGGACGTGGAAAGCTCATCCAACTCCTACCAATCATACTCATCCATATCCTCAGGCTTTATTCCTTTCATCTTTGTTGGCCGGATCTGCTTCTTCTATACTAAGACATTGTAAATTTGTTCCTTCCAAAATAGGAAGTTAGTGCCATCTAACTTCTTAATGTTGAACAAAGAGTTCTCCGATGATGAAGCCATTACTTGACAAGGAACAAAAGTGATAGATCTATTGCACTAAAAAAGATGATAGAAAACTGGAAAATTTTCGGTAGAGTCTCCCGTGCAAAACTGACATGAACCGAAAACAAATGTGTACAATGATTCAAACGCTGATCAAAGTGGCTAAACTGACAAGAAAGAATCTCAAAGAACTGTCACTACCAGTGTCTCCAACTCTAGGAGAGTGTTTCTGACCAACTGAACAGTGTCAAAGGCATACACATAAAGATGAGAGAAATGCCAACAATGGTGGGTCAGTAGATGCACACCAATACCGCACTAATCGCATAAACATACAGCCTATGTCGATGCCAAAACTATGGGGATGTCGAGGGCTCCCTCCAAAACCTGTATCATCGAAAGGATCTCCACATTTGAGAATCCCCTAGCTCAATAAAACCTTACCACGACCCTCAACAATAGGCTTTGCATATTTCCATCACAATACGTAAATCTCATAAGATCTTACATCAACCACAATAACCCTTTCTGTAACCATTGCGGCGGTTTGTCTGATTTAATAGACCCTCAAAATATTACATCAAATATGCATGTGACAAAGATATGTTTTTTGTATTCTTATTAGTAGGCTAATGCAATGGTCAATGAGCTAAAAACTGATGCCTCAATGTTTGAAGACACCAAAGTGTAAATCAACAATCTTCATGCACTTAGAAACTTTTCAAACAAAATAAAAAAAGAACATTACATTGTTTATCTAATGGGATATTTTTGCAATTTGTATTACATAGAGTATTAAGGAAAAGTAAACATTTGCATACCAAGAAGAAATGAGTCTCACGTGTCTTCATTTCAAATGCCAAAACCGTGTCATGTGTGTCAATTGCCATGGTTAAGATGCTTCCAAGAAGAGGATTTAAGGCCTTGGAAAGTTTTCAAAATCAATACCAAGGACTATATATTCCATAAGGAGAGCTTAGGAAGTAGGATTACAACAAATGACATAGCATTATCGAGTGGTGAGGGCTCCTCTAGAGAAGTGAAAAAATAACCCCCTTTGAAGCTACTAGTAGTGACATGTGTTGGTACGAGGTACTACAAGAAGCAACTCCATAGGGGTTTAATTTTATAAGCAGAAATACTGCACGTGATGCTATAAGAAGCAACACTACATGGGAGAAAAAGCTCCCCCAGAGCTACGTGTACCACCATGTGCCAGCACATAGTGCTACAAGAAGCAACTATGCAATGGCTTAACAAAAAGATCTTAGGAAGTAAGAGTGTTCACGATGACATAGCATTGTCAAGGGGGGAGGGATCCTTTACAGAATCGAGAAAAAAAATTATCTTTCAAAGATGCATGTAGAACCTCGTGTCAACATGTGATGTTACAGGTAACATCGGATGAGCTTTTTCTCTTATTCTTGTCTTGTCCACAATGACTCAAGTGTCTAAGAAGCAATATCAAGCCCTTGCAAAGGGATAATTAAGCCCTTTCCACCAGGTGTTGTCACGTGGTGATACATGGAACTACATAGGACTTTGTTTTTCCCAGTACTTATCTAGTCCAAAAGTGCCAAATATCTTGGAAGAGAAAATTGCACCCTTTCCGGAGATGCTTGTAGTGCCTTGTGTCGTCACATGGTGCTATATGAAACTTTGCAGGGGCTTTATTATGTTGGGGTAAAGGTGGGTCCCTTACCCTGAGCCGAGCACTAGATATGGATGCCCATTGTTTCACCTTATTGATTGGACATATACAAGCAATAAGGAGTACTCTCACTTCAATTTTGAGAGGTTTCCCACCCACTCCCCATGTCATCTCTCCTCTTCCCCTTTATGCACCGTGCATACAAGCATCACACACTCACAACTAGTCCCTTTGAATATTCCTACATCACCATGTGACAACATGTGGTGCTATAGCACCATGGGCAAACACGTGGTGCTACAAGAATCTCCACAAATTTCTTAAATGGGCCTCTTTGAAGCTTCCTATAGCACTAAATGCTCACACGTGGTGCTATAGGAAAATCTACAAAGCGCTTGAATTAGTCCCTTTGAAGCTTCCTCTAACACCACATGATGACACATGGTGCTACATGCAACTCCATAAAGTGATTACATTAGACCTTATGAAGCTTCCTATAGCACCATGTGCTGACACATGATGCTACAAACAACTTTGTAAAAGACTTGAAGCCCCTTTGAAGATTCCTAAAATATCATGTGCCAACACATAGTGCTACAAGCATCTCCACAAAGAGCTTAAATTAGCCTCGTTGAAATTTCCTTTAGCACGTGTCAACACGTGGTGCTACAGGAAACTCCACAAAGTGCTTAAATTAGCTTCTTTGAAACTTTATTTAGCACCACGTTTCGACACATGGTTCTACAGGTAGGTCCACAAAGCTCATAGATTAGCCTCTTTGAAGCTTCCTATAGCACCACATGTAGACACATGGTGCTACATGCAGCTCCATAAAGGGCTTGAATTTGCCATTATGAAGCTTCCTATAGCACTACGTACCGACACATGGTGCTATAGGAAGCTCCACAAAGCTATTAAATTAGCTTCTTTGAAACTTCCTTTAGTACTATGTGTCAAGAAGCTCCACAAAGTGCCTTAATTAGCCTCTTTAAAACTTCCTTTAGCACCACATGTCGACACGTGGTGCTACTGGCAACTCCACAAAGTGCTTAAAGTAGCCTCTTTCAAAATTTCCTTTAGCACCACATGTCGAAACGTGGTGCTACAGGAAGCTCTATAAGGCTCTTAAATTAGTCTCTTTGAAGCTTGCTATAGCACCATGTGCCGACACGTGCTGCTACAAGAAGGTTTTTAAAGGGCTTAAATTATCCCTTATGAAGCTTCCAATAGCACCACGTGCCAACACGTGGTGCTACAAGCAACTCTGCAAATGGATTAAAGCCCCTTTGTATTTTTTTATAGCACCACGTGCCAACACGTGGTGGTATAGAAAATTTCACAAAGTGCTTAAATTAACTACTTTGAAAATTTCTTTAGCACCACGTGTCGACATGTGGTGCTACAGGAAGCTCCACTGCCTCTTTGAAGCTTCTTATAGCATCACATGTTGACACGTCGTGCTACCATCAACTCCATGAATTGCTTAAATTAACCCTTATGAAGCTTCCAATAGCACCAAGTGCCAACACATGGTGCTATAAGAAACTCTACAAATGGTTTAAATTCTCTTTGAATATTACTATAGCACAACGTACCCACATGTGATGATACAAACAGCTCCAAAAACGCTTAAATTAGCCTCTTTGAAACTTCCTTTAGCACCACGTGTCGACACGTGGTGCTACAGGAAGCTCCACAAAGCATTAAAATTAACCTCTTTGAAGCTTCCTAGAGTAGCATGTGCCAACACGTGGTGCTACAAGCAGCTTCATAAAGCGCTTAAATTAGCCCTTATGAAGCTTCCAATAACACCATGCGCCAACACGTGGTGCTACAAGCAACTTTGGAAATGGTATAAATCTCCTTTGGATATTCCTATAGCACCATGTGTCGACACGTGGTGCTACATGTAGCTCCACAAAGTACTTAAACTAATCTCTTTGAAACTTCCTTTAGCACCATGTGTCAACATGTGGTGCTGCATGCAACTTCACAAAGCGCTTAAATTAGCCTTTTTGAAACTTTCTTTAGCACCACGTGTCAACACGTGGTGCTATGAGCAGCTCCACAAAGCGCTTAAATTAGCCTCTTTTAAACTCTTTAGCACCACGTGTCGACACGTGGTGCTACATGCAACTCCACAAAGTGCTTAAATTAGCATCTTTGAAACTTCCTTTAGCACCACGTGTCGAAACGTGGTGCTACATGCAACTCCACAAAGCACTTAAATTAGCCTCTTTGAAACTTCCAGTAGCACCACGTCACGTGTCAACATGTGGTGCTACAAGAAGCTCCACAAAGTGCTTAAACTAACCTCTTTGAAACTTCCTTTAGCACCACGTGTGGCCACGTGGTGCTACAAGCAACTCCACAAAGCTCTTAAATAAGCCTCTTTGAAACTTTCTTTAGCACCACGTCTCCACATGCAACGCCACAAAGCCCTTAAATTAATCTCTTTGAAACTTCTTTTAGCACCACGTGTTGACACGTGGTGCTACAAATAGCTCGACAAAGCGCTTAAACTATCCTCTTTGAAACTTCCTTTAGCACCACATGTCAACACGTGGTGCTACACACAACTCCACAAAGTGCTTAAATTAGCCTTTTTGAAACTTTCTTTAAAACCACGTGTTGACATGTGGTGTTACAAGGGTCTCCACGAAGTTCTTAAGTTAGCCTCTTTGAAGCTTCCTATAGCACCACATATCTACACGTGGTGCTCCACGCAACTCCATAAAGGGCTTAAATTAGCCCTTATGAAGACTCATATAGCACTACGTAAGGACATGTGGTGCTATAGACAGCTCCACAAAGATATCAAATTAGCCTCTTTAAAACTTCCTTTAGCACCACGTGTTGACACGTGGTGCTATAGGCAACTCCACAAAGCACTTAAACTATCCTCTTTGAAACTTCCTTTACTACTAGGTGTTGACATGTGCTCTTAAATTAGCCTCTTTGAAGCTTCCTAGAGCACGAAGTGTCGACACGTGATGCTATAAGCAGCTCCATAAAGTGCTTAAATTAGCCCGTATGAATCTTCCAATAACATCATGTATCAACACATGGCACTACCAGCAACTCCACAAATGGCTCCGTTATTTTCAACTCTATAATCAAACAAAGATATTTGTTTTTGTTTGAGAGAGAGAGAGAGAGAGAGAGAGAGAGAGAGTATTAATGTCATCAAAGGTCAAACATGACCTATGAGACCAAAGAAACATTTTTATGCTCTATTCAGATTATCAATGGGCACTTTGATGCTTTAGGACCGTGGATGTATTAAGAGAAAAAATCTTAATTACAACCATATATGGACATGTGATACTTAAAGAGCACGGATGTATTTAGAGTCCATGGAGTGGTTGTGAGAGAAATGAATATCGGGGGAGATCCAAGCTCAAAATGTGAAGGAGAAAAGCTTGATTATGTTCAAATGTGATCCTCACTCTAAAACTTGTAAGGGGCATAGTGATCATATGTGCGTGTGTGGGCGTGCACACACACACACACACACAGATGGCACACTGCTTTGTACAAGCCCAACAAAATTGCATGGTAACAATTCTAGTTCCACACCTTGTGACTTCTTGGGTTTGAAAGTTTATGAGGGCTCCTACTCTAAAAGGCTTATACCTCATGTTCTATAAGGTACATTATACACAAACATTCCTTTTACCTACATTTTGACATTAGAAAAATCAACCACATTATTGCTAAAGAGCCATTCCTTATGGTTCATTTGTGAAATTCTTTGTCTCCTTTGCAATGTGATATCATCATCCATTCTCAACTTAATGTCCTCTAATAGCCAACACCCCTATCTTGGCTTGACTAGAGTGTAAGAACTAAATAAAAACACATGTGTAAATGATTATTGAATTAAGTAGAAATATCTTGCTTAATTTGGGATTTTCAAAATTGTATATTAATAAATTTTTCTCGGTTTAGTAATTGCTCGGAAAAACTCGCTCGGGATTTGGGATTCCTTTGCCTTGAGAAGATGAGGTACATCAAGTATAAGGGACAAACATCATATATGATTCCTTAGATGTGAGTACTTACATACATAATAGTGCTTTTCATTAAAAATACACACACACACACACACACACACACACACACACACACACACACACACACAAGGGTTTTTCTTGAAGCATTAGGCTTCTATAAGTTTCTAGCTACTTTCTAGAAAATTTTCACTTATTTTTTGTTGTTTTTCTCTTTTTTTGTTGCATTTTTTATTTTCCTTAAAAACAAAACCAAAAGGCAGAGAAAATTGCAAGAAAAGCAGGATACAAGTATGAAGAGTCTATGAAGTGACATGAACTTGTAAAAGTCTAATTGGAGGTTGTTTGGTCAAGATTCAAAATGAGTGTAACTCGATCAAGTGTGAACCGAATTCGACTTTTAAATTAAGGGCATCAAAGCTACCAGATTCTATGAAGGTGTCTCACTAGAAACTCTACATGCAAAGTGATGCAAGCAAAGAGGCTCTTGGAAGTTGAAAGCATCAAAATCGCTAAAATGTCATCCAAATTACATTGGCATGGGGTCACACTTTAGTACACAACTTCTACAAGGCTACTACATCATTTCTTGCATCATACATAGTGCCAGACTTCAGCCTGCAATCCAAGAAAATAGTTGGAGAGTCATTCACATGACAAATGGCTAATATCAATAATAATGGCCTCCAATAAATGGAGTGACACATGAAGTGTGTCTCAAGGGAGTATATATTCATGTGTTAATAGTCACATAACTGAAAAATTGTATGTTTGTGCTAGGTAGGAAAAAATTGCAATTTTTTCTCTACCTTATTTATGTTGAACAACACCCCAATCTTGATTTAGCCAATGTTTTACCCTAACCCTAAAACTACTATCATTGAAGGAATGCCAAGAACCTAATTGTTCACCTTGCTAGAAGTCCAAAAGTGGTAGAAATATTCCATGGGAGGCCACATTTATGGTACATATGGTTCAATACCCTTAAAACATCATGGGGAACATGCCCACAAAGTTAGAAGTCAATTAGAGATGAGATCTCCAATCTTAGAAAAAAATTGTGATTTTTTTTCCACAGAGGCTGATCACACACCCATCAAAATTTTCAATTTGATAGCCACTTTGGCAAGAGCCTATAAGCCCCCTTTATGAGGTCAAAACTCAAAAGAGGCTTAGAACTTGTGTACAAAGCTCAAAAATTTGTAGCTAGTATTGAAATCCTAGTTTCTAGCCAAACACTTGGCCAAATTTCATCGTTTTTGTACCGAAGTCTATTGTCATAGCATACATCAAGCCCATGAGGTCCAGATCCAAAAAACGTTTCTATCCATCATAGCTAGGAAAAAAATCATAATTTTTCCTTAATCTTGCATGAATGAATTTTTTAAAGTTTTTGTGCATTTTGCATGAATCATATGTCATTTCAAGAAACTCAAAGAATCGGTAAGATAAATGGATGCATAGAGGCATGGATATTGCACGAATAGCTTTGACATTTTCTACAAATGCTAGTGTGGTTTGATGGTTATATAGGAGCTATGTAGAATAACATGAAAGGAATGCCCAAGAAGTGGAGCCATAGGAAACAGCTGGAGCAATTGCCGACCTTCACTTTCCTCAAGGGGAGAGAGAGAGAGAGAGAGAGAGAGAGAGAGAGAGAGAGAGAGAGAGAGAGCTGGATAAGAGGCTCTGAAATATCAGACCTTGACTCATGTCAGGGACGACATGAAGTAGGAGGGGGGAGTGTTGGAAGATTACAACAACAGATGTCTGCTTCAGAAAAGAAGATTCTTAAGAGGCGTTTGAACCCTTGTAAACACAAAGTGTTTGTTTTTTTTTTTTTCTAGAAAACCATTAGATCTTTATTCATTGTCTATTTATGTGGAATCCAAGGCTAAGAGCTTCCAAGGTGTATCATAAGTTAGACAAATATCCCAAATTGGTCACTTATTTTTAAATCAGTTTTAGCCTTTGTACATATGAGATCCTCAGCCAGGGTATAAGGTGTATCCGGCTTCAGAATCGGTGACTTGCAATTTTGCTACTGGCAAAAAATGCAATCTTTCCCTATGTGAAAATTTTAAATTTTTTGGTCCAAAAGTGTTTTTGACCAAGTAAGAAATGTCTCTATCAAGTTTGGTGTTGATTGGAGTTGATTTACTATTGGTTTTGCATATGGATGTGTGATTGGATCAAGTAGATAGAAATGAGGTTTTACACAATTAGAGAGTTCATACACTATTTCCACGGAGTGTGTTGTGTTCAAACAACACACTATTTCCACGGAGTGTGTTGTGTTCAAACAAGAGATTGAAAACCTCTTAGCTTGCCTCCATGCCCTAGTCAAGTCACTTGTTCCCTAGGATTGACATTTTAATCTTGGGACCGTCTCTTTGTGAGATGTCACAGATGCTGTAAAAGCCCCCTCATACAGTGTGTGTGTGTGTTATTAAACTTAATACATATACAAAAGAATATAACGTTCAAGAGACAACTGGCTTTAGATAGTTGGACACATATTTGTACAAAAGAGACTCATTTTTAGATTCATTTTTGTACAATATAATAAGAATAAAGCATCTTTCCAATGATCCTATACAAAAAAAAAGAGAGTTGTGGAGGTCAATTAAGTTGAATCAGCAAGGTTCTTCAAAATTGGAAAGTAGCAAAGCCATAAAACTCTTAAGTAAAGATAGAATTCTCAGATGTATCCATATAAAACAAGGTAGCAAATTCATTAGCCTTGAATACGTATAACAGGTATCAAAGAATACATCATTTGTAATCCATATTCTACTTAATTTTTTTAAACTTAAACTACTATCCAAAAAGTTTTTATATGTAAGACTATATAATAATGTAAAACATCAAAAGGCCATCACCCCTTCTGATGCAAGTGGCATACCTATCTTTGATATGTGCAAAAGCATTAAGTTTTATTTTTCAAAAAATAAATTACTTCCAAATACTAAGTATCTGAGTTAAACCATATTCTCCAAGAGGTATTTTGCCAACCAACAACGACCCTAAATAAGGCAAAGTACCTCTTTATGTGCTTTTCAATTAACCAAGAGGAAGCAATTCCGCAAACTTCAAGAAGTCATAGACGTGTTGTATTTCCAATTTTTGTTTAAATTTCTACTTTTCCAAAGAGGCAAGAAAGCCCTTATTTTTTAACTTTCAAGTTTTCTTAATTTGAGTTGGCCATATAGATAAACTCTCCTATAGAACAAAAGAAATTCATCAAAAGGCCATTACTTCTCCTTATGCAAATGGCAAATTGTAACTAAATTTTTCAAGAACATACCAACAAGATTCATGTAACATTCTTTTTATGTTAAAAAAAGAAGGTAAGTATTAAGTTCCAAGTGATGTATTCAGTTTTCCAAAAAAAAAAAAAACTTATAATCTTATATGAGGACCAGCAAGTGAATATCCATACTATGAGCCGAGTAAGTTGAAAAAGCAAGAGATTTTAAAAGCCAGATCTTTGGAAAAGCACCTAGACTTCTATTTCTGATCTGTCCACATTTTTCTTCTCTCTCTTTGTTTAGTAACTCAGTCATGACAAGGTGAGAGGTAAGAACCAGACATACTGAAACAATCTTTTTTCATTATGTAAAGAGAATATCTAAGTAGTTTTAGGCTTGATTATAGTAAAAAAACCAAGACCCTTTTGGTATCTAATCAGTAATTCTAAAGCTTGTAGGCAACCTTTATAGTGTGTATCTGCTTCGGGATCAAAATTTTAGGCAGGTCTTAGTATACGAAGCCTTATATCTACAGATTTTAAGGATTGGTATATTAAAGAAGCAACAATAACCATCCAAGTAGATTTCGAATATTTCAAATCATCATTCGGTACGCCATCAAAACAAAAAATGGAAAACTTTTTAGATTCATCAGTCCTAGCCGCTCATTCCTCTTCAGTAACAAATCACCATTTATGCTAGTTTAATAGTTCATTAAGAAAATTTTCTAGAGCACGACAACACATAGCCGCTCTAACTTGGTATCACATAGGCTATCCCTATCAGAAAACTAGTTGGTGAGGCATAAAAACCAGAGACTCCTTCAATTTGTAAGCCCAAAGATAATCACAATAAAAGCTTCCTCTTTACAGTACTTATTATTGAAGTATCAATTTTGAGTTGCATTAGTAAGCCTTTTACCCTTTACCTTACCACACTCGGATTTGCTTTTGGTGCCCCCACCCAAACAACCAATATACAATACAATGTTCAGATGGGTTCTAGGCCCATTTTGTATTTATCACACGTTATCAGGTGATTGATACCATTATTCATCCTAAATACAACCCGTACTGACATTTTAGAGTGAATCACTTAATCATCCCAAAGGGTAATTATAAAAGACTATTGCCAGTATGTGCCAAGTAGAGATAGATTTAACAAATTAGAGGAAACAATGAAAGAGCACCTGATACACGATAGGTTGCTCCATAATATTCATGATGCATGAAAAACAGATCAACAGGTGGTATCACCACGTCCTTCACTCTGTTTTAGACACACACACTCACATAATGTAAGGCTAAGTGAGGGAGAAAAGCATCCCTCAGTACTTTAAATAGCCACACAGGTAGACAGGATCCAAATGGGCGCCACCATCCATCACATGGAAGTAAAACATGTACCTCTGTAGGTGAATCTTTAAGCTAGAAGATATGCCCCATAGGAAAACAAGTACAGCTGGTTAAGAGAGATAACAAGTTACCTTATGAGCATCAGAGGGGCGGTTATTGACCAGCTTTAGTTTTGCACAGAGGGTGGGAGGAGAAATAGACCATCAATAGCTACACGCAGAGGGCTGGAGGGAATGAAAGAATAAGAGCTTGAGATTAATGGTGAATACAAGGATTCACCATACAAATACGATAAGCACATGCTTCTTCAAAGATACTCGGTGGCATCAGAGGTGAAGAGATTAGCACAGAGGGAGAAGGAGAAGGATGTTGGAATTAGGTTTGCAGGAAAACACACACATCTTGGAGAAGATGAAGGAAGCTAAAGGCACACAATAGAGAGTGTATTACTTAGTGTGAAATGGAAAGATAGATATCCCTAGAATGAATGGGAGTATATACAATGCACGGGGGAAAAACCTCCTAAAGAGGGAATTGCCCCGACGGTCTTAAGTGTGTTCACACATATTACTACCACATGTATATGGTAACAAATCCCCCCAGGAGTGATGCAGTGAACGAGAGCTGGCACATGAGTAAAGGGAAGTAGAAAGCTTTGAACTTCTCATGAGACAATTCCTTTGTGAAAAGATCTGCAAGGTTGTCGTGTGTTGGCACATAAGCCAAGCCGATCTCTCCTGCGGAGAGCCTCTCCTTGACATAGTGGTAATGCACTTCAATGTGTTGTGTGTGAGCATGAAAAACTAGGTTCCTCGCAACTGCCAATGCACTTTGACAGTCAATGTAGATAGTGTTGGCAGTGTCCTATCCAACACCCAAATCGGCCATAAGGCTTCTAAGGCATACCCACTCAATCATAGCTATGAAGATTGCCCTGTACTCAGCCTCACAACTAGAAGTGGCCACAATAGGTTGCTTCTTGCTTAACCATGATATACATGAACTGCCAAGCATGAAACAAAAACCATATGTGGACACTCGCGTGTCAAAATAACCAGCCCAGTCTGAGTCCGAAAAAGCATGTAAGTCTGGCGGTAATGATCCCCCTTTGGGATAAAACAAGCCAAGATGTAAAGTGCCGCTCAAGTAGCAGAAAATCCACTTGATAGCCTGTCAATGCTTAGAACCTGGGCTATTCATAAATCTAATGACCTCTGAGACTGCAAAAAACTGAATATTTGGCCTCATGTTGCATACATAAATGAAGCATCCAACAATACTTTGGTAAAGAGTGACATCTGCAAGATCACCAACATCATGAAGACTAAATTTCAAACCTGTTTCCATGGGAGTGGCAACAAGTTTTCAATCCTCAAGTTCAAACTTACATAGCAATGTTTCTATGTAACTTTTCTGACACAAGGCAATACCACCATCACACTGCTTATATAGTATAGCCAAGTAATGATGCAACATCCCCAAATCTTTTATCGTGAAAGTAGCACTAAATCAGCCTTAAATTCAGCAATATGTCTCTCATTTGGTCCAATGATCAACAAATCATCTACATAAAGGGCCACAATGAGAAGTACATCACCCTCACGCTTAACATACAATGTGATTTCTCTTGGACTATTAATACAAAAGCTTCGTTTGACCAAATGAGTGTCAGCCTTCTCATACCAAGCACGAGGAGATTGCTTTAACCCATACAAAGCTTTGTTACATTTGCACACCTTATCCTCTTGTCCATTTTTTACAAGACCGCAAGGCTGTGTTACATAAACTTCCTCAAATATGTCACCATTCAAGAAAGTAGTAACAATGTTTGACTGATGTACATCCCAACCAAAATGAGCTGCCAATGCACATAGAAAATGCATACTAGTCATACGATAAGTGGGAGAAAAAGTCTCTTCATAATCTATGTCTTTTTGTTGTGCATGACCCTTTGCAACAAGTCAAGCCTTATAGCAGTCAATCTCACCATCCGGCTTGCATTTCAACTTGAAAACCCACTTCATACCAATGGCCTTTTTTCCAAGAGGCAAATCACATAAAGTCCATGTGCCATTTTCTATAAGTGCATCATATTCTGATTGCATGGCAGCCATCCAATTTTTTGGATTATGTGCTTCATAAAAAGATCGAGGTTCCTCAACATCATGTACATGCTAGACACATCCAAAGCATAACAATCTGATGCATAAGATGCATGGAAAGAACCTAAACGAGTACAATTAGACAAAGCTGCATCCAATTTACTGTCACGCAATGTATGCACCGGACATTTTGGCATACCTCTAGCCTGCTCATTTTCAGCCCTTTCCTTATCAATTACATTATGTACATCTACATCAGTAATAGGGTGTCTGCCATAAGATTTTCAAAAACCCCCATAGGCTGTACATTTGCCTCATTGGAATTTACATTAGTACTTCCACCACTGAAAAGAGGCAACAAAGTGTCAATGTCATGTGAGCTTACATTATTGTCTCTAGTACATGACCACAAGGGCTGAACAAAATCTTCCACAAACACAACATCCCGTGAAACCAGAATACACTTTGTTTGTGGATGATACAACCTGTAACCTTTGCTTCCAGCACTATAACCAACAAAAATACATTTGAAAACGTTACCATCCAATTTTCTGCGATGTGTTTGTGGCACCAAAGCATATGCCAGACAACCAAAAACACGCATGTGCTCAATAGAAGACTTTCTATCATGCCATGCTTCATATGGAGTAATAGACTACAAAGATTTTGTAGGACAACTGTTTAGTACATAAGTGGCACACATGATGGCCTCAAGCCAAAAAAGATTGTGGTAAAGCTTCACTTTTGACCATACATCGTGCCATTTTCGTAAGTGACCTGTTTTTCCTTTCCAGCAACACCATTTTGTTGAGGCGTATAAGGCACTGTACATTGGTGTTTTATCCCACAACTAGCCAAAAATGCATTAAATTCATGAGACATATACTCCCCCCCTCGATCATAACGGAGGGTGCCCATAGTACATTTTGAGACATTTTCAGCCATAGCCAAAAATTGTTTGAAGCACATAAATACTTCGGACTTTTCTTTAAGCAGAAATACCCATGCATGCCTGGAGTAATCATCAATAAAATTCACAAAGTAAAGGTAATTGCCCAAGGACGGAGTTTGCATGGGCCACAAACATCACTATGCACAAGCTACAACCTGCATGTGGCCCTAACTGAACCATCCTTTGGAAACTTAGAATGTTGCATCTTATCCAAAATACAGCCTTCACAAACGTGTTTGATAGGTGCTTCAAGAGGCAGCAAAGAAGCAACCATATCAGATTTTTGGAAACGCACCAAACTAGCAAAATTCAGATGACCAAAACGTGCATACCAAAGTTTTGCATCTGAAATAGCCTTTGAATCCAAAATTGCATTTGCAAAATTTCGCCCACATCTGTCATACAAAGTGAGCTTATACAAACCACGGCATAAAATACCAGATGCAACAATTTCATCACCAAAACTGAGATCATGTACTGTACATCTTTCATCCACAAATTTGACTACCAGACCAATTCTAGCAAGTGCACGTACAGACACAAGATTCTTCTTGATCCCAGGTACATAAAGTGCATCAATAAGTGTAAAAGAACTACCATTTGTAGTAGTAATCACAATCTTTCCAACTCCCTGAACTCGATGAGAGGCATTGTTGGCACACATAACAGAATTCCCGAGGGACAGACTCAAGAGAGGTGAACAAATCACGATGTGAGGTAATGTGCTTTGTAGCACCACTGTCAAATTACCACACATGTGAATTTGCAGCAACTGACATGCATGCATCATGGACAACAAGAGTATATGTATACTTTGCACTAAAAGCCCATTCTGCATCAACATCAACAACATCAGCATTTGTAGTGGAACAAGCATTTGAAGTGGGACCACCCTCTTTCTTCTTAGCCTCTTTGGCCTTCAACTTAAGACACTGCTTGATCAAGATCATTAGCGTTACAATAATGGCAACGCATCTTCTTTTTGCCCTTATCACCAGAATTTCCAAATGAATTGATGCCAGCAGAAGCATTAGGAACATGTGATTTTCCACTCGCAGAAGATCCATAAGAAGTGGCTGCATTGCTGTTACCACCCTTTCTTTTTGAGCAGCAATAAAAGCTTGTTCAACTGCACGCTGTCTAGTCCTATTTTTTTTGGAAAGTGACTCTTGCAACAGCAATGTGCACAATGCATCAAACTTGAAAACTTCAGGATTTCCTTGGGTCATGAGTCTCCAAGTACTAGCAAAAGTCTGGTAAGAGTCTGGCAAGGCATCAAGAATAGTCTGCAGAAGGGAACTATCTGAGATGACTTCACCTGCAAAAATAAGTTGCTTGTTGATATCCTTGATACCAGTAAGGAAAGTGTCCATATCATCTTCCTCATGTATAATCTTCGCCTCGAGCTCTTTGTGCAGCAATGCAATTGTTTCCTCATTGCGGTTTGCATAAAGACCATTGCATAAAGACCAGCCAGAATATCCCAAGCCTATTTTGCAGATTTTGCTGAACGAATGTGAGTAGTAATGGTGTGTTTCACAGACAATGTAAACAATGCATGAGCCTGCACATCCTTTACATCCCAACGAGCTTGTTCTGCCGTAGGCAAAACAACCCTAACAACAGCAATCCTTGCAGCAAGACCTGCCACATCCTCAACATCGCCTACATCCTCAGAACCATGACGTACATCCATGCCCTGCATAATACTCTAGACGCCCTTTGACACAAGAACATGTTGCATCATGTAAGTCCACATAGGGTGATTGTCCCCATTCAATATGTCCTCAACAACAAACATCTTGAACACATCTGTGTTGTTGTCAACCATGGTAAATGTTGCACCTCATGTGAAAACTGCCCGAAAAGAGGAGAAACAAAACGAGAACAACACGTGCTATATAACACAAACTGTAGAAGACTGTAAGGGACCTGTTATGTAGAAAACGGCACTGACAAAAATTCTACACAAAATGACAAAATAGCATGTGCAGTACTGCCTGTAGTGGAAACGAAAGCCGAAATGATCCCAAATAAAAATCTAAGCAGACTAAGCTCAACGAGCCTTCCCAAACTTTTTGTTGACCTATGAACGCTCACCAAAGCTCATTGAAATCGAAGAAAGTGAGTAGGTGTGTGCTGGAGCTGCTGGTGACTAAGCCCGGGAGGACGCAAGCTGCTCTGATACCAATTGTTGAAATTAAGGTTGCAAGAAAACACACATCTTGGAGAAGACAAAGGAAGCTCAAGGCACAAAATAGAGAGTGTATTACTTAGTGTGCAATGGAAAGATATATAGCCCTAGAATGAGTGGGCATATATACAATGCACGGGGGAAAAAACCTCCTAAAGAGGGAAAAAATGCCATGGCAGTCCTAAGTGTGTTCACACACATCACTACCACATGTATATGATAACAAAGGAGATGGGCCCATCAGATCCTACAATGCCAAAGTATAGAAGTATCTACTACAAGCGTGAAAAATCTATTGGTATCCTACGATTGAGAAGGTTTAAATGCAGTGGGTGGTGAGGGTCAATCCCACCAAGTGTGAACATAGGGTAGGTTCCTACAAGCAGAGCAGAACTTAGCTAGCTACAAAAGGGGTTGATTCCCATACTAGCCGGGAATTAATATGTTTTTGAGAGCCCACTTTAGCAATAAATTTGATAAGTTTGAATAGGAGAGAAACATAGCCCAATTAACTTTTAGCAAAAAAAAAATTATTTGATACAAGTATGCATGTGTGTGTGTGTGTATCATAGATCAAGGTTATTTTGACTACAACATCTCTAATTGTTGGGTTATTTTTCATGCCCATTGCCCATGTGGGAACATAGTTTATGGCATGCAGACATACTCGACTTCTCTTTAGAAGTTTGCATGGCTACTATTTTCAATTTATATATGTAAACCTTTTAAGATTAAATCAATACACAATATCATAGCATTGTTTTTACTATGTCTTGCTCTCTCTCATTACCTTCTCTGCACCTACATGCCCCAAAGCGCAATGGCTCCTGCTCACTTCCATCCTCCC
Source organism: Adiantum capillus-veneris (assembly GCF_014529385.1). NCBI lineage: Eukaryota > Viridiplantae > Streptophyta > Polypodiopsida > Polypodiales > Pteridaceae > Adiantum > Adiantum capillus-veneris. The sequence goes on along the minus strand of NC_140949.1, from coordinate 50,470,471 downwards.
TAGGTCGCCATCTCCTACACGTGGTATCAGAGCTTTCGGGTTTATCCTCTGAGGCCTTTGCTCGAGTGTGAGTGGTCACTTACAGAGAGAAGGGAGAAGATTCTGAATGTAGTAATAGGCTTGAGTGAGGGGAGTAGCGTGTTCTTATCTTACAATCGAGTCTCTTGCAGATCGTGGCGTAGCAACAGGGCTATGGGATCAAGAAGAGAGGAGTGCTGGTGAATAGAGACGGGAAATCCTGAATACAATATTTTGCTTCTTGGTATCTTTTATAATTTGGCAATAGCACTAGAGATTTGAGTTTGTGGTTTTTTGAATTAACGCTAGTTGGGCCTTGAAGCTAAGGTTCTTTGTTTTTTAAGAGAAGCAATGAGTTAAGACTTGTAGGCAGCCTTTCTCTCAAGCCACGTCCAGGTGTTGTTGGATTTCTAATTTCTCAAAATTGATGCACTTGAGCACCTTCCAGCTTTATAATTTAGTGATAGTGCACATAAAGCTCAAGGATTCTTCATCAGTTCTTAAAGCACACCTCTTCAATTGGCAGAGATCTGTTAGGAAATAAGACGTAGCTAAATAGATAATTGAGTAGATTACTTAATGGAGAGAGACATATTTATATACACGAGATTATAGAGTAGAGAGAGAGAGAGAGAGAGAGAGAGAGAGAGAGAGAGAGAGAGAGAGAGAGAGTACACACGATATACGTGGTTCACCCAATGTGGGCTACGTCCACGGGAAAGCAGCCACTCAATGGCTTTAGTACTTCAAAACAAGAAGTAGTTTACAAAGGGATTATACCCTTAATGGAGCTCCCGCCTTGCTTCACTCTCACCACCTCACACTCACCTTGTTGCATCAACTTCACACTATGAAATGTGTGTAGAAATGGCCTCCTTTTATAGGCCAAAAGGGCTGCCCTCTCTTATGAGAGACAACCATGTGTAGCCGCCCTTGTGCGAATAAGTCCAAATCGGACCCTCCAATCCGCCCATGTGTGGCCGCCCTTGAGAAGACAAGTCCGCTTTTGAATTCGGCCACCGGCCACCGACCATTGACTTCTGACCACCGGCCACCGGCCATTGACTTCCGACCACCGGCCATCGGCCATTGACTACCGGCCACCGGCCAACTGACCGGTTGTTTTCCGACCACTTTCCTGCCGTCGTCCGGCCATAATATTCCGGCGAAAAAGAATATTCCGGCAAAAAAAAATTCTCGAGGGCCTCCGCCCCCGAGGCCTTTAAAGTTGGCCCTGATTCTTGTCCGTGAAAATTTTGGTTTCCGGTGAGTGATTTTCCTTCACGCACAATGGCTTCTCCTCATAATGGGGGCCTTACAAATGTGCGCTTTTACCACAAAAAATTACAAGGGTAAATTAGGCTCCATACTTAACAATCTCCCACTTGGAGACTGATCTCCAAACCAAACCTGTGACTGCTTTCCATTTTGGCTTCTTATCCTTGAATGCCGATTGAAGATGAGCAAAAGCTCAACTTCTCCTTGTTGACCACCTTTGTAAACATGTCTGCAGGATTTTCACTTGTATGCACCTTTTCTAGCTTTAGTTGTCCCTCTTCCAAAAGAGTGCGTATGAAGTGATATCTCACCTCAATGTGCTTTATCCTTGAATGAAAGGCTGAGTTCTTCGCAAGATGGATAGCGCTTTGGCTATCACTGTACAAGACACAATTGTCTTGTTTGAATCCAAGCTCTTCTAAGAATCTGTGAAGCCACAGAATTTCTTTGCTTGCCTCCGTCATTGCTACATACTTTGCTTCCGTGGTAGAAAGTGAAACCACTTTCTGCAGCTTTGAAGCCCAGCTTACTGCTGTGCCTCCAACCGTGAACACATAGCCAGTAGTGCTCCTTCGAGTATCTTTGTCACCTACCATATCTGCATGAGCATACCCTTCTAGAAAAATATCAGTTCCTCCAAAATACAAAGCATTTGTTGTTGTCCCTTTTAGATACCTAAGTATCCACTTCACAGCTTGCCAATGCTCTTTACCTGGGTTGTCCATGAACCTATTCACAACTCCCACTGCATGTGCAATGTCTGGCCTTGTCCAGACCATAGCATACATTAGAGAACCTACCGCTACAACATATGGAACTTTAGACATATAGGCTATCTCCTCTTGTGTCTTTGGACACATATCCTTCGTTAGTTTAAAATGACCAGCCAAAGGTGTAGAAACTGGTTTTGCATTTTGCATTGCAAACCTTTCTAGTACCTTCTTGATGTAATCTTCTTGAGATAGCTTTATTGTCTTCTTCGTCCTGTCCCTTGATATTTTCATACCAAGTATCCTCTTTGCAGCACCTAAATCTTTCATTGAAAAAGATTTGGACAGCTCCTCTTTTAGGTCTTTGATGTCCTGCATGTTAGCACTTGCAATCAACATGTCATCAACATACAACATTAGGATGATGAATTTCCCATCTCCCAAATTCTCCGTGTAGACGCAGTGATCCGAGTTGCATCTTGTGAATCCATGATCCAACATCCATCGATCAAACTTCAAGTACCATTGTCTTGATGCTTGCTTTAAACTATACAAGCTCTTCTTTAATCTGCAAACCATTTTCTCCTTACCTTTTACTTCATACCCCTTTGGTTGAAGCATGTAGATTTCCTCCTCTAAGTCACCGTGAGGGAATGCCGTATTTACATCCATTTGCTCGAGATTTAGATCATGAGCAGCCACAAGGCTTAAGACAAGCCTAATTGAGTTCATTTTTACAACAGGAGAAAATATTTCATTGAAGTCAATACCTTTCTTTTGAGAAAAACCTTTTACCACAAGCCTAGACTTGTACCTTTTCTTCCCACCTTCTTCTTCCTTTAGCTTGTACAGCCATTTGTTTTGAAGTGCCCGCTTACCTTTAGGCAACTCAACCAACTCCCATGTTTGGTTGCGATGTAGTGAGTCCATCTCCACTTGCATGCTCTTCGTCCATTCTTCTTTGGATTCATGTTGCATAGCTTCTTCATATGATTCCGGCTCTCTAGAATCTGAGATCAAGAGATGGTTGAAGGAAGGAACAAACCTTTCTGGAGGTCTAATTGCTCTTGTAGATCTTCGGGGAATAGGTTGAGGCTCCTCATTTGGTTGACGTTGTTGCACATTGTCACCGTTTGCAGTCCTTGAGTCTTCACCGTCCTCAAGCTCCATGTACTCATCACCTGTTTCTTTTGTTTGTTTTCTTTCCAAGTAATCTTTGTACATATTTTGTTCGTTAAAAATTACATCCCTACTCCTTAAGATTTTACCATCTTCAGGATTCCATAGGCGACACCCAAAGTCTCCTTCTCCATAGCCAATGAAGAAACACTCTTTGGAATTTGCATCTAACTTTGATCTTAGGCTTCTATCTATGTGCATGAAAGCCTCACACCCAAACACTTTGAGAAATGCATAATTCACCGGTTTACCTGTCCATGCCTCTTCTGGAACTCCCCCATCCAATGCTGTTGAGGGTGACCGATTGATTAAGTACACAGACGTACTTACAGCTTCCGCCCAAAGCTCAAGCGGTAGGCCTGCATGTAGCCACATGCTTCGTGCTCGTTCCATGATTGTCCTGTTCATCCTTTCCGAAATCCCATTTTGTTGAGATGTCCTTGGGGTTGTCCTTTGCCTCCGAATGCCATTGCTAGCACAAAAGCTTTCAAAAGCTTGGCTGCAATATTCGCCTCCATTGTCGGATCTGAGGCATTTAACCTTGGTACCTGTTTCATTCTCCACAAAGGCTTTCCACCTTTGAAATATGAAAAATACATCGATTTATTCTTCATGACATAAACCCATGTTTTTCTAGTCGCATCGTCTATGAATGTTACATAGTACAATGAGCCACCAAGTGATGGTGTACTTGCAGGACCCCAAACATCAGAATGAACCAACTCAAGTTTTTTATTTTTTCTTTCATTTCCTGATTTTTGAAATTTTACCCTTTTTTGTTTACCATAAACACAATCTTCACAGAACTCTAAGTCCACTTCTTTCAAACCTGGTAGAAGCTTTTTTGTTTGAAGGATTTGCATTCCTTTGGCACTCATATGCCCAAGTCGGTAGTGCCACACCGCACTGTCAACTTCTGTAGTTGCTGCACAAGCTGAAGGTTGCGTGCTAACAGTACACAAGTAAAGTGTACCGACTTTTTCACCCTTGGCAACCACCAAAGATCCCTTTGAGATCTTCCACCGTTTGTTTCCGAATGCAATGTTGTGACCTTCATCGTCCAATTGTCCTGTAGAGATCAAATTTTTGCGAAGAGAAGGAACATGCCTAACATCTTTAAGCTTCCATTCATTTCCGTTAGCAGTTTTGACAGAAACTGTACCTTTGTCGACAATCTCACAAGCTTCATCATCTCCGAAGTATACATACCCAAAATTACCTTTGGTGTAGTCTTGGAAATGTTGCTTGTGTGGTGTCGCATGGAATGAAGCCCCGGAATCTACTATCCAGGAATTAGACACATTGTCTAATGAGAGAATTAGAGCATCTTGCTCTACTTTACCTGCCACATTGACCTCCGATGTTGGCTTGTTGTCTTGAGACTCTGTCTCCTTCTTCTTCTTGGACCAGCAATCCTTCTTGACGTGGCCCTTCTTGCCGCAGTTCCAACATTCAAGAACTGACTTTGTGCGTGACTTGCTCCGCCTTGAGCGATCACGACCCTTTTGGTTTTTGAACCTCTCCTTAAGCCTTCCTCTTGTTTCCAATGATAGTGCAGCACTTGATGATTCTCCTGTGCTTCTCCTTCGCATTTCCTCGCTTGCGAAATTGATTTTCACTGATCGAAGTTGACTTATGTTTGTGTTAAAGTCATTTAGGTGTTCTGCAACTGAACCATTCTCTGCCATCTTTAGATTGAACAAGCGCTTCATAAGAAATACCTTATTGGATGCCGATGGTTTCTCGTAGAAGTCGTCGAGTGACTTCATCAAGTCCTCTGTGGTCTTCATCTCCGAAACATTGAAGGCCACCGTTGACGCCAAGCTTAACCGGATTGTTCCCAGTGCCTTTCGATCAAGGACAATCCATGCTTCATCTGCCATTGTTGCGGGCTTCTTCGCAAGACCACCTAGTGGAAAATAGAGGTCCTCTGGTAGAGATAGTCTTCAATCTGCATCTTCCAATGTTGGTAGTTTTTGCCGTTGAACTTCTCAATCTTGAGCTTCCCTTCCTCCGCTATAACTCCCACTCAATTCAAGGAATCCTTTCCTTGAGATAATTTAGCTACGAGCAAACCTTGCTCTGATACCAATTGTTAGGAAATAAGACGTAGCTAAATAGATAATTGAGTAGATTACTTAATGGAGAGAGACAGATTTATATACACGAGATTATAGAGTAGAGAGAGAGAGAGAGAGAGAGAGAGAGAGAGAGAGAGTACACACGATATACGTGGTTCACCCAATGTGGGCTACGTCCACGGGAAAGCAGCCACTCAATGGCTTTAGTACTTCAAAACAAGAAGTAGTTTACAAAGGGATTATACCCTTAATGGAGCTCCCGCCTTGCTTCACTCTCACCACCTTACACTCACCTTGTTGCATCAACTTCACACTATGAAATGTGTGTAGAAATGGCCTCCTTTTATAGGCCAAAAGGGCTGCCCTCTCTTATGAGAGACAGCCATGTGTAGCCGCCCTTGTGCGAATAAGTCCAAATCAGACCCTCCAATCCGCCCATGTGTGGCCGCCCTTGAGAAGACAAGTCCGCTTTTGAATTCGGCCACAGGCCACCAGCCATTGACTTCCGACCACCGGCCACCTGCCATTGACTTCTGACCACCGGCCATCGGCCATTGACTACTGGCCACCGGCCAACCGACCGGTTGTTTTCCGACCACTTTCCGGCCGTCGTCCGGCCATAATATTCCGGCAAAAAAGAATATTCCGGCAAAAGAAAAATCTCAGGGGCCTCCGCCCCCGAGGCCTTTAAATTTGCCCCTGATTCTTGTCCGTGAAAATTTTGGTTTCCGGTGAGTGATTTTCCTTCACGCACGATGGCTTCTCCTCATAATGGGGGCCTTACAAATGTGCGCTTTTACCACAGAAAATTACAAGGGTGGATCAGGCTCCATACTTAACAAGATCTCTCTGAGCTATATCAGTTCGCGATGTGGAGGGACAATTGCTAGATGAGGAAAATGATTTTAGGCATTTTTTCCATGCAAAGATATATGATATATGTGAGACAATCAAGTTGCAGTTATTCACTGGATTTGATGTACTCAATAGTAATGACAAAAGGCTTCATTGCAATTTCTTGCAACTTGTTAAGGCTGCATGGAATTTTTACAAGCTTGCATTGGCATTTGAGCCATGTGTAGAGATTTTCCTTGATGGCAATGGCTCCTCCTTCAATGATGTGTTTATGGAGGATATTGACCATGATAAGGATGAACACGGACATGAACCCTCACAAGCAAGGGATATTTATGTGTACCCTTGGTTTTATTGGTGAGGCATAATATTATCAAGTCTAGAGTATTATTTCCATGTCATAGTTTTATTTGTCAATTGCAAGTTATTGTCATGTTCCAGTTGTATGGGTTAGAGACTGCCACACATAAGTGGTAAGATCTCCCAAAATTTATATGTTCTCAGCCTATCTATTTTGTCTCGCTTCTCATGAGGTAGTTGGGTACACCTTAAATCCAAGGTTTAGAAGTCAACCAAAAAAACTCCGTTAGTTGGTAGCTTAACAGTAGCACCAGGTTATGGATACACCAAAACCCTTGGTTGTGAGAAAACCTCAACCTCATGGTTTACTAGTACACCAAAAACTCAAGGTATCATGAGAGTGGTCTGTCTAGTTCGGGCTTGAGGGAGGGACTGCTGGGTTTTCAAGCCCATTGCCCACGTGGGAACATAGTTTGTGGCATGCAAACAAACTCGACTTCTCTTTAGAAGTTTGCATGGCTACTGTTTTCAATTTGTATATGTAAAGATTTTAAGATTAAATCAATACACAATATCATAGCGTTGTTTTTATTGTGTCATGATCTCTCTCGCTTCTCTCTCTCATTACCTTCTTTGCACCTACACACCCCAAAGCGCCATGGCTCTTGCTCGCTTCCATCCTCCCTAGGTCGCCATCTCCTACACTAATTGCCATATTTACTTGTGATCTCTCTCGGTCCTCTCTCTCATTACCTTCTTTGCACCTACATGCCCCAAAGCGCCATGGCTCTTTCTCGCTTCCATCCTCCCTAGGTCGCCATCTCCTACACTAATTGCCATACTTAATCAGGCAAGTTAAAAGGGGAAAGAAAAGGGTGTCTAGGCAGGCTCATTAGGTCAGGCTAAGTATAGTGACAAAGTGTGTGCATGTGTGTGTTATTACTTACCTTTACTAAAATAAACACAATTGAACAGTCAATTGTTTCAATTGACAACCAACAAAATCGATAGAAGATTTGTACAAAACCCAATTAACTTTCAGATTATGTACAAGAGTGATAGAATGAAATTTCATTCAAAAGTAAATGTGTATATCTATAAGCTAAAGATGTTTGATCCTAGAAAGAGGCATAGGGATACTCTCTTGTATCCATACAAAAATGATACATATTCGTTAGTCATTTATGCCTATTGCAAGCTTCAAAATAATCCTTACCTATTATTGATAAAACCCCAAATTCTAAGATTTTTTTGTTCAACTATTTGTTTATGTTCATTTTATCTATTTATTTTGCTAATATCAATTTGAAGAGTAGATAAACCAAATGACGCTTTATTTCCCTTACAAAGTTGTATGAAATCCATAGAGTTTCTCTTCTTTGTTTACCATAGTCCTTGTTATGGAATGTACTTGTCTTAGCTATATAAAAATTGGATACTTAGTTTTTAAGGAAAAAAGTTTTGGTACTAGTCTACTTTTACTTTTACTATGTAAAGGTTTGATGAAATAGGTTCCCAACCTACTATGGGGTTAAAAAATTTATTTAAGGGAATGCCAAGTCCAAATATGTCTTCTTTTATTCCAAATAGGTGCTAAAGTACCGAATCATTCCTAGGCAAGCAAACTCGCTTATAGTCATGAACCAAAACGACTAGAAACTTGTACAATAATATTGGGTACGAGTGAATGCCTCGTACTGGGGCCTATGTCAAGACAAGGGTAGGGCAGGGGTCCTAAGTGAGTCTAACTAGGCATGCAAAGTTAAGAGGCTCTTAAAGATAGGTCAAGATGCTTATAAGAGGAGGTGGTTGGGTGGAGAAGAGCATGCAAAGTTCCCCTTATCCTCTCAATCGTATCAGAACTATGGCAGATGGAGGAGGAGAAGGTCTCTCTCTATGTACTCTGTAGATCCTCTCAAGATTTTAATCAAGCGTTTTCTATTTTTGAAATTCCTATGTACATAAGTCAACTATGAAGATTTCGCTTGAGCACCTTACTGAAGTCATAGTGGTCTCCATCTTCGCAGAATAAAGTTCATTCATCTTTTGCACCGATTTTGAGTTTTCCTTATGTATGTTGATAGGTGGTCAAGTACGCATTTTTGTCTTTTTAAGATTTACGTTGCCATAGTGCATGCAAAGCCCATGCAAAACCATGAAAGATCTCTTAAGTTCAAGGAGCAAGGCCATGCATAGAGGAGAAGCTCGGAGTTATAGTCGTACGAAGCCCATATCAAGGTACATCAATTAAGGTGGATAAAGTAAGGGAAGTCTTTGCAAAGGTTCTCATAAATCTACAAAAGGAAGTAATCGATCACATGAGGTAAATTGTATTGGCTTTTAATGTGTTCTTTGAAGTAATTTTCCGAGGAAAAATGTGGCCTTTCTCAGAATTCCATTGGAAAAGAAAGGTTTCCATTCGAAGACTTAGTTTTTCTAAAGAATTTCTAGGAGAGTTCCTTCAAGCAAGGCTTGGTTCTTAGCTCCAGACATAGAATTGATAATCAAAGAGCTTCTGCTTTTAACTCTTTTTCTTTTCACAAAGATGCCAACGTGTAAACAACCCTTGATGCATTACTAGAATCTTGCTAGATGTTTGTCTCCACTTGAAGACTTGTAATAGGGAGCATACTCAATACTATAAATTTTTTCTTCTTCTATCTATATTTCTATAGGAGGATCATTTAAAAAAATAAGGCCAATCAAAATGCCCTTGATCAAGCTTCTATGGTGGCTAATATAAAGATGAGTGTTAATGTTGCCATGTTCGATGCTCCATCGTTGAGGAGCAGGCTTGTGTTTGATTCTTTCTCAAACAAAAATATGTCTAAGAAGTCTAGTGATAAACATGAGAAAAAGATGGTGCAGTTGCATCGTATTTTTTCTCAAACAACAGTATGTCTAAGAAGTTGATTATAAAGGTAAGAAAACAATAAAGTGCAGTAACTCTAAGGCATATAATATTCCTATTAAGCAATCTTCTAAGCAAAAGGCTAAACAAGATCATAAATACAAGGAAAACAGAGGCAAACAAATGCAGAAAATACAAAATGGGCATTTAGTGTACATTGTCAGTATGAACCTTTTGTTCATGATGCCTGTGTGACAATGCCTGTATATTCACATGTACAATTCTTTGATAGCAGTGCTTCAAAGAAAATTGTGTATCATTGTGATACCATCTTAAGGTTGCCCCTAATGGGATATTGTCACATGTGTCAACAATGAATCTTATTCAATTGAAGGAGTTGGTAAAATGTTTCTTATAGTTGAGAGTGGCAACTCTTCGACACTTGCAGATGCAATATATATGCTTGGAATCATGAATAAATTTTTGTGTATCTCTAACCTTGCAAGAGTTGGTCTTATAGTTTAGTTTGTGGTGATATATATACAAGTCATGCTTTGCATCCAAATGATACGATTGTGGCATCTCATACTCTATTTTTTGCCTTGGTGAAGCTCAATGCATATGACAAATTTGTAGAAGATCTTGTGTTGTTTGTCGTGTTAAAAAAATCTAAGATTGTTGCTTCATTGCCCTTCTTGAGGCACCATCTAGAAATGTATGTGAGGCTTCTATTTTGGGCAAAATATAGCACTCTATGCCTTCTAAAGGATGGTTTCACGGCTCCTTCTTCACTAGCTTCATTCATTCAGGAGATTCCTCCTAATTCCCTCCCTACGTCCCAATGCGAATCCTAGAACTCATATATCTCACCCTCTAAAAAAAGAGGATGTAAGATTCAAACACTCACCAGGTGCATCAAACAATGCTATGTGATGGCTTGCATAGCCAACCTAGCATCCATGTGATGTTGTTACGATGGACAAACCACACATTAAAAAAACGATTGAATGTCATCACTCCTTTGTGCTTGCAATAGCCAGCTCCATTGTATGCTCTCTCATGTAGATCCCTTGCACATGGCCGTTAGCCTCTCGTGTAGATCCATTGCATGCTCTCGGATGTAGCTCCCCTACAGCGTGGCAATTAGCCTCGCTTGACACCTCGCGCCCCCTCCTCATCTGTCCCTGCCTCACTTGAAGCGTCACACCCACATGCCCCTATTAAATGGAGTGCGCCTCACATCAACTAGGATTCCCATTCTTTTCTAAATTAAGTTCAATTGGTTACCCCTTCTCAAAAATTGTAGCTTGTCCATAGTGAGGTTTGTGGTGTGATGCACACTCCATCTTTCGGCAATCTTTTGTACTTGATAACTTTCATTGATGTTTAGTCGTGTCATGTGTGGGTTATCTACTTAAGGTAAATTCTGAAGTGTTTATGTGCTTAAATAAATTTTTTTCTATGGCTCAAGATATATTTGGCTATACCATGGGCACACTCCCCTTAAGGAGGGGGAGTGCATATGTGAGAAAAGTAATAATGCATCTTTGGCTAGTGGTGGGATAAAACACCATTGTATAGTGTTGTATATGCCTTACCAAGATGGCATTGCAAAAAGGAGAAATGGGTCACTTATGGCGTTGGCATGAGGTATGGCCAAAATCTATGCTCTGCCACATGCGTTTTTGACGAGAGGTTGTCATGTGTGCTACTTCTACAAGAGCCTTGAAATCTATCACTTTATGTAAACCTTAGAATGGAAAGGAGACTTCTTTTGGTCATTTATGAATCTTTGGTTGATTGGCCTATGCTTTACTACTTGATAAATAACTCAAAAAGCTAGACATTCAATAGAGAAATATATATACTTTAAGGACCCTTACACTTTTGAATCCTAAGCCTACAATTTGTATCATCTATACGAGCAAAACATATCTTGATTAATAAAGACAAAGCGCTTGTGGAAGATGATGTGCAACCATTGTTGTCATGTACAAAAGAGATAGCTCATATGTATGAAATACTATTGCCTCTTTTTACTATCAAATAGCCACATGCAGAGCATTATGAGAAAAGACTTCAACCTGTGAAGGAGTGGTCAAATGATGTCACAAATTAGGCTATTATTGATGCAAATGTATGTGATATACTCGAGAAAAAAAAGGCTAAAAATGACTATCTAAAAGTATGCCAAAACACCTAGTGCAAGATTTACGTGACATTATTGGAAGCATCTATCAACCTATTTCTACTTGTACTCATTTGGGTTCTCATCATGGCCATTATACATCATACTGTTTAGCTTTGACTATTCAAGTATGTGTTATGAGGAGGAACCTATTTTGTTTGATGAGGCACACAATTCAAAAGATTGGTTGGTTATTTTGTTTGATGAGGCACACAATTCAAAAGATTGGTTGGTTGCTATGCAAAATGAATAAGATGATGCCCTTATGAAGAATTTCACCCTTATGAAGAATGAAATTCGGTCTTTATGTGATGTGGCTCCTGGCAAAAAAAGACCATTAATAATAAATAATTTACAAGTTGATTGTTGTAAAGCTAGACATGTGGCAAAGGGTTATGCTCAAGAAAAAGGCATAGTTTTGGATGAGACTTTTTCTCCCACCTATCATATGATTTCCATTCATAGCATTGGTGTATTTTCAGCTCATAATTGTTCAAATGTATTTCCGTGTCTAATTCATCCCAATGCGTTGGCTACACACGGATCCTCTACCACTTCGCTCCTACCCTTATCACCATGACCCATAGTAAGCAGTCTGTAACACCCCTTGTTTCTTTCGAGCTAGTTCCATGTCGTGCTCTCTCCCTTGATGGGTGACTACCATCTCCCTCTTAGCGAGAATCTCTTGACATGCCCTTGCCTCCTCCCTTTCCAAGCATTGACCACGGGAGAGGGAAAGGTGGAGAAAGAGTGCATCATCTCGGGGGAGAGAGGGAGAGAGAGGGAGAGATATTTTATGTCTATGATGTTCCACTCTGGTGTAGTGGTGTAGTGAGAGGAGATTTCCCGCAATCCGAGCAAGAGAATGTGTGTGTTGCTCAGCAGATGAAGCATGGGAACAAAGCCACGGAGTGATAATGCGCACGATCTGTGGAGGTATTTTGGAGCCAGTTCTCTCCATGATGGTCTGTACCAGGAAAAGCAGCCGATGCATCTCTGTGACGAGAGTGGACAGGGGATGCAAGGAAACAGGGAGGCATGCTATTGTGTGCACAAGTTGGAGATGCTCACGTGCTATTGTTCGCTTTTTTGTCCTAAAAAAAAAACTAAGCATCTCCCTAGATTCCTCTTAATACAACAACTCAAAAAAATTTAGCACTGCCTACTTGGTCTACTCTTGCGCTTACATTAATTAATTAGTCAAGAAGATCCCCAAAGAATTTTAGCACTCAAATGCAAAATAAGCCGAGCTATCGCCATCAGCTTTTCTGTACCTCCTTTCTACTGCTCTGCCCCCGTCCCCTCCCCGCCCTCCTGTGCGCTGTTTTGTTCTGAAGAACCCATCATCGCAATGCCCCCCCCCCCCCCCCCCCCCCACACACATACAACACCCTTCCGGCCCCCTAAATAACAAAATGCCAGCTATTCTGCCTCGCGCTAAACGACGCTCCTGCTGCCGTCTGCCTCGCTATTCCTTTGCCACACCAATCAACACACAAAGCGATCCCGCATCAGCCCAAGCTGACTCTCACATCGCTTGTCGTGCAGCAGAGACAAACAATGCAGTCCTCGGCAAATAGAGCAACGCCTCCACTCTCAACCCAATGCCTGGCTTGAGAGACGAGGGCGAGAGCGAATGAAACCAAGCATTGCGATGTCCCTCTCTCCACCTTGGCTCACACTTGGCATCACTCCCACCCCTCTCCACATAAGCCTGCCACCTAGCTCCGCCTTCCCTTTTTCTCCCTACTCAAGCAACCGAATCTCCATAGATTCTTGCTAATGAACAAATGAAAAAGTCGTTTTCGGGACCTACTTGTTCAAATGTATATGAATAGACGTAATGATAGACATGTTGCAAAATGTTATGAACAAGAGAGAGGCATGGATTTTTCAGCCACTTGTCATATGACTAAACTATCATTTGTAGCATTTTTATATCTTTAGCTCATATGTTCAAATCTATACGAATTAGACACAAAGATTGTGTATTGAATGTCTAGAGGGGGTACAATATTAGGAAACCACATATATAACATGCAATTAATAGGATAAGCCTACTAATCTTCTTACAAAGATTGTGCCTCGTGAGAAGTTTGCTTACTTCCCTTTGTGGATTGATCACACCGTATGGTCATTCCCATAGTGGTAGCTCTAGTTTGTTGGACTTATGAAGACTTTTGTGGCAAATCACGACATATGAGGAAAAAGTACCTTTCTTTAATTGAGTAGTTGCATGATTGCCCAAAAAGCATATTGTAGGCACGTCTTGTATGTGAAGTTCAAATTTTCTTTCTTTTCTTAGGTTTTTTTTTGGCTAGAGACCTATGTCCAAGGATGATTGTTTTAACCTTTAGAGGATATTATCATATGTCAAATAGTTTAGGGTTAGAGTTTGTTATAATAGTCAAAGAGCATGGTTTCCCTCTCCATCAACTTGGCTAAAAAGATCCTATCCCTGGACAGATAAGTAAAATTTATAAACAAGGTCTTCATTTCTTGAGTGTGTTTTGAGGAGGTTGAATTGTGACCTCTTGAAAGAGCCTTTTTGCTCCCAAAATTTCCATTTTCTTTCTCATTGTTGGGATTCTTCTAATTAGAGCGTATTTTTGTCTAGATCTGGTTCTTTTTTTCTTCCTTTTTCTTTTAAATATTGAGTTTTTAGCTTTATTTTGACCCTAACAAGCAAACTAGTTTTAGCAATAAAGGACAACCCTTTTTTATTGCTTTTTAAATTGAAGCTCTACTTTTATCTAGTGTGGTTGCGTTTGAGTGCCTAGTGTTTTTAAAGAAAACGTTCTTCAATACTAAAAATATACCCGCATTCTTTTGAGTGCCTAGTGTTTTTTAAGAAGGTGTTTTTCAAGTCTAGGAATAGAGCTGCATTCTCTTTTTTCACCAATCTCTTGTTTACTGGTTTGGAGAGTTCCATGCCTTCTAGTCGTATAACCCAAAGTAAACATGACAAAAAATTTAAACTAGCTGAGGCTTCAATCACACTCATTCCATTTATCCCTTGTTTTTGTGATGGAGTTTATCATGATATACATCATCACTTGCCCTTTATTGATAATCCCATGCCCACTAAAAAAGAGGGGGGGGGGGGGGGGGGGGGGGTTCACACTAGATGACACTTGCATTGGGATCCATGTACCAAGTTCACACATATCTAGAGGTCGATGGAACTTTGCCAAAAGCAAAACAAGGGCCAACACAATATTTGAACTCAAACCTTCCCCAATCCAAGGGGCACACACTTAATGTTAGAATACCATAATGCCACTATGGGTGTACTTGTTGACATCTCTCCACATAGTCATTGAGATAATGAGGAATGCCCCTCATTCCCAAAACTTATAGATGTGTGGCCTACCATCCAAATTGATTCGATTGCTTGAGCATCACGATCAGGCGGTCTCCCCCTGCACCTTGTCCTCACGACTCTATGGTCGAAGAGCAATCAACCTCGTCATAGTTGTTACAGGCTATGTGACATTACCCCAACCTCCTGATACACTTTATGAAGGATTTTTCTATCTCTATAGCCTAGAATCCTTTCTGATTCATAGGGTATCTTTGGTGGCTCTATCAAGTCCATGAAAGTCTCTAGAGAGACTACGTTCTCCAACCCATGAACTAATTTCTTCACTTTACTAATGTGGAAGACATGGTGAACTTGAGAACTCTTCGGTAACTCGAGCTTGTAGGCTATGTTCCCAATTTTCTTCAAGACTTTAAAGGGACCATATGATCTAAGAGAAAGTTTGTCACACTTTCTTGTTTTCATGGTTTTTGACTTTGCAAGAACCTTTAGGAACACAAAGTAACCTTCTACAAAGGTAGCTTTTCTTTATCCTTTATTAGCATACGTCTTAGTATGACCTTGTGCACTATGAACACTTTCCTTTGTTGCCTTTAGCATGCCATTCATATCTTCTAGGAAATCCTTGACAGATTGAATCTTCTTTTTCTCTAAGCTTGCAACCATAATAGATCTTGGTTGGAAACCATACATCAACATGAATGGTGTAAATCTGGTTGTTGAATGTTTGGAACTGTTGTAAGAAAATTCCAAAAAGGGTAAGTACTTTTTCCAGTCAGATTGCTTCTTACTTACAAAAAAACGCAACATGTACTCTACAATTTGGTTAACTCTTTTGGTTTGACCATTAGATTGCGGATGATCTGTTGTACTCATACTCACAATTGCTACTTACTTACATAAGAACGCAACATGTCCTCTGGTTAACTCTTTTGGTTTTACCATTAGACTGCGGATGATCCCTTGTACTCGTACTCCCAATAGTATCCAGATTTTTGAAGATTTTCCTCCAAAAGTGGCTATTGACTTCTCTATCTCTATCTAACACTATATTTGCGAGCAAGACGTATAGTTTGTAGATATGTTCAATAAAGAGTTTTGCTAACTCTAGAATTTTAACCGTTTTCTTTGTGGCTAATAAACTTTGCCATCGACACATAAGTTTGGAACATATCTAAATAAACTAGGCCAATAAAATTATCTTTTAACTAATTCATAGATCTTTTGAATCTCGAGATGAAGTGCACTTGGACTATCGTGAATTTATTCGAGAACGCGGACCCAAAAGTCACCAATAGTTGGTACGCACACTCTACCCTTGTAAAGTAAGTACCCATTGTCAATGGAGTAGTTAGCATACTTCTCTCCCTGGAAAAGTTTATGGCCCACCTTTGAAGTCGTGGAAATCAAAGGAGACGAAAAGCCTATGTTAGACCTATCCGTATTTGAGCTATACTCGAAAGTCTCGATTAGTCTCTTTGGACTAACTCTCTCTTCCCTACCGGTTGCATCTACGGCTAGTTTGTGTAGACTAGCACTACGTGCTGACAAGGGAGATGATGCAATCATGTACAACACGCGAGTAAAAGATGGATCATGCTCACATAAGCCACATAAGGACTCCAAGAATTTGTGGCATGTGACTAAGTGCATCCGCCAATACGTTATACTTACCTCTCTAGAAATGTATCTGAAAATCAAACTCTTGTAGGATCTTTATCCATTGAGATTTTCTTCTTTTATATTCATTTTGAGTTTAAAGCCAGTTCAAACTTTCATGGTCCGTTTGGATCTCAAAAGTGGAATCATATAAATAGTGACTCCACTCTTTAAGTGCATGTTCTATCACTAGTAACTCTCGCTCATAGGCCAAGTAGTTATGTTTGGGGCCATTCAACTTTTTACTCTCAAATGCAATTGGGCATCCCCTTTGCATATGTTCCCAATGGCCTCATTACTTGTGTATGTCTCCAGGACAAATGACTTGTTCGAATCAACTATAGTCAATATAGGTGCAATTGTTATAGCCACCTTAAGATTTTCAGAGCTCTTTTGTTGGGCTTCCCCCCAACTTATACTTTAACATTTTGACCTCAACTAGTCTGTCACGGGGCTCCAATATTTGCATAGTACTTCACATATTGTTGGAAGAAGCTCAATATACCAAGAAAAGTCTAGAATTCCTCGAGATTTCTTGGTGTTGGACATCGAAGACTAGCTTCCAATTTCTCAGGTTCCATCCATGTTCCCTCTGCGGATATAATGTGACCAAGATAATGAATCTGAGTCTTAAAGAAATCACATTTTCTTTCCTTCGCACATAGTTCATGTTTTCTCAATAACTTGAATGCTAGACATAAATGTTCTAAGTGTTCTTTTTGAGATTTAGTATAGACTAGTATATCATCTAGGAATACTACTACTAATTTTCCTAAGGAGGAACAAAAAATACTATCCATAAGCGTCATAAATGTTGTCAATACATTTGCTAGCTCAAATGGGATTATTAAGAGCTCAGAATGTCCGAAAATGGGTCCTAAATGATGTCTTTGCAACATCTTCTAATCTAATTCTAACATGATGATAACCAGATCTTAAGTCTATCTTTGAAAAATACTTTGATTCAAAGAGTTGATCAAACAACTCATCCATACACGGCATTGGATACTTATTCTTGATTGTTATTTGATTAAGCACCCTATAATCTATACACATCGAACAAAGCCTAATTGCCTTTCCACTTCCTGTGCTTCGAAGTGGTTTAATCTATGAGCATGTTTACTTATTGGTTTGAATGTGGAATAACATCAATGCCATGGTCCACTTCTTGAGATAGTGGAAAGCTATTTGGTAAATCATCAATAAATACATCCTAAAATTCTTCTGATAAATTATTTAAAGCATCTACGTACTTTTTCTTAACGGTCTCTTTGCCTTGAATTTTTTTTTATAGAACCGCATGCATGTCAAACAAACAGTGGGTCCCGTCCAAGGCCATCTTTTTTATGATGTTTGTCTACGCAAACATTACTTGCAGATTCAATTACAAAAATATTTTCATTATTTTCGTCTATAAAAACAACATTTAAAAGAGGATAACAAGAAAATATCTATGCAAGCTGCCCTGCATAGCTCCATGGATGAAATGAGAGGGGTATAGGTGACACTACTGTCACCCTACCACCATGATCAGACTGTGGGCATGTTATGTAAATAACTCCAAACTAGACTAGGGCATATGATATACCTCCACCCCTTGCCTAGGTAAACATCTACTCTAGCCAAGTGCATGACTTGAGAGTCAAGCAAAGCCTCGTAGTCTTGCATGACTAATGAAACTCCCAAGACTACGATATGTCATACGGTCTTATCGGAACCGTCGGCCAACCCAACAATATACTTATGATCATATGTGGTCTCGATCAACCTTAACTTCTTAACTAATGAGTAGTTTCAGAAGTTATGGCTAGTTCCATCTTCAATGAAGACATCAACTATATGACCACCAATAGTGCCATACATGCGCACCATGTCATGCGGGCGTATGATAGGCTGCCACATAGCTGGTGTCAGTGAACAAGCATGACACTCATCCCATTGTCATAAGACACCTCCCTAATTTGAGAGGAACCCTCTACACTGTATGCAATTGCCTAGAGGATCTACCAGCTCTCTTGGGCTCATAGCCATTAGTGCTAGCTTTAAGCTTTGCTACACTTGGCCTTAGTGTGCCCTACCTCATTGCAGCTAAAGCAACAATTTTTCTTTTCGTGCTTTAACATAATGCCCTTTTTTTGGATTTTGGACTCTCTTCTTTTTGAATGTCATGGATTTTTAGACCAACGATCACCCTGGCTCCCCTGGTTTGTCCTCTCCCCTTGCTTATCACTACAAAACCCTTTTCTTTCAAAGGAGACCCTTTTTTCTCTTTGTCCCTGGCGCTTGATGTTATCTTAAATTTGTGCTTATATGATTTCCTTGAATAAGCCTTTCGACTGAAGAGGCTCAAGATAATACTTGTGAGGCCTCTCTTGAAGCCTCGCAATGCCCAGAATGCATCAATCCCTTTCAACTTGAGTACTATCTCTCTATAGTCCGAGATGTAGTGAGTTAGGGACTTATTCTCCATTGAGCACTTGTCCCATAACTCAAAGTTTCTCTCTTCTTCATTGCCTCAAAATAATTGTTTCCGAAGCATCGTTTTGAACTCCACCCAAGTACTAGGAAGAGTGGTCAAACTCATCCACCACTAGTATGCCTTGCCAGCTCAGCAAAAGCTATCCTCTATGGGCTACAAACGACTAGGTTGCTTTGTAGCACATGAATGTTCAACCACTTTGCTAGGAACATATTGACTAAATCCTTGTTCCGCTTCTTTCCTCACCTCCAAAGCTAGGCAATTTAAAATCTTTGAGTAGGAACGAGGTTGTCTCTACGGATGGCCCCGCAGGCACATTGGTATGCAGTCTTGTGACTACATGTGAGGCTACACTTACTCGTGCCGTGCGAGTTCTCCCACTATGAGGAAGAGGAGATCATAACAAAGTGGCTGTTAATGCATCTAAGCACGTGGAGATGCTCTGCAACATCATGACTACATCATACAGGGCATTCTCTAAGGTGGTCAATTTTGCGTTAAAGTATTTAAACATCCCACTAGATAGCTTTGTCTCTGATAAGACATCGACATGGTTCACTAAGTCATATTTTTCATCCTTGTCATCCAAGAGGTCCACATTGTCCTCCTCAATGACTTCCGTGTCCATAAGGTTTGGCTCGTTTGTCAAAGGAGAATCGTCAGGGTTTGCGGATTCAACGGGTGTGCTAGGTCCAAAGACGGGGTCTATGGATGTGGAGGGCGTTTGTGAGTCACGTGATGTGATCGACGAGCGTGCTCCATAACTCAGAGAGAGCTTGGCATCTATGGATGAACAATTTGGTTGGGGTTAAGCTTGCAACCCAACCCTCGTCAAGAGTAAACCAAAAAAATCCTAGAAAACTAGAGGGTGGTAGGGACACATTAAGACAGACAAACATTTTTTAAATTTTTTTTCTAGGAAATTAAGTGCAAGAAAAATAATAATGGAGATTTGTAAAAAACGCTAACAAATGAGTAAGAGAGAAAAGTACTCATTCCCTTCTCTTCCAAGAGTCGTTGACCGGTGTCGAAGTCGACGGTGCATTGTAGTATGTCCCCTACGGGAGACTGCCGTGTGAAGAGCTTCATCCTTGGAAAAGGCTCCTTGCTTGAAATGAGAATGCCCAAAGTAATTTTGAGTTTTGTGGTATATCTCTATAATTATAAAGAAGGGAGAGTTTTCAAATAGAGGTCATGGGCGAGCTACCAACTTGGTGGCGCCATGGGCAGCGCATGAGAGGGCCTGAGTTACCACCCTAGTGGCGGATGTAAGGGCGTACTGTAGTGCCAGGCGGCATAAGGGTGGAAAATATGGTGGTGGTGACAGTTGGTGGCTACTGCTAATGACGGCGTTGGCTATGGCTAATGGCGACGGTGGCCTGGTGGCTATGGCTGCCAGTAAAATCATATGAGGGAGAGGGTACCAACCGATAGAGATAGAGCACCCATCGACGAAAAGGTGAGCTGCGAGCGATGAGAGCGAGGATGGTGGCGAGTGACGAGAGAGAGAGGATGTCGATGAGTAAGGAGAGTTAATGTACATGCGTACATGTGTGTGCTTGTGTGCCAGGGAGAGAACTTGCTTCCTCCCTGCTATGGCGAACCTGTTGCCTCTCTCTCCGTGTGTTGCAAAGAACCTTATCCTCTCTTTTACCAGTCTTTAACGCTTAATAATAAGCTAAGGTGGTTGGACCCACTTCACATGGATTTTGTCCAGTTCAACCAACCAGCCCTGATACCAATGTTAGAATACCATAATGCCACTACGGGCGTACTTGCCGAGGAGGGATAGGGTGTCCGCTCTCCACCCAACCATTGAGATAATGAGGAATGCCCCTCATTCCCAGACCTTATAGATATGTGGTCTGTCGCTCGAGCACTACAGTTTGGCGCTGTCCCCTTGAGCCCTATCCTCATGGCTGTACGGCCTGAGAGCGATCAACCTCATGCAACCGTTACAGGCTACATGACATGCACACACCCATCACAATATAGAGTGCAACACATAGCACAAATTGGGTCCTAACCATTTAAAATTTTGATTGGGTTTTAGGTCGCTCAAAAAATCTTGCTTGGGCTACGGTAAGACTCCTCAGGGCATAAAATCAAAATTTCTCCTGAATGACTGTGAGCCATTAGGGTTGTGGTGTGCATGGGCGTCAAAGTAGTGCCTAATGCAAGGCCTTGTAATGTGGCCCTATGTATGCATACTCAATCAATGCATGAAAAAATTAATGATGTGCGAGAGGTGGCTTTTAAGCAAAGTGCTTAAGGGCATTTGACAATGAGGTTGACCTGGTCCTATATTAATGAGCACGTACTATGTAACAAGTATTATAAGCCGTCATCATTCTGTTGAATTGATGAAGGTTGAAAATACTTTTTGACTTGAATTTTTGTGGGAAGTTTAGAAAGCCACACCATCTGTTGTGGTGACCTGCAAGAAGTTATGGGGATTATGGTTGCCATGGGATGAATTGGACCTTATTGTTTTGGAATCCACTATCTGTGTGTTTATTTTTGAGTGCTAACTAGTTGCTTAGGTGCCCATACCTATTTGTATTTTACTACTTGTGTTTTCCTGACCTTTGGATTATGGATGACTGGTGGTGGATCAAGTTTGGTTGCTCTTCTTTCCTTTGTAGCTTTGGGTGAATATCGTGGTTAACTTTGTGTTTGTTCAAAAACACTTTGCAGTTGGGCCTTTGGTACCCAAATGAAGCTTGCATCAATTCTTGAGGTATCCTTTGGTATCCATATTTGTTACCTTGAGGGTGTTTGGTGATGTTTTGGTGTGACATTGGCATGTCTCTTCTTTGGTATCCAAATTTGTTTCGAATGGTTGACTTGTGTGGGTTTTTCAATGTCCGCGAGTCTCTATGGCATGAGTGAGGATGTGTAGCAGGTAGAGTTGTCTCAAGGGTTTGTATTGAAGGGAGTGAATCTACTGTAGATGCACAATTATGGCTATCAGTAGATCTTGTAGGTGTCGTTTCTTTCATGACAATTGCTATGTTTTGTTGTGCTTCTATTGCATTAAAGATATCCTCTAACTCCTTCTTTTCTTTGTCACCATCTTTGAAGAGATACATGGTATCTTCTATGGAAGCAAATATTATTTGTCATACATGATGTTCTGTTGTAAAATACACTTGGTTTTCCACCCAATGTATATACGCCTTGTATTTGCGTAGCCATGGTGTTTCAAGTATTAACTGATTATCAAGGGAGTTTGAAGGTAGTACGAAGAAGTTATTTGGACATGGTAATCCTTTGATATGTAGCATGAGCTCCATGTAACCTGGGGCAACACTGACAATCCCATTGAATCTTGTGAACGTCCTTTTTAATGGTTATATGACCAAATTTGGTATTTTCTGATACAGTTCCCAACTAATTGTATTCAAATGTGTGCCAAAATCTACTAACACATGAATAGGTAACATATTAGCTACTAAATTTGTTGAGATATAAGGATCTAAACCATCTTTGTCCTCCTCGAATGCTTGTTAGCTGGTAAATCCAAATAGCCTTTTGCTTTTTAAAGTCTTTCAGCATTTGTTCCCTCTTTGTAGCTTGTTCTTTGGGCTTCTTGATGTGCCTGTTGAATGACTATTGTTCCTGTTCTTAGCTGTGTGTGCTCTTTTAAGCATTTGTTGAGTAAATGGAAAGTAATATTTTATTAATCTACAACCACTAATCCAATTGGGAATTTCCTCTTCATCCACCAGTGTAGCAAGCCTTATGGCCACACTTGACGATATAGAATGAATCACAAATGGTCCCAAACCTTGCTTTTTTAGTCTCCTAGTCTTTTGTTTAAGAGTATCGAACTCTTGTGTTACATCATTATCCATTTTCCCTTCATGATCGTCTTGTTATTCAATCCCACTTATCATGCATAATGGAATCAAGTCCAGACCTTTTTTGTCACAAAATGTTGTCATAGTGATCTCATTTTCACACACATCTAAGGTGGCCAAAATTTGAGTCCACTCTAGGGGTTCCATTCTTTCTTCCGGGAAAGGTTCATGTATGTAGTCGATATCTTCAAACGGTCTATTCTGCTTGCACTCGTCTTTAAAAGGACTGTCACAATTTGAAGCTCCACACATCCATAAATGAGCTTTAAAGTTAAACCACATGAATTCTTCAGATTCTATAGCTGTATCCAAATCCATTTCCTCTATAGGAGTTCAACGCACAAATCTATAGCTATAGTCTCTTAGATTGATGCCTATGGTGGTTTCCATGTCACGTAAGTATCTATAATCATAACCTCAATCTTGAACCATTTTTAGCTGACACACGAATGGTATTCCTAGAATAACATCATAGTTTTTCTCAGTACTCTTCAACAACAAATGTGTGCTCATACTCAATTCCACAAGAAGTCATTACCACCTACTTGAGAAATCCAATAGGCTTTGCAATATAGCCATCAACTAATTGTAATTTCATTTGTATTCGTCTAAGGGCACATTTTTCCCATTTCTCCCAAATTACTTTGGTGACAATGGCAACCCCTGCACCAGTGTCTAGAATAGCAATGGTTTCTATTCCTTGATGCTCTATGGGAAATGTGGTGTTTTCCTTTTCACCTTTGCAATAATCACCAACTTTATTTTTGGGAACTAGCACAACATCCTTTTTGGGTTGGCTCCAATCCTCCACTTCTTGACCTATTGTCTCAATAGGATTTTTGATTCCCATTTTTTCAAGACATCTACCAACATCTCTCCACATATGAGGTCTAACTTTTAACAACTCATCTACCATTATTGTGCATGTCATGGACGTCGACATAAATTCTTACAATCCTTGAGAATCTATGACTAGCTTATGAATTCTTATCTGAGATGTCAAAACCATAAGATTAGATCTTTCCTCATATGGTCGTAAGTAGAAAGGCAACTCCTTAAGGTTTTCTTCTCTACTATCCTCTCATCTTTCCATTACCTGGTCACCATACATGGATTATATCTCGAAGTTCATCATGCCTTGGTCGAGGTCGACTTTCGCAATTGGTGTTGATTCCCACGAATGGTTTCCATCTCTAGACTTCCTAACTACATCCCAAAGTTCTTTAGACCAATCACCTTTAGCTTCCGAGCATGGTAGGAGGTATGTGGTAAACATATTAATCTGTTATGTTTTCTACCATTTATTCAATCACTCCTGCTCTACAAGTAGTTGCATTCTCAATCCCTTGAGGATGTAGGATCCCTATTTTATCCTCTTTCTCACCTTGGTCATTTGAGCTCTTTTTGTGAACCCTATTGTTAACTGAAATCTCAAATTTCTTCATCGGTTCTTGTTCAGTGGCGTCATTTATGATCTCTTTTTTTTTTTTTTTGTTTCCTTAGAGTCAATAGGTGGTTGAAGTATTATCCTAGCCTGAGCTGGCATGTTTGGTGGAGGCTCCATAAGAGCTTGACTAGTCTTGAGCAACCTTTTGCACATCTCCAACCTCAACTTTTCTATCTCCACATTAGGATAAGTCATCCACCAATGCTCTATAATATGTTGGTTGTCTACTCTTGCTTCATAGGCCTTCATAATTGCTTCTAATGGCTCAAACTTCTTATTGACTAAGAGAAAACTTCATGAGCTAGCATCCTTTGGCTCTACTCTGCTTGGCTTGTGCTTTGTTGTGGGCCCGGGGCGGTCACTTTTTAGAATGTGTATGATATCACGTGAGTTAACCGGAGAGGATTATTAAAAGACCAAAATGTATAAAAATGTATACATACAGAGGGGGGTGGGGGTTTTTTAAATAGGCTCACAGTGTAAGTATAGTATGTATATTGGGGTATTATTAATTACCTCTTGAACTCATGTGATATAGGGGTCTTTTGATAAGTGACTGCCCCGGGGTTGTGGGTGTTTCTTCTAGTATCACAATTGTGGTAATTTCTCTCAAGCTTGTGAAAGCTGAGCAATAACAGCCTTTATCTCGCAACTTTCTTCACTGATTTCACACTCACTGACTTGTTAGAGTCATCACTACTTTTCTCACCTATCACCTTTTGCTTCACTTGTGCTCTCATTACCACCTTCAATGGAATTTTGAATGTGAATCAGAACCACTTGAAGAGGGCATGACCTCTACAATGTTCACCGTTGCTTTTCCTTTCTTATCTAGGCTTTAAAGGCAATCCTAGTACAAATGTTTAATTCCACATTCATCACAATGTCCATGTGAAACACTACTTGGTACTTGCAATGCATTAGCAGTCACATTATGAACTTTTTTTGCACCATCAATTTGGTAAGTTGGGTAATTCCTAGCCAAATGGTCTCCTTGACACTTGAATCTAGGTCTTAGGGTTCCCAATTGTCTTGGTTATTGGGCAAATGGTCTCTGAGGATAAGCGATTGGTTTAGCCTCTCCTTGATTGGCTATGAATATTAGAGCTCCTTGGCTCAATGTAAGCCCTTGTCTTGGAGATATGCCACATATTCTTGACTGAGGGCTACTAGAGGATGAAGCAATAATCTCATGGTCATATGACTCCATAGCCACACTGGTGGGTTAGGATCGTAGGCATGGTGGTAATACAATACATGTCTACGAGCACAATGATTGGTAAGACCTTTCCTTCACTTGACCTCTATTGTAGTAACATTCCTTAGTGATATGATTTGTCCACTTATTCTCAATGGCATACCTTTTTTGTCTAGGATACTGCTGTGGCAACACTGGACGCTGACGTGTCAGCGGGATGATTTTCTCCACATGTCAAGCAATGGCTTAATGGTGGTACTATTTGGTTTTGGGCTCCTAAGGACTGATCCATTCTCTTCATAAATTCCTCTGCAAGATGGTTCATATTCACTTGCTATTGTATCGGTGTCGTCATCTGTGTATTGCATTACTAGCTATAACTCGTGAGTCATATGAACCTATATCTATTTCATGATTTTTTTCTATGATACCAGGGTGATAGCATGAAAAGGTGGTCAATTTCTAGGACATATCTAGGTGGTTTTGAGGTGCTTCTAGGCTTCATTTGTTCCCTTGTCTATATTTATTGGAGACGTGGAAAATCTCAAAGAAATGCAAAAGGGTACGTTAAGAAGGAAACATGTTTTGAACCTCTCCCATCCATAATGCAATAGATTCTCACTCACGGGCTGGCTCCTCACATTGCTGCATGCAAAGCTACGAAGCAAGAAGCATTCCATGTGCTACTTCAATTTCCCGGACCCGGTGTGAACAAAGAGAGAAAGAAGTGTGTGCACCTTCCGTCTCTGTGCCGCAACAATCTTCACCTCATATGTACACTAAACCATGCTCTCTCTCTCTCTCTCTCTCTCTATCTGTCTCTGCATCATTTCTCCTTATTTTGTTGAGCATTGTGTTTGTTTGTATAGGGGAATGAGGACTCCTTTGCAAATGTGCACCATGACAAAGAAGGCAGCGGATGGTGTGGGTTCAACTAGTGTGCATTCATCCAGCAGCAAGACTAGGGACACAAAATTGGACAGAAAGTATGAAACTCTTGGTGTCAAAAGCATTGGTCGATATCAACTCTCTCTCCAACTACATGTAGAAATGTGCATTTCAATGACTATTGACGCTGTCAAATTTTGTTTGTAGCATTAACTTCACGGAAGGATCAATACCCCAAGCAAAAACAATTCTTCTATACATGAGAGGAGTTGCATAAAGAGCATGGGTTAATCTTGGAAGGCAAGCTCTAGCAACACCTCAGTGAGGCCGATGTCACACATGAGGATTGGTTGTCAATCTTCAAGAAGAAACGGGAGAAGGGTTCTAAACTCTTTCTGCATATGATGCAACCCAAGTATGTGGAGGAGTGCAGGTTACTATTTCACAAAGTCTACCAAGGTATGTCAGCCAATAAAGAGATCACACATAAGTTTGCAACTTTTTTTGTGTATGAGCAATGCCCAGCTACTCGACAAGATCCTGGAAGTCTAAAGGTTGCATAGGCTTGTTTTGGTGAGCAAGTATTGGACCATTGCAAGAAGCTTCCAGGTGGCATTGACAAGAAAGTAAAGAATTGACTGAAGAGCAATGAGGAGTCATCACTTCAGCCCCATCGTGTTGACAGTGTTGGGGCAAGATGCACCTGTGGAAAAAATGTTCTCTTTTCTAGTAGCACTTCTCTAATTAGTGCCTCCTTGATAATCCAGCAACTAAAGGCACATGTGCAACAGATGCTGGATGCAAAAAGGGATGCGTTGAAGGTTGTGAATACAACATTGGATATAGTGAGATTAGAGCTACAAGACAGGAACCAAGGTATAAGGAAGATACATGGAACATCTTGAGCCGCAATAGTGCTTCAAGGGCAATTGCACGAACTCCAGATATTGAAAGCCAACATGGAGGGAGCCGTTGATGCTACTCACCCTGATTATTTGGTGATTGAAGTCAAGGTGGATGCTCTCAGTAGTGCACTCACAACTCTTGGGGTTGATGCAAGCAGCTCCAACATAAGAGTTGAGGTGGATCGTCTCAAGGTATCCCTAAACCCATTCTTAGGTACATTAATCTACAAACATGAGAATAACTTCACACTAATAAAAAAGGTGAAGAGATACATGTGGTCAGGTAGGTCAACTCTGTTGATGGTACTTTATTCTGTTATGGTTTTTTTTGTCATGGCAAATTTTTTCCTATATGGTAGTGCCCAAAGTACTTGACATATGATGACATGGAAATTTTTGCTTACTGTGTTAGTTATTTTTAGTTATTTATCCTATGGTGGCTGGGTCTTTTTTGGAGTTTGTATGTAGTGGTGGTTGTGCCCAAGATACTTTATATGGTAGTTTGTTGTCTTATGGTGTTTTCATTTTTTGGATTTTGTATGTTATGGTGATTGTGCCCAAGGTACTTTATACGGTAGTTTATTATCTTAATGTTTTTTTAAAGGAGTTTGTTTGTTATGGTGGTTGTGCCCAAGGTACTTGTCATGGTAGTGTTTTCTACCATGGTGGTTTTATGGGTCATGGTTGTTTTTCCAAGTGTAGTGCGTAAGGTACCTATTATGGTACTTTTCTTGGTCATGGTGGTTTTTTTGGTCATGGCAGTCTTTCCTGTCATGGTGGTAGTGGTTTGTTTACATGCCACGATACTTTTCTTTGCCTTGGTGGTTTTTTTGGAAAGGCAATTTTCTGTTATGGTGATAGTGCCCAAGGTACTTGTCAAGGTACTTTTTTTGTGAAGGTGCTTCTTAGATCTATACCCCATGGGCTAATCTTTGTTTTTCATTTGTCATGTAGAAACAAGTGACTGACTTGGAAGCATCAACAAGTCAATGTTTACAACAAATCAACTTTTGTGAGAGCTTGCTGGAGCAGGTGAAGCAAGGTGACACAATGTTATTGCTTTTGACAGCTGGCCAGCATGTGAGCCACTCAAAGTTGTAGTGTCTATTCGAGGAATATGTGCCGCATGTGGGCTTGGCATTTATGGCTTTCTATGTGGTTTGCATGTACACTCTAGCATGCGGTCATGCATACCATGCTCTGTGTTTTGTTGGTTGGGTTAGATTGGAGATGGTATGTGCTGTTACAACCTGCAAGAGGAGTATTACAGACTTAGTTAAATCAATGCTTTTGCATACAGGTTGGTTGCGGTTGCTTCATATCTCATTTAAAAATAAAAATTGTTCAGGTTTCCTTCAACTATCTACGGATTGCGCAAGCTACATATTTACTAATATGCAAAGTTTCATCGATGCAATCCAGTAAATCTTGCCATATTGGTGTTGCTTAATAGACCTTGATGGATCTCCTTCACTACTCACCAACATCATGTAGACAACTCTTTTGAGCTTCAACTTCTCTTCATATAGATTCTTTGACTTTAGTAAAGATGCCTCAAATATTGGACAATATTGACTTCTCAGATGCATGATAAAAACATATAAAAGTTGACTGTTGAAGAAGACATTGAAAGGCCGTTTTCTTACCATCGCAAGTCATGCCTTGTGTTGCTTCCTGCCAACACTTTGAGACCTTTTTGCAAACCTGATTCACATCTTCTATTGAGCATGAATGTGATGCATCAATTTCTCTTTGTCTCCTATGGCTATCTCGTTTCTTCATGGACGAATATTGTCGCATCCGGTGGGTGCCTTCATGACGAATTGTGATTGAGCCTTCCCTATGGTAACTGTGAGGCATGTCACCATGGAATGGATTGTATTGTGCATGTTACTGAGAGAACCCAGACCCCTGCACTGTACTTGTAGGTGGCCGGTCATGCACAATCCCCTCTTCCAAATTGTTGACATCACCATTAATGGCCAGCCACCCAACATGAAAACTTGGCCCAATCTTCCCAACTTTGCTGTTGCAATCTTCACCCCGATCTCTTGCTACAACATCTCCACCCTGATCTCTTGCTCCATAATCTTTACACCTCGATGGGAAAGTCCAAGTTGTTCCTCTGCAACTTCAAGCTGCAATTCATGTGCAAGATTGCGGAATAGGGAGCCCCCCCCCCCCCCCCCCCCCCCCACACACACACACACACACACAGAGCAAAAATTAGAAGAAGCACATTTGTGGAATTACTTTGTGAGCATAGAGGATGACCTTAATTAATGGTAGCATCATAAACATAGCATTTAGTTAGCTTGGCATGAACAATAGTTTTGCTAGAGAGAGAGTATAGAGAACATGACAACAGTTGAGGACCGAATTTATGTGGAGCCGACCCCCCCTCCAATAGGCATTTGTATTATATTTTCTCCCATCAAGAGAGACTTGGTACAATACAAATTTTATGTTCCTTGTGACCTAGCTGATGCAATGAACATGGAAAGCTTTATGCATCACAATCATAACATAAACTTTGTGGAAAGCATTAACTATCCCAAGCCTCAGTCCCAAGGCCTCAAACACCTTTGAATGTGGAGAGAGCTAGAGGGGAATGAGGGTAGGGAAGAGGAAGAAGAAACATTTAATAGGAGAAAGAATTAGTTCTTCACTTATCATCACTCTTCTTGCTAGCATACATAATAGCATAGTAATGAAGATGGAGAAGATGGAAGTCTTAAGCATTGAAGCATGGCTCTTGGTTGGATTTGCATTCCATAGCCAAGAGTGTTGGTGTAGGCTCTTAACTTCTCTACTAGCTTTGAGAAGGAGATGGAGCTATTGCACTTTACACTTCAAACAATGAGAGTGTGTGGGGGAGAGTATACCCCTCAAGCATGCCCCCTACTTGCTTTTGTCGACCCCCTCTTCTAGCACAAGCTTGAAGCTCAATTGACCCTTGCAAGCCTGGCCAATCACATGCATGATGCATATCAAGCAAGCATGCTAGCCTTAGGACAAGTGTCCCCCTTTCCCCTTTGAGAGAGAGGACTTGATAAATGCAAAAACAATTAATTAAATCTACTAATTTATCATTGGACCCCTTGGGAGGCTAACCAATAGTCTTTAGGCACACCATGAGGGCAACATGAGGAGGACTTTTACCAAACACTGAGCAATGTTTTCCGAGCAACCTATAGTCCGAGTGAGTCTGTTAATTGGTGAGCCTCCTATATAGTACCATAATGCTTTTACACTTCCATCAGCCTATGTAAACATTTTGTTGGTAGACCTCCCTCTAAGTCCGAGCCTCTTGCAACATTTGTAGTTCATGACGTCTTACCTTTGGAAGATTGTGAGCTACAATTAGTCCTACACATAGTTAACAAAAATTTGAGATGTTTGTATTTCTAACAAGCTAAACTTGAGAAATCCAAAGGCTAGATTTTGGGCTTTCGATTAAGAAAACATTCAAATTTTACAAGTGTTAGTGTAAAAGTCATCTAATGCTTTAAATTTAACCTTGAATTGGGAGGATTTCAAACAGTATTTATAAAAGCTAGTGGTCTACTTTATTTTTAATGGCCTCAATTGAGAAATCCTGGCTCCACTTGAGCTTTCCCTTGAGAAAAGTGCTAAAACCGTACAAGTTTTAGTGTAAAAATGAGAAAATGCTTCAATTTTTAACTTAAAACTTGGAGCTTTTCAAGAGTGCCTTTTCTATATCTATGGGGAATGTGCCTTCTTTTGACCCTGCAATTTTGAAGTATGCCCATTTTCACATTGGTTGATTTTTTCTTTTGCAAAAATTCTAGAACTGCCACAATAGTTTTAATGAAAACTATCTTTAGTAGCATGTACCGAGCGCTCTGCTAGAGTGAGAGCACGTGATAGAGAGAGGCAGAGAGAGAGGGAGGGAGAAAGGGAGTGTGTGTGTGTGTGTGTGTGTGTGATAATTTCAACATGACTCAAAAAAAGCTAGGTCCAGTTAATCCAAAGCCTCCTCAAGCGTGCTTGGAGGGGGGGGGGGGGGGGGGGGGAGGAGGATCTCAAAAATAAGGGAGAAGGTTAGTGAAACCTTCTCAAATTTTTTGCCCAAAGGCTTTATGCATGTTCCCTTCAGTTGCAAAGGAAAAGAATAAGCTCTATTTACCTTGAGCATGCTTATATATATATATATATATATATATATATATGGAGTGCAAGACTCAACGAGACTGCATATCCAAATGTTTTTTCAAAGTAACTTTCCAATGGCAAGAGGCTGGACAAATTAGAATGCTTTAGAATCCTTCAATCTAGATAACGTACACTTTGTGTGTGCATGTGTGTTTTCTCATGTGCCTCGAGAGGCATTCACAAGATGCAGCGGCAACAAATCTGCACACTATCAACTTACAACAGAACATGAGGCGAGGTCCCCCTCACCAAAAAAAAAACTTTTCCAAGTTCCATCCTCTAGTTTGAATAAACCTACTTGCGTCAAGGTGTGTGGCTTTACTTCTATTGGTTTTCGTCCTCAAATCTTAATTCAAAAAGGTTCTTTTATGCTAGGCGTATTGAGTTACTACCACCCCTGTGTGAATAGGAGAGTGGAATGTAGTGTTCGTGAAAAGTCTACCTCAGCTTAGCCTTATAGTAGAGAAGGAGAAAATCCACTTGAAAAGTTTAAGAAAATAGAGATAAATTGCAAAAGAAAATAGTTAAATTTACTCAATGGATCTACCCAAACACTAGTGGAATGCAAGGATAGGGAACCTCGTCTGAAATTGGCTCTCCTTGGACTCAGCTTTGGCGGCCTCCACACGCGTTGCCAACTTCCTAGCACACCTGTGTTGTAGCTCATCTTCCCCAGCGATTTGTATTCCGTACCGTTTCTATCACGACACATGGCTGCCATCTAAACTGCCTTCAAGGGTGCACGCCGACATGTGTGTGTGTGTGTGTGTGGGGGGGGGGGGGGAGAGAGAGGAGAGAGAGAGAGAGAGAGAGAGAGAGAGAGAGAGAGAGAGAGAGAGAGAGAGAGAGAGAGAGAGAGAGAGAGAGAGAGAGAGAGAGAGAGAGAGAGAGAGAGAGAGCACGTGATGGAGATTATGTCTTGCTGACAGCGGCGCTGCAGAGCAGGCTATAGATCAACCCACGCCATCTCATTTTCCCTTTTGACTTTTGCAGGACGACAGCCCTTTGCTTCTCTTCCTGCGCAATGAATGGCTGATGTTCGGTGGCCAATTGCCTGTGATCAAGGTAAGAATACTAATTACATTGGCCTTAATTGTGAGGCTTATAAGCTTTACTTGATATGCTCTGTAACAGGTTGGAGAGAATTTAATAATGTCCTTGAATGATATCATTACATGGGTTCTGAATATATCCGTACATGCATTGACATGTAGGTCGGGCGGATGGCCGGACAGTTTGCAAAGCCAAGATCAGAGGACCTGGAAGAGAAAGATGGGGTGAAGCTACCAAGCTACAGAGGGGACATTATCAATGGAGATGATTTTGATGAGAAGTCCAGGTATCCGGACCCGGATCGTATGATCTGAGCCTACAGTCAGGCAGCTGCATCACTCAATTTTCTTCGGTCTTTCGCAGAACTGGTGGCTATGCTGCCATGCAAAGAGTGACCCACTGGAACCTTGATTTCACCTCTCACAGTGAACAAGGCAGCAGGTCATCACCTAAAATTTCAATGACTGTTGCTGCATTCCTATTACCTATATTTTGAGTTCATCAGAAAAATGTTCCTACTCTCTGCTCGTCGCAGGTACCGGGACCACCCGCTCATGACCAGCACCGACTTCTGGACATTGCACGAGTGCCTGTTGTTGCTGCCCTTTGAGAAAGCACTAACGCGACTGGACTCCACGACGGGTCGCTGGTACGATTTCTCTTTCCACCTTCACTTGATTTTTCAAGTCTAACTCTCTGAGGACCTTCCGTTTGATAGTTCGCCACCTGCAGCCAACGAGTATGATTCGGATTGGTAATGTAGATACGTTGATGGATTTCATTAATCTGGCATCAAACATGAGGGTCTGATAAAAAAAATAATATGCAGCTTATTTACCAGGCAATATAGAATAAAGAAGTGCATTCAAGCCAGGATTAAGCTTTTGCACTTGGTTGTAGAGCCAATGGTGGGGACATGCAGCTGGACACTAATAGTGCATCGATAACTGACTGAGATCCCTCACGAGTCACGAGTCACCGAGATCAAGAAATTGCACAGCTAATTTGTAGGGTCAATCTCTTCATGAGCCATCTCAAGCATGCACGTGTTCTATGTGGCACCAGGCACATGTCCCTTGAATTTAGAGGGATCTCTCTCTCTCTCTCTCTCTCTCTCTCTCACACACACACACACACACACACACACACACACACACACACACACACACACACACACACACACACACACACACACACACACACACACACACACACACACACACACACACACACACACACACACACACACACACAGAGGCTCATGACCTACTCCGGCAAATATGACGAAGGCATCAAATGAAAGATCGATGCAAATCAAAGATTGTTTACCTGCTCTACATGCATGGTCAAGTTGTGCATCTTGAGCCCTTTATCAATCTCCAAATTGGAGGAAAGTTTAAACTAAAAGTAGACACCTACGAGTTCAAATTACAACATTCTAGCTACATTTTGAGCATGGTTTGAAGAATAAGAGAACTAGGAAATGCTTCCAACTTTGACCTACAGTCGATTAGCTTTTAGTATGCCCTTATTTTGCTTAATTACAAAAGTGTGTTTTTGGCAAGCCTTGGCTTGGGCACCATCTGAAAACACTATTATTGGTATGTGTCCATGCGATTGTATTTGAGAGGGTCATGTTCAAGAAAATCCATTATTCTCTTTTTCCTAAACCATTGAGTATCCTCCTTGTAAACATGCAAACCAGAAGTACAAGTGAAAATTTACAAATTTGTAGGATTTTAAAAGTATTTTTGATATATTTTATCGATTTGTATTCCCTTTTCAAATGTTTGTAGTCCAGTAATCTTGATCTTCAATGAGCCCAAGGTTAAGCTGAGGCAGACCTTTCACAAACATGGACACAATAGACGTGTGACATTGGAGGTAGGAGGACTACCTGCATTTGTAGACTTCGCACAAAAATGCACAGCCTAGCTAAGTTTACAAACGGCTGGCATTTGTGTATGATCGAGGGCTACAAAGGCCAATAGTCCCTTACCTCGAATGTCAAACCTAGCTAAGCAAAGACAAGACAATAGAAGCACATGATGTTGCCATACTTCACAATGTGGGAATAATAGGGGGAGGGGGAGTAATGATGGCTTCTTGTGACAAAATTACTCACCCTATTAGTTGACGAAACAATCTTGCACCCATACCAAAGCTAGTTATGTCAATCCAGTAGAATGTTATAATGTTGAACAAAATAGAAAAACCAAGAGAATGAGGAGCTCTTTTACAAGAGAATTTGTCAAAATCATGTTGTTTTTGTTAGTCTGGATCTAGCCTTGTGTTCTAATACTAATTTTTTTCTTTATAGCTATTTTCCATGGGCCCTACATTTTTAACTACACCTAAAATAGGAAAAGCTATTCTTTTTAATGGGAGCGTTCTACCACTACTCTCAGAAAGGGGTTTTCTAGATTTACACAATTCGAATTGGTCTAAAATTGAGAAAGAGGTCTCTAGAATGGACAAAATTAAAAGTGTTTGTAAAACTCATGCTTGTGCAAAATTGCTAGTATCTTTATAATTGTTTATTTTAGTCCTTATGCTATTATAGTCCATACTAAATATTTCTATGTTACAGCCATCACTAGCTCATTATACTTGCATATTAGAGGACTTGCAACTCATAGGCAGTCGTCCTGAAGTTGCATACATTGTAATAGCACTATATATATTTCTATTGACATGTCACAAAATTCAATTTTAGGCATTGCTAGATTACTGTGTACCTTTTAGTGATTGTATATATATAAGCTACAACAAAATATTGAAATCACGTGAAAAGCTCCCTTGGTTTGTGTACTAAAAATTAAGAGAGCTCGTTGCTTTTTTGTTATTGTAGCTTGCTCTTTTGCTTGGTTTAGAGATTGCTCGGAAAATCTTGCTCGGTGTTAGGGATCCCTCCATGAGGAGGAGCTTGACAAGTGTCCTTTTTGATTTCTTTGTCCAAGCTTGCCTTGTGTAAGGGTGTGTGTGTTCTCTCTATAGCCCCCTCTTGTAGGTATCGCCCCCTCCTTGTAGAGATAGTAGTTGAATTTTGTGGAGCACCTTACCCTCAAGCACCTTAGTCAGCAAGCATGACAAAACACCTCAAGCTTGGGTAATGTTCCCACAAGCATCTCAAGCTCCCTGGTCGGCAAGCACGACAACCACCTCAAGCACCTTATTCAACAAGCACGACAAGCACCTTAGTCATCAAGCACAACAAGCACCTGAAGAACCTTAGGCATCAAGCACGACAAGCACCTCAAGCACGGGACAAGCACCTCAAGCTTGGGCCAGGTTCCCACCTCAAGCTCAACCCTAGGTTACGTAAGGTCAAAGGACTTTTTAACACTAGCCTTTGGAGGTCTTCAATGAAGCTAACCCTAAGGTCTTTTAAGCTCCATTGGTTAGCCTTCCTCTTTGATAGACCATCTCTCATTTGGACCATTTTACCATTGGCCCCATGGTGAGATAGATCTGTAAGCACATGTCTATATTCTAACCCCTGGTTCCCGTTTATTCTCCCACATTAAATGATCAAGCTTAATATGAGAAAATTATTTTGGCTAGTTAGATATTAGATTTTATGACACACACACACACACACACACACACACACACACACACACACACACAGAGAGAGAGAGAGAGAGAGAGAGAGAGAGAGAGAGAGAGAGAGAGAGAGAGAGAGAGTCAAAAGGGTAGGCAAACAATCTTGCCTTGATTCTAAACCAAGAACCGCTATATTAGTTGACATCTTTTTCTATGTCTTTTAAAAAAATTGAATTTTTGGCTTTGGAAAATTTCCCACAAAACACCAGCCACAAGTGCGTGTCAAGGACACTACTTTTTGAACCACCAACCCATGCTTCCACCTCTCCATGGACCATGCAATTGTCTAATAAATAGACAGCTTCTTTCGTGACCTCATCTAAAGTACTGCATTTTTTCAAGTGCGAATCCTTCTTGAGGTGTTCGTTCTTGATCCCCTCAATGAGCAACACTACTTGGCTATCCTCCTGGGGTTTCTCTCGTGGTGGGAATCTCTCAATATACTGTTTGAGTTGCTATCATACTCTCTCATTATCTTTCTTCTTGAAAGAATGGAATTGTGACACTATATTATGCTTAATCCCTTGCATGGAAAACTCCTCCATGAAGTCTTGCAATAGTGCTTCTATGTTTCCATAGTCTTCCTTTTTTTAAGATGCTTGAATCACGGCCATTGCCATCTTCAAAACATGGGCTGGAACCATGTAAGGGCGGTGTCTTCCAAGGTTAATCCAAAACCTTCAAATTGAATCTGAAAATTTGTGATGTGCTCAACTCTCAATACCTATTTAAATGATGCACAATGTGCATGGGGATCCCCTGATCCATTATACTTTGATGCCATGAATTTTGCAATTTGAGATGGACTCATGGGTCTTGGCTTAGCGACATATTTTGTCACTCTTGGAGCTCCTGAAAAAGCTTCTTCATAAAGAGGTGCTTCCATTTTGTGTGTAGCTCTTGGTATTTCTCTCATAGTTACATCTGGCACTACTTTCTTGGTAAGGTGTGGCATAAATGACCGTGCAATGGCCTTAAAGCCACCTCTATCTGCAGTTCTCTCTGGATGAGTATCTTCGACTTTAGTTGTTCTTGTGGGAGAATCTACTTTTTATAATGCTCGATTCTTCTCTCAACTTTGTGGCTATTTCAACAACTCCAACTATGAGTTTTAAGGTTCTTGGCTCTAGGCTTACACTAGGAGCACTGGGCATGGTCAAACGGTCAATCACTAGAATTCCTTGATAAGTGATTTTTTGAAAATCCTCTCTTGATACTGCTTCAAATTTGTTAAGATCAAGAAGTCTCTGTAGCTATTGAAGCAAAAACATATAGGATCTTATCTTTCTTGATTGATTCATATCCAATGGACCTACCTCTATACATGTTAATATCTTCTCATATGGACGTCCAATAGAGAACTATGCACGTATCATCAATCAAGGAACGTTTTGTTTTTAAGGAATGGAGTTAAATGAGATGTTTTGAAGATGACAATGGCCATGATTCAAGCAATGCATCTCTTTGATTTTCAGATACCACTCATCCTAGGTTGTCTACTAGGTCTAGATCCTCTACCACTTTGTAAGTGACACCAGTGTGATCCACATATTTATCACTTAGATACTTGTCACTTGGCTATTCAATGAATCCCATCGGATGATCATCAATTTGACAAACAAATTGATTATAGAGATTTGCATAGGTCTTTGCCCCAAACAAGTTGTCAAATTGGTACACTAAGGTCAAGTTGTAATCCATTTCCCTTAGTGGCACTCTGTAGGAACTAGAAATCTTAGGTCCTTTTTCACGTAGATTAGAAGCCATTTTGTAGAAACCAAATGACTTTGAAGTTGTATCACACACGTAGTCCTCAATGGTAGGTTCTAGGAATTCCATAGGCTCTACTATAAGTTATTAATTAATACTCTCATCTACTGAGATGCTACTCTCAGTCTCTCTCTCTGACCTAGCCTTTGAGTTATAAAAGCTACTAGATCTTAAAAGCATGAAATCAAAAACAAATTGACTATTTGCACGAACCCAACCTATTACCTCTTAACGCTCTCTCCAAAAATTTGAAAAATGCTTTTCAACTTTTCCAAAAGATGTTGAACTCCTTTGAACCTTTGAACCTTTGAACCTTGTGTATACTTTTAAACAATAAAAAGAGTTAAGCCACCCAACAAAATCAACTCTTCTTTCAAGTTGCAACTGTCAGCTCTTAAATGGTATGTTTTTAGGCAGTGTTGTGTTGGAAACCCCGACTCTTCTTTGTTCCTAAGGTCTTATCTTAGTTGTCCCAAGTGGTCAGGATAGAAAAAATTCACAACTATGTCCAAAACTTTGCTTGTTTTTTCCAAGAACTGTCAAAGAGCTAGTTCCAAACAACCCTAAACAAAAATAGATTTGAGGCCTTAAATTTTTTTTCCAAACCTTAAGATCTATAGAGCCGCTTCCAAGCTACATATCAATAAAAACAGTTTTGGAATCGAAGTCCGTATGTGAAAGTTATGACCTTTTTAGTGAAAACTAGTTTTCACTTGAACATAAAACTGCTGATAACTTGAGACATGCTGGGTATTTTTGGCCCAAACTTAGTCACTACAATGTACAAGACATGCACAATGAGGTCACCAAGTCTTGTCAAGTTTTGACCCTTGTAGCTAGGTGCTGGGAGAAAATCAAAATTTTCTCCCGCAAGTTTTTTTTTGCAACTTTTTTCTTTTTTGCTAAGTTCATTGGTTCCCCACTCTTAGTATACCCTGTTTGTCAAGTTTTGATCTTTTTGTTGGAAATAGGATTGCAGGGAAACACACACAACTTGGGAAGATGAAGAAGCTCAAGGCATACAATAGAGAGTATGTATTGCTTAGTGCACAATGAAAGGTAATTAGCCCTAGAGTGATGGGTGGATATACAATGCATGGGGGGGAAAACCTCCTAGTAAGGGAAAAAATACCTCGATGGTCCTAAGTGTGTTCACACACATCAGTACCACAAATGTATGGTAACAAATCCTACCTAGGAGTGATGCGATGAGCAGGAGCCAACACATAGAGCATAGGGAAGTGCCATGCGCTAATGACATGATCATTCCACAAAGGGGATCAAGCCCAAAGATTTGTGAAAAGCTTCAAAGTTCTCATGAGACAATGACTTCATGAAAAGATCTGCAAAGCTGATCTCTCCTAATGAGAGTCTCTCTCTGACATAGTGGTAATTTACCTCAATGTGATTTGTGTGAGCATGAAAAAATGGGTTCCTTGCAACTACCAATGCACTCTGACTGTCATTGTAGATGATGTTGGCAGTGTCCAGTCGAGCACCCAAATCATTCTTAAGGTGTCTGAGCCATACAAACTCAATCGCAGTTGTTAAGGCTGCCTTGTACTCAGCCTCACAACTAGAAGTTGCCAGAGTAGGTTGCTTCTTGCTTAACCATGATATTCATGAATTGCCGAGCATGAAACAAAAACCACTCGTGGACGCTCATGTGTCATAATAGCTAGCCCAATCTGAGTCCAAAAAAGCATGTAAATCTGGCAACAATGATCCCCCCCCTTGGGATAAAACAACCCAAGATGTAAAGTGCCACTCAAGGACCAAAAGATCCTCTTGATAGCCTACCAATTCTTAGACCCTGGGCTATGCATAAATTTGATAACCTATGAGATTGCAAAATGAATATCTGGCATTATATTGCATACATGAATAACGCATCCTCAATAGAAATTTTGTAAAGAGTGACATCGGCTCGACATCTGTAGAATCACCAGCATGATGAAGACTCAACTTCAAAAATGTTTCCATGGGAGTGGAAATAGGCTTATAGTCCTCAAGTCCAAACTTACATAGCAATGTTTCTATGTAACGTGTCTGACACAAGGTAACTGACACAAGGCATTACCACCATCACACTGCTTGAACTATAAGCCTAAGTCATGTTGCAATAGTCCCAAATCTTTCATCTTGAAAGTAGCATTCAAATCAGCCTTAAGTTCAACAATGCGTGTCTCATATTGACCAATGATCATCAAATCATCCACATATAGAACAACAATGAGAAGTACATCACCCTCACACTTTACATACAAATTACTTTCTATTGGACTGTTACAAAAGCCTCCTTTAACCAAATGAGTGCCAACTTTCTCATGCCAAGCATGAGGAGATTGCTTCAACCTATAAAAATCTTTGTTACATTTGCACACTTTATCCTTTTATCCTTGCTTGACAAAACCACGAGTTTGCATTACATAAACTTCCTAAAATATGCCACCATTCAAGAAAGCAATAACAATGTCTGATTGATGTACATCCCATCCAAAATGAGATGCCAATGCACATAGAAAATGAACAATAGTCATACAACAAGTGGGATCAAAAGTCTCTTCATAACCTATGCCCTTCTGTTGTGCATAGCCTTTTGCAACAAGTTGAACTTTATAGCGATCAATCTCACCATCTGCCTTGCATTTCGACTTGTAAACCCACTTTGTACCAATGGCCTTTTTGCCAGGAGGCAAGTCACATAAAGTCCATGTGTCATTTTCTATTGGTGCATCATATATTTTGATTGCATGGGAGCCATCCAATTTTCTAGATTCTATAATTCATCAAAAGACAGAGGTTCCTCTACATCACATAAGCTAGAAACAACCAAATCATAACAATATGACGCATCATATTTTTTGGCTAGAAACAACCAAAGCATTTTTTATGAGTGCATCATATTTTGATTGCATGGGAGCCATCCAATTTTTTGAATTGTCCACTTCATCAAAAGATAGAGGTTCCTCTATATCACATAAACTAGAAACAACCAAAACATTCTGATGCATGGCAAGAACCTGAACGAGTACGGCTAGACAAAGGTGCATCCAATTTACTGTCATGCAAAGTATGCACTAGCCATTTTGGCATGCCTCTAGCCTACTAATTCTCATCCCTTTCCACATCAAGTAAATCATGTATGTCTGCATCAGTAATAGGCTAATTTGTAGTATTTTTAGAAACCCCCATAGGATGTATATTTGCCTCATTGGAATTACATTCATCCACCACTAAAAAGAGGCAAAAAGCTGTCATAAATGTCCTGTGAGCTTACAATACTGTCTCTACTACATGACAACAAAGGCTGAACAGAATCTTCCACAAACACAACATCACGTGAAACCAAGATACGCTTTGTTTGTGGATGGTATAACCTATAGCTTTTTTTTTCCAGTACTATAACCAACAAAGATGCATTTGACAACCTTATCATCCAATTTTTTGTGTTGAATTTGTGGCACCAAAGCATAAGTCAAACAACCAAAAACATGCATGTGATCAATAGATGGCTTCCTATCATGCCATGCTTCATAAGGAGTCATAGATTGCAAAGAATTTGTAGGACACATGTTGAGTACATAAGTGGAACACATGATAGCCTGAAGCCAAAATGAATGTGGCAAAGCTTGAATCTTGACCATACATCATGCCATCTCCGTAAGCGACCTGTTTTTCCTTTTAGCAACACCATTTTTCTTAGGTGTATTATGGCACTGTACACTGGTGTTTTATCCCATGACTAGCTGAAAATGCATTAAACTCATGAGACATATTCTCCCCTCCTTGATGTGAACGAAGGGTGTCCTTAGTAGATTTAGAGACATTTTCAGCCATAGCCTAAAATTGCTTGAAGCACATAAACACTTTGGACTTGGATTTAAGCGGATACACCCATGCATGCTTAGAGTACTCATAAATGAAAGTCACGAAGTAAAGGTAATTGGCCAAGGATAGACTTTGCATGTGCCCACAAATATCACTATACACAAGATGCAACCTACATGTAGCCCTTATTGAACCATCCTTTGGAAACTTCGAATGTTGCATTTTGACCAAAATACAGCCTTCACAAGCCTGCTTCACAGGTGCTTCAAGAGGCGGCAAAGAAGCAACCTTACCAAATTTCTACAAACGTAGCAAACTTGCAAAATTCAGATGCCCAAAACGTGCATGCCAAAGCCTTGAATCTGAAACAACCTTTGAATCCACAACTGCATTTGCAAAATTCTCCCCACACTTGTTATACAAAGTGAACTTATACATCCCACAACATAAAATGCCAAATGCAACAATTTCATCACCAAAAATGCGATGATGAACTGTACATCTGTCATCCACAACAAGATAAGAGTGTCTATACCTGATTTGAAAACTGCCCCAAAAGAGGAGAAATGAAGCAAGACCAACATGTGCTATGTACAAAACCTGTAGAAGACTGTAAAGGGACCTATTATGTAAAAAGTAGCACTGATAGAGATTTAGTAGAAAAGGACAAAATTACATGCACAATACTACCTGTAGTGGAAACGGAGGTCAAAATGAGCCCAAAGGGAAATTCATGATCTCAGTTTCGGTGATAAGATTGTTGCATCAAGCATTTTATGTCGTGGGTTGTATACGCTCACTTTGTATGACAAGTGTGGGTAGAATTTTGCAAATGTAGTTGTGGATTATAATGCTATTTCAGATGGTAAACTTTGGCATGCACGTTTTGGACATCTGAATTTTGCCAGTTTCGTGCATTTGCAAAAATTTGATATGGTTGCTATTTTGCTGCCTCTTGAAGCACCTTTCAAACATGTTTGTGAAGGTTGTATTTTTGCTAAGATGCAACGTTTAAAGGTTCCAATGGATGGTTCAGTTAGGACCACATGCAGATTGAAGCTTGTGCATAGTCATGTTTGTGGGCCCATGCAAACTCCGTCCTTGGGCAATTACCTGTACTTTGTGATTTTCATTGATGATTACTCCATGCATGCATAGGTATATCCGCTTAAAGCTAAGTCCTAAGAATTTATGTGCTTCAAACAATCTTTGAGTATGGCTGAAAATGTTTCAAAATGTACTATGGGT
This sequence comes from Adiantum capillus-veneris, assembly GCF_014529385.1. Taxonomy (NCBI): domain Eukaryota; kingdom Viridiplantae; phylum Streptophyta; class Polypodiopsida; order Polypodiales; family Pteridaceae; genus Adiantum; species Adiantum capillus-veneris. The sequence goes on along the minus strand of NC_140949.1, from coordinate 50,427,566 downwards.
ACCCTCTGTTCTGATCGAGGGGGGAGTATATGTCTCACGAATTTAATGCATTTCTGGCTACTTGTGGGATAAAACACCAATGTACAATGCCTTATATGCCTCAACAAAATGGTGTTGCTGAGAGGGAAAACAAGTCACTTTTGGAAATGGCACAATGTATGGTCAAAAGTCAAGCTTTACCGCATTCATTTTTTCTTGAGGCCATCATGGGTCCCACTTATGTACTCAACAGTGTGCTACAAAATCTTTGCACTCTATGATTCCATATGAAGCATGCCATGATAGAAATCCTTTTATTGAGCACATGTGTGTTTTTGGTTGTTTGGCATATGCTTTGGTGCCACAAATGCAGCGCAAGAATTTGGATGATAAGGCTGTCAAATGTATTTTTGCTGGTTATAGTGCTGAAATCAAAGGTTACAGGTTGTATCATTTGCAAAAAATTGTATTCTGGTCTCAGGGATGTTGTGTTTGTGGAAGATTTTGTTCAACCCTTGTTGTCATGTACTAGACACAATAACATAAGCTCACGTGACATTTATGACACTTTGTTGCCTCTTTTCAGTGGTGGAAGTTCGAATGTAAATCCCAATGAGGCAAACGTACAAACTATGGGGGTTTCTGAAAATGTTACAGATCAGTCTATTATTGATGCAGATGTACATGATGTACTTGATGAGAAAAGGGTTGAGAATGAGTAGGCTTGAGGTATGCCTAATGGTTGGTGCATACTTTGTGTGACAGTAAATTGAATGCACCTTTGTTTAGTTGTACTTGTTCAAGTTCTCGCCATGCATCTTGTGCATCAAATTTTTATGCTTTGGCTGTGTCAAGCGTACATGATGTTGAGGAACCTCTATCTTCTGATGAATCACAAAATTCAAAAAATTAGCTGGCTGCCATGCAATCTGAATATGATGCACTTATAGAAAACGACACATGGACTTTATGTAATTTGCCTCCTGGAAAAAAGGCCATTGGTACGAAGTGGGTTTACAAGTTGAAATGCAAGCCATATGGTGAGATTGATCTCTATAAGCCTTGACTTGTTGCAACGGGTTATGCACAACAAAAAGGCATTGATTATGAAGAGACTTTTGCTCCCACTTGTCCTATGACTACTGTGTGTTTCTATGTGCATTGGAAACTCATTTTGGTTGGGATGTACATT